>NC_142151.1:15634000-16250750 GCF_024610735.1 Ursus americanus
TTGCTATCATCATCACCATCATTATTATTATTTAGAATGTTGTGAATAATCACAATACTGCCTGACAAAGAGCTGGATTCTATGACTTTTAAGAACCCTCCTGACCCTAAGATTCCATTATCCCGTGTACTCACTCTCTTTCTTATTATCTAAATTCAAAACACCATGAAAGTATACTGTCTTGCAAGTAAGGCAAATCTTCCTAAGGAGACAATGCATAAGCAAACTTGCATATCCCCGCTGCCAGATGCAGAAGATAAATGTTCTTACCTAGTGGAGAGTGTGTGTAAAGATTCCTGTGGGTTAGCCTGACTTGGCTTTCCCAGTTGGGCCTGCTAGGAGGACCAAGCATACCAGGATTTCTCTGAGACTAGACCCAGCCTGGATTGAATGCACCCCCCCCCCCACCCCCCAGCCGCTCGGTTGCCCTGAGAGGAATCCAGCCTCTAGATCGGCCCTCCCTGTTTGTTCCACAGTGAAATCAGAAGGGATTTAGGTTTTGCATTGGAAGAACCCCACCCCCAAGTCAATGCCTGATTCTTCTGAAGTAGACATTTTCAAAATTTAAAATCATCAGAAGGACTTGGAGGTCTTGTAACGCAGAGATTCCTGGACCCCAACTGCAGAGTTTCCAGTGTGGTAGGTCTGGGATGGAGCCTGAGAATTTGCATTCCCAAGGTAATGCTGATGCTCATGGTCTGAGGACCACACATTGAGAATCACTGGTCTGGAGGAGCCAGCATCCTGGGCTGGTGTCTAAAATAACCCTTTAAATGTGCCTCAGAAACAAGCAGCCTTGTGAGTTGGTCCTGATGGAAGCTGGAATAGAATAAGGTGCTTTTAAAAATGGGTATGAATTTTATAAACAGGTAATCTTGTTAGATAAATTACATCTAAATAGATATTCTTTATCATGTAGATTTCTCTTTTTTGATATTTTTATAAAGACACGAAATCAGCAGGTATCTTTTTTGTTTGTTTGTTTAATCTGTTTTTCCCCCTCTGGCTAGAAAAGTGAAAAAAGTTTTAATTGGTTCTCTGCCCAAATCAGGGCAAAAGGCTTTCAGAGCGGCAACATGGATTTACAAGTCGTCTTCGAAAGCTGAATAATAATTGGAAATTATGGCTTGAGTGAAGGTAAGGTCAATGTTAGACCTCCGTTTTTTCCTACGTTATACCTGCGAGTTTGGCTTATAATTGCTTCTCACCTAATTCACCCATTAAGCTTTTATTCTTTTGTTGTCACACTCAGAGCTCCGAGGCTCCACTCTAACAGCACATTCGGTCATAACAAAACGTGTACGGTGCCCTACTTCCCCACATGGTTGCACTTCCTCAGATTCATGTGCTGTTTTCAGGTTCAATACGAGTGATGGGAATGCATCCTCACCAGCTTCGGTCACGTATGGCAAACCAGAAGTGAAGTGTGAGCACAGTCCAGCCTCCACCCCCCCTCATCCGCTCGCCTTGTTAGCTCCGGAGCAGTCCCGCTGCGAGACCCTCCCTTCTGAGTCTGAAAACTCAGCCTCCATGCAGCTTTAAGGCTCACTGGTTCTAGAACCTGGAGGAAGCCCTTGACTCCCCACACTCTTTTGATTGTAAAATGCGGCCAATATGCGCCTAGACTACTTCAAAGGGTTGTTTTGAGGATCAAGTAAAAAATTAGGTAACATGAGTGTGAGTGCTTTGGAAAATTGGCAAGGTTTCCTTCTTCTTGGTGTCAAGTAACAGACACAGTGCATTCTCAGTGATGGATTGTGAGTTCGCCCTGGTGCTGTCCCCACCTGCGTTCCGGCTCCCGGTGCTGCTGGATCCTACTTGTAGACCAACCAGGTAGGTGATAGTTCCACGTCACTCACCACCACCGTAATGCTAACATTTCTTTGCTGTGGAATAGCTAATAAATACATGATCTCTCTTAACCTTTAAAGCCCTGTATGGTTAAAGTTATTTCCCCAATTTACAGATGAGGGAGCAAAGATGCAGATTATCAGTTTTCTCAAGTGCCAAGACAGAACCCAGCCCTTTCAAAAAGTCCAAGGTCTTGGGGCGCCTGGGTGGCACAGTCGTTAAGCGTCTGCCTTCGGCTCAGGGCGTGATCCCGGCGTTCTGGGATCGAGCCCCACATCAGGCTCCTCCGCTAGGAGCCTGCTTCTCCCTCTCCCACTCCCCCTGCTGTGTTCCTTCTCTCGCTGGCTGTCTCTCTGTCAAATAAATAAATAAATAATCTTTAAAAAAAAAAAAAAGTCCAAGGTCTTTCCATCTCTAAGATGGTTCTCTTCTGGCAAACCAAATTTATTATTTTTTTAATGGTTTTTTATTATATTATGTTAGTCACCATACAGTACATCCCCAGTTTCCGATGTAAGGCTCGATGATTCATTAGTTGTGTATAACACCCAGTGCACCATGCAATACGTGCCCTCCTTACTACCCATCACCGGCCTATCCCATTCCCCCACCCCCATCCCCTCTGAGGCCTTCAGTTTGTTTCTCAGAGTCCATAGTCTCTCATGGTTCATTCCCCCTTCTGATTACCCCCCCTTTCTTTATCCCTTTCTTCCCCTACCAATCTTCCTAGTTCTTATGTTCCATAGATGAGAGAAATCATATGATAGTTGTCTTTCTCTGCTTGACTTATTTCACTTAGCATTATCTCCTCCAGTGCCATCCATGTTGCAGCAAATGTTGAGAACTCGTTTTTTCTGATAGCTGAGTAATATTCCATTGTATATATGAACCACAACTTCTTAATCCAGTCATCTGTTGAAGGGCATCTCGACTCCTTCCACGATTTAGCTATTGTGGACATTGCTGCTATGAACATTGGGGTGCATATGGCCCTTCTCTTTACTACGTCTGTATCTTTGGGGTAAACACCCAGTAGTGCAATGGCTGGATCACAGGGTAGCTCAATTTTTAACTTTTTAAGGGACCTCCACACTGTTTTCCAAAGTGGCTGTACCAACTTGCATTCCCACCAACAATGTAGGAGGGATCCCCTTTCTCCACATCCTCTCCAACAATTGTTGTTTCTTGCCTTGTCTATTTTTGGCAAACCAAATTTAAATAATAAAAAGATAAATATGCAGGTAAGAGAAAAGGTAATACATGGATGGATGATGGATGGACAGACAGCCAACTAAAGAGTGTGTTCTGCTGATACACTAAAGCTTTTTTCTTAGTGTGATAATATTGTTTTAATGACTTGGGGGGTTGATTTAATTTACAACAAAGGTACCCCAAGGCAGGAAAATAAAACAAGAAAATAGTTCTTCTGGCTTGCCAGTGAAATGAGCCATAAACCCAAACTTAAACCTGTAAGGTTTAATGTGGTGAGGTTTACATGGTTCCAGCGCATGATGGGTTCTCTAAGAGAGAACCCATAAAGCCATCTGTAACATTCCTTTTAGACAGAAAGGGCTCCCTCTCAAATGTATACGGAATCTTATTTTAACGTGTTCCTAGCCAGGCATTCATGTGACACCAATTCCTGGAATATACTAAACTTCCCCTTTTAATAATTCACCAACACTTCTTATGGAAAGCAGGAGGTGGGAACTTAAACAGAAGCGAGACACTACAACAGCGAAACAAGGAGAGCACACATCAGCACATCATCCACTTAAAAGTGTCTGTGTGTGTACGTGTGTGTTTGTGCATGTTGTATGTATCAGGGATCTACAATGAACACATTCTGGGGAAACCAGATATTAAGACCCAGCTTGCAAAGTGTATTGTTAATTACTGTAAAACCCACCAAATTTAAAGTAGGTGAGATATGCATACATGACACTGGCACTCACAACTGGATTCAACAATTCTAATAAGACTCAGGACCACTTTAGGGGCGCCTGGGTGGCTCAGTCGTTAAGCGTCTGCCTTCGGCTCAGGGCATGATCCTGGAGTCCTGGGATTGAGCCCCACATCAGGCTTCTCCCCTGGGGGCCTGCTTCTTCCTCTCCCACTCCCCCTGCTTGTGTTCCCTCTCTCGCTGGCTGTCTCTCTCTGTTAAATAAATAAAATAAAATCTTTAAAAAAAAAAAAGACTTAGGACCACTTTAACATACAGATACAATTGTATTTAAATAAAATCAGTGCTCTAAATTATTCTAAAACAAATATTAACAGAGGGAGCCCTAATGTAAACAATGGACTTGGATGACAACGATTTGTTACCGTGGGTTCATTCATGGTAGCAAATGTACCACTCTGCTGTGGGATATTGATAAGGGTGAACTTGTATGGGAACTCTGTGGGTTCAACTCAACTGAGCTGTGAACTTAAAACTACTCTAAAAAAATGAGGTGTACTTTAAAAAAGAAACATTCATAAGTTTTTTATTGTAGTCTTCAGGATCATTGCTATTAAGTGCTTCTTACAAACACGCAGGGGCCAGTGGCTTCTCATCTCAAGTACGATATCCTGTTAAACTCTAGTTTAACTTCTGGTCATAGACCTTTGCTCTGAATGAACGTACTTTGTAGAACCTACAATGGGTGTCCACATTATAAGGAAACCCGTGGAATTCTCCAGTGTGAAGGCACTCTGGGTCTAAATGACATTCCCAGCTCTCACCGAAGACAACCGTTTTCCCATACACTTGGCCTCCTAACTACTTTAGCTCTTTAAAGAGAAAATGACCCTAAATAACCACTTTTAAAAAATCTAAATCACTTCCCTAACAATCAGGGGGAGTAGAAATTATCTTCCTCTTTTATTGTCTGACCGCACACATAAAGCTCTGCAGTGCGAAGCTGCTACTGTCTTGCTTTGGGATGCGTGTACCCACATAGTCAGGAGGCTATAACCCGAGCTGGTACCTGGAGCTGGTGTCTGACCTTGCCACGTATGTTTGAGTTGATTAACCCCACTAATTTCTACTCTACTTTGTGGCCTTCTGATTTTTCCCCACATGCCAAGACCCTGAGTTTACAGTACATATGATACACAGTAGACATCAAACAACTGTTTTAAAGATTAGTGGAATAAATGACTGAATGAATGCCAGGTGAGTTCAGACACCAAATAATTTGAATGATTTACAAAGTTTATGTAAGAGCAGCAGATAAGGTTAGTCTGTGGATTGCAGTTAAACTGTGGGAGAGCCTGAGTGGCTGGCAGAGAAGGCTGGAAAAGAAGAGCCACTGAAGTTTTCTGAGTAGGGAAGAAACACAATCAAACTCACTTTAGTAAGAATGCGACCAGGAGTGGTAAGTTAAAGTAAAGAACAGAATACCTACAAGGCAATTATTCTTCCTTTTTATTTTATATCATTATTGAATTATTTTGAAATGTGTTTTAGGTTAGCTGGAAAAGGTCTTGAAATTTCAATAAAATTAAATTATTCAGTTTCTTTGAGTTCATACAAAAAAGTATTTTGTAAGTGATGTATTTCCACAGAAGAAAAAATTAACATACTCAAAGAGTACAACCTACCGAAAATAATGAGGTTTATTGGTTAAACATCCTAGTTATAAAAATTATGTAACAATTAATAGAATTATGATATGTAGTTTTCATGAAGTGAGGTATTTTAACATGTATTAGACCTATAACTTTTTTAAAATTCTTTTTAAACTATGTAATAGCTTTTTAAAAATGGGTTTATTAAAAAGATATAACTGATATAAAATAACATTCACCAATTTAACAGGTACAATTTGATGTTTTTAGTGTGTTCAGAGTTGTACAACCATCAACACAATCTAATTTCAGAATATTTTAATCACCCAAAAGAAAGCCCAGACCCACTGATAGTCACTCTTCATCCCAGCCCCAGGCAACCGTTCATAAATCTTTCTATATCTATATATTCACCTATCCTGGAAATTTTACATATATGGTATCATAGAATACGTGATCTCTTGTGATTGGCTTTTTTCAATTAACATGATGTTTTCAAGGTTTATCCATGTTACAGCATGTATGACTACTCATTCCTTTTTGTTACTGAAAATACTCCATTATATGAATACGCCATTTTGTTTCTCCATTCATTGGTTTATGAACATTTGGGTTGTTTTCAGTTGCGGGTTATTGTAAATAATGCTGCTATAAACATTCATGTACAAGATTTCATGTGGACACATCTTTTCTTTCTATTGGGTTTGTATCTACAAGGAGAATTGCTTGGCCCTAGAGTGACTCTATGTTTCACATTTTGAGGAGCTGCCAACGTTTTTCCAAAATGACTACACCAGTTTATATTCCTACCAGCTTTGTTTGAGAGTCCTAATTTGTCCGCATCCTTGCCAATATTCAACACTGTTTGTGTTTTTGATTATAGCCACCCCAAGCAGGTGAAAAATAATATCTCATTGTGGCTTTCATTTGTGTTTTCCTAACGGCTAATGATGTTGAGTATCTCTTCATGTGCTTATTGCTCATTATATATCTTCTATGGAAATACATCTATTCAAATCTTTTGTCCACTTTAAAAACTGATTTATAATTGACATACAACATTATATTATTTTCAGGTGTACAGAATAGTGATTGGATATTTTTATGTTATGAATTGATCACCTTGTTAGGTCTAGTTACCATCTGTCATCCCACAAAGTTATTTCAATATTATTGACTATATTCCCTATGCTGTACATTATATCCCTGTGGCTTAGTTATTTCATAACTGGAAGTTTCTAACTCTTAACCCCTTTCACCCATTTTACTTATCCCTTCACGGTCCTCCCCTCTGGCAACCATCAGTGTGTTCTATCTATGAGTCTGTTTCTGTTTTGTTGTATTTGTTTTGCATTTTAGATTTCGCATATAAATGAAATCATATGGTATTTGTCTTCCTCTGTCTGACTTATTTCACTTCGCATAATATCCTCCAGGTCCATCCATGTTATTGCAAGTGGCAAGATTTCGTTATTTTTTATGGTTGAGTAATATTCCATTATACATATGGAATATATATATCACATCTTCTCTATCCATTCAATCCATGGACACTTAGGTTGCTTCCATATCTTCGTTATCTTAAGTAATGCTGCAGTAAACACAGGAATGCATATATCTTTTTTGAATTAGTGTTTTCATTTTCTTTAGAAAAGTAGAATTGCTTGTAGTTCTATTTTTAATTTTTCAAGGAGCCTCCATACTGTTTTCTATAGTGGCTGAACTAATTTACATTGCTACTAATAGTGCATAAGGGTTTCCTTTTCTCTCCTTTTTAAATTGGATTATTCAAATTTTTTATCATTTAACATTAAAGTTTGTTTATAAATTCTGGATATAAGTCCCTTATCAGATATTTGATTTGACTGTACTTTCTCCCATTCTGTGGGTTGTTCTTTCACTTTCTGGATAATGTCCTTTGAGGAACAAAATTTTTAAATTTTGATGAGGTTCAATTTATTTTTTCTTTTGTCACACGTTTTCATGTCATATCTAAGATACTATTGCTTAATCCAAAATCACAAATACCTACTCCTAGTTCTTCCTCTAAGTTTATAGCTTTAGCTTTTATATTTAGATCTATAATCTATTATGAGTTAGATTTTATGTATGGTGTGAGGTACAAGTCCCACTTCATCATTTTACACGTGGATATTCAGTTGTCCCAGAACCATTTGTTGGAAAAGCTATTCATTCTTCATTGAATTGTCTTGGTACCTCTGTAAAAATCATTTAGTTATAAATATAGGTTCATTTTTGGGCTGTCAATTTTATTCTATTGATTTATATGTCTATCCTTATGCCAGTAGCATACTGTTTTGATTATTCTAGCTTTGTAGTAAGTTTTTGAAATTTGTCTTCCTACTATAGGTCTCCAACTTTGCTCTTCTTTATCAAGATTCTTTGGCTATTCTGGATCCACTGCATTTCCATATAAGTTTAGAATCAACTTATGTATGTCAGCAAAAATGCCAGATGAAATTTTAATGGAGATTGCACCGAATCTGTAGGACAATTTGTGGAGTACTGCCATCTTGCCATCTTAGCAACAGTAATTCTTCCAATACATGGACATGAGTTGTCTGTCTTTTCACTTACTTCAGGGTTCTTTAATTTCTATCAGCAATGTTTTGCAGTTTTCGGTGTACAAGTATGGCACTTGTTTTGTGAAATTTATACCTAAGCGTTTTATTCTTTTTATGCTATTGTAAATGGAATTGGTTTCTTCATTTAATTTTAAAATTGTTAGCATATAAAAGTATAATAGATTTTTGTAAACTGACTTTGTATCCTGAAATCTTGATGAATTTATTATTTTTAATGGTTTTTTTTGTGAACTCCTTAGGATTTTCTATATACATGATCATGCCATCTCTCTATTGGCAGATTGTCTTACTTCTTCCTTTCTAATCTGGATGCCTTTTATTTAAAAAAAGTACTTTTATACTGCCTTTCATATTTACTTATGCAGTTACCTTTACTGATGTTCTTTAATTCACTCAAGTACTCCCTTGCATCTTTTCAATTCTGCCTGCAGAATTTCCTTTACTGTGTTTTGTAAGACAGATATGTTAGAGACAAATTCTTTCATTTTTTTGTTTTTTGAGAAGTTTCTGTTTTAATTTCCCCATTTTTGAGGCATAGTTTTGCTGGCTATTGAATTCTCAGTTGACAACCTTTCAAGCACTTTGGACATGTCTTACTATTGCCTTCTGGTCTCTACGGTGTCTGTGGAGAAGTCGGTTGTCATTCTTACTGAGGATTCATTATTTATGATGATTGTTTTTTCTCTTGCAACTTTCAAGATTCTCTCTTTGTCTTTTGAAAGTTTGACCATGACAAGGTGTAGGTGTGGATCTTGTGTTTATCTTGCTAGAGTTTGTGAGCTTTGGGGGATATGTGGATTAATGTGTTGTTGTTTTTTTTTCTTAAATCAAATTTGGGGAATTTTTAGTCATTATTTCTTTAAATAATCTTCCTGAGTCTTTGCTCTGCTCTGGGATTCCCATGATACATTGCTGTTCTTTTTTTTTTTTTTTAAAGATTTTATTTATTTATTTGACAGAGATAGAGACAGCCAGCGAGAGAGGACCACAAGCAGGGGGAGTGGGAGAGGAAGAAGCAGGCTCATAGCGGAGGAGCCTGATGTGGGGCTCGATCCTGTAACGCCGGGATCACGCCCTGAGCCAAAGGCAGACGCTTAACCGCTGTGCCACCCAGGCGCCCCTACATTGCTGTTCTTAACGGTTCCCAGAGGTCTATGAAGCTGTTTCTTTTTCTTCTTTTTTTTCCCTCTCTGTTCTTCATACTGGATAATCTCAATCGACCTATTTTCATATTTGCCGATTATTTTTTTTGCCAGCTAAAATCTGCTGTTGGGCCCTTTTAGTGAATTTTATTTTTAGTTCTTGCAACTTCAAAACCAGAATTTCTATTTGGTTCTTTACTTATAATCCATATCTCTTTAATGATATTCTCTATTTGGTGACTCCCATTGTCATACTTCCTTTTAATTCTTTTGGAATATTTTCTTTTAGTTCTTGGAATACATTTTTATTTTATTTTTTTAAAGATTTTATTTATTTATTTGACAGATAGAGACAGCGAGAGAAGGAACACAAGCAAGGGGAGTGGGAGAGGGAGAAGCAGGCTTCCCGCCAAGCAGGGAGCCTGATGCGGGGCTTAGTCCCAGGACCCTGGGATCATGACCTGAGCCGAAGGCAGGCGCTTAACTGCTGAGCCACCCAGGCGCCCCTGGAATACATTTTAAAAACTAATTTAAAGTCTTTGTCTAGTAAGTCCAAGATTTGGGATCCCTCAGGGCCAGTTTCTATTAACTGCTTCATTTCTTGTGTATGAATGATACTTTATTATTCTTTTATGTCTCATAATTTTTTTCTTAAAACTTGGACATTCTAAGTAATATAATGTGGAAACTTTGGCAATTAGACCATCCCCTCCGGACCAAGTTCTTATTGTTGTTATTATTATTTTCTTCTTCTTGTTGTGGTGCTGTGTGTTTTTTAACTTTCCTAGACCAATCCTATGAAGTTTGTATACTCTGCAGTGTGTTAACTGCTGAAGTCTCTGTTTGGTTACCTTATTAATCAGCTAATGATTGGTCAGAGATTTCTTTAAACGTCTTGAAAAACTAAGCCTTCCAACCTTTGCTGTCAGGCTGTGTGTGTGTTTTCGGGCACGATTTCAATGCTCAGGCAGTCGGTGTAGAGCTCTGTCTTAGACTTTATTTTCTGCTTCCACAGAGATTCAAGGTCAGCAAGAGGTGAGAGATAGGTAACTTCTCAGGTCTTTCCTGGGCATGTATACAGCTTTGTGCATGAGTACAGCCTTCTAGGTCCCCAGGAATATGCTAGAGTCTTTCAAAATCCCCTGTGGACATCACATTTCCCTAATCTTCCTTTTAAGTTTCTGGTCAGCCTCTTATTTATCTGTGATGTTAAATAATCACCACTGATATTTTTTGACACATGCCCTAAAGATAGGCTTTTCCTTCAGCAGGTGTTCTGAGTGAGATCAGATAACACCACCACCTTGAATGGGCTTTTCCAGAGGCTGTGAGATAAGTCAAAGAGTGACAATGTTCTGCAGATGGAACTTTTTGTGGAGCCACAAATCTGATCTGCCTGCCCCTCCTGTGACTGCAAGGCTGCCATTTTTTACAGCTATCATGGTTGTGAGGCTGCTGGTTTTCAAGGCTACTACAGAGCAGGGGAAAGAGTGATAGTAGTAAATCAAGTTAAAATGCCACAAACCCTATAGTTCTTAATAAGGTACAGTAGTTTCCCTTGAATAAACTCTTTTTATTTTTATTTTTTTAAAGATTTTTTTAAAATTTATTTATTTGACAGAGATAGAGACAGCCAGCGAGAGAGGGAACACAAGCAGGAGGAGTGGGAGAGGAAGAAGCAGGCTCATAGCAGAGCAGCCTGATGTGGGGCTCGATCCCATAACGCTGGGATCACACCCTGAGCCGAAGGCAGACACTTAACCGCTGTGCCACCCAGGCGCCCCTGAATAAACTCTTTTTAGATTGTTACAAGACTGGTTAATTGCCAATGGTCTAAAAAGTTGATTTTGATGATTCTGCCACTATTCTCATTGCTTTCGGAAAGGGGAAACTTACAGAGGTCCTCACTGTGCCATTCCAGAAGTCTCCTACCATTATTTATTCTTAAAGGGAAAGGAAATTTGAATAAAACTTTTCATACATTACAAATGATTCTTCACCTCCATTTTCATCAATTTTATTTAGGTGGCTGCATATTTAGCTCAAAATTCATGAATTTTTGACATGTGACAGAAACCTAAATTTTTCTATTTCTTTTCAGCTCCTTCTTCATATACATAGTTCCTCATATTATATCAAAGATTCAATCTCCTAAGTGACCCTCCTTTCTATTCCTTCTATTTTGGTTATGCCTTTCTTACCATTAGTACCCAGGGGAAAACAACAACAACACAATATTCCTTCACAGTCGAACCTCAGCAGAACATAGAAGGACTGTTCCATTTCCCGTTATATATATTATGTTTATATCACTGTTGTTTATCAGTGTATACGTCTGCTTGAGTATGTGAATCTACACAGATTCATATCAGCCTAAAGTAGGGCTGGGTAATGAGAATTGTGAAATAGATGCTGACAGGTTAGTTTTTCTGTATTGGAGTTCAGGAACATGGGTACATTGGAATTTGAGAATGGCTAGAAGGCTAGTCTGCAGATACACATTTTTCCGATTGCCTGCCGTGACACCTAAAAAGTCTTTAAGAAACAATGGAAAGAAAATAATTCCATCCATCTTTAATGACTATAAGGACAATCATGAATTTAAAATACCAGAGCACACAAATTTTTACTTGGTATTTTATTTTGTTATTCTTTATATATATATATATATATATATATATTTTTTTTTTTTTTTTTTTTAACCTAGAATGATGTAGGGTTTCTTCTACTGGGAATACATTACCTTACAGTACCTTTCTAATGTTTGATCTTTCAGTGAAAGAACTCATTACCACTAGCTAACCACACACACTTAAAAAACAGGAATACAAAAAGGGTAAACAAATTTATTGGGCCACTAAACCTTTATGACATCTTATTAAAATGTTATCATATGTATGAAAACCATTGATTTTACTGCAAATGTCCTTCCTGAATTTTTCTATGTCTAAATTATACACAGGTATGCATAATCCTTTGTTTATTTCCAAATAAGTTTAGGAATATATTTTGGCTAATAATTTCTGATTTCTTAAAAACTTTAAAACTCATACAGAAAAGTTATCCCTCTATAATTTAGCATACTTATTTATGAGTTTCTCCTGAAATTCATACCATTGCTTAATGGAACACCTCAAAGTATATTTCTTTCTAATAAATTTAGTGGACTCATGTTTGAACATAAAAAGCAGCAAAATAAAAAAAAAGGCACAGGATATTTTAGAATTGAAGACACCTAAGCTGTCAGCTTACAGGAACATTTGTTACCAACCTTCTAGCTTATAAACGCCTAGATTACACCTAAGAGTCAAAGGCAAAGACAAAAAAATCTTTTGAAAGATGGAGCCCATGAAGGACACGAGGAGTGAAGAAGCAAGAGACAAAACGAAAGACTAAAATTGTGATCTCTCGGATTCCATCTCGTTCATTTCAACATGTATCATCTATTACATTATTTTTGTTGCTTATAACCATGAAATTACACTTTACTCCTTGTGCCATTAGCCAGAAGCACAGAGCACATGGACCCAATGGAGTTGGAGGCATACACTCAGACATTTAACTGTTACAGTCCCCAAATCTCTCCTTAGCTTTTCTCCCAAATAGGTTGAACCCTTCCCTGGATGACTGAAGGAACAGATTTCATATTTTTATTGATGAAGTGGAGCAAGAAAGGGGAAAAAAAAGTGTTATAATGGAGGGATATTCTGCTAGTCTCTCATTTTGGCGACATATGAAGAAGCACACGACTCTATAATGAAATAACTTCAAAAGTATCTCCAAGCTGTCCAAAAATGACTAATTATATTTTTCTTACTCATTTCAATCATTCTTCTGACTGAAGCATGCTGCCTTCCCACCCCGCCTAGAATAACATCATTGGGATTTCTGCGATATTTACTATTATATATTTCTCAGAGTCCCTAGCAAATATATGAATACAGGGATATTGACCCTGATGAATGGACTTCATCTAAATTTTGCAAAATTTAAGAATCAGGAATAATCAATACACTATCAAGGAAGGCACACGGACAAATATCCATCAGGCTTTTTTTTTTCATTAATTTTATAGAACGCTATTTTACCTGGGGAGAGAATTTGCTTTGGATTCATGGAGGCCTACATTTGAGTTCCAGATTCATCTCTTACTAACTAACTGTGCGGCCTTATGCAATTTATTTATCATATTTGAGCCCCAATTTCCTCATCTGTAAAAGATAGATAATAAAACCTGGTGTGAGAACCAGACCACATCATAAACACAGATTAAATGACTGGATTGAAAGGAAAGTTTGTTTTTGTTTTGTTGTTTGTTTTTAAGATTTTCTTTATTTGAGAGAAAGAGAGAGAGTGAGAGAGAGCGCGCGAGGGAGGAGGGTCAGAGGGAGAAGCAGACTCCCTGCTGAGCAAGGAGCCTGATGACACAGGACTCATCCTGATCCTGGGACTCTGGGATCATGACCTTAGCCTAAGGCAGTCATTTAACCAACTGAGCCACCCAGGAGCCCTGAAAGGAAAGTTTGACTCCTCCAAACCTCAAAGACATTCATCCAGGACAAGTCTCTCAATTTACATGGAGAGTCCATAAAAGGCCCATCCATTAGCCATGTGAAAAAAAACATACTTCCTGAAGAGCTCTCCCCTATCAAGATATAACTTTTCTTTTCTGGAGTTACAGCTACGTTAAAGCTTACTTATAACTCTTATCTCAGTTACAAGTAGTACCTACAGTAAAAGTTTCCAAATTAATTACCAAGAGTTTGTGTTGAAATTATAATTTGTTACTTTCTCTAGATGGTATGTTGCCTAAATCACAATTGTTTCCCCACACCCCAGTTAAATGAAAATTCTGGATATAGAAATGTAGAAGTAAAAGAAAGAAGGGAAGGGAAGGAGGGGAGCAGGAGAGAACGTGTGTATGTCGGGGGGTGGGAAGAGTGGGTGGTAGGAATGTGTGGGGGAGGGGAGCTACTTCTTAGCTATCCTGGAACCAAGTCAAACCCCTCTATTGTCCTTTAATTAATACAATTGCTTCTAAAGACAGCAGTGATTTTCTCCTTACGTGATCGGCCATAACTCTTGCAATCTCAAAGGCAGTTTAGATAAAAGGGTCTCAAGAACGAGTGCAGTTTGGAGAAAGGCTGAACGCTAGGACTCCGCACGGCTTTTATCTCTCTGAATGGAACTATAGAACTGCATTAAGGTCTCTGCCATCAATCACTGTTCAAGTCCAGGATGAGAGTTCTGTTCCCGCTTGAAAGCAACCTCCGGCCCCATGCCGCGATTAAAAATACAGATTTTTCTGAATTTCCACCAACATTTCCTGAAGTATCTGGCTTATTCCCCCGAAGGCATTATCATCTATATTTAGGTTGCATCTTTCTCCAAAAAAAAAAAGAAAAAATGTTAGGAAACATTTGCTTGCTGCCATGTAACATCCAAAAATATCGAAGCATTAAGAGACGTGTGAGAAAATGTGTACGGGTTTCTTCTTCCAGTTGCCGTTCCCGAAAGCCACAACACAGTGATTCACTGCTTTTCGTGGAGAAAATTACCAATTAAGAGAAAGCCAAATGAGACTCTGAGGGATACAGTGTGGGCAGCTCCGGTTACAGTCACGCTGTACGTCAGCTCAGCCACGGCACGGCGGGAGCTCCAAACGATCGGGTCCGGACTTCGCATGAAGCACGTGGGACAGCACTTCACACGCTTGGACACAGATCATCCGTGTCCGTGGCCAGGCCACAGCTCTGATGAAGAGCAGGTGGGCTGAGTTTAGTAGTTTTGAGAAGAAGGAGGAAGAGACATGACATTCACGCGGAAGATCCTACCTCAGGAGGTTTTCAGGGGAAGAAAATGAACGAAAGACACCATAGCAGCATTCCTGAGCTAGGCATTTAACTTTTTCCCGCTGGAAAGTCAAGAAATAGAATGTAATACGGTCCTTTCAAACAGAGAGGGTTATTATTATATAAGCAATAAAGACCTTGACATTTTAACTGCAAAGGGCTGACATGGGAGGTTAATAAAATTTTGGGTTTTTTTTTTTTTTAAGGTTTTATTTATTTATTTGTTAGAGCGAGAACACAAGCAGGGGGAGTGGCAGGCTGAGGGAGAAGCAGGTCATGACCTGAGCCAAAGGCAGATGCTTAACCGACTGAGTAACCCAGGCATCCCTGAAGTTTTGAATGATAAAATCAAAAATAAAGATGTAGCCCTATTTCCAGTGTGAAATGAACCCGTAAGGCCCATCCGTGGGGTCTGGGGGCTCCTGCCCCAGGGCCGTTCATCCCCCAGGAGACTTCTTCAAACCACTCCTTCTTATTCTGGCCTAAGTGGTGGGAGAGCTGGGGCCCTGGGTGGAAGGGCCTGAGCTACCGGTGGCCCTGGCACAAGGAGGAGTCCTACCTCTGCACAGCCCGACACCACGCTTCCTGCGAGCAGCAGCTCTGAAAACTGTGGCCAAGAATGCTCCAACATAAAATCCCATGCCCTTAGCCATAAATCAGCCATAGCACCCTCTAACTAGAGGCCCAAGCTTTGAGACTGGAGTCACACGGGCTGAGTCAACAGGAACGATGTGAAGCCCTCCTATCTGCTAGAGACGAGATGCTTCGAAACCACCGTCCATCCCTTGCACTACTGATAAAGAAACCTCTGAGGCGGATCAGTCGGCCTCACTTAGAGGACAGACCTCCCTCCTGACTCCATGGGGATGTAGCTCCTCCTTCTGATGTGGTAAGGGGTGGAAGGAGGGGCTCCCAACTTTGTGAGTGGAAAGCAGAATTTTCTAGTATTCTTTATCTAAACTGGGGACTAAGACCACACAGCCGGGTTGCTTCTCGTCGTTAGGCAGACCATGAGTTACAAAGATACTTTAAATGTTCTCAGTCTCAAGTCTTCTAATATACACAAATGATTAATAATGACAATTCAATTGCATCCAGACCATTCAGTTTTTCCACTTATTTTTTGTTTCCTTGGCAAACATCCTGAAGCCGGGAAGAAACCGAACACAGACATGAAGAGCTTTAGAAATCTGGTTTTGGTTCACCTTCTGCATCTGAGACTGGTTTCATTTAGGACCCGCACATCCAGAGCAGTCTAAATAAAGCCCTCACCCCTCCCGGAACCGTGGAGGCCCTGAGCGCGGCCCAACAGCCAGCAAGCTCGTCTTCTTCATCCTGAAAAATCTTAATAATCCAAACAATATGTGAAGTATTAAGCTAGAACACTTTTATGAAATTCCATATCCAATTCAAAAGCTGGATGGGGTTTGTTTCCTGGTTTGTGTTCACAGATACTCCATTCGTCAAGACAGCTAATAGCTGGGCTTTGCGGACTTAAAGAGTGAGCAATTGGTTCTTGTCAGGACCCAGGGTAGGGTGTTGGGCAGCCGGGCCTGCTAGGTTTCAAATCCTAGCTGTGCTACTGACTTAGCCTCTTCTCCCCAAATTCCCCATCTGTAAGCAGAGATAAAGTTAGCTATTTCACAGGGTTGTTAAGAAATTAATACAAAAAGAAATTAATTAATATATGTAAAATGTCCAGAACAATTCCTGAAACATGGGAAGAGCTCGATAAATGTCAGATTCTATTACTATGGTTGGGGGAACCTGTTCTCCATCCCGCATGGGAAGAAAGGATATGACTCCAGTCTGCTAGGGCAGCCTTCTAAGTTTCTATCAATGAGGAGAGAGTGGAGAACAGAGAGAAGAAGGGGAAAAGCGAGTAACACACAGCCAGGTGGAAAATGCCCCATGAGCTCATTGCAAAGGTGCGGCTCAATGGCTTTGTTATTCAGAGTAAATTCTGGAAGAATGTCAGTATGATGATTAGCAGGAATCATCTGGAAATGCAGTCATTTTCTCTTTTATACTCTGAAGAATTAAATTACAGTTGATGAGACAATTTTATCTCAAAAGAAGAAAATAACTGGCAGACTACACTCGAAGAGGGTTTCCTGGCTTCTTGGAAAAGAACTATCCATCCAAACCAAGTAATTCCTCACTGGTCTTAAACATAATGGGACCACAATGACTACGAAGAGTTTCAGATGTCAAAAATAACCAAATATTGACTCAAAGATACAAGATCACATAAAATACATGCCTTATTTCTTTTCATCTAAAGCTATTAAAGATACATAAGTTCTAGAAAAGAGCCAAATGTTAAATTGCAAAATATGTGTTTTTTTCATACATGTTGATTCCAGAATGACACTAACATTGAGTGATATAAACTATTCATCTCTATATTCTGACTTAATAATAATGATCTTTCACTTCCTGATGACCTCAAAATATTTTATAGACATTATCTCATTAAGAAGGTATTAATTGGAGATGCTTGCCCAAACATTATGAAAAAGTGATGGGAGATATGGGAAGGAAGACCTGAAGTTCAATGAATATAATGATAATAATCTCAAATATAATAATAATATAATATTATGTAATAATACATAATGTGATAATAATAACTCATCATATCATCTTTAATAGTTTAGAAACTGTCTTTTCAGTCAGGATATCATTTAAATTTTAACATAAACCATGAGACTGTCAAAAGAACATAATAGTCTGTGATCAAGTAGACTCATCAACTCCGCCGAGAATTTTAAAAAGTAAATGCTAAATAAAAATAATTTTGTTTACAAATTTAAATGTGCAATGGTAAACTCATTCTACACCGTTTTTGCAACTCAAAAATTTGCATCATCTTCCTGAAACATATACTAATAAATACAAGTTTTTCTTTCTGACAGCCAAAAAATGTAGGCATCTATCTCAATTTTAGTGAAAGAAAACCAATGAAGGCATAAAATATCATATTCGATCCAAACTTCTAGTTCAGGTGTACCATTTCTTTCCTTTTTTTTTTTTTTAAAGATTTTATTTATTTATTTGACACAGAGAGAGGGAACACAAGCAAGGGGAGTGGGAAAGGAAGAAGCAGGCTTCCCGCTGAGCAGGGAGCCCGATGCGGGGCTCAATCCCAGAATGCTGGGATCATGACCTGAGCCGAAGGCAGAAGCTTAATCGCTGTGCCACCCAGGCGCCCCAGGTGTACCATTTCTAACTCAGAAAGAATATTTTCCTTGATGTTATGTAAAGTTTTATGCACAGCATATTTATTTTCTCATCTGTCATTCTGGGATGTCAAAAAATTAGAAAGCTATTAGGATGTTTTCTTTTCTTCAAATAACTGGCCTTTGTGTATTATTTTAGAAAAATCATTTTATTATCGTTTATCCTAAAGCCATAAAAAGCACAGCTCTTACACAAGCCCTTGAATAGTGTGGAGAGCAAAGGCTCATCCGGATTAATCCTAAACTCACACATTTCCGGGTGAGCCCACTGCAAACCCAGCTGGGAATAATGCCCAGTTTTATCAGGACTCTGTATGTCTTCAGCTTCTCTGAAGAGTATAACGAGGAGCCTGTAAGCTCACACTTAATATCTCTGCTTTCCTATCAAGTTTTTGTAGGAAGCCAAGTAACTTTTCTAAAAGTAAAACGTGTGATGTGAATTTATGGAAACGCACTTTATCCTGCTATCCCCCTCCAGCTCCTGCAACCAAGACACACATGTCAAGTCCAATGACACTCATGAGTCCGAACATGACGGCGAGCACAAATTGGAGAAAGGAAAACATGGCTGAATCACGTAACACGTTTTAGTCCATTTCTCATCCATACCAGTAGTCTCCAAAGGGAGGCCAGAAGCACACATTCAAACTTCTGTTTCTATTCATGTTAATCTCATCTTTTAAAAATGTCTATATTTTATGGATTTTATAATGCGAATAACACTTGAGTGTGGGAGTGATACGTAGTTAATCCAAAGGGGCCTAATCCAAGCAAAGGGGAAAAATGCTCCTTTGTATGTAGGAGTAGTTTTGCAGGAAACAGGTCTTATTTATTCTCAAATATATGTCATTTGCTCTTCCTAAACTTATGGCTTGATTCTTTTAAAAAAAAAAGAAACATAAGGACACCTGGGTGGTTCAGTCCATTGAGCTTCTGCCTTTGGCTCAGGTCATGATCTTGGGATCCTGGGATTGAGCCCCGCTTTGAGCTCCACGCTCAGTGGGGAGTCTGCTTGTCCCTCTGCCCCTCCCCATCGCTCATGCTTTCTCTCCCTCTCTCAGATAGATAAATAAATAAATAAATAAATAAATAAATAAATAAATAAAATCTTGAAAAAAAAAGAATATAAACTATAATTTTTTTTTTCTAGTGAAGATACATTAAACCAGAATGTTTGAAATTTTTTAGTCCAGCAAACCTTCTTCCCCATACCAGTTATGTGATCATTCAGGCCCAATTTATCAGGAATTCACAGAGACCCAGATCATTATTACAAGCTGTAAACGTGGGAACAGAGTGTGTTTGAACTGATGAATTTAATAGCATCCAATGACAGCGAATCATAATGACAGATGGCATGTCATAAAAGCGGTCTGAGAAAAACTGTGAAAAATGCATATCACCAAGTCCATATGGGGGCGACTACGTGATTTTCCTGTAATTCTTACTTCTTGAAAGGGCCAACCCTTGGGAGTTCTTTCAGAATATGAACTGAGGTGCTTATAAAATCTCTCTTAGATGGCATGGTATGAAGGACCACAAGAAAGAGTGGGGGTAGGCATAAGGAAGGACCTTCTGTTTTACATGTAATTTTATTTTCCCTTCACCTTATATAACATGCTGACGGAAAGTGACAGAGAAGCAGCTCCAGTAATTTGTCAAACACAGACTAAGCGCTGCACAGAAAACCTTTACGTGATTCCCCACCATTTACTTCATTCCTACGCAGACAAGCTCGCAGGCAAGCATATGCCCACAATTTTTTTTTTCCTGAGGATGTTATGTTTACATAATATTCATTCCCCCAAAACATTTAGCTCTTAGATTGATTGCCACAATTGCCAGAATACACATTCATTGAACTTAAATTCTGCTATGCTTCAACAACTAGAATACAGAACACAAAATAGTTTTTTTGCTCCTGAGATATAGTCTATATTCCTAAAGCTATCCCTTAACAACCCAAATCTCAAACACATTCCCTGAAAAGGAACAGCATGGGTGGGGATGAAATTCTGTGACCTAAAGCTTGATATTCTAGAACCTTCATTATTTCTCCATGTTGAAAAAATGTGCCTCTTTTATCTCTTTTTCATAGGGAGTGGAAAAAGTCAAAGGTTATTAGGATACTCCTATTTTTCTGATTATTTTCCCTCTATCTAATCTGGTCCTGGAGGATTCTGTTGGAGCCTGACTGCTCTAGCAGTTCATACCTGCTAGAGAAAAGAAGTTATAAAGTACTGTTTCCAGATTCGTTGCTAAAATTCAAGAAGTTAAGGGCACCTGGGTGGCTCAGCCAGTGAAGTGTCTGCCTTTGGCTCAAATCATGATCCCAGAGTCGTGGGATCAAGTCCCACATCGGGCTCCCTGATCAGTGGAGAGTCTGCTTCTCTGCCCCTCCCCTGGCTCGTACTCTCTCTTTCTCTCTCAAATAAATAAATAAAATCTTTTAAAAAAATTCAAAAAGTTAAGTTAAACGAAGAGACCTTGAATCTCAGTGACCTGATCCTGGGTTTATTTTATTTTATTATTTATTTATTTATTTATTTGTTTGTTTGTTTATTTATTTATTTGACACAGAGAGAGAGACAGAGAGAGCACAGCAGGGGGAGCAGCGGGGGAAGAGGGAGAAGCAGACTCTCTGCTCAGCAGGGAGCCTGACATGGGGCTAGATCCCAGGGCTCTGGGATCTTGACCTGAGCCGAAGGCAGACTCTTAACTGACTGAGCCACCCAACCGCCCCCCCACCTTTTTAAAATTTTATTCTGATCCTGGGTTTAAAGGCCACAGACATACTAAAATAATCTCTGATGATCACTGTTTTTAATGGAAGCCAAGATTTACTGAACAATTACAGGAACTTTCAAACACATGTGTAACTTTATATTTCAACTCATATAGGAGATATTAGTTGTTCCCATTTTACTGGAAATAAAACTGAGTCTCAAAATTGAAGCAACCAGTCTGAAGCCCAGAGCTACACAAGGGCAGAGCACATAGTCCCAGTGTTCTTTCTTTTACTCTACACTATGACGTCTTTACCAGTTGATTCTAATACAGTAACAACTTCAGTAAAACGCCTGCTTAGAATATGGTGGTGAACAACCAGGAGGGTCACAGCAATGAGTCACAATTTTGTGTAAACCCCTGCCCTCACACCTCTTCTTGAGTGTGGAAACCATGACTCATTTCTAACTGAGAGAATACAGCAAAGATGATGGGATGTCATTCCCATAATTCTGTTATGTTACCTAGACTGGATTGAGAGAGATTGACTTGCTAGCTTTGAAGAAGTAAGCTGTCATGTTGTGAGGAGGTCATGTGGCAAGGAACTGTGGGCACTTGCAGAGCCGAGGGAGGTCACTGGCTGACAGCCAGCAAGAAAATGAATTCTGTCAAAATCTTAAATGAGTTTGGAAGCAGATTTTTCCATGGTCAAAGCTCCAGATGAGAATGCCCCTGGCTGACACCATCATTGAGACCCTTAGTGGAGAACGCACCTACAATCAGTGTGGCCTCCTGGACCATGAAGACTGAGATAATAAATGAGTGCTGTGTTAAGTCACTAAATTTGTGGTAATTTGTTATGCAGAAGTAGAAAACTAATACAGATTCATCTATCTTTACAACTTCTGGGTTTTTTAAAAAGATTTATTTTTAGAGAGATAGAGAAGAGAGAGAGAGCACAAGAGGGAGAATCCCAAGCAGACTCCGTGCCCAGCATGGAGCCCGACGCGGGGCTCGATCCCATGACCCTAGATCACGACCTGACTTGAAACCAACAGCTGGAGGCTCAACGGACTGTGCCACCGAGGCGCCCCTACAATATATCGGTTTTAAGCACACAAGGTACAAGCTACTACATTAAACATCTATGCAGATTAAAGAGCGAAACTGCGTTTTCTATGGGAATGCACCTCTGAGCACAGTGAAGGCAATCTGCTTAATGATATTCATTTGTGCCAATCTATAAGGAACAGCCTTTCCACCCCCTCGAGGAATGCTGATGAAGGATGAGCTTTTAACAGTTTCTCTCTATGGCATGCAAGTGTTCCAACAGCAACCAGCAACATACTGGCATTACACGTTTCAACAGGAAGCCAGAGGCTCTGAAATTTGATGGGAAGTCAGGGTTTCTTGACTTTCATGATGGTAAGGCGAGTCCGAGTTTAAAACAGTCCTCCTCCTCCTCTCCTCTTTTCCTTCCCCTTCAAATGTGCAATAAGCACTTTCTTTGCTTCCAGGGGTGAAAGAAATCTTGATCCTGCCAAATTCTCCCCTTTACCATACGATGCTGTGCGATTCTACACTGACACCAGCAATTAAGCTCAGAGCGACAGTTCTGGGGACTGTCTAGCGGCTGTTATATGCTGAACAGCCACTGTCTATGTGGAGAATTTCCCGTTTGCCTGGGTAAGGGTGAGAGGACACCAGAATGGTCAACTGGCAGAAACAGAGGCACTATTACTCTATTTTGCTGCTTCTGCCACAATAGTTTTAGAGTTGTCTTATGGCTCTAAGAAAGTAATATATTAATTTGACAGCAAAGATGAGCATATAACAACAAAAAATAGAAATAACAAAGACTCATTCCCTGAAGCTACAAATTAGTTGCTCCTGTCTGTTTTGAAGACTTGTAGGGCTGACGAATTCTGTATGTAGAAAACACTGAAATTCACTCTCATTCTCAACTGCGATGAGGGAGTTGGGTCATGAGTGAAAGCTCAGTTATACAATCAGAGAACAGATTCTGAGCCGCCATTGCGAACGAGGAACTGACCTAATTTTTATGTGCTGGGCAATGGCTCTCAACTTTGGCTCCCCAATGAAATCCCTAGGGAAACTACAAAATGCTAATGCCCAGGGCTAGGATGTGGCCTAAGATTTCTTAAAAGCTCCCAGATAATTCCAATATGCACCCACAGGTTGAGAGTCAGTCAAATAAGGGAAGCTACAGGGGTAGGGAAGCTCCTCAGAAGCCTGAAATTCCATTCAGTTTAATGAATTAAATTTTGAACCCTCAATACACAATCAAAACACTTTTCCTTGAGAGCTTAACGGCATTGGACGACCCCCTTTTCACCTTTCATGCTTCTTTGCTCTGCCTACCAGGTAATCTCCTTCTTTGCAGTTCTAATTCTCACTCTCCTCCTCTGCTTTCTGACTCGTGACAGGGTTCTAGGCAGCTCCAACCTTTTGTGTGTATGTGAAAAAGACATTAAAATAATTCATTTGTTTATTCATTCAAACAATATTTATAAACACCCACTCTGTTCCACGTATTGTTCTAGACACTGGGATACAAAGTAAAAGATTTCATTCCTGCCCTTTAAAACTGAGGATCGAATGGAAAGACAGATGGGGCTTCAAACCCTTAACGTCCCTTTCCCCTTGTCAAGGTGGGTACAGAGTGTAGGAGGACAGTCTGATCAGGTAAGGTGAAGAATGCTTTGCAGGTAGAAACCGAGCTGATCTTTGAAGGATAAATATTACTTTGCTGAGTGAACACAGGGGGCTAACTTCTTGTGGTGAGAATGAAAATCCTGTATAAAACTAGGGAGGTATGAAAGAGAATTGTGGATCCTACACCAGACACGGTGAGTTTGTGGGAGTAGAGGAAGCAGGAAAACAAAAGTGAGGTGTGGAAAAGGGTCATCAGGCTACACAACACCTGAACGGCGGATTCGGTTCTTGGCAAGAGCCGCACATTGTCTACGCGTCTTGTAAGTATTTTCTTACTTCAACTTCATGGCACACATAGGCACAAGAAACAATTACTCTCTTGTGTGAATGAGAGAATTGAGGTCTAGAGAGGTCAAGAGTGTTCCAGGTTTTAGGCAGCAGTGGTCAGCTCTTATCTGGTCAGACTCCAGAAGCTAAACATCATCTGCTCCACTACACTGTCCCCTTTATTTAAAAAATATATATATTTATTTACTTGAGAGAAAAGAAAGAGAGAGCACCAGTGGGGGGAGGGGCAGAGGGAGAGGGCCAAGCAGACTCCCCACTGAGCAGAGAACCTGACCCCCTGGGGGGGGCTCAATCCCAGGACCCTGAGATCATGACTAGAGCAGAATGTAGATGCCTAATGCCTAACCGACTGAGCCACCCAGGTGCCCTATGCTGACCCCTTTGAGAAGAAAGTGAGACCGCTAAGCAGGTGCCAAATTTATAACTGTAATCATGGCCTCCAATGGGAACTCTTTGCTATATTTCATCGTCTATTTCTTATTTGGAATTCTTAAATTAATTCTCTCTCCCCATAATAATTCCTTCTCAACGTTGGTCTTGGGTGTGACCTACGCATCAAGATTTTTAAAAGCTCCCCCACATAATTTTTTTTAAAGATTTATTTTTATTTATTTTTGAGTGGGGGGTGCAGAGGAAGAGGGAGTAAGAGTCTTAAGCAGACTGCGCTGAGCGCAGAGACTGACTCGAGGCTCAATCCCACAACCCTGAGCAGAAACCAAGAGTCAGATGCTCAAACAACTGCACCACCCAGGCCCCCCACCCCCACATAATTCTAATATCTACCCAAAGGCTGAGAATGAATGGACAGGAGCTGCAAAGCATGGGTAAAGAAGCTCCTTAGGGAGTTTGCAATTCGGATCTGTGACCATCTGCTCTTAGAACCCCTGATTGTGCTAGATCTCCTTGGATGCCACTATTTTCTGCTAGGAGAAGACATTTCAACCAGTGCCAAGAACCTCTCAATCTATATGAAAGCAATGGCACCTGTTTTAAGCATTAATAGGGCATCAAGGGAAAATTTTGAGGTTAGACTCTCTGGAGAAATCCAATAATGATTTTTAAATACCTTCCTGTATTGTCAAGGTGTGGTCCTTGTGACCACAATTAAGAAATTAGTACCGTGATGATAATGCCAAAAAGTGAAATTCTCTATTTTTGTCCTGTTCAGCTTTTTTAGCAATCCATATCATCTGAATATTTGCTGGACCGAGTGCTCAAGCCAAAGATTAACCTTTGTGGAGAAAAACATTTCAAAGCAATACATGTTGGGGCATCTGGGTGGCTCAGTCGGTTAAACGTCTGCCTTCATCTTAGGT
The DNA here is from genome assembly GCF_024610735.1 of Ursus americanus. Classification (NCBI taxonomy): domain Eukaryota; kingdom Metazoa; phylum Chordata; class Mammalia; order Carnivora; family Ursidae; genus Ursus; species Ursus americanus. The sequence goes on from NC_142151.1 coordinate 15,659,316, forward strand.
CATGATCCTGGGATCCTGGGATCAAGCCCCATGTCAGGCTCTCTGTTCACTGGGAATCTGCCCTCCCTCTCCTTCTACTGCTCCCCAGCTTCTGCTCTCTTTCTCTCTCTCTCTCTGTCAAATGAATAAATGAAATCTTCAAAAAAATAAAAAATAAAAGCAATGCACGTTTAATTCTAAAATTTAAAATCTTCTCAGTAAGAAGAGATTAGAAGGAAAATAAAAGAAATAGTTGATATCTAACTGATACATGAGAGAATCTGGCTTTGAGTCAGAGAGATGAAAGAGGAGAGAGGAGGAGAAAAGGAGAGGAGAAGGAAAAAGAGAAGAAGAAAGAGGAGGAAGCTGCTTAATTAAGAAAAAAGGAAGAGAGGGGCGCCTGGGTGACTCAGTCAGTTGAGTCTCCGACTCTTAGTTTCGGCTCAGGTCATGATCTCGGGGTCCTGAGATCAAACCACCCCACCCCAGCCTCGAGCTCTGCACTGAGCATGGAGCCTGCTTGAGATTCTCTTCCTCTCCCTCTCCCTCTCCCCCTCCTTCTGCACCCTCACACACATGAACTCTCTGTCTAAAATAATTTTTTTTTTAAAAAGGAGAAGAAATTAAAAAAAAAAAAAAGGAAACACTTGGAGACTACTTCTTCACAGCCATATGAGATAAGTGACAAAGAACAGGCCCTGCTATTAATGAAAATAAGCTGCCAAAGTCCAGGGCCATGCAGAAAATAACAAAGCATTTAATTATACAGTGACAGTTGCAGCGCTGGGGATTTCCCGGAGATTAATGGAGCAGCTGGGAAGAGTCGATGGCCCTGGGGACAGCCGAAATGATCCCAGTGAATGAATAATACCCAGAAAAAGCCTCTTGTTAACTTCGCTATTAAGCAGAAAATGGAGGAGGACCTGGGTGCTTGGTTTGTTTTCTCCTTTTTCTTCCTATTAAAAAAAAAAAAATTAACATAGGGGATAGTTTGGTTTCAATTAAGATTCCTACAGAGATAATTAGACTGTCTTGTTTATCTCTCACTCTTCAAGTCTCTTAACCATGGATAAAACTTCTCCACTACCCCAGGCTAAACTGGGAGTTAGGATCAAGATAATTCTTGAAAAGGCAGGAAGGGCGGAAGAATTGATGTTACAGAAATTGAGCTTTTGAGAGGTGGCAGAACAGGCATTCGGGTCAAGAAGTAGGATTAAGGCTGCAATGAACCCCAAGTAAAAGACACGATTCTGTTTGAAGAACAAGGCTTACAGTGTATGGAGAGTAAATACAATATTCAGAACAACCAAATGCTAATTATTAATATATTAATACAACATTTAAATTTGATTTGACTGGCAGCCAGAAAGTTCCTTAGATCTAGGGTTGGCTCATATGTCAATGACCAGCCAGACCACTGCTAGCTCTTAAGTGTGACAATGTCAGGTACAAATGTGAATTAAAGCCAACTATATATACTGCTGCTTCTTGGTCATTTGGCTATTTTTAATAGCAAAACTAAATGCTCTGAGACCTTTTCTTTTTAATTGTCCTAGGACTACAATGAAGTAAGCCTTTATTATTCTTTTATAGGATTACATTTCGCTTTCCTTTGCATTATCGGGAAATAAACAGATACTGAAGACACAGGGACCTAGAAAATTTCTTCCCACCAGAGTAAATAAGAACAGAGGAGGCCAAGATGGATCATGAAGTTCCAGGGCTAGAATGGGTTCTTAAACAAGCAGTAGTCTTAATTTAAGGATGAGGAATAGATATCCAGAGAGATGGATTACTTGCTTGCCCAAGGTCACAAGGCTACTCAGTGGCAAAGTCAAGACCATAACTTCTGTCCCCTACCTCCACCCAATCCAAAGTTCATGTACTTCCACCAACCAGTATTTTCTCTTTCTCACATGGCCAGCTTTAATGTCTCCTTGGTGAAGAGATGTTTATCTGTCATTCTCTAATAGAACAGTCTTTCATCAAAGGACAGGAAAGCACACTCTGCTCAAAGATCCAAGCTCGGGTCAGCACTGTCAGGTAGAAAAGGTCACAACGTTTCTACAGCTATAATAAGGAAGTTACACAAACACATGTACAAAGATTTCTAATCTGTTGACATTCTTCTTTGATCATCATGCATGAAGAAATGCCCAAAATGAGACAGTATAAAGGATATCAATGAAAAGGGAATGTTCTTTGGGATCCATTCTTACTCCAACACTAATTCCTACACTAATTTATCTTCTCTAAACTTTGGCTTTACCAAGCAATGGAGATATATTTTACATACTTAGTGTGAAGATAAAAATGAGATAATTGTATGTAGCACATAATAGGTGCACATAATGTGTGTTTATACCAATATCATATTAAAATTATATTTAGCATGTAATGTAAACTCAATAGTAAGATTTTATTTGTTCTTCCTTAAAAGACCTTTTCCAGCCAAAATAATAATTATTAGAGAGAAATAAATGTTCTAGAGAAGGAGAACCTATGATCCCTTCCACAGTTTTCCATTCACCACTGGCAAGAATTAAGAGAACACCCCAGACCACCATGTCCGCTCAAGGTAAAGAGAGAGAGAGAGAGAGCTCTTGGTCTCTTGACATCTGTTTCCCCAACTGTCCCTCTTCCTGGTAAGTCAAATAGAGCATTTTGTGTTGATGGAAATGTTCTCTATTTGCACTGTCCTACCCGAATTATTGAAATAGCCACCTAACTCTTTCCCTGTCCCACCTTTGTTTCATATCTCTCTGCCCTAAATACACACCCTATTGTATTATTAGCACAGAAATTAGAGTAGTACTGTTAAAATGTAAACCATATCATATCACTGCTCTGTTTAAAATATTCCAGTGGCTTTTCATTTCTTTGCAGTAAGAGTCAAAGTCGTTATTACACTGACCTATAAAAACCTGTATGGTTTCACTACCTTCAAGAATCTCTCCGACCTCTTTCCCTTCCTCCACTCTACTCCTCTCCTCTCCAACTAAATTGGCCTCCCTCCTCAGGGTCCTTGCCTACAAAGGATCTTTGCACTTACTGTTCCCTTTGCCTGGCATGCTCTTTATTCAGATAATCAACCACAAGACTCACTCCCTCACTTTCTTCAGATCTTTGCTTAAATGACATCTTCTCATTGAAATCTTCTCTGATCACTCTTTAAAACTGTAACCCTCAATACTCTGCTTCTAGTCCCATCTTTATTTTTTTCCATCACAGCTATCGTCATTTGACATAATTTGCATTGTAAATATTTGTTTTCTTATTACATCTCTTCTCCCTTTAGAATGTAAATTCCATTGTTTTTAACTGTTTTGCTCACTGCTCTATTTCCAAAGCTTGGGCAGTGGCTAGCATAGAGCAGGTGGTAAATAAACATTGGTTGAATAAAAGGTTCTAAAGCTAAAATATTAGGAAGAAGGAGACTTAGAGAATTTGCATGGCCTGCACCAAAAGTGAGGGCTAAGAAGTGGAGAGCTTGGTGAATTCCATTGTCAAAATTTCATGGGAGAGGCAGAAAGCCATAGCCATCTAGTTATCACCAATTTCAGTAAGAATACTAACCAGGAAGCTCGATATTAAGAAATTTCTATAATTTCTTAGACTGTGTGCATCCTCAAATATATTATTTTCATAACAATCTATCCATTTCTTAGTATTAACTTAAAATGTTAATTTTCTTAGCAATAGTAAGACAGGGAAGAGTTGAGGGTACACTATATAGAGTCCAGATTAGGGATGAGAACTATAAGAGTTAAAGTAGATGATGATATCTTAAAAAAAAACCAAACACCCCTTCGGTCCATAGTGCCTGCAGTAAGGGACATAGGAGAACATGGGAAACCAGCTGGGGTCTACAGTGGGTCCTCAGGGTTTAAACAGAGAGAAAAACTTTGGGATCCTCAAACATCTGAAAACTAATGTCATTGGTAATGGGGTGTGTACACATCATCGTTCTAGAGAGATCCAAAGGTGGAAAGGTGTTGCTTAGTTTGTCAATTAACCCACTTACAATATTAGAACCAAAGAAAGTTTTTGATAGTTGGAACATCTGGCATAAATACCTGAAAACATAAGGATAGGTAAAAACAAGAAGAAAGACTCTTGGTTTGAGATTCTAATAATGGACAGAGCTAAAGATAGAAAATACAAAACAGAGGACAAAGGCATCCGGAGCAAGTAGATTCCATTTCTGTGATTGCATAACACATTGCCATAAGTTTAGAAGCTCAAAACACCTTTTATTATTTCATAGTTTCTTGGGTCAGGAGTCTTGCCAGACTGCAGTGTCAGTTGGGACTGTGGTTTCATCAGAGGCTTGACTTGGGCAAGATCCACTTCCAAGCCTCTTCAGGTAGCTGGTAGAATTCAATTCATGGCACTTGTAGGACTGACGCTCTTTTTTGGGGGGCGGGGGGCTGTCAGCCAGGGGCCACTGTCAGCTCCTAGAGGTTACCCATCATTCTTTGCCATGCAGCCCCCTCACAACATGGTGTCTTCATCCTTCAGAACCAGCACAGGGGTTCTCTCACTTCAGTCCACTGAGATGGAGTCCTGCGCAATGTAATTTAATCATAGAAGTGACATCCCACTCTTGCCATTTTCTGTGGGTTAGCAACAAGTTATAGTTTCTGCCCAAACTCCAGGAAAGGGGACATGACTCATTAGAGGTGCTCTCCAGGTGTGTGTGTCACACCCACACAAGCATCATCATAGATCTTCAGACGATTATGCTTGAATCACAGGAGGCCACTGCCATACATGGTAGCGCGGATCTATGTGTAGAGTAAGAAATGACGGACAGATTCTAGACGGGGAACTGAACATTCTAAATGGGAGGTGCTCCCTCTCCCTCGCCACCATCACACAAAGAAGCGTTAACTTCTGTTCATCATACCTCCCTGAAATCTCTCAAATCTGTCCACTTTCTCTACAAAGCTCACCACAGGTCAAGGTTATTGCCATCCCTTGCTGGGACTGCTGGAATGGCTTCCTAATTGGTCTTCCTGCACCGCGGTCTCTGCCCCATCCCTCTATAATCTATTCTTCACACGGAAGCCGGAGTGATTTTTCTAAAATATAAATACGGTAACACCAGTCCCCGAATAAAGCTCTTTATTGGCTGCCCCTCTCATTTTCGTTACAAACTTCTTAATATAATCTAGTTTCTGCTTACCCTTTTTAGCTCCCCTTGAACTCCATGATCCATTCAAGTTAACTCTGTTTGGGTTTGTTTTTTTTTTTTTGCAAAAGGTCCATCTTTTTTCTTGCCTCTACTCTTGCTCTGCTATTTCCTCTGCCTGAAACATATCCCTATGCCCCTCCTGCCTCCTCTCTCCCCAGACAATCCAGACTTGCTAATTGGTATTCATCTTTAGCTCTGTGATCTCGGGTCCCCCAAACCTACGTCAAGTGCTGCTTCTGTGTGTCCCCACAGAAACACGTACTTCCCTTTCCCTGGCACTTGCTGCTGTATCAGGATGTACCTGGTTTATTAGCCGCTAAATCCCTAGGACGAACAGTGATTTGACCTAGAGGCTGAGTAGCTGCTGAATGAACAAATGGCATGTTTTATAATAAGCAGCTATCTTGCCACTGTCCCAAATCCCTTACATTTATTTCCTAGCGTTGAAAAGTATAAAGAAATAACTAAACATCACGTACGCAAGGACTTTTTATGTGGAAATAATTTTAGACTTAGAAGAGTTGTAAAAATAGTACAGAGAGTTCCCTATTCCTTTCACCCACATTCATGTAATGTTAATATCTTACATAACCATAGCACAATGGTCAAAACTAAGAAATTAACATTGGTACAATACAATTAACTAAACCACAGATTTTATTTGGGTTTTGTTAGTCTTTTCAATAATGTCCCATTATTTTCCCCTTCCAGGGTACCATTCAGGATCCCCTACTGGAGATAGGATTGTCACGTCTCCTTAGTCTCTCCAATCTGTGACAATTCCTCTGTTTTTCTTGTTTTTCTTGACCTTGACACTTTTTAAACAGCACTGGCCAGCTCTTTTGTAGAATGTCCTTCAATGTGGGCTTCTCTGATGCTGATCCATGATCAGATATGAGGTTATTGGAGTTATTGGAAAGGATGGCCCTGAGATGAGGTGCCCTTCTCAGGGCATCAGATCACTATGGCATTATGCCTTCCTCCCAGTGAAGCTAATTTAGGACTTGATGAAGGTGGTATCTTCCAGGTTTCTTCATTGTACAGTTACTATTATTCCCTTTAGAATCTTTTTAAATATGTATTTACTTATTTGAGAGAAAGAGAGAGAGAGCAAGCATGAGCAGGGGGAAGAGCAATGGGAGAGAAACTCAAGGGACTCTGTGCTGAGTGCAGGTGCCACTGTGGGGCTCGATCCCACGACCCCTGTGTCATGACCTGAGCTCAAATCAAGAGCCAGATGCTCAACCAACCAAGCCACCCAGGTGCCCCTATTCCCTTTATAATTAATAAATGTTTATTTTAAGGGTGAAACATTCAGATTATGCAAATATCTTGTTTCTGTTTAAACTTTTACCCACTAAACCCATCCATGGTTGCCTGCAGCAATTCCTACCATGATGCTCAAGTGTTCTATTTCCTTTGTTCATTCTTTATTCATTGGAATTGCTTTATAAGGAAGGCTTGTCATTTCTTCCTCTTTTATTTCGTTAGTCATTTGTTTCTATCAATATGGACTCAAGGATATCCATGTTTTCCCCTTGGATTATAAGCAATACTATTATTGGATTTATGCTCATATTTATTTTGCTCCAATGGTTCCACCTCTCACCACTGGGAGCCCTTTCAGGTTGGTAGACATGCCTCCATGCTCTCCTATTTTTCAGTACTTCTTTACTGTCTGACAACACAAGTTATCCCATGCTCATCTTTCATTTGCCTGCCCCAGCCCTGGAACCAACCACTTCTCCAGAGAATCCTGGTTCTTTTTATTCGAGAATTATACCTGCCTCTCTGAACTCTCTACCCATTCCATACTCCCCACACTGGATCCTCTCTTCTGTTTCCCCTTACTATGGCCATTTTAGAAACCTGTAAGGGCCCATGACATAATAACGGACATACGGCAATACAATATAGGAGAAAGTGTGAATTTAGAGCTGGAAGACATTTCTGATAATCTGGCATTTTAACTGTGAGTCTGGTTTGCATAGAAAAGATATTGTAAATCAGAGAAATTAAAAATATCACTGCAAAGGAGAGAAAGCTGCCTAAGAACACTTGGCTATTATTTTCCCTGCATGCATTCTCATGTTCCTAAATTTCAATGGGAGGCAAAGGATTCAGGTTATTATTATACTATAAAAAGGAGTGAATCAGTGAAAAGCGCCTGGCTCCTTTTTAGTCTCTACTTTCCCACCCCTCCCCCAAAAGGATTTGAATTTGAGATTTCACTTTACCAGCGCGGGGGTGGGGGGGTGGAGGGGTAGGGGGGGTAAGTACCTTTACAGGAACAATCAAAACAATGACTCACAAACTCTGCGCAAGGATTTAAGATTATTTCCCTGTTTGGAGAACTTTGGGGGGATTCTGCGAAATAATTCGCTGTAGGGTAAAAAAGAGTGCCCAGCTGCAGAGCGTCTATGCTTGCATGACACACATTCATGGGATCCAGGCTGGACTCTAAGTAACAAACACTCACTTCCTTCAACAGCACATTCCAGGCCTGCTAAGCGAGTGAAGGCAAAAGACATTTAAGTATGATCCTAAAGGATCATTTAGAAGTCACTGGAAACTGATCTCTGGAAGCACACTTTCTCTACTCTCTCATATAGGGTCTGCTGCTCCCCAGGTCTCAAAATATACAGGTTCTCCCCTCAGAACCTATGCTTTTGAAAATAGCTTTTATTAGGCTGAATGTTTTTAATTAAGGGGGAAAAAAGAAGAAGCCCAATCTCTTGAGAAAGGTTGGTGTTCAGTAAAATCTGTACCAGGAATGCTTCGCTCTTTTACTAGCATTCCATTATCTCAGATTCACGCACTATATATACAGTCTTGGTGTTGTTTAAAAGCCTGGAGCCCATCTCTTCCAGGAACGCTTAACATGAGGTCCAGTTTACGGCTGCCAAGAAAGGAGTTCTATTCGGCTTTACTGGTTAAAAGCAATTCGGTTGACCACAGCAGGACCTCTCGCTGTGTCCATACCTCACCCTCTGGTTGCTGCACGATACCGTGTTGATGGTCTGACCATCGAGAACTTGATGAAATCCATAAAGAAAATCTTACTGGTTCTCCAGGTACAATTTCCACAGCCCTCTCAATATCCACCCACCATCTCAGCAAGACCATTTCCAGGTTGTCGGATGGCGTGGCGTAACTTACGTCAAGGCTTCAGCCCTTCGACATGCATCAGAAATTGAGAGTGCTTTCGTTTTGTTTCTTAAGCATCTTCATATATTGTCTTCCAATATTCAAAGGTTTAATGTACTCCCCAGAAAGTCACAGTGTATCAAATTAATGCTTGCCAAGTGACTTGGGCAAAGCCCTCCTGAATATCATTATAGTCATGGTTAATGAACCAGTAACTGCTGACATGGAAAGATTCTAATTGGCCACCCAGAGATGGTGGCAGAACTGCAGATTCCCACACTGCCTTCAAGACGTTGCCTCTGGGTAAGGGCCAGTATGGCTGAGAATTAGCCTCACGGGGGAGAGGTGGAATGAGGTACAAACTCTGTGAGACCACCTCACCTCTCCTTCCCACCTTACGTACAAGGGGCACTGCCCCAGACGCCAAGGGTGCCTAATTAGGAAATCTGGATCATCAGAGACAGGTCATTATTAATCTCTCAGTCTTTTCTGCCCACTCTTTTTCTTCATGCTAAGTAGGTGGCCTTCACTCCGCTCTGGGGATGATCGTGTCTCCTGGTTCTGAAACCACTAATGGAAAATCACTACTTACTTTCTTAACGCACAATAAGTTTGGCTGTTTGTTTGTTTTTTTTCAACCTTTGGCTGAGTTAATTACCCAAATCCATCAGCATTTATTTGTCTCAAATTGAACTGAGGTCAAAAGAAAATCAGTTCAGGAAGGTGGGAGGAAATCAGTGTTGGCTGCCGTATGGACCCAAACTGAGGCAAGCAGGTACCTAGAAGTTTCATCATAGATGATAAATATGCTATTAACATGCCATCCTCCTCCCCAGAGACTTGCCGCTTTGCTTACCACCCTGGGTTCCTGTCGCCAAATCATACTTAAATTGGATTTATGAACAACCTAAGGTGGAGAGCCACTCAGTCAGATGGTTTGGTGTTTTCCGTATCTTGAGATACTTCGAATAGAGCTGGAGGGACAAGCATGTGGAAGGGACATAGCTGTCTACGCAGGATGCTCAATGGGCTGCCTGCACGCTTCACCCAAAGCAACACTCTCCAAGCTGTGGGATCTTTGACTACCTGAGGAACAGGAGCCAATGACTTCTCTCCTCCTTTTAAGACATTTAAAATCTGGGAAACTGGCTATTCCTCCACAATTAACATCAGTGAGCCCTCTGCAGTCAACAACTTGTTGAACAGGATGCATCCTAAGTCGAGTAAGAAGCAGCACAGGCGTAGAGATACGTGGGATGGGCACACCATCCATCCCAGGGAAATGGTGTAGATGCAGAGCTTTTGTTGATTTACAGAAAAAAGAAAAACATTCTGTTCTACCCAGGCACAGCGTTTCTGCCTGAAGCGGGGACCCTGGCTTCCTGGATGAAGGTAATTAACATGATAGCTTGCTACAGAGGCTGGCGGAGAGACGTGCTAGAAACTGACACCTTGTCTTAATTGTTCTTTTCCCCTGAGGAAGTTTTTCTCAAACAGATGCAAGCCCAAGCTGGGGCTTCCTAGGAAGGACTGCGCTCGAGTTTTAAACCCTGGTGTAAAGGTCAACCAGGTCTCCTCTCCTTACAAGACTGTGGACCTCGCCCCCAAAATATGCCAAGTCAACTCGAGGAAACACATGAGTGGAGAGAAAGCTTTTGGTGATTGGTGACTATTTCGTTTACACGGAAAACACAACCCATGCCCCCTCTCTGGGCTGAGAAAACCTTTTTAAAGACCTGCAGAAGTGTTGATTCCCCAACTGCCGTCAGTAGTTCATTCAAAGAAAGGGCCTTTGTACATCGTTGTACTAGAGGGGAAAGGGTATGCTTCAGCATTCATAGCACACTTTATATCTTATAAATGCTGTGTAATCCTTCTTAATTGCTGCCACTGAAACAGCTTAGTCCCAGGTGAGAATGAGAAGAGAAGTGAAAGCAAGGCCAGGAACAAGGGACAACGTTTCTGATCATCAAATAAGATCAAGGGCTTCAATCTCGTGTAGAATAACCATTGCTAACATTGAGCATGTATTAGTTGCTAGGAACCGTTCCACGTACGCTCGTCGATTATTCCACGTAATACTCACAAAGACAACAGAGGCAGTCTTTTATTCTGCAATTATTTATGGAACACCTACGGTGTGTCCAACACAAGTCTGGGCGCTGGGGCTGCTGCCCTCATCGCAACACACAAAAATGCCTGCTCTCTGTAGCTTATGTTCCGGGGCAGCCAGGAAGTGGTGCAGCCAGGATTTGAATCCAAGAAGTCTGGCTACTGAGCTGTAAAGTTATTATAGTTATTAGCAAGGTATCATAAAATGCAGCCTCTTTTGGAGGCCAAGGAGAATCTCATCAATCACCAAGAGTTAAATGTAAAACAATTGGGAGATATTTGCGTTCTCTGGCTGATACTATTGGATTGCTGAAATTGAACTATGCTTAACTAGAACAGTCTGAGCAGGGCTAGAACTGCAGAGAGTTAGCATGTACAGTCAGCGCTCCCGGGAATCCAGTCCTGGCTCTGCCATTCACTACATCTATGCTTTTGGGCAAGGTGTGAAACCTCTCAGAGCCTCTGTTTACTCATCAGTAAGACAGAGATCATAACCAGACCTAAATCGCTGTGCTATGGCGAGCCATTAAATGAGATGTTATAAGTAAAGTACTTTGTCAAGTGCCTGGTGTTCGATGAAGTAAGCTATTTTTATTATTTACCGTTTATGGGCCCTCAAAGCGAGACAACAGAATGTTCTCATGAAGCTCACTTAAGTCATCTTAGGAATGTGAGCCCTGCACCTTATAAATTCCTGACTGTACGGACCGGGGCACACTGTCTTCAGCATGTGAGCGCAGGGGGGTGGGCGGTGCAGAGAGAAAAGACACGCTGCCCTGCATTACCCAGGGCACCATTTAGCCTGACTCAGAGGCTGAGCAACCTTTATCAGGGAAACTGGTTTTTATCCCGTGCCGCCAGCTTTGCTTCCTTTAGGTGTCTGCCGTCAGAAAGCCTGGCTTATCTAGGGCCCGTAGATAAGAGATGCCTAAAGATTGTAAACTGCTCTGTCTATGAGGATATCACTTGGCCTGGGCCCCCGTATCCGACGCTTTGGTTCTCTTCAGTCCACAACCTCTGGCTCTATTTTCTTTGCTCTCCCTTTTCTCCCTTTCACTGTCTTCTCCTTGGTGAGGATGCGTCCATTGAGATATTCATATGGTTTGAACTACTATGGGTGCAGTCTCCTCTCCTACATGTACCGCTCTCAAAGGCACCCCTTCTTTACCAAAAGGGTAGCAGGACTCCAGTCCACGCAGGCCACGCCTCATTCAAATGATCACTCGTTGTAATGCCCTGAACTTGGAAATTGACTAGCTAGGATTCTTCAGGATTTTCGTCATCTCCACCTGTTTGGTCTCCCCCAAGTCTTACTTGGACTCCACTCCTGAGTTTTCACAGGCAATTTTGAACTTCAGGGTAAAGGGGAAAATGTAGACACAGACTCCGAGAACTTATTCTGGGTTGAACATATTGATTCTCAGCAGTCTCTCACTGTTTGTAGCTTCTAGAAGCCTCAATTTTCATGCTTAAGAATCCAAATGACCACACAGTTATTGTTCAACAACACGAATGTGCCGTGTTACACTTTCGTAGTGAGAAGCCTGACACCGTCATCAGGGCCTCTCTGGAGGCTGTGGGAGAAAATCCATTTCCCTGTCTTCTCTGGCTCCCAGAGTTCACCCACATTTTTTTAGCCAATGGTCCCCTTTCTCTGTCCTCAAATGCAACACCATTACATCTCTGTGACCATTCCTTCTTAGTCACATCTCCCTCCAGCCTTGGCCTCTGACCTCAGTCTGGGAAGGTTCTTCAATTTTTAGGAATCATGGGATTGGGCTGGGCTCACCTGATCAATCTAGAATAAGTTCTTCATGTCAAGGTTCATAACCTCAAGCATATCTGCAAAATCCCTTTTGCCATGTAAGATAATATACTGACAGGTTCTTGAGATCAGGGCATATGGACATCTTGGGGGGGTCATTGCTTTGTCTGTCTCTGCTCTCTCGGCTCCCAAGGGGAGGTCCATATGCAAATATATTCACTGCATCCTACGGTCCTCAATATTCTCAATCCATTGTATCTATTCATGGTCCCAAAGCTCACATTAATCTCACCAGCTCCAAAGTCTCAAATCTCATTAACTACCTCATATAAACCAGCTTTGGGTGAGGCTCTGAGTGGCAACACATGGCAGTCTTTTTCCATCGCAAATGTTTTAAAATAACACAATTGTTAGTCTTCCTATAGTTAACACATTTTATCAAATGTTTCCATTTGGTGATGGCATTCGAAAAGACCATGAGTGGGTTGTTTTGTTTTGTTTTGTTTCTGTATGCCCTCATATGTCTACAGTGTTCCACTTGGGCCTTTTCATTCTGTCTGCAGCCCTCTATCCCAGAGTAGAGGTAGTCACAGTTTTTTCTTATATTCCCATATTCTAGACTAGAGGAAAAAGCTACACATGAGACTAACTCTATCCCAGAGTAGAGGTAGTCACATTTTTTTCTTATATTCCCATATTCTAGACTAGAGGAAAAAGCTACACATGAGACTAAATGGAGACTAAATCTTAAGCCCATTAGTATCTCAGAATTTTCCAGATGTTTCAAACCTAGGAAACACTACCATTTGTAGAGGGTGTAGGTTTGGAGTTTTGAAGTAATAGTCTTAGTCAACACACACACATGCACACGCATCAAGTAACAGTGGAGATTTGAAAATTATCTAATTTAATCAAATGGCTAGCCCAGTATCTTTAAAATTCAGTTTTGTTTCCATCTTTATTGATACATCTTTATAGAAAAATACACCAAGATTAAAATAAGCTTAATATTTCTTGGATTGCTCTCTTTATGTTTGCATTTGCTCCTTAATAAAACAAAACCCTTTCACAGTCATAAAATTACGGTAAATTTTGGGTCATTCAAACCACGTGTTAGAAATGAACTTATCAACAGTGTGAATTGTACTGGCACTCAATACATGGTGCATAGGACTTACAATAAACTTGACTGAGCAGCCAGACCAAGGAGTTGGGGAGACTCTGATGAATATTCTATATGGTGTCAAATAAGATAGAAGTGTTTACTTACTAACTATGGCAATGCAGTATTGCATAAATAAGAGATAATTTTTAAAAGTCTTGTTTCATAATGCCTTAAATAAAATGCATTTACCAAAGCTCATGTTTTCTCATGATGGCTGGTTTGAGAATTTCTTAATTTGTACTGAACAAAACCTTCTTTTTACTGAATCTGAAACAATGACCTGAAAAAACTATATGTGAAGTTTCCACTTTAACATCACAGCTGTTTATGCCAATTATTCATCCAAAATAGCACCATCGTAATGTAATTTTGAATAGTCAATTATGGGATCAAAAATAATTGGCAACAATAAATGATAGTGGTCCCTTGCATTTATAAAGAAGCATCATAGACTTTAAGAATATTTATTGACCTAGAAGTCTCCAGCAATAATTAATCATGAATTATTCATAGCAGATAAAGGATCTTGAGTTATCTGATGGGATCCAATCCTACCCAATCTGCCCTCACAAAATGTTTGAAGCCTTTTGGCATTTTGCCCTGTGTAGGAGCCTGATTCTTCCAGCTATTTGGTTCACAAGAACATCTTGTATTTCAGTGAAGAAAAACAACACTCTCCTATTGTGATAAATAATGGAGGAAATCTCTGCAATCCAATATTTTTAACACATAACATCATTTAAAAAATTTGACTTGACTATATATTTTCCTTAATGTTGACATGCTAGGACTTTCACGTCTTTAAAAAGCTTCTGAGTTTTGCTTTTGGGGCTCTTCCAGGTCAATTTATTAATGTATCCTCCCTTCCCACTGAGGATTTTTAACACACTTCACATTTTTCACATATTCAATGTTAGGCTCTTCTGTCCTTCTTTATAATTTCCATCTTCCTCCCTTAGCACCTCCTTCACATACTTCTGGGCCTCAAAAGCCAAATAAGAGGCTCTAGCATGAAATCATAGACAGGATTTGGAATAGAAATATTATTTTTAAGATGGAGTTGAATAAAAATGTAATATAAGGGCCATAAGATCTCTTAGTAATGGAATCACTGTCTTCTCTGTTCTAGTTCCTTGTTTTTCTCTAGTAATGGATCAAGTGAAGTAAAGTACTTTTCACAGATACTCATTAATCCAAATAAGTGTTCCTAAGTCATGAGGAAGAGAGACAAGGCGGGAGGGGAAGAAAACACTTGGTGGGTATTTCTAGTACTGCGCTTGACATTGGGTTAGAAAATTTCAGAGTTTGGTGGATAAAACGACAGAGAGTGAAGGCAAACTGCTCGGGTTTGAACTTAACTCTGCCAGAATCCAGTTGCTACCTGTATGGCCCTGTGCAAATTATTTACTCTTTGGGACCTCAAGCTCCTCGTCTGTAAAAGAGGGATAGTAGTAGGGCTAAATTTATAGAGTAGCTGTGATGATTAGTTGGGTTCACGTGTGTCGTGTCCTATAAGAGTGGTTGGCTTATAATCTATGCTATAAGCATTAGCTAGTTATTATGATTGCTGACTATTGCTAGATTTCATTTGGTCTGGGTGCACAACAGGCCCCATATAAGATGACTGTTACCATTTGCATTTTACAGAAGAGGCAACTGGGCCTCCCCAAAGGTAAGTAAGTTGACCACACACACAGTGAGTAAATGATCTCTTGGGCTCCAAGCCTGTGCTCCTACACCGAAGGGAATGAAGACTGCTGAGCTAGGTCTGGAAACCTTTCAAAGGACCTTTCCTGGGACTGAATCAGCAAAACTCCCAAAGCTCTTCTCCTTTTCTGTTATTCAGTTCCTATCTCTTTCTTTTTTCACTTTGTTGTCCTTTTCCCCCTTCTAATTCCTAACATTAATGACATATGTGACTTGGTATGAGGGAAACATCATAATTTTGAAAGATAATAACAGAGAGGGAAGTCGTTCTGTTCCTCACCATAAAAATCCCACCAAACTTACAGGATTTTAGTGTCACTGCCTCCCTCAAGGTCTCTGCAAGTATTTTCCACTGATTTCTCTTCCTTTCCTCAATTCCTCTAGCATTTATGGCCTGAACTAAACTGCTAGGACATCTTACATATGATCTAAATTGCTAAATTGCACACACCTCAATGTATAAATTTCTGATAATAAACACATTATCAGATTTCACCTTTTGAAAACTCATGAAGAGCTCCATCCTCTCTCAAAGGCTCTCCTCTGTATTCCTCCCCATTTGTCTTTCCAAATGGGCTCTGAGGCTACATTGAGTCAAAAATCAATCACTCTAAGATCTGTAGTTAAGCAGTATCCACGCCATGCAACTGGCACTGTGTCCATGCTGATTTCCTGGTTTTGATAATGCATTGTGGTTATGTAAAATGTTATCACTGGGAAGAGCTAGGTGATGGGTACACAAGAACTCTCACTACTGTTTTGCAACTCTGACAATTTTTTAAAAAACATTTTAAGATAAAAAAAATTGTAAAAGTCAATCATCCTGCTGGGACACAAACTATTACTAGCTGATATCTAATTATAAGTCATACATATCCAACAGAACACTGAGGTCCCAAGAGACAAAGGCATTGATGTAGTTCTCTGGACTTCCCCCACAAATATTGACATTATTGATGGAAGGATGGAGAAAGTGGAAGAGTTGGGAACATAGGCGGAATCTCATAAGCATTTGTAAATTGATGAGTGGGAGACATAAGAAATCACGGGTTAAATTTTGAGACTCAAGGATTCAAATGCATGGTTGCTATGCTCCTGTTTTCACCTCTTTTGGAACACTGTAGAGAAATTAAATAAATATAAAATATCTGAATGGAAAAATGTCCTAGACATTGGAACAGATAACCATTACTCATACTACCATGCGTGGTTGAGTCTTCCTTTAAAACCTCTAACTCAACGTGTGTTGCCAAATGACTAGGAAGCTGGCTCGGTCGTTAGATTCAGTTGTAATTTATGGGGGTCATAATGCACAAAAAAGTCAAATCGTTTTCAGACAAATAAATAGGCACGATTTTTTATCTTTTTTTTTTTTTAATTTCTGGCTTCGCCTCTTAAATTACTGCCTAATGGCATAAAACAAAAGAGAAGTTTTAGAAAAACTTTTAAAAAACCAGGAAATGCATCACTGAGAAAACGATGTTATCTTTCCACCCCAAACAGTGGAAACTTATGAACTTCTGTCAATACCACAGTTCTACACACCACTGCGTAAGTTTTATAAATGGCACTGTCAAAGAGCAATTTGAGAAATCATTTTTCCAAATCACTGTTCCAAAAGAAAAACTACCTTACTCTAATTTGGTTCTGCATTTGCCTTAACTTGACGGGGGGTAGAGCTTGGTGTCAATGAAAAGTTCAGGGTTATGGGTTCAATTCCTATGTGGTCTGCTTAGCTTCTCTCAGTGGAAAGTTCAGTACCATGGTCTTAGGCTGTATGCTTAATTCCCAGACACTTAACACTACAGTGTAGCTCCACCGACCCCTACTATTGCCCAACATCTCATCTCAAAACCAAAGCTCAGCATATCAGAGTTATGAGGCATATGCTTTTTTTTTTAATAAAACTTACTGTACTATGGGAGTGAAAAATTCTAATTGTAAAGAACCTCAGAAAAACCTCACATTTGCTTTGCCCCATAGAGTATTTTTGGCTCACTTAATCCACTCCCCCTCGGATGTTGGCCTCATGAGGGCAGACAGCCCATCTGTTTTATTTACCACCGTATCACCAGGACTCATGGCGTGGCTGGCACTCGCTGTTTCTGACAGGCAGCTGGAGAAGAGCTCTATGCGGCCTCAAGGCTGAAAACACCTATTTCAAATGGAGATGAAGTACTCAGCAAACTCAACACAATGGCTCCCCAAATGGGGTCCCCACACTAGCAGCAGCAGCAGCATCTGGGAACTTGTGAGAAATACAAATTCTCTGACTCTGCTACAGACCTACTGAGCCGGAGCCTCTGGGGATGGGGTCCCGATACCTGTATTTGAACAAGTCCTCCACGTGATTCTGAGCGCCAGCTACTGGGATCACCCAATGAAGAAAATCTCTTCCCAAGCTCAGCTGGGATTTGCAGCGGCAGGTCCAAATCACATAAATCCAGCCATTTTAGTACAGACGTGTACATACAAATCCCGGATGAGTGTCTGAAAAGCAACTTTCTTTTTTTAAGATTTATTTATTTATTTAAGAGAGAGAGCACACACTCACGTTCCAGTTAGGCAAAGGGAGAGGGAGAGCAAGAGGATCTCAAGCAGACGCCCCACTAAGTGTGGAGCCCATGTAGGCCTCAATGTCAAGACCCTGAGATCATGACCTGAGCTGAAATCAAGAGTTGGATGCTTAACCGACTCAGTCACCCAGGCGCCCCTGAAAAACGACTTTCTGTAGAGAATAGGTACTGGGACCAATCCAAGGTGATCGTGGTTCTGCACTTTATATAGCGATACATCTTGGATCCTAAGATAAGAATGTGAGACAGAAACAAAAAATGCTAAAGATAATATTAAACAAGGGATTATAACTGTAAGGCATCCTCCCCGATCACCCTTTCTAGGGCAAATCTAAATAGAATTGACTTAATGAACATGGAAGTAATGGGATATGCTGGTAATGTCCCCACACTTGGAGCCAAAGACCTTTGTTTTTCTTTACGGGCTGTAAATTACCCGAAAAAC
Source organism: Ursus americanus (assembly GCF_024610735.1). Lineage (NCBI taxonomy): Eukaryota > Metazoa > Chordata > Mammalia > Carnivora > Ursidae > Ursus > Ursus americanus. The sequence goes on from NC_142151.1 coordinate 15,677,409, forward strand.
TCACTGGGATTCTTAATCATTTCAATGAGCTAAATAATACCAAAGTGGAAAATGCTATGATTGAATAAGAGCATCAGGGCCCATAATGTTCCAAAACCAACATATTCCTAGATGACAGAAAATAAAGAAAGATGATACACATACTAGATCCAAAAGTCTCCGGATAGCCCAGAAGAATAGATGAAATCTACCAGAACAGTATTTAAGAGGATGAAAATAAACTTCTACGCCTGGATTAAACATATAGAAACTATAGGTTTGGGAAGATATGACATAGCAACAACATACATTAAAAAACAAAATAAAACAAACAAAAACACAACGAAAAAAGCTAGCTTCATTCGCAGTCTCTCCATGAGCCAACATTGCATCCACTGTCACCCTGAAAGCAACAATGACCTCAGGATGTCTTAGCAAAAGCAGGGTATGTTCACAGATTCACAGTGGTGCTCTAATCTGGTCTGGGTGTCCCACTTCTGAAATGTCTGCATTCTCTTCCAGGCCCCCCATTTCACGGAGTGCACAGATCAAGTAAGACAGCCAGGATGGTGCCGTGACAAGAAACCACACTCTCCGTGGGGCAAATGAAGGAACTATGGGTAACTAGACTGTGGAAGAGAAAACCCAGCATGGGTCCAGGCTTGCTAGCTGTTTAAATGCGTAAAGGGCTGTCGTAAGGAAGAGGGGTTTAAAATGTCCCGTGTAAGTCCGAGGGTAAGCTTAAAGTCAACAAGTAGAAGCTAATGAACCACCTTTGGTTCCAAAGGTAAAGGAACAGACAGGAAGAGCTGTTGCGATAGTTTTATGTGCCAATTTGGCTGGGCGAACGCCGGGCCCAGTTATTTAATCAAACACTACCGTAGGAGTAACCAGGAACGTATTTTGTAGTTGTGGTTGACATCTACAGGCAGTTGACCTTAAGCAAAGGAGATTAGCTCTGATAATGTGGGTGGGCCTCATCCAATTACCGGAAGGCCTTGAGTGCAACAACTGAGGTTTCTAGAGTGAAAGAAATTCTGCCGCACGGTTGCAACATTAACCCCTGCCTGAGTTTCCGGCCCGCCAGCTTGCTTTACAGATTTCAGTCTTGCCAGCGTAAACAAACAAACAAATAAACAAATTGTGTATGTCTGTGTCCTCGTCCTATTGGTTCTGTTTCTCTAAAACACTGACTAACAGTCCAAGGATAGAATGGTCTACATCCAGTCACACTGAGTTCCTATCTCTGGAGATATTCAAGTGCCGGTGAGGAAACTACTTTGGTTATAATGAGGAGACCATTATCATATATGCCTTTGAATAAAATTATAAAGCCCGCATAGACCACACGGAGTCTAACTCAATGTGCTCATTTTATTGACGACCCAGCCTGCATCAAATACTGTGTGAGGCTCAGGGGGGATGATGACGAGTAGAAATATTTACTCTTCTCCCTTTCTGGAACGTACTAGAATCCTGTGCAACTACTCTAGAACACAAGGTGATGCTCAACAGATACCTGTTGAGTGGATAACTGAACGAATGAGTAAAAATATATTTTAAGATCATAGGGAAATATATCGATACATATATTTATATATCATTTGAGAAACCTTTTTTCAAAAATATGTTCATGTCTTACACTTGATTGTTTAATGCTAAGATTTGATCAAAACAATTCTACAACATGTCATGCTTCCTTCTCCAATAAGGCAGAAGTCTGAATTATTTTCCTAAGCTCTCCTCCCGTCTTGACCGCTTACATAGTGCTCCTAAAAAAAAACCCAACTCACTGTTTATTCATTTCACATATGTGAAAGGGCCAACTTCTAAGGCACAGAAGCCTGCTACCTCTGAATAATCTGTGTCCTCGGTGGAGGACACTAATGGCCAACTGCTGGACTGAGCCTGTTTGGCCTCCCGCAACGGAGAGGTACTGAACTCACCATACGGCTTGTCCAAACGCAAATGTTAAGGAACATAGAGGAAGAACTACATGGACTTTGAAAACGAGAGCATCATAGCAGAAAGACCAAATTCATAGCACACTTGTAATTGCTCAAAGTACCTTCAAAGCCTATCCTACCTGTATTGCTACATACATACACACATACACACATACATACATACATAAGAAGCAAGCAAGCCAGCCAAGGTATATGTCATTTGACAGATGAATAAAAAGAGAGATGAACAGGATGAAACTAAAGTTTTAACCGCAATCCTTTCAGTTAGTACAGTTGAGTGCTTTTTAAAAAATAAATAAATAATTAGATCCTATTGATAGGACATAGTGTAAAACATTCTTTTAATAACAATCAGAAATTTGGGGCGCCTGGATGGCACAGTCGGTTAAGCGTCCGACTCTTGGTTTCGGCTCAGGTCATGATCTCAGGGTTGTGGGGTCATGATCTCAGCGCCCTGAGATCAAGTCCCACGTCCAGCTCTGTGCTCAGTGGGGAGTCTGCTGGAGATTCCCTCCCTCTCCCCTCCCACTCCTGTGGGCGCACGCTTGCTCGCTCTCTCGCTCCCTCTCAAATAAATAAATAAATCTTTAAAAAAAACACAAAGCAATGAGAAATTTATCTTTTAGTAGAGGATGATTCATCAGTTTTCTTACACTTGATCCAATGCTGTAAGAAATGAAATACTACATTGTAGGGGAACTTTCTTACATATACAGGTTGCTGAGAATCTCACAGGGGGCTAAATTGACAGGCAACACACCCAGGAGTCCCAGGGGCTTTGCTTTGCATTAGTTATTTATTAATTACTGGAAATTTCTTATAAAAACAAAACTCTTCAGGTTTTACAAGGTTCATATCCTAAAATCCTAATGACCACCTCATTTCCTAAGAGAAGGTGTTCAAAAGAATGTGGAAAAGAAGGGGGGGTACGAAATGAAAACATATAGTGGCAAACTTGCAAGAGTCGTAAACTAGGATTCTAGACTTGGCCGTGCCCCAAGAAGCTGGGTGATCTATGTAACGACCGCTCTCTCATAGGTTACGTATAGGAACTTTACCTATTTGCTTACTCTGTGCTGAAATTACCTTTTCAGACTGCATTCCCTTTATAACGTAACTGCGTTCATTTTTAATGGGATGGAAGAAATTATGGCTGTTTTTCTGAAACCACATCAATTTTCAAAGGCAGCTGTAGCAACAGAGATGCGTTTGCTCTGGAATTTTGGCTCCAAGGACAGTACCACTTTGAAAACTTGGCTGATTTCCCCAAACCCATAAGTTGGAGAAATACCAGGAATAAAAAGGGGAATTACATGGATGATTTACAATTTTCTTCACTCCCTTTCCTTAAAGTTAGTCCTTGTCAGTTGCCAAGAAAACAAGTTGAAATCAAAATGGAACCAAGTGACGACTGACAATTAACTCCAGGAAACTATTTCGATGAATAAATTAGCCATAAGGTAAAAATAAAGGGCACTCCAATTTTAAGAACATATTCCAATAGAAAGAAGTAGGGCAGAGGTATGTCCTTTTGGCTTTGAAAACCAGGTCTTGATTTTGTTTTGTTTTGTTTTCTAGTATTGTTTCCTCCCTAACTATATTTTCCTTAAGAAAAGTCAAAGAATTGGTCATTGCCAACCCACAAAATGTTTAACTACCCACCAATTAACAACTGACTTTGATTTTAATTTTCCTTTCCTTTTCATTTTTTCTTTTTCTTTCCTTTTTCTGAGCCCTCACCATTCCCCATCTTTGCTTTTCTTTCTGGGCATACAATAAAAGTCAGCGTGACTTACAGCTTGCACCGATGTATGCCTTCTCCATATACCCATAGGTCTACATCTGCAATTTGAAAATACCCTTTTGTTCCTCTTGGAGGGGAAGAAACAAATGAAAATCAACTCAGCTAGGCTGTTTGTCTCTTTTTGCTTTGCTATCTTTGCAGGTAAAAGAAGGTATATATGCTTGAAAGCCACAGGTAACCATATCATTACATTTTACGACAGGAAAACAGCTAGTTTTCTAGCCCCATCCAAACTTGTCTTGATGCCAACTTCCTCCCATTGGCCCAGTCCTTTAAAAAACAATCATTCCTCTAAACACCAAGTATACCAATGGACCTCATTTCTGGTAATCCTTCAAATTCAATAACCACCAAGGAAATGCACATACCCCCCCCACACACACACATAAAAACACACATATACACATTTGTGTCCAGGAGCTGTGAAAGTTCCACACCCGCCTGAAACACAATCTGTCCCTCTTCTTACCCAGACAACTGTTTAAAGAAACTTTACCATTCAAGTTATATAATTTTAAAACAAGAATGACCAAGAACTTGAAGAGCGGACTGAGAATGTAAGTAGGTAAAAAGCGTGGTACGGGACGGTTGTCAGGGCTCGCTCACATTCATAAGACACGCCCAGCTGAGACCATTTCCTATACTTGTGGTTTTCAAACTGGACCTGGAGCCTGCATGTTACTGAAGTCACAGATCAACTCGCTATCTCTTCCCAGTGAGTCCATTTTAGTCACTATCTGGCTGGGGGTATCATTTTTATATTCAAACATAGATATATTATAGAGCAATAATAAATTTTGCATATATTTTATGTAATTGATTGAGCATGCAAAATAATTACATGATCCTAATGATTGTGCATACTCCAAATCGCCCAGATCTCTCTCTTCTTCTTTTAGAAGTCCCTTGAAAACAATGTTCAAGAAGCATGATATTACACCACTAAGTTTCTACGAAGGAATCAAACTGGCATATAGCTACATATAGGGAAAAAGTTCTAAAATACAAAGGTTGGGGGGGGGGCGCCTGGGTGGCTCAGTCAGTTGAACGAGCGACTCTTGGCTTCTGCTCAGGTCATGATCACAGGGTGTGGGTCCGAGCTCTGCATCGGGCTCCACAGGCAGTGGGGAGTCTGCTTGAGATTCTCTCCCTCTCCCTCTTCCCCTTTCCTCATGTACTCTCCCTCTCTCTCTCTCTCTCTCAAATAAATAAATGAATTTTTAAAATACAATGAAATACAAAGGTTGGTTTTATAGCATAAGGAGACTGACCTACCCAAGGAGCTATTGATATTGTTGCTTTCCTTTCCTGTATGTGAAATCTCATGAACATACCCCAGCCATAAAGCACACATATATATTAAAGCAGTATTGGGTACTTACTGGAAAAGTCATATTTAAAATCAGAATTGTCCCTGTCCCACTAAAAAAGAATAAGAAAAAAGCTTTTCAAACCTTTTTTTTTATAATTGAGAGAGTGAGAAAGGGAGAAAAGCAAACCAGAACAAAGAAACAAGGAAAAGAAGGGAAACATAAATCACTTCTCTTTGTGCCCAGGAAAAATATATCACAAGTTCCTTTGTGTTTAGCCCCTGGTTTACAGCCCAGCAATCTGAATTTATGAACTTAAGCCTTCACGGATGAGTGCACCAATTGGCTTCTGAATTAGAGGATAGCATTACTCAATTAACTTTGAGACTAGCCCTTTCAAGAAATATATTTAGCTATGGCGCACAACATTTCAATTCTAAAACGAGAATGTCAACTGCGAAACTAAATTTAAAATTTCAGTGGTTTTTCTCTCAGCTCCTCCCACACTTACTACAAATTTGAATAATACGAAGCCAGGAAGCATTTAAATAAATGGGGTGTGCATTCTAGGTTTTATTGCAGGTGGTACTGCTTCAATCCCCTGGAGCCTGTCAAATTATAGGCTGACGCCCACAAGTAAGGAAATCTATGTCCCTCTTGCCATGTTCTTAGTGCTCTACCCTCAGCTGGTGAGGGAAATGTTTACCCTGCTGGGGCAAGAGAAGATGGGGGGACGGGCTGGGACACTGAGACTCTGCCGTCTGCAGTATCCCCCACAGCGCTCACCATGCCGAGCCAGCAAGCAGGCTCCCCTGAAGACAGAACTGCAGGGTAACATTAGGCAGAAAGGGAGAGAATCCTCCCAACACAAGAGACCATGTGACCACGGAGACATAGATACATGCACACACACACACACATCACATGTTCTCTCAGTGCTCCTTTATAAACAACACATTATGAAATTCTGCCTGTGCTAACACTTCTATGGTCCACCTGTCAACCAAAAAGTTCTGGTTAATGTTAAATTCTCTTTTAAACATAGAGGGCTTGTCTATTACCTGGGCTTAAGAAGCTGTCTACCACATACCAGAAGCACTTTCAAATTTAAGGGTGATGATTTATTGATGACACAAACGTATTTCTGGCCATTTTTCCAAGATATGAGCCGCAAGAAGTATTGTTATGATCACCAGTAGTCAAACTGCAACTGACATTAGCCAGACTTTGGATTCAAAAGAAAGACAGAGAGGGCGCCTGGGTGGCTCAGTCATTAAGCGTCTGCCTTCAGCTCAGGGTGTGATCCTAGCGTTCTGGGATCAAGCCCCACATCAGGCTCCTCTGCTAGGAGCCTGCTTCTTCCTCTCCCACTCCCCCTGCTTGTGTTCCCTCTCTTGCTGGCTGTCTCTCTCTCTGTCAAAAGAAAGAGAAAGGTGTGTGCATGTGTGTGTGTGTGTGTGTGTGTGCGCGCACACACGCGCACTCACGTGTATGTGTTTAGGGTATGCAGAGTAGCATATAGAATTTTTATCTGATAAACTTTCTGATTTTAATGAAAACCCAAATACTCACTTTAATGTAAATCATCGAGTGTATGCTTTCACTAGAAAACTTACAAAGTAAAATGAGCATACCCGTAAAAGCTATCGGTTAATACTGGAGTCCTTACTATGTGTCAGGTGCTGTTCTAAAAGATTTACCTCTAATAGCTCATTCAATCCTAACGATGCCTCTTTGAGATAGGCACTATTATATCCTTTTTTTAAAGAAAGATTTTATTCGTTTATTTATCTTAAAGAGGGCGCGCACGCGCGAGTATCAGGAGAAGCAGAGGGAGAGGGAAAAGCGGACTCTGCGATGAGCGTGGAGCCTGATGGGGGCTCGATCCCACAATCCTGAGATCGTGACCTGTGCCAAAATCAAGAGTTGGAAGCTTAACCGACTGAGCCACCCGTGCACCCCTGTATCCTTTTCATAGTTGAGGGACTGGAGAAGTTAAATAACTTGCCGAAATTGGCATGTTCACGCCACCAATAAAATATACAATAGGAAGTCAGGCCTACCAGTGAGACCCCAGATCTCCCGCCCTCAACTCCAGGCTACATGGCTCTCTGTTAGCAAGTGGACAGCAGGGTCCTGCTCATTCCCAATTCTAAGCTGCTAGTGAGTGTGGGGCAAAGTAGATGGTACGGATAAGACCAGAGGCCTCTGAAACAGTGCAGTCAGAGACACGCCGCTTCTACCTTTCCCAGATCTCAAGCTGCCTCCCCCAGGAACGCTTCCCCTGCTGGGTGTCTGGAGAGAAACAGACTGTTGAGCCCATGGGAAGATCATGACCTTCTGTGGGGAGGCATTTGAGAAAATGAGGAGCTGCAGTGACATTCTAGCAGGTATAACTTCTTACAGATTTAAAAAAAGAAAACTTATGAGATGGACAGGGACTACAGGATGGAGAAGTGAGCATGTGGTACAAGAACTAGCCAGAGATATCATATACCCGTATTAATAAAAAAATAAACACGAGTTCAACATGGCTACAGTCGGGTTTCAGAGTTGATGGATACGAAGTACTCTGTGCTTGTTTTCACTGAACTATGAGAAAAGTTCTCAGAATTGTCTCCCATGCAACAGTCACACCGGTACTACCTTTAAATATGAAGTGTGGTGACCAGGTCTCAGGGAGACAGACTAATGTCGAAATAGGAAAACACTGCGTATCGACGACAGACAAACAGACAATTGTTTAAGGCGTGTAATCTATCGTTGTCCTTTTCACCTACAGGAAAATAAATACAAGTGGTACAATGTAGATGACGTGGATTGAGAAACCAGGCCAAAGAACATGCATTAAGAATCCTAAGACTTTACGGTTAGAAAGGACCTTAACGAACAAGTCCAACTTCGGCATTTTACATAAAATAAAACCAAGGTCAGCGGAATTTGGATGGTGTGTGCAGGTGTATCTTCAGCTCTGGGTGTGAGGAATCGCCCCCAGAGAGGATGTATGGAGTGAGAAGACACGAGGTGGGTAGGGAGGACCTGGGAGCCCTGGGTCTTGAGAGGCGGGCCGATGAAGAGCCCCCCGTGAAGTTCAGCTGGTGAGGGCCATGGAGAGGTAGCAAGAAAGCAAGAAGTATGAGGTCATGCGAGCCTGGGAGGGAAGGAAGTTTAGGAAAGAGAAGAGGTTGTGTTGAATGTTACAAAGAGTCCTGAGAAGATCAGAACCAGGAAATGTTCGTTACATTTGTTGGTTATTGATCAATGGTGACCTGAGCAAAAGCAGGTTCGGGTGCAGGATTACAGTGGAAGATTGCCATGTTTTAAGTAGCGAATGAGAGGTAAAAAACAGTTAAGACAGTAAGGGCAGAGCCCACATTCCATGAGCTTGGCAAAAAAGAAAAAGATGGTGCAGTGGTCAAAGAAATGCTTAAGGGAAAACAGCTGGTAGAGAATGAGAGGAATAATTGAAGCAGTCATTGAAACAACTTCAGGAAAGACAAACGGGCAGAGCTCAGGCTGATAGATGAATCTTGAAACGACGATGTACAGAGCTCGCTCTGAGACGGTGGAGATGGGAAAGGGATGGCTACAATACAACTAGGTAGTTCTCTCATCCAAATTTTAATTTTTATGCTTAACTTGTCCAACTATGTGGAGTTTACTTTGGTAAACGATCAAAGTTCTAAACAGTCCCTTCTTGGACTGCCTGTGGTAAGGTTTGAATGAATGAGTAATAAACAGGGAGCCCTAGGCCGAGACCCTCCACTCACGAAGGACTCAGACAAGCTATTGCTGGCAGCACAGCCTCCCACACACTCCCTTCCCTTCATCCTCCACTCCCTGCAACAAGCTTCCTCATTCTCCAGATCTTCCACCAGCCATGGAAATTAGGTTCTCACGCCATCGGGAAACACTGAGGAGATTGATGGGGAGGAGTTCAACTATCCTCAATCTTGTGAAGGCTGGCAGTTTTTAAGCCTTGCCAACTATCTATTTTCTTTGCTTGGTTTCTGCCAGAGGCAAGAGCGAGCAGTAAGAAGGACGGGAGACGGCAGAAAAGAGCACTCTTAGAAAATGAAAAGAAAAAGAGAGAGAGAGAGAGAAAGACTTAGAATAGAAAAGAATTACTGAACTTAAACCAGAGAGCCGGTTAGGAGAGGTTGGTCACAGAATTAAAAGCTACTCATATGTGTTTATTTAAGATTATGTGAATTACCTATTATAGTGGGTGACCCAAATGGGTTTCCTTCTACAAACAGGCCCCTACTGGATATCTGTTTGAGTCCTTTCCTGTGAACCAAGAGCTCTGTGTGCAAAGTCAATTATGGTTCTTTCCTCCAGGAAGAGACTGAGACAACGTGGTCTGAAAAGCCATGTTGCCCTTAGATTTTTGCAACATCTTCTTCAGCATTATTCTTTGATTATAAAGTGTGAGATACGTTTTTCAAAATTGGATTAGATACATTTTCATGCCCACCATTTCCCCCTTAATCTTAAAGGTCTGCAAGACTTATCTTAGGTGAGGAATCAAAAAAAAAACAAAAAATCCTCTGATTTACTAGTGTAAGCCACAATGCGATCATTTAAATTCAGTCCAGAGGCACTGGCAATAGCTGTCTTGCTTGAGCTCATGCATTCGACATTTTCCCCAGTCCCCCCAGTTTTAGAAGTGTTGGGTAATAATACGATTCTGTTTCTTGAAAAGATATATTCATTCAACAGGCATTTATTAAGCACCCAACACATGCTTGACATTGGGCTGGCTGCTGCAATATCAAGATGAATGAGATATAAAATTGGCCCCTCGGGATCTTGTAAAGAGGAAAAAGAGAAAAAAAAATTTTTTTTTCATTTCCACAATCTGATTTCTTTGGAGTGTTGTTTTATACCCTTCCTCAGAACATCAAGACCTATGATATAGCCATTGCCTTGTGTATTATCAGCAGAGCTGCCTCATCATCAATAAGCCAAAAAGGACACAAAACTGGTTATGCAAAAGGAAAGTTCTAGATAAAGGCAAAGAGACTTCATCTAAAAGAGCAACACATGAGACTATGAGAAATGCCAACCACCCTTCTGTCTAATCCCAGGAGGCAGTATCAAAGACACACACACACACACACACACACACACACACAAAACAACAACAACTACAACAAAAAACTTACCAGACTTGCCCACACCTGCTCTCCCAAAGATTGCCAGTTTGACCTCTGCACTTTTAGCCATGCTGGGTGTTGGTAGATAATTCACTGCCGTGCACACTGAAGAGCTGAGAAAATCTTTTTGGTTCCAGCCTTGGGATTCACCATATCATTGTAAACTTGCAATCCTTGAACAAAAGAGATTTGGGGATTCATAAGTGACTGGAGAAAGGAATTAGTGTTATTAAGCACCTTCTCCCTGCCCGCCACCATTCACTTTATCACCATCTTCCATTTTGGTCTCCATCGCAATCCTGTGTAGGGTTATAATAATTTACTGCAAACTAGTCAACTAATAAGTGATAGATTCATGACCTGAACTTAGATCTCTTTGGTTCTAAAACATATGCATTTTCATACCCAATAGCATTATCTAAGACCTTTTTTATGAAGGTATTGCTTTTGGGTCACTAATGGATAACAAACAGTTGAAGTATGGGAATATGTGTATTTACCACGTGTTTATAAATACCCAATGCCCAACACACATGATGGGGAGAGTCACATTTGGAAGTCTTTATTTTCCTGAGGGCTGAATAATATACATTCATCCTAATCCATCCTACTATAATGATTGGATTTGCACTTCAAGGTTAAATTTAGCTCAGTTCACACTAGATCACATAATTGAGTCACATGACAGGTATTCATGTTCCAGGAATTGATATATAATATCTAGTTTATAATTTTATATTTTTCTGGGCACAATGTCCCTGGTACACAAATGATAAATGCCACGCCTCAACTTCTGATTCCTTTTCTATGACAACCTTGACACTTCACACTGCCCTAACACTTAGGAAACATTACATACGATCTAAGCACATTTGATACAGGCGTGAGCTTTAAGAACGACACCTAGGTTCTTAGTACCATGAATCTGTAAAGTTGGAAAGAACCTTGGGGTCAACCAAAGGAATCCTCCAGCCATGGCCAGAATCCTTCCTTAAGATCAGACAACCATCTTGCATCTGATTGGCCACTTTCAGATACCTGAGGTCAGTGCTGGTGAGTGGACATTACGTCAACTTTTCGTTTACGTTCACTCAGAAGCCTTCAAGTAGCCTAGCAGCTACTAGGGCCCTTGGTCCCATCCTAGGCTACTGCTTCCTAGGAAAATGAGACCTGGCATCTTCCCTTGTTCTTCATGAGCTGTATGGGTTTGTTCGTTTTGTCTTGTTTTGTTTTTGACTCTCGCCTTCTCTCTTTACCACACGGAGCCCTCTTTGCTGGCACTTGCCATTTAATCACTAAAAACATGGCGTCCACTGCATTCACTACCTGAGATACGACCTGACACACTGACCCGCCAAAGTCCGCCGAGATTCTCCCTGTTCCTCAGCTGCGCTGTGGCTGTTCCGCCACTCACAGCCAGACTCACGGCTCTCGCAGGAACTGCAGACTCCCTCGTTCTGAACTTCTGCAATCAGTGTTTTAAACCTAAATATAAGACTTCACTCTCATCCTTGTTAAACTTAATCACTTCAGTGATTCATTCATTTCATCCTTTTCTTTTTCAGTCTGCAGAGATATTTTTGCAACACAAATCTGTTATCTAAACGTGTAAAGTGCTCCTGCCAGCATTTTGTCATCTACAACTTTTCAAAGGAGCTTCTCAAGAGAAGGAAAAAAGTAAAAATCCTTCTGAAAAAGGATCTCTACAAAGACAGGAACATGTAATTGTTTTCCTCATCACGCATCATACCTAACGAATTTTGCACTTGCTGATTTCCAAAGGGCCAGAGCTTCCTCTGAAGGATAAAAAGGTCAACATTGACACTAACTATTGTTTACCTCACCTCCAATAACAAAAAAATTTCTCTGTAATCATTAATAGTACAAAAACCAGAAGCTTTAACATCTGCAATTTGTCCAGGCCCCTGCTTTTGGCTCAAGATAAAAGAATTTCCTTATTTGTCATTTTATGTGTGTTCATTAAGGAAAGGCCCTATGTTTAAAGTTCCGGGCTTCATTACAGGAGAATCACAGAAGCATAATATATTGAGATATATAACTACATAAATTCTAAATAAGAATGGCCAAGCATTTCTTTGAAACCTAGACCATGCAAGGGTCTGGAGCTTGTATAAACAACAATTTGTTATTTCATGCAAAATTGTTCATTCCCGTGCACGTAAAACCTAAGTAATTATCTATCTTATTTATAGTTCATGAAAGTGGCCATCAAATGTGATTTTTTTAAAAAACATTTGTTAAGTCAAATATTTCATTAACTTCCAAATGGCCTCAGAGGTATAGGAATTTCACACGAGAAAGAGAAATCGTGTGGGTTAATTTTTTCACTTATAAAGATACAGCTGCTTATTGTCAACCTTATGTTTAGAAAAATCACTTAGAGGATGACACAAACTGACATGCATCTTTCAACAGTTTGTTTTTCACATAAAAATGTGAAAAGTTACATTTGACAAAGACATAAAACAATGATAAATGTGTAAATTGTTGTAATAAGTGACCTTTTGCCAATGTCTGATGTTTAAAGTAATTTATAATCCAAGACTTTCCATAACATGGACCTAAAAACATTTGTTTTAATGTTATTGTACAGAAATATTCTGGCTGGGTCTAGAAGTTGCCATTTACTTATTATGTGGACAGTGCTTTACTAGGACAAAAACTTCTGAGTTTCTATCACTCCTAAAGCTAAAAATCAGTGATACCTAGATATTTAAGAGATTTAAGGCATAGTCTCTCCCCCCAAACATAAAGGAACTAAAAGAAAGCTTAGAAAGAAGACAAAAAGAAGCTAGCCTCCAAATCCTATGTTATTACTAATACATTCATTGATCATTCCACAATTATGCTAAGCACAGACAAACAAAAGTGGCTACCTTCCAGGAGCTTACGATCTGTTAGACCTGTGACATTTAGGTCACCAATAACCTGATTTTTTTTTTTTTTACGTTTATTGAAAGAAAGGTTTCATTCATCATTTCCAAGACCATACTTATCAAAATCCCCTCTTTCCACTTCCTCTTTCCGGGAGCGGGGGGGGGGGGAACATGTTTATAAGGTAACAGTTTTTCTAACTTCTGTATTTATCATCAAAATAAAGCGCAGCTGTTTAGGCAAGGAAAGCATCTAGTCTGGTCATGGGAATGAGAGCCTCTTCTCTAGCTCTGAAATCAAGTTCTCCTCTTCTCCCCACCAGGAATGCTCCCTAATCTTGCAACGCAGCACCCACAGCGACGAGGTTAATTGTGCAAGAGCCCTGGTGATAGCTTTGCTCCAAAAGCAACAGGTATCCTAGAATGATCAACAAGCCCATCCCGGACTGCAGGTCATTTGCTCTCAACCTGGAGAGAAATGCAGCCTGAGTCAAAAGGGCATCCTCAGTCTCAGCTCTCGGAGGGCGCTGTCAAGCTCTGGGCGCCGCGCTCCCATCTCTTTCTCAGCGAACCCCGAAGCCGCCCAGGGAAGACCCGATGACCAGGACAACCGACCCAGAGGCCAAGCGTTCAGGGGGCTCTCAAGGGTCTGCAGGAAGTCGTCCCCAAAGAGCCACCTGGACACGTGCGTGACACTCACCTGTTCACACTCTCCAGGCCCGGGAGAGCCGCGGTCCCCTGCAAGTTCGGAATCGGTCCCCCGGGACCGCGAAGCCCTCCCACGCTGCGCAGCCCAGCCTGTGGCTTGCGTTTCCGAGGAGCGGGGCCGCGATCGCACGTGGGAGCCGCCGCGGCAGCTGCAAGATCTGACCGACCGGCGGGGGTCTCCGCGCTCGCGCTCGCCCGGACCAGCGGCGGAGAGACTGCGGCAGGACGCGAGCTCAGCCCAGCCGGGGCCGCCGCTCCGCCGCCAGGATGCTGCAGTGCAGCGCGTTGGCGCCCCCTACTGGGGCCAGGGGCCGGTTCCTCCCGCGACGCCGCCTCCCCGCCCGGAGAGTGAGACACATCTGCTCTGTGCGTGCTGCGCCCCGGGCTGCCTTCCCTTTCCCCTGCTTAGTTCTCGGCCTCTAGGTTCTTACAAAAGGACCTCTCTCCTTGGTTAAAACTTTGCGTGTGAACGCATCGTTCCGTGGTGTTTTCCATTCCTTACTTCAAATGATGCTCACAACATCCCCTTGAGGTACATTTAATTCTCCCCATGTTATCCAACAGGAAATTGAAAGAGAAGATAAATAACTTGTCCAAGGCTAGTAAATGGTTGGAATGATATCCGGGCCGGATTGGAAGCTGAGAGATGCTAGGAGCGATATAAATACTGAATTCAATTGAAATTTATAGCTATATATTTGACAAAGTTCCAAAAGCTTCGTCTTCTCCTTGCATGATCAGCCTATGTAGCGTTTGAATAGAAGTTATACTCCATCATCCTCCAAACCCAACAAAGATGATTAACGTTGGTGCTGTGCTAGACCTGCTTTCATCTCTCATCTCGTTTGATATGTACACCCTCCCTTGGGGTAAGCACTAGTATTATAATTATTAGCCTTTCATAAATGAGGAGGTGAGTTTCAGAAAGGTTGAATGATTCCCAAAGACTATGAAAATTTGGATCAAAGGAGCAGGAAACACATAGGCTCTTATTTCTTTCCTTCAAATTCGGGAGGTTCTTACCAAGATACGGGATGCCCTCCAGAAAACCACTGAACTATAGAGCAGACAGGGACCTAGCACTCAGTGAACAATCTGCAGAGCGTCCTTGATGGGAGGGATGTAACCATGGAGGCAGTTTCCAGGGCCAGTGCTGACCTGGAAGCCACTGCCCTCAGAGTCACGGGCCAGACTGTATAAAGAAGCTGGATCCGTGGCAAAGGGAGGAATTGCCAAGTTGCTCAGGTGTCCTCCCAATTCTCTGAGAAAGCACAAATGTTTTATCCTCTAGGACTTTCCTTACCACTAACCTATTTCCTCCCCACAAGCCGCACCTGGATAAGATGAGTCAATTTGGGGTCTTGTAGCCTGTTAGCTGTCATCGTGTTTGCGTGTATACTCATTTTTCTTTCTGTCTTCTCCGTTAAACCTGAACTTCCCGAATGTTGGGATCTATTGTATGTATCTCTGGATTTCCAGCCTCTATCATCGTGCCTGGCACAATATTCAAGAGACAAGGTGTTGAGTGAATGAAAAAGAACAAGTTGTGACCAGATATGTTTGAGTTCTCTTACACACAGAATTTGCAATGGAATAGTGAGTAAAAAGTTGAATGCATAATGGTCTGAAGATTGGGAAAGAAGGCTGAGAAAGAGATTTCATGATCTCATCATACAGGAAGTCTTTGAAGTCTGGGATGTGAAAAGAATTGTCTTGGTAGATTGTATAGAATTTTAAAGAAATCCAATTATATGGAATTTCGTGGCATTTCTGTTCAGGTCTTCCCTCATCAAGTTCTTTATTCCTGAATACACACACACACACACACACACACACACACACACATATATATTTATGTAGATATATAATCTGTTTCTACAGACTTAAATTGAAATGCCCACTTTGCCACCCTTATCTAATTGGAGTTATTGAAAAGTCCCCGAGCCGAGACCTTTTTGAAGCAATTCTCAGGATCTTATTTATGGAAACTGTTTCCTTCCATTTTCCCACTTAGTCAACATAGGCCAGCACTCCTCTGTCAACTAGGGAAGTTTTGCATCCATGTTGCCAGTTCTGGAATGTACTACACCAAGAGAGACGAAGAACTAACTAGAGCCTGAACCCGTTGTGTTGTATCTTCAGTACGTATCCTATAGTCAATGCGAGTGTTTCCTTTGTCTCAAAAGCAGCAAAACGGAGCCATACCCCATTACCATGCCTGCTTCATGGCTCAGTAAGAAAGACAGAGAGAGGACACTTTGCACTTCCAGCTCCTCCATATTCGCTTACTGGGCAGAAATTCCCCTGGGAAGAGATCTTCTCATACTTAAGTCCCTTAGCCTGGCTTCAGGCTTCAGCTAAAACATCTAACATCTAATGAGTAAATGAATTGTCAGTATAACCCCAAAACACAGTAAAAACTGGAATTGTGTGTGTATGTGTGCAGATAATAATCATGCTCATTGTCGATTAATTAAGTAGTAGAAAAAATACACAGAAATAGAAAATCACCCCCAAAATCACACTATTCAGAAATAACCATTGGTTCCATGAGAGGACCGTCACTGTTACCATAATAGAACAGAGATGAATCGAGATGACATTACAGCTATGCTAAGTGCTGCTGTACTATTTTAACAAATAAATAAATGTTATTTTTAGTTTACACTTAATAAAGCAGAAGATAAAGTAATTAAAGCCAACCTTAAAAGATGGCTGACCTTTAGATGTCTCCTCACCTCACAAGTTATTTTATCTTAGAGATTCCTCTGAGGTTAAAATTACTACACAAAACGAGGTCTGAATTCATTATGTTTAACCATATATTCATTTCTATTTTTATTTATATGGTTATTTATATATTTATATGGTTTATATTTAATTTTGTTTTAGTCAATATCATCATTTAAAAAGGAGGAAATTATAAATAAATAAATAAATAAATAAAGGAGGAAATTAGCTGTCTGTCTGATTATATCTCTCACTTCCCCTTCCTTCTTTCTATATTTTTATTTCTGTATTTTTTTATCGTCAAGATTTATAACATTTGCCTTTGTTCTGTAATTCTAATTCCCAGAGTGGTCTCAACTTAGTTAAATTTATTTAATTGTTTTACCATAGTTTTTCTATTACTTATCTTTTATTTTGATTAATCCCTTCATTTCTTCATTAAGTCATGTTTTCAAGAAGGTCTTACAGATGCTGTATCATATAATGGAGAATACCCATTTCTTCCTTTCCCTGTTTTCAATTTATTTTGCAATTACCCTATTTTGGTTTACATGATCTTTTCTTCTTTTTCTTTCTATGTAACATATTTTTGTAGTTATGATATTGTTTATTTTTTAAATCAAACATCATATTGTCTGTGATACATAATAAATGAATTCTACTTCTGTACCTACCTTCTCTGAGACCTGTTTGTTTTCTCTATGGAGCAGTGGTTTGGGGGTTAGCTTTTCACTTCGTGTACCATCCTGAGATGAGAACATAAAGCCAAGAGGAGAGGTCATCTGAGTTTCTGTGCAGTTTCTGTTAAAGGTTACACACTCTGCTTTTTTTCTGAGATTTTATTAAAGACCCAGTACCAAGATTTAGTGCAGGCCGTCAGAATCAGATATCATTCCACAGAAAAGAATCCCTCAGGCTTGAAATGCTTGCTCTTTTCATTCTTAGAGGCCCCTACTCGCTCTCCTAAGCCATTTCAATGACAACTGCTCACTCTCTCCCCTCCTCTGGTCAGAAAAGGAAAGGATAGTTGCTTACGTTCATTTCACTCCAAATTTAGAGGTGTTCATTCCTGGTGAAAAATAATACCCTGGATTTGATGACTCACCATTACCGTTTCCAGAGAGAGGGTAGTCTATACCATGATCTTTTATTTCCTGAGAGGATTCATTTTGAAGTTTAATGGCAAGAAATCATAACCCTCTCTTTGTTTTGCTTCTGCTGCTGCTGCTGATTTTTTTTTTTTTTACTTAAGGGAGTATTTTATTATTGTTATTATTGTTTATTTAGCTAGATGTTAGGCAAGGACGAGTCTGATTGTGGCCACAACTAGACTTTCATCTGACTAAGAATTCTAAAAGCTAACCAAAATGTACAAAATAGCTGTTAGGAGCATTGAAAAACAATCAAGACTGAGTGCCAATCCCTGACAGGGGGAATGCACTTGGGTTTAGCCCCACAGTCATCCACATTTTCTCCTTGGGGGCATTTGAAGGACCCTGGTCCATGAAATTAGAGTCCAGACAACAGTGGGATCAGAGTTCAGGGTTACTAATGTAGCTGGATTCAGAAGGTGAAAGTGCCACAGAGGATAGCCACGGAGAAAGAACTTCAGATATTTGCGCAGAAATGCCCCTGGGACCTCGGCCATTTTCTGGGCTGCGCATTGTCTGGGGAGTCTCTCCGAGACCTTGTAAAAGAACAGCTGCCTAGGGTCTGAAAGCTAGCTGGGGATTTCAGAGACCTCCGAATCCTCTGAAGACATGGAAGTTGAGGCTAGCCAGAGTTTAGAGTACTTTCTGAACATCTTGGACTCTCAGCTGAGCACTCAGAAAAATTATAGGACCACACTTTAGGAATAAGGGCAATAATCTAAGAGTAATGGAAAATCTGACCCTCCCCTGAATAGAGATGAAAATGAAGCCTTGACAGGGACAAGCTAACCCACCAGTAAATGTGCCACCTGCCAAAACAAAACGCAACACTGTTAAGAAAGAACATAATCCAGAGCCTCTAGAACTATCATCTATAATGTCAGGCACTCTGTATTAGTCGGCTGGGACTGCCATAACAAACTACCACAGACCGAGTAACTTAAACAACAGAAATTTATTTCTCACAGTTCGGGAAGCTGGGAAATCCAAGATCAAGGTTCTGGCAAAATCAATTTCATTCTGAGGTTTTACCTCTTGGCTTGTAGGCAGCTGTCATTTTACCGTGTGCTCACTAGTGACCTCTTCTTTGCCCCTGCAGAAAGATAAGGAGAGCTCTCTGGTATCTCTTCTAATAAAGACACTAATCCTATCAGATTCGGGCCCCACCCTTATGACCTCATTTAACCTTAATTACTTCTGTAAAGGCCCTATCTCCAAATACATTCACATTGAGGGTTAGGATTTTAACCCATCAATTTTGGAGGGACAGAAACATTCAGCCCATAACACCTAGAATAACAATTACTAGGTAGGCAAGACAAGATTACCAATAATAAAAAGATAAAGTCAATAGCAAAACAACACTAGATAACATAGAGTAAGTAGACAGGAACTTAAAAATTTCTAAGATTACTGCGCTAAGGCTTATAGAGGGAATCATAGACAAAAGTAGATGAAAACATAGAGTATTTTCATCCATTTGTGTATTTCAACAAAAAAAAAAAAATAGAAACTATCAAAATGATTTAAAAAACCCCAAATCTTTAGAACTATACAATATAATACCTGAAATTAAGAACTCATTCAATGGGTTTAACAGTAGATGGAAAGATCAGAAGACAGGATTAATGAATTCAAATATATGATATTAGAAAACATTCAAAATTAACCACACAGAGAAAAATAAGTGGAAAGACCATGGCAGAACATGAGAAATGTAGAACATGGTAAAAAGGTCTAATACACATGTAATTAGAGCTCTAGAAAGAGAGGAAAGAATGAGATACAAGCAATCACTGAAGAAATAAGGCCTGAAAATTTTGCAAATCTGATGAAAAATCTGATCCTCCAATTCAAGAGCTCCATGAACCTTAATCAAAATAAAAACAAAACTAGAACTAACCACACCACCGCAACTTATTGAAAACCAGGTAACAGAGAAAATATTAAGAACAGCCAGGAAGACAAAGAAGACACAATTTTAAAGGAAAAAAACAGAAGCACCTGGGTGGCTCAGTCAGTTAAGCTTCTGCCTTGCGCTCAGGTCATGATCTCAGGGTCCTGGGATCCAGCCCTGCGTTGGGCTCCCTGCTCAGCAAGGAGTCTGCGTCACCATCTGCCCCTCTCCCTTCTTTCCCTCTCTCTTTTTCTCTCTTTTTCTTTCTAGCTCTCAAATAAATATTTAAAAAATAATAAAGGAAAAAAACAAGAATGAGCAGTAACCTCGACATAAACTAACAAAGACATGAGACGATGGAATGACATCCTTAGGTGCCAAACTAGGATCCTATATTTACTGAAATAAGTCATTCTCAGACAAACAAAATTTGAAAGAGTTCATTGCCAGCAAGACAATGGGAAAATAAAGATTCCAGATGGAAGTATAAAAATCAAGTAGTAATCAGCAACTTCAGATAGGGTAAATATGTAGGTAAAAACAAATGGATATTGGCTAATAAAAGCTACAAGCATTAAGATGTCTTGTAAGGATAAAATAATATCTAGAAGGAAAGTATATGACAATAACAAACAGATGGGAGAGTATAAATGAAGTTAGGGTGCTATAAAGTTCTTCTATAGTTTGAGATATGGCAAAATTACTAATTTAAGATAGACTACTAATTTAAGAATGCATTTTGCAATTCCTAGGAAAACACTAAAAGGTTCCAAAAGTATAGTAATAGAGAGGATAAAATGAAATTAAAATACTTTACTGATAGTAAAGAAGACAGGAAATAAGGAATAAAGGAAAACATAGATGGTACAAATTGACAGCAAATAATTAGTTGTAGACTTAAATCCAGTGATCTCAGTAATTATATTAAATGTAAATGTATTATATACTCTAATTAAATGACAAAATTTGTTAGATTGAATTAAAATGATGCGATTATATGTTTTTTACAAAACACACACACACATACTTTAAAGATATAGGTGGACTGAGAGTTTAAAGAAAAAGAAAAAAAAGAAAAGGTGTGCCATGGGAACAATAATCAGAGGGAAAGGGCAACTTTGCAATTAAGCTTCATTTTATACCATTACTTACATGAATGTCAACCCAAAGCTCATGTTCTTAAGCTTTATGCTTTACCACTTTTTAATACTGCTGGGCTCATCTCTCTGAGTAAGATTTCCCTGCCTTGGCCAAGATGGATTCCCTCCATTCTTCTTTCCCACTCTTGGTTCTCCAGTTGGTGCTAATCTGAGCATGACGACAATATTTGGAATGAACATGTTTAGAGAAATATAAGCTATGGCTAATGTTCTGTATCTCTTTTGCATAGGATTCTCACCCTGAATCCCCCTCCATGTCCTGGTGGACCAGAGTGTTGTAACTACATCCTGTTGTATTAGGAAAGAGAGCAGACAGTGAATGCCCATATGAGGCTACAAAAGCAAGTTTCTAATTCAGCAGATATTTGAACCATAACCCCTGAACTAAATTTAGCTTTCAGGAGTCCATCTCTGTTAACTATTTTTCCAGATCACTGGAGATTAAATTGTCTAGCAGAATTGGAATTCTTATTGAATTCTTATTGCTTTTGCCTTTACTGATATCTGACTGCACAATAATGTGAGAGAAAGAGAGAGAGAAAGGTGTGTGAGGGGGGAATAGGTAGAGGGGAGACTATTTTTTCATAACAAATGCAATGTAATCACCACTACAGTTATATAAGCTGGACTCAAAGAATTTGATACATTCAGGTGGAATAGTAAAAGATTTTACTGGAAGTTAATACTGCTCAGATGATATCAGATGATCTTTACTTTATAAACTGGCAGGAAATTAGAAACATATTCATGAAGTTCTGACAATTTGTGGGACCTGAACTGACATATTAATATTAAAAATCAGCCTACCACAGAGTTAATATGAAAAGTTAAATTTATTTACAGAGGAAAGTCCACGTGGTTTTTCCCTCTCTGACTTTGCCTTGATGATACATGAAAACAATTCTGAACTGGAACATTTTTTAAAACTTCACCAACTAGGATGGAATAATCAGACATAGGATGTGTGATTAAAAATAATGTTAAAAAAAAAAACCCATATGCACCAGGGGCATTTTCCTAGCTGTTCTGCCTCCTATACAAGACACTATTCTTAAATGAAATGGTAATTTTATGAATCCAGTTGATAAGATGGTTGTGGATTGGAATGAGAAAATAGAGAAATAGGAAAGTGGGTGGATAGGGGTTGAAGGCCCAAGAATATTTCACCAGCTACTAAAAATTCTGAAGTTTAAGAACAGTCACCAACTGATTCAGATAAGCAGCTAACTCAGAGAAAACTGTGGAGGGTGAAATAGTACAATTTTTTCCCACCATTTCTCCATGGCTTTTCGTACAGTTCCCAGCACTAAGATGGAATTCAATTCATTCTTATTATTGTGGAACAAAATAAATGGAATAAAAGAAAGTAGACGTATAATCTGCAAATAATTAAGCATAAAATAAATACATAGTAATTTCTGGTTTAATAGTTCATCTGGGTGCTTGTCCCTGGCTAAGTAGCTCTAAAAGTCTAATTAAAATATGTCACATAAAAATTAATAAGGATGAACACCAACACCAAAACCTAAAGCAATACTTAAATAAAACTAACCGCTTTAACAGTTTAAGATATATTCTTCCATCTTTTATAATGTATCAGACATAAACACGGATTCCCCAAAATATACATTTTTAAAAGAAATTTACATATTGGATTGTAATCTATAAATTCTTCTTTTTCTCACTCTATTTTAGAGATCTTTTCATGTCACCACCCATGTGTGTGCCTCATTGATTTCAACTGTGTCATGGTAGTAAGGTACTATTGTATGGAATATAATTTATGTATTTAACCCCCAAAAGAATACATTTTAAAATAAGAAATATTGGGGTGCCTGGGTGGCACAGCAGTTAAGCGTCTGCCTTCTGCTCAGGGCGTGATCCCGGCATTATGGGATCGAGCCCCACATCAGGCTCCTCCGCTATGAGCCTGCTTCTTCCTCTCCCACTCCCCCTGCTTGTGTTCCCTCTCTCGCTGGCTGTCTCTGTCTCTGTTGAATAAATAAATAAAGTCTTTAAAAAAATAAAATAAGAAATACTATCTTTTGTCTTTTAAAAATGCAATACATCTATATATATACTGATGTCGAGATATTTCCAACAAAAAAACAAGGTGCAATATAAAAATGTGACATCATTTACCTAGAAAAGCCAACCAATGTAATTTCTATGTGGATACACACACATATACACATGACTTTATAGTAAATGTACGAAGGATATAAAGCAAACAGATGAAAGTGAGTAAGGGACAGGCGGGGTTAGGTAGGGAGAGAGAGGTAGGGGACCGCGGGATCAGTCTCACAAAAATCCCACAAATGTGGAGGTGTAAGGAAACCAAAGATAAGGGAGCAAACCAGACCATCCTGTCCTAGGTGTCAGAGGTGGGGTCTTGTTATAACAGCTACTTGTGGACCCTAAAATGAATTAGTGGACCCTAAAAAGAAAGTAAGCCATTGAAGGTGGTCTCACTAGTCCCTACTCAATGGTGATATCAGTAGAGATGTTAAAAGAATTCAAGTTCCCTGGGTAGCCTTCAATAAAAGACCAACCCTAAAGGCCCTCAGTGGCAACCCTGTCCCTGTTGGGACCCCTCTTACTCCTGAGAGTTTTCTCTGTATCCTCACTTAATAAAATTCTATTTACTCTCTCTCCTTTGTCCAGGAGATTCATTCTTCAACTCCCTGAGACAAGAACCTAACTCCCCTGCTTCAAGAGTGGTTAACTTCCAGCAGGCATCTAGGGTGGATGTAGGTAGGTAAAGGTGGTGTTAGGCTTGTCTGTAAGGTTTTAGTTTATTTAGCTTATCTTTTTTTTTTAATTTAAATTCAATTAGCCAACATATAGCACATCGTTAATTTTTGATGTAGTGTTCAACAATTCATTATTTAGTTTACCTTATAATGAAGATATAGGTGTTGTATTTGCTAGAAAATAAAAAAAAATCTATTTTCCCTTAAAAAATAAAGAAAATATGAACTAGAAGTTCATCCATGAATTCTGGACGTGGTTGGAAAAGCCTGTCAAGGAAAATTGGTTCATCTGCTGTGAAATCATCAATACAGACATGAGTAAATAGGTTTATTCTGTAGAGTTATATCTCTTACATGAATGCTGCCAAGATTCCTCAGACCCCTTTCTCCAGGGGTTGTGACTATTTTAGCCAGCTTGCTCATGAAGGGTGACAACAGGAAAGCATTAAAATCAATCGGAAGGTGCCACCAGTCGTGTCAAATGCTGAGACAGGGCAACACAGGCCATGCTGCTGTCTGTCCAGCTGGGCTGGGGCATATCAGTGCCACCATGGGGCTGGCATCATGCACAAAGGGCTCACTTTTACCAAGCCCTGCTTCTAATGAAGTCACCTTTATGTGACAGCCTCGCTGACAGCATCTTCTTCTAAATTTCACACATAGTTAGCCTTTACTGTTTTTTTCCCCCTTTAACTAGATGGTGCCATCGGGAGATAGTGATGCTGGAGCTTATTGAAAAGCAAACACCAAATTTCACAATTGACTTTTTGACAGACCCCAAGCTCAGAATGTCAAACACGCAAATCAAAATCTATTTCTAGGTGTTTACCAAAAACGTTAGAAGAAAGCAATTTCCTTTACATTTTAGTAACTTAAAGATCTGTAATTAAACCGGGCTTCTAACTAATACAAGAACTGAGAATTCTTTTATTCTGATACAAAGAAGCGATTGTCACAGTTTTGAATGGAACAAGAATAACCTAAGATTGGCAGAAAAGCATCAGTAGAATCTGGGTTATGTAATGAAACAAGTCTGGAACCACCGAGCAGGGATCTGGTCCTCCCAGCTGCCACCAAGGCTTTTACTGGTTCTCTAACAGGCACGAATTGTAATGCCCGACGAGTATTGTGTAGTATGTACAAATGTATGTAATTATTCCTGAGTTCACAACATAAAACAATCATTCTCAGATTTTATATTCTTGTCTTTGTCCTAAAGTCTTAAAGTTAACCTCCTCGTAAGTTCTAGATTGGGTAGACCCTACCTAGCCATTTTATTAAGATTCTGCAAATCGAGGGGCTCCTGGGTGGCTCACTCAGTTAAGCGTCTGCCTTCAACTCAGTTCATGATCCCAGGGTCCTGGGATCGAGCCCCACATTGGGCTCCCTGCTCCGTGGGGAGTCTGCTTCTCCCTTTCCCACTCCTCCTGCCTGTGCTCTCTCTCCCTCTGTCAAATAAATAAATAAATAAATAAATAAATAAATAAATAAATAAATCAATCAAACAAACCTAAAAAAAAGATTCTGCAAATCGAGTAAGCAGACCACTTATCCAAACTATTTCATTTATTTTATTTAAAAATAGTTGTATTTCGAGTCATATAGTCTGATGACTGCACAGCAAGAGAGCACAAATTAGACATTTAGAGGCTTTCAAGTGTGCTGATCTTGGCTGGTACAAGAGGAGAGACTGAACATCTGAAAAGACCTTCTTCTGTTAGAGCATGAGTCTATTCTTGCAACATTCTGCAAAAAGCTTCAGAAACATTTGCCTAACATCAACTGATGCGCCACCCCAGCCAGAGGACCTTGGTAAGGGTTGGAGTTCCGAAGACCTGGCAGGACAAGCCAAGGTGGAAATAGGCAGATGTTAAAGCCTAGGGAGTTGTCAGGTTAAAGAGACACAGAGGGGCAGGTTTCATTCAAGTCAAAACATAGAAGCAAGAATCTGGGATCAGGAGACAAAGCAGAACCAAAAACTGGTAGGAACTAACTAAAAAAATACATCTGTCTTGACAATTGTTTAATTAGGAATTCCATCCTGTTTCGCACCACCTCCCAGATGCCCCAGCCCCCCATGCCCTCCATGCTCTCTCAGCAGCCATGATGCCTTGAGCCTGCGCTCTGCGCTCTCCGAGTGCAAAATGGACGCCGCTCAGCTCCATCTGTCCTCTTTCCCTCACTATATATACCCTTACCAAGTGCACCTGCCTGGTGTCTCGTTCTCTTAGGTTCTGTCTAGGCGACAGAAGCAGTTTGAGAAATTAATTCCTGCCAGGTGTTCATCGGGGGCAATAGCATGGAATAGCGTGGAAAAGCATGGAAAAGATCAGGAGCGGAAGAGGCTGGAATGTAGGCTTTGCCACCTACTAATAGCTGCGTGCCTGGGCAGAAGGTGGTTATGCCTGGAACGTGAGGATCAGAATGCTTGTTTTATACGGTCCTTGTGAGAATTGCATTAGACCAGTTACGACATGAGGTTCTAGATGGTGACAGTATTCCGTTACTTTTTGGAAGAGTAGAAACCAGAGCTAACATTTAAGGTTGTGAATAATTTTCTGTTTCTAGAGGTGGAGACATCAGTGGGGCAGACTCCTTCTGTTCTAGGATGAACTGCATTACATCCTTTTGGATTATGTAGACAGAAAGCAAGGCATTGTTGTAGGGAAAGAATATAAGGAGAGGAGTTCGTTTCTTTGTCTGTTGTGAGTTTGTTTTTGTGAATCAAGAGCCTGAGGCATAGCTACTGTCCTCAAGGAACATAAAGAATCATCCCCCTACAGGTCTCTTTGCCTCCATGAATTTAAAATAGAAGCAAGTGGGGCCTTGAGAGAAGAATGGCATAATGAACGAGACCTCATTCTTTTTAAGTCACTGAGGCTGACCGATGGATTGGGGTGACCTCAAAGAGGCAACCAGCTTCCAAAGTAAATACCAGGCTCCGGAGGAAAAACATCATATAGAATGAGAAAGTCTGGACTAACTCCCTGAATTCAAAACCAACGTCTCACTTATGAGATGGGGCAGCTGCGTCAGGGTACAGCGCATGCGAAATTCTAACAGACTGGAAACTGGGTGAGAAGTAAAATCTCAATGACGAGATCAGGGTTCCCACCCAGGGAAAGCTGTTAATAGGCTGGCGAGATGGAGAAATTAGGCAGGGTTTGATAGAGGTGGCCTTACCTTATCTAAGATTCACGTATATTTTGAATATAAACTGGAAGCCATTTCTTGTCATTTAGGTCTTAATGGGCCCTAGGGAAATTGGGACTGTTTCCCAAACCAGGTTTCTCTAGGAAAGAATGGAGTGGGGGAGTCAGTTCACTTTGGTGATTTATATATGACTTTGAAATTTGTGTCAGGTATTTGGTGCAAGTAATAGAAACTGATCAACACTCGTGTGTTTATAAAGGTAAAAGGGGGGCAATGAAGTTGAGGTGTTATTAAAAGAACTCTAGTTATCTGCTTAGGAAGAGGCTTTTTGATTTATTAATAAACCATGGTCCAGCTTTCAAATATCAGTCCTCAGAATTGACTGAGCCCATCTGATTTGAGTTCCTCAAATTTAATAAGAGATTAAAGTGTATACATCAGGTGGCTAATCAAATTTTAACAATGTACATCAATTTCTTGTGACCGGAAAGTCTGTATTTCTGCTTTCTTGGTCACCCTCTTTCTTGCATATCTGGAAAGCACGATAATATTCACTGGGGCTCTAAATAATATAAAATTGGCACAGAAGAATATGTCATCTGGAGTAGACCCCTGCAAATTGTATTCATTCTTTTTAACTTTTAGTTATTTTTAATATTATTTTATTATTAAATTGTGAAATAAGCACCAGTGGTGCATATGCAAATGGCAGGAATTTCTCCGCATATCTAAAATCCGCCATACACCCAGAAAAAAGGACCTATCTTCTCTTTTCCTCTCCTTGACTCTTTTGTTCTCTTTTTCGGGAGAGGATGAAATTAATTTGATGAGGCAGTTTGGTACTAAATTATAATCAAATTCCACACCCAGTTTGGAGTTAAAATACTTTTCAAGGGGCGCCTGGGTAGCGCAGTCGTTAAGCGCCTGCCTTCGGCTCAGGGCGTGATCCCGGCGTTCCGGGATCGAGCCCCACATCAGGCTCCTCTGCTGGAAGCCTGCTTCTTCCCCTCCCACTCCCCCTGCTTGTGTTCTCTCTCACTGGCTATCTGTCTCTGTCAAAATACTTTTCAAAATGCATCCATCATCCAGTTATAGAAAATCTGTTGGTTTCTCCTCATAGCCATTAATTTACGAGTACAGATTTCACTAGTTTAACTCCCAGAGGGCAAAACTATTTCCCTTCTTCCTAAATGTTCCTCCAGACATCTTGGTGGTGCTTTGCATACATAAGAGCCTTTTTGTGATCACTCCATGACATAAAAGGTGGATACGAACTTCGGAATTGTCCCTTTGCTATGGCATATTTCATTAAGTGTAACTTTATTATGGGGAAACACTATTAACATAGGATTAATGACTTATTTAAGAAAATCCCTGCACATGTTAAATAATCATTGAATCTATAGATGGCATAGAGTTGTATACCGTACAAATAAGCTCAGAATTTAGAATGCTCCTCTTTTTCCCCTCTGTTAAAGTCAGGGATTCTGGTGGCCCTGGTCACTATCCAGAGCCCAGCTCGATGCCTCCAGCTATCACATAACTGTTTCTGAATCTTCAGCTTTCAAGAAACACTTTTGAGATTTTGGCTTTCGTCATTCTCTATTACCTAGAAGCATTCCATATGGAATAACTTTTAGTCTTAGGAGACTGGGGTGTTCCTTTTCCACAAAGCGTACATCCCTTATGGTGAGGGGAGGTCTTCCACCGTCCCTTCCATTGTTATGGTGAAGGGAGCCTTTCACTGATGTGAAATTCTCTAGCAACCTTGGGGAGATAAGAGTCAGATTTGGGGGTGTCCTGGAAGATATTGTCCATCACTGATCCTGAGACTTCACTTGATAGTGAAGTGACCTTCCCTTTAGAGCTACTTATTAATTTATGGAAGAATCCTCAAGTCCATCCTATATAGATAAAAACCATCATTTGATGCTTTACAAGATTTTGCTTTTAATGTATTATGACGATGTATTTTTGTTACTTGTTGTCCAGAGAATAGTTTGTGAGTTAATTGCAAGGATTTGTTAACAGCAAGAACAGAATATGTAACTATTTAAATTTGAATTTTCATCCCTGCATTAGGTAAACACCATAAAATTTTTAAGAGTTGTTTGCTTCTACATTTTGATATTAAACAACAGGCTTAAAATCTGAAATACTGCTAACAATCATATTAAAATAACTGCCTGTTTCTTTAAACCGTGGATACTCACTTGCTCCATGAGCAAGAAAAATCTTAGGACAGATGAACTGATACACAGTAAATTAGAAGCCTTTAAATTAATACATGCAACCTAACCAGGAAGCAAATATGCATTATTCTCATTTTAAAGATAAAGGAAAAAAATAAGTGGTTTGTCTCTCGTGCCCAGCAAGTCAGGGCAGCAAGTCAGGACATGAGCTCCTAGAAAGTCACTGAGACACATTACTTTTATTACAATGCAATAGGCTTCAGGTGATTAATATCCTCAGCCTGTAACAACTAGATTATCAACTTGATATTGCCCATATGAGTAAAAACAATAATCTCTAACATTCAGATAGCACTTCCATGACGTTTTCATTTCTTTCATACTACCATTAGCTTCATTGTAGAGATAAGCAAGGTGAGACCCAAAGAGTATCTTGTCTAAATTTACAGTTAGCTAGCAATTATTAGACACTACTTAGTGCCATATATATATATATATATATATATATATATATATATATATATATATAAAACCATTTAATCTCTTACTTCTGGGTTATCTGTATCATTTATTTACATTAACAAACATTACTGAGTTCCTAATATCCCCAAAGTACGATGCTGGATTCTGAGGTTATTAAATAGGTTTTGATTTTTGTGAAATACTTTTGAGGAGTTTTATTCACACTTGCACCCTCATTATTCACAGACACGGTATACATCTGTCCACTCACCTGTTGTGTGCTACAACATACTGGTAGACCCAGAAACGTTGGGCATTGATTGGGTGCTAACTTCTCTGAAAAAAACAAGACTCATCAATTACACATAAAGAGGGCTGGTGGTGTTCAGGGGGACAGGGATTGAAATCAAGTGTTCCAAAGGTGCAGTGAAATGGGTAGGTTCTGAGGCTGAATTCCTATGCAAGGCCTAGAGAGGTGAACATGAGCAAGAATACTAGAGTGGAATTACCCAGGTCAGGAAAGGGAGGAGGAGTACATTATTAGGACCAAATTTAGCCAACGCAGGTACAGGTCTGCAAGTTATAGTCAATAGAAGAGGGTGAGGGGTGGCCAGGACAGAGTCAGAAAAAAGGCCCTAGTGAATCTCAGAAGGATTCTAGAAGCTAACAGAAGTTGAGCTGGCTGGCAGATACTGCCTTCACCGGGGTACCTCAAGTCTTCCTTAAGAAAATTCTCTGGGACTACCTACGCTAGTCCAAGAGAGAAGAGTATTTCTTAATAGTGTCCATCTCCTCAATGCAACTAGGCATCAAATGAAAAATTCTTTTATAATTCCAATAAAATTGGGAGGGGGTAAGGCAAATCTTGTTTCTCCTAGTGGAAAAATCCTCTCCTAGGTAAATATTCACTTTTGCTGAGTAAATATTTTACTAAGATGATTGGAGAAAACCCAAGACTCTCAAAAGATGAATTGGGTAATAATAGATTGTTGATAAGTTGCCTTTTATGGCGAATGGGGGACTTACGAGCAAGATGGGTGAGTGTGGTCAAAAGATGTAAAATTCCAGTTATAAAATAAGTCCTGGGGATGTAACACATGGCATGGAGGCTATATTTAATAATACATTCATTGTATATTTGAAATTGCTAAGAGAGTAGATCTTAAAAGTTCTCATCACAAGAAATGTGATGGTGATGAATGTTAACTCATCTTGGTGATCATTTTGCAATATATACAAAGATCAAATCATCACGTTGTACACCTGAAACTAATATGATGTTATATGTCAATTATATTTCAATTTAAAAAAAGGAGGATGGGTCTATTTACTCTGAGTAGTTCTTTAAATGAGGTCATTTAAGTTTTGGGTAAAATCTGATCTGTTGGGACAATAGAAAATAATTTAGAAATGTATGGAGAAAACATCAAAAAAGAGAGACACCTATCGGTTGGCAGCTAAAGAATCATTCTTGGAGGAAAAAAATATAATGGCAATTATTAAGTTGTTTGCTCTGAGGTATGTAAGTAAACTCACTCTTTTATTTCCCCCAATTAAAATTTTCATTGTTCCTCATGCTTCTCTGAAGTGCATGTGACTTTGGAGCACATGACCAAGTCCTGAGTCTTTACTAGAGTTGATACAGAAAAAAACTATGGGTTATTCCTATGGAAAGCCATGTATGGGTGACAGTATTAATGATAATAGATGCCACTTAGATGCGACTATGCCTTAATGCTTTCTTTATGTTACCTTACCAAATTTAATCTTTACCCTGACTATATGATTTAGTGTATAGTTATGGTTTTAATTGCCTTGGCCTTTAATTGACACATATTACTACTTCTCATTTTCCATTAGCAAAAAACTTAGTTACATGGTAACATCAGATGTAAAGGGAGCTGGGAAATGTGGGCCCTGCCTACACAGACTCTTCCCAGTAATAGCCCTGCGCACGTTAGATAGACAGCCAGCCACCCCTGCCATATCAGCTAGGTAGATGGGGGGCCCTCACGTAGCAGAGAAAGTTGAGTCATTTCCTCAATGCCACACAAATAGAAGTGGAAGAGCCGGCCCCATGCCAGATATTCCTGTAGATGCTTACTGCATATGTTTTCCAGTTAAATTGAAGGCAAAGATTCTTTAAGTGAAATGAGTTAGATGAAGTAAAGTTAAGCAGGCTGCCCAACTACCGGAATTAAAAGACAACAGAAAGCCGTTAAAAGGAATAACCTTTTTATGTACCCACAAGCAGTGAACTCCAAGACATGTTGCTTCATGAAAAAGAAACAATAAATGAATATGATACAATTTGCATTTTAAAAAATTGTCTTTATACACATGCATGACTTCTCATACATACATTGTCTCTCTCTAGAAGGAGGATACAGGTACAGTGGTTTCCTCTAGGGAAGGGAACTGAAGGCTTAGAGAGCTATTTATCTCTCCTTATGTACCCATTTATACCTTATGCCCAAATAATTACCTATAAAAATTATAAATTTAAGTAAAATTGCAAAAAATATCAGAAGATAACATGGCCTTTTGAGAATTGCTGCTCTTTGGCCAGATGGGAGAAAACTCAGTGCTGACCTTCCGCCCACATTCTTGGCAGCCATTAGTAGCCTGCAAGTGTGTCATTCCTGACTCCCTTTGACTTGAAACTGTAGTGACTCCTGGCAACCTCAGGGAACACTGCCCCTGGTCCCATTGCCAATAAACAACTCTTTGACATGGTTCTGCTTCCCCATTTCCTGCTGAGCCATCCAGGTTGACTAAGCACCACCCAACCCCCCCTCAAATTTACCACTTGTGCCTGGATCTACTCTCCCGAGACTGAAAGTCTAGCCAGCCTTTCTGGATGACTGGTCCCAGTGCAGCACACATGAAGGAAATCAGCACAAGGAAGCCATGATGTGTGGTTGGCAAATGAGTGATTTGAGAACAAAGGATAATGAAATTTCAAATGTGAATTTGTGCGATTAAGGATTTTAAAGGAAATAGGAATAACTTTTTTTTTCCAATTCATGTTTATTGGAGCAAATTATTAGTGATTTTTATGCCAGCTTGTCTAGTTAGGTCAAGCTTTCCCAGGGCCAGAACTGATTTTCACAAACATGAAAGCAGGTGCAAACAACTTAAAAATAACCTTGAATGGCAATGATTACTGCTTTATATGATCAAGAAAGCATATCTTTGTGCCAGAAAGCCCCTTTCCTACTTGGCAAAGTCCTAATTACCACTGCTCACACAAAGAGTTGATGCATGAGTTGAATTTTCTAGATTCCAATGTTTAAAGTTGTTTACTAAAGTTTAGAAAATGCTAAAAATTATCTTTCAGTCCAAGATGGCTTCACAGACAACAATTGCTCCAGTGATACGTTAAATAGTTTGTCTTACTTTTTGGTCTCTCTCTCTCTCTCTTTCTCTCTTTTTAGGGAGAGAATGCAACAAAACAAATTAGACATTCATCCTTAATCCTAACAGCTAAATCTCCCTTTAAAATTATATAAACAAGTGTTATCTCCACTGGAAGTTAAAATAATTTGAACTACAAAGTCAAAACAAAACTTGTAACTAAAAAGTTTTTAGAGCACAGGCTATATTAGCATAAGTTATACCACATTCCTCAACTAGGACATGCTGCCTTGCTTGGAATGCAAATGGAGAACATATTAATTTGACTTTCCATACATTCTTAAATTTTTCATATTGCATGGAGTATGGTACATATTACATACATTCTTTAATTCAGTTATATATTCACTGATGCCAGACAAAATTTTTTAAGACTATTGATTTTAAATGTATTTGGACAGTACAAAAAAAAATTCAGTATACAATGTTTATTCTTCAGTCTAAAAATGGATATCTCAGCTCAAATGTCAACTTTTTAAACCAAATAAAAGAGCCAGTAATTATAGTCTAGCATTTAAATATGAGTGTGAAAATGAACACTAGCTGCTTTCCTCATAGTTTTTTGGTTGGTTAGTTGGTTGATTGCTTTTTTTGTTTTTGTTTTCATTTTTTTTTTTTTTTTTGCTTTTTTATTTAAAAGCATTCTCTTCCTTGCCCCACAAACCTTTGAAATTGAAATGTGCTCCCTGGTGCTTTCCATTTACTAGACTTTGTTACTGATCAAACAAACTGAAAGCAATTTACTTCTACTTAAAAGGTCATTTCATGATATTTTGGTTCACCAATGCTTTTAATCTTATTATAAATTACAGTACATCCCAACATTAGCTAATGGATTTATGTCTGTCAAAGAACAACAGCAAAAGCAAATTTCGTCTCTGGGAGAGAAGGATCCATGTGGTAACACTTTGCCTTTGACTCTTCAAAATGCCGTCATACCAGTATCTATTTTCCCCTTCATCTCTGTCTTCATCCCTCCTAGACTCCTTTGCAAGTTCCTTCTCTATCTTACCTCTGAAGAGGGGAGCTCCTTGGAGCCATTAGGTGGGCCCCTCTTTCTTTTTTCTCTTCCTTCCTAAATTTCCTCAGGCAGTCCTACAGTTGAAATGCTATCTCCGGGCAGATGGTGCCTACATTCACAGAACTCTCTAATAACTGTGAAGTCTCTGGGGCGCCTGGGTGGCACAGCAGTTAAGCGTCTGCCTTCGGCTCAGGGCGTGATCCCGGCGTTATGGGATCGAGCCCCATATCAGGCTCCTCTGCTATGAGCCTGCTTCTTCCTCTCCCACTCCCCCTGCTTGTGTTCCCTCTCTCGCTGGCTGTCTCTCTCTCTGTCAAATAAATAAATAAAATCTTAAAAAAAAAAAATAACTGTGAAGTTTCTTGTGTCTGGGGCAGAGGCCCAAAGGCTGAGAGTGACACAATACGACGCAAGGACCTCCACGTCCCAGAGAAGAGGCTGACCTCACATTGGGAGGCCAAGCTGAGGGACTGGGAAATCAGCACAAGCAGCATCAGCCTGCCGCCTGCCTTCAGAATGTAAAGGGAAAGCAGCAGATCCACTGGGAGGTTGCAGGAGTCCATAGCACGGGTTTCCTTAGAGGAAATTATCAACATACTCTGCATTTCCCCCATGTTCTCCACCCAGATGTAAAAGAAGGGGAAACACCCCCTCTCATCTATTTTCCCTAATAAGTTTAGTTAACATCCATCATCTCATATAGACAGGAAGGAAGGAAGGAAGGAAGGAAGGAAGGAAGGAAGGAAGGAAGGAAGAAAAGAAGGAAGGGAGGGAAGAGGAGGAGGGGAGGAAAGGAGAAAGGAAGGAAGAAAGGAAGGAGGGAGGAAGGAGACTGATGTGTACATTGTAGAATGTTTTACGCAGCCCAGGCCTCTACCCATGCCATGATAGTTGCATCGTTTCCCTTCCCCC
The DNA here is from genome assembly GCF_024610735.1 of Ursus americanus. Lineage (NCBI taxonomy): Eukaryota > Metazoa > Chordata > Mammalia > Carnivora > Ursidae > Ursus > Ursus americanus. The sequence continues at coordinate 15,712,078 of NC_142151.1, forward strand.
CCTTTAATTGCGCCTTCCAAAAGTGTCTCCATCCATTGGCGGTTGTCCCCGGAGTCAAAATTTCCCCCACTTGAGACCATGCCAGACTTTATTCATACCAGTTATTCTGTCCTGTCCTCCAAGTCCTGCAGAGTCCCAGAACAATCATAAGGCACTAAAAGAGTTGAGGGCACACCCCCCCATGGGGCTCAGAGAGCAAATATAGTACAGCTGGGGAAGAGCAGAGATTTTAAATTAGATGAGTATCTGGAACTTTAATAGTTTGGAAATTATACTAGACTTTCATGTTTTCTGATACCGAGCTGAAGAAACATGAGCTTTTCTCATTCAAGGGGGGCGGGGGGGAAGAACAAGTCAGCAGAAAGGAGTTTAAAAAGACAGGTTAGGGAAAGTAAACAGAGCTGTTTTTCGCTTTCAACTTACTGGGTTCAGATTCTTCCAGATGATGGTTACAGTTTTAGATTTCATCCAGAGGTGAAAGCCTCTGAGCTCTAGGATTAAATACCTAGCTGAACACATGACGTCGGTATTTAGATGCTTTCCAGGCATCTGTAATTTAGCAGGTCCAAAACTTGATTGAAGTCCCTCTCAAGCAGAATCTGATTCTCCCTCCAGCATTTTCCATCTCCTTACAAGGCTTTATCACCCATCCACTCACCCAAGCCCAGAAAACCAGGAGGGATCCCTCCTTCCCTCTGCTAGGTCACCTAAATTTTTGCAAGTCCTGTTGATTCTATCAGCAAATGCATAACAAATCCATCCTCACTGACCCATAACTATTGTTCTAATTCTTGTCTACAGCATAATCATCCTTCACAGGACCACACAAAGATAACTCTCTATCTGGTCTCCCCAAATCTATGGCTGTCCTCTCTCAATCTATCAACATAGCAGCCACAGTGTTCAATTATGCAGCCATTTTATGAAAGTGTCTCAACTCCTATGGTATAAGCATAAAGCAGGCTTTTTGTTTTTCCAATTCTTGCTGACCTACTGGTTCCCTCTAGGTAGCATCTTCCTGGACAACATCTCACCGTGATTCCCTAACTTTCCACTCACTTGTCATCAGTTGGTCTCATTCAGTGTCTAAGGCTCGGACCTGTTTACCTGAACGCTTTAACCCCTGCCCAGTTCCGCTGTTCACCCCATCCCAGCAGCCTGCACTGCCCTTGTTGTTCAGTGGATCCACGTGGAGGGGCTCCGCTTTTCTCAACTCCTCACCTCTCTGGATCTGGGCTAAGAAGTGACCAGGGTGACAGAGTACTCTCGCTGTGAGGACCTTTCAAAGCCACAGCCACCTTGTTGTTAGCTTGGTAACTACTGTTCTAGCTCATTGTCTGTGACCTGCAGTGGACAGGAGTCCCTGGACATTGACAGTCCGTCGTAATGTTCTGCCATGTCTTCTGCCCATTGTCCCACCTCAGGAGCCCCACATGCATTTTTTATGGCACTCACACCTCTTGTTCCACATGAAAGCCCTGACAAGCCTACAATTCCAACCGTTCTCCAAAACCTCTGTCACCTCCACAGGGAGATGTGGGGTCTAAGTTCCTCCCATCTCAGAAGCTGGGAACCTCGAAAGGGTCAGGGGCTTGTTTAGGAAGGATGAGGAAAAGAAAACGGGGCTAGTCAATAACCACATTGCCAGGTTCCTAGAGTCTCTGAAATTGGTTCTAACTCTTCTTCTTAGAATAGGGCTCCTGTGTTAGTTTAGGTAAATGAATGTATTTCCGACTGAAGCCAATTTGGTTCGGTTTTTATAACTTATGAATCAGAAAATAGTGAAGAGTACACATAGGAGAGCACGGGGGTTTATATACATGCAAACAAAGCATAAGACGAAGCATTAGAGGGGCGCCTGGGTGGCACAGCGGTTAAGCGTCTGCCTTTGGCTCTGGGCGTGATCCCGGTGTTCTGGGATCGAGCCCCACATCAGGCTCCTCCGCTATGAGCCTGCTTCTTCCTCTCCCACTCCCCCTGCTTGTGTCCCCTCTCTCACTGGCTGTCTCTCTCTCTGTCGAATAAAGAAATAAAATCTTAAAAAAAAAAAAAAAAAAAAAGCCTAAGCATTAGAGCCCGCTCAGCAGGAGAACTTTCTATTCTCATAGGTGGCTTTCCGGGGGCTGCCGGTTCTTGTTTGCTTGTCTTGTTTTGTTTTGTTGTAATGGATGTGTGAACAGCACAATGCTACAAAAAACGTGTTGATGACAGAACAAATACGGAAACCGAGAGTAAGCATTTAGAACTGGGAGCAATCTGACCTCCAGGCATGTGATCAGTGAACTCATCTTGCTGAAAAGGAAGAGGTCAGTTTGGGTGTTTTGGGTTTTTTTTTTTTTTTTATGTTTCATTTTCCTAATGATTCATTCTTACGTTTTTTTCAAAAGTCTCAGTCTGTAATTGGAGTGGAAAAGAAAGAAAGAGGAAAGCAAGCAAGCAAGAAAGGAGGAAAGGGAGGAAGAGAAGGGAAGGAGGAAGGAAAGAAGGAAGAAAGAAAGAGAGAGAGAAAGCTGGCTCTTTACCACAAGTAGTTTAAGAATTATGGCACCAGGGGCGCCTGGGGAGCTCAGTCAGTTAAGTGTCCAACTCTTGGTTTCAGCTCAGGTCATGATCTCAGGATTGTGATATCGACGCCTGAGTCAGGCTCTACACTGGGCAAGGAGCCTGCCTAAGATTCTGTCTCTCCCTCTCCCTCTGCACCACCCCCCCAAAAACAGCAACAACAAAATAAAACCCCCAAAACCCAAAAAACTAGAAATAATCCAAATGTCCAACAATAGTAAAATAAGTAAATAAATTAGGGTCTGGTCATAAAAAAAATTAAAAATTAAAAAAAATTGAAAGAATTATTGCACCAATGTATATTAGATATTCTCTGCAAACTGCCTGAAGTTCCTATGTAAAGTGGTAGAGGATAAGATAAATACATATATAAGCACTTAACTCCACAATTCTGATTCTCCTAACTGACAATTCACCCTTCCTCCCACTGACGTTCTCTTTCCCGCCCCATCCGACTACATACACCTACTCTGTTCCCCACCTACCTGGCCAATTTCCTCATCACTATACTGCCAGGGATCACAACTTTCTTCCATCATTTTGCTTGGAATGCTGTTTAAACTAAAATGAATATACATTATGGTTCCTAAATGAAAATGCTCTCATGTCCCACAATGGATCATGACCTTCAACACATTTTTTGTGTCCTATTGACTTGGGCCTAAATTTCTTTCCAGTTTGTGAAATCTCATTCTCATCTTTTCATTTGGAGCATTTTACAGGTTATATAAGACCTCTTTCTTTGAAAAATTGTTCAACATGATTAGTGAATCACTTTGTATTAGAAACCCAAGTACTGAGACACAAGGAAAAAGACGTTTATATAATGGTGCTGTTATACATTTTTCTGAGTGCAATCTGTTGGAAAGCCTCCTAATCAAACAATAAAGGTAAACAGATGAGAATCGGCCAGGTTTTCTCAGTTTGATGGTAATGGCTCAATACATACCAACAAGAAAAGACTTTGTTAAGGATCAACAGAAGGGTTGCCTTTTCTCCATCACATTTGGCTTTTCATCACTGTTAGTTTGGGGCTAGTTTTCTCTTCCACCTGGAGAAAATAAGCCAGTTTATCTCTTTACAAGATAATAAAACAAAATCTAGAAAGATTTGGGTCCTTATATTTGGGTTTCCCATCCACTTGGTTAAAGATTTGGTTAAAATGAAAGCATAGAAAATGTGTTTGGAATTCTATAACTTAGAGAAAAATAATAGCTTAGTGTTCAGAAATACATTACAGTAAAATTATGAGTACTTAAAACAGATGGAGGAGTCTAGAAATCAAAGAAGATAAAGACAACAGGGAAGAGCAAAGAGAGATTGTGTGTGTGTGTGTGTGTGTGTGTAGAAGAAAGAGGAGAAATCTAGAAGCAGAAGGAGGAAGAGGAAGGCTACAGAGAGACAGCTCACAGCAATATTCTTTCAAAAGATTTAAAGAGATTAAAATGTTTATCGTCTCCTCATCCTCCAGTTTTGTAACATTTTAAATTTTCTCCACTCCCCCTTGCTCCTTAACATTTATCTCCTGAAAAGACATTGCTAAAGGAAAATGCAAGCTAGCTGTCCAGTGTCACTGCTCTAAAAGCAGCGTTCTGGATTTCAGTAGCAAATAACTGGATATATAAACCCTCGGAAACTTTTCATTCCCTCTGCCATGCTCATTTTCTATCTCCTTGGAATTTTTCCTCTCCTTCTCCTTCCCAGGCCCTATAACTCCAAAAGAAAAGGAAAGAAGACAACCAAACATGCAGTGTGAATTCATACTGAATGCTCTTTCTCGAATATTTGTTTTGCATTAAACCTCAGGACCTTTGCATAATCCTGGAGGACTGTTCAAGGTATAGCAAGAGACATTGCTGGCATAGGAGTTTAGAGTTGGATTTAAATTAATTTCAGGAAAAGAAATGTGACATTTCTTGCCATGAAACTCATGTCCACTTTACAAGTATCATGAATACAAAGAGATTCACATAATAGAAGAAATACGTAATCATATGATTAAGTATATGATTATATAACCAGCATAAACATTGCATGTGGATTGCATGTGGACATTACGAACCCTTTTAAAAAAAAACATCTGTCTTCCCTTTAAGTGTCATGAGCGTCACTCATGGTTAGGAATTCTTCCCAAATTTATATGCTTGCAGAATTCTAATACCTGTGCTCTTCACTGTCCACCTAATTAGAAACTGAGGAAAATTCTTTGCATTGAGTTCTCTGACTTGACATGTCATGTAATTCTATCTGAAATATTTGCTACTTTGATTCTCTGAGCCTGTACCACATTGCGGGATCCAAGTTGCTCACATCACAGCAACTGTGAACCTATAGGGTCATGGCTGGATCTCAACATATATTTTCTCAAATATTTTATTTCCTTTATTTAGTGTTGTGTGTGTGTGTGTGTGTGTCTGATTGGGGGATAATTCTATTTGTTTTTCCATAACATCATCGTTATCATTTCCCCCCCCCATGTTATTGACCCCTCCATTCCAGGAATATAGTGCTTCTCCTTTCCATGCTGGAGTACAGCAACACAGAAATTTAGCCAGCAATTCACTTGGTACTCTGATAGACCCTCATAAATGCCTTGTTTATAACATAAGAATATAAATGCATATTTACATACATCTCTGGAAAAATATCCTTTCCAAATCTGATGGCTATTGATTTGGCCTTAACTCGTAGTTATCTATAAGAGTAAATTGCACAAGGCCAAGAAAGAATATTATGTGTTTGAGTAATTTCCTCTGCCTGCTGTAAACACTAGATTAAATTTATATGCTAATTATGACAATAATGGCCCTTTGGGTGATTCTATATTACAAGCGTCAACTGAAATGAGGTCCCCAGTTGTCACTGAGAAAATCAAAAGGATCTTAGTTTGAGGAGTAAATATGTGATTATAGTGATTATGTGTGAATTGTGATTATATTCTCCAATAAAGAAAACATGCTGGGATTTACAGCTTTCCTCTGAGAATCAATCAATGAATTAACACATATTGAGCACCCACAGGGTTCCTGGAGCTAAACAAACAAATTACTTCATCAACCTGCAAAACCTTCATCAGTTAGTGGACTGAGCCACAATGAACCAGCTGAGTATGGCCCCAAGCAGAACCATTAGGCAGATGGTATTTATTTTCACCATGGATAGCATCTGCATCATGCATTCTAGAAAAGTTTGAGCTAGAAGTCGGAACTGGATTCCATTCCCAGCTCCATCACGGGCTGGCACCATAATATCCAAGATACTTTATTTCTCTGAGTTTTCAATTCCTAATTATAGAATGGAAAATCATTGGCCTGTCTTATGGAGAGTTCCAAGGAAGTGAGAAGTGGGAAATTACTTAGAAAATTATTAAATATTCTCTAACCCTAAAATATTATTTCTCTGCTACATTTTTTTCCCTCAAGACTTCCCCAAGGGGTTGTTTGTTCTCATGAGGTCTAATTCCTCTCTTCCTTTTTCTTCTAAATATTCTCTCCAATGACCTCTACATTGCTAAATCAAAACAATGGCCGATTCTCGGTTTCCAGCTTACCTATCACCAGTATTTGAAGCAATTCATAGATTAGTCAATCTTCCTTGAAACACTCTCTTCATTTGGCCTCCAGGACATACATTCTTGCTTTTCTTCCTGAATCACTGGCCATATTTTCTCTGGTGGTCTTCTTCTTCTCCCTAATCTTTATTCTTAGACTACCTGAAAGCTTAAATTCTTAGACCTTTTTTTCTTCTCTATCCTATTTTCTTCTCTGCTCTCTACACTCATCTAGTATCATGACTTGAAAATATCATCTCTAGTCTGACAATTCCCACAGCAGTCCTGACCTCTGTTGCAAATTCTGGACTTTTATATTCTACTTCTAGCTCCACTGGGATATCTCATAATTTTTTTTTTTTTTTTGAGAAGGAGAGAGAGAGTCCAAGTGGAGGGAGAGGAGGCAGAGGAAGAGGGAGAGAGAGAATCCTAAACAGGCTCCGTACTCAGCACTGAGCCCTACGTGGGGCTGGATCTCAGGACCCTAAGATCATGACCTGAGCTGAAATCTAGAGTAGATGCTTAACAGACTGAGCCAACCAGGCACCCCTCCCATAAAATTTTTAATAAAAATGAGTTCAATGCCTAACTGCATATCTCCTTCCCTACATCTATTCCTCCCACAGTCTTTGCTATTTCAGTTAATGACAAATCCATCTTTCTGGTTGCATTAGACACAATTCTAGCCTTGAATTCTCTTTTTCTTATGCCCCATCACCCATTCCCCTGTTCCAAACCCCATAGCAAATCCTGTCGGCTTGCAATCTATCCACCGATCACATCCGTTTTCTTTCTTTTATTGTTTTTAAGATTTTATTTACTTATTTAGAGAGAAGGAGAGCAAGTGGAGGGGGAGGGGCAGAGGCAGAGACGGAATCCCAGGTAGGGGTGGGGCTCGATCCCATGACACTGAGATCATGACCTGAGCCAAAATCAAGAAATGGTTCCTTAACTGACTCAGCCACCCAGGCGCCCCTGATCACTTCCATTTTCTGTTTAATCACCGTCACTCTGGCATACACCACTGCCATCTCTCACTCTAGATTATTGCACTAGCCTTCTTAGCGTTCTCCCTGGCCCACTACAATTTGTTCTCTGTAAAGCAGCCAGAGCGATCCCCTTAAAACTTACCTCGGATCATGTCACTCCTTTGTCAACACCCTCTAATGGCTCCTCACCTAATGAGGGTGAAATCCAAGACCCTTACAGTGCACTACCAGGTCTTACAGGATCTTTCACACATGCAGACACACACACACACACACACACACACACACACACACACACACACACACCACCCTTGGGATACAGCAATACCCAAACATACAAACATCTCTTTCTTCAAGGAACAAACATTCTAAAGATAAAAGATAGGCAATAAAAGAATGAGTAATTACTCAATATATTAAGTGATTGGCAATATTTTAAAAATAAAACATGGAAAGGGAAGAGGGAATCAGGAGTAGGGTAATTGGCAGTTACAAAGAGTTAAGGAATGTCTCCGTGAGAAAGTGAAATTTGAATAAAGGACTTGAAATAGCTAAAGAAGCCAGCCATAGGGGAAGGAGTATCCCAAGCAGGAAGAACAGTACCTGGCACAAAATAGGCAGAGAATGAATTTTTAAACGAATTTTAAGTGAATGCATTTTTGAATGAATGAATAAATAAGTGAGTATTGTTATTACTGAACCTGTATATAAAATCAGGACTAATAATTTCTCATTCTAGGAAAAAGACATTTTAGGAGGGGAGAAGAAACTGTTATCATAGATGATTTTACACTAATTGGAAAGTAGGTTTTGATTATTGGTGCCTAGATATATTTATTAACCTGAATGCAGCTAACATATCAGTTTGGAACAACCTGAGGACTCAGACAAAAGAGAAATTTACACACATTTGTTACTCTTTTCCATGGCCCTCTACTAGGTGCTCCTGACAAAGGTTAAGGGGAAGAGAAGAAATTAAAGAACCTCCCTGCTGCCCCCACCCCACTCCCTCACTCTCCCCCTCCTCTTAATGGTACAGTTATGCAGGAAGTAGTTGGATGCTTCTGGCATCAGGCAAAGATTACCTACTTCCCTGGAATCTTCTCTTCTATGAAACAAAAGAGCTAAGCCTCTGGGGCAGTTAGAAAACCCTTTCATCCCTGACACAGGAAGAGATCCTTGCACACTTATGTAATTGTTTAAATGTTATTATATTTAAATAAAGCAAAAGCCATGTTTCTAGAAATTCTTTATGCTAATTTCTTTTTCATAAAAATTACTTTGCTCTTTGTAGATGCATGGATAATTTTTTTTTATTTTGGTCTTATCAAAGTAGCGAGATATCAGGCAATTTTGTTCAACATTTCAGCAACTGCATCCAGACATGATCATGATGGCCCTTTTTGAATATTGAGCAGAGAGATGGATGCTTTAAGAAAGAATCAAATAAAACTGCTAGAGACTTTTTAAAACATCATGATGTCAGAAGTGAAGAATTCCTTCTGTGTAGTCCATCAGTAGACTTGATGGAACAGAAGAAGTGATGAGTGAGCATGAAGATAGGCCAATAAAAATTGGCGCCTGGGTGGCTTAGTCGGTTAAGCGACCAACTCTTGATTCAGGATCAGGTCATGATCTCAAGTTCTGAGGTGGAGCCCTGCGTCGGTTCCACACACGTGTGGAGCCTGCTTAAGATTCTCTCTGGCCCTCTCCCTTTGCCCCTCCCCCTTCTAAAAATAAGTAATTAATTAAAACTAAAAGGCAAAGAGAAAATAGAGTGAAAGGGAAGAAAGCAACAGAAAACAGATGCAAGAACTGTGAGGCAACATCAAACAGCCAACATATATAAAATGGGAGTTCTAGAATGAGAAGAGAGATAGAACAGAGAAGAAAAATAGGTGAAGACATAATTGCTAAGAATCTACTGAAAATTATGAAAGAGAACAAACTGTAGATTCAAGCTCAGAAAATGCCAGTAATAATAATTTTTTTAAGCACACACATAGATACAAACTATATGAAAGTATATAGTCAAAATGCGGAAAACCAAAATTAAACAGAAAATTCTAAGGGTAACCAGAGGGGGGTAAAGATTACTTACAAGAACAAAGATAAAAATTATAGCAGGACTCAGGGCTCCTGGGTGGCACAGTTGGTTAAGTGTCCAACTCTTGGTTTGGCATAGGTCATGATCTCAGGGTCGTGAGATTGAGCCCAGCAACAGGCTCTGTGTTCAGCATGGAGTTGGCTTGAGATTCTCTCTCCCTCTCCCTCTGCTCCACCTGCTCGTGCTCTCTCTCTCTCTCTAAAATAAATAAATAAAATTTAAAAGAAGAATTATAGCAGGACTCTCACAAGAGGCTATCTTATAACATAACTACATGATTCTCTACTATACTCCTACTATACTATATGCCAGAACACAGAAGTGACATCTTTAAAATACTGTCAACTCAGAAATCTATATCCAGCTAAAATATAAAATAAAATAAAACAAATGTCAAAAGATGACATAAACATGTTTTTAGAAAAAGAAATCTGAGAAAATTCATTGCCACAACAGTTTGTTCAAAACAAAAAACCCCTCATAGTAGATCTTCAAAGCATAAGGACTCTGGGACCGGATCAAAAGTTGAATCTACACAAGGAAACGAAGAATGCAGGCAATGGTAAACATGAGGATCATTAAAACAGGTATTTTAATCTCATTTTCAATTACCTTAATAGGTAATTGAATGTCTAAAGTAAAAGCGTGAACAATATATTGTGGGATTTAAAATGCATATAAAACTAAATTGTTGATCCAATTATTCTGTTCACTGTAATTGGATGGACAGCAATAGCACAAAGGATGGAGGAAGACACTGGAAGTATGCTGCTGTGCAGTTATTACACAGTTTAAATGAAATGGTATAATATTATTTCAAGATAGATCATAGTAAGTTAATGGTACTTTTTTAAATGTATAGAGCAGACACACACACACACACACACACACACACCCACCCACCCACCCCACAACTAATAAGCCCATAGTGAGGATAAAATGAAACCAGTTTAAAAAGTATTCAGTTAATCCAAAGGAAGACAGAAAGAAGAAAAATGGAAAAGAACAGATGGTTCAAATAAAACATAAATTATAAGATTGTAAATATAAACAGAATTCTATTAAGAAGCACATCAAATGTAAATGGTCTAAAAAAAACCCAAGTCAAATGACTGTGATGAATAGATTGGCTAAAAGATTCCAACTACTGGCTATCTATAAGAAACTTAACTTCCTTTTAAAGACATGCAGAGATGAAAAGTTAAAGGATAGAAAAGGATACAGCGTAGAAACAATCAAAGACAGCTGGAGTCATTTTGTTGTATCGGATGAAGTAGATTTCCAAACACAGAATAATGCCAGGGAGAACGAGGATATTATATATTGATAAAAGACTTAGTTCATCAGTTAGACTGAACAATTCTGTGCATATGTGTCAAACCACACAGTTTCAAAATGCACGAAGCAAAAACTGAGAGAATTACAAAGAGAAATAAAAAAATTCATAATTATATTTGGAAATCTCAACACTCCTATTTTAGTAACGTATAGAATAAGTAGACAATAATTCAGTAAGGACATAAAAACCAGAATATCTCCATCAACAATTTGACCTAATTAATATTTATAGACCACTCTACCCAACTTCACTTCAATACGTATTCTTTGCAAATACACATAAAACTCACACATTTAAGATAACTGAAATCAGGTTATGTTACCTGACATATGTTATCTAACTAAATAGAATTAACATAGAAATCAATAACAGAAAGAAACCTGAAAATGCCCAAATATGGGGAACTAAATTATACACGTCTAAACAACCCATTGGTTAAAGAGCAAGCAGCAATGGAATTTTAAAAATATTTTGCAGTGAATGAAAATGAAAACAGAACCTATGAGACACTCCTAAAGCAATACTTAAATGGAGATTTGTATAACATTAAATGCCTATTTTAGAAAACAAAGCTTTTGAAACAGCAGTGTGAGCTTCTAAGGAGCAAGAAAGAAAGAAGAGAAAAGGAAACCCAGAGCAAAAAGAGAGAAGGGAATAATAAAAACAAGAGCAGAACGCAATGGAATTTTAAAAAGAAAAATAATAGAACTAAAAGTTGGTTCTTTGAGGACAATTAAAAATGTATCGAGGTTTCCCAAGACCACCACCAGGTGGTAGTAGTGAGTAGTACCACCCCTACTTCTACCCCTTGATTCCTGGACCCAGAATCCCAACTATCTGGTAAATAGCGCTATCTACGGAATGCCGATTTCAGAGCACATACAACCTATTGCAGAACTGTGTCCCAGGCCTGCAAGGTATTGTCACGTAGATGACACAATAAATGAGTCTTCAAAAGATCATTCTGCATTCTATCAAGCTGGCTGCTTCAGGATGCTGGGGAATATGGTAAGACCAGTGAATTCTATAAGCATGGGCCCATGGTAGCACTTCTTTCTCTGTGAAGTGAGTTACTGGGTCAGAAGCAATGCTGTGTGGAATACTGGGATAGTGGAGAAGGCATTCTCTAAATCCATGAATGGCAATTTTGGGAGAAGCATCACATGCAGGGAAGGCATCTCCAGATCTAGAGTAAATGTCTATTCCAGTAAACATTCCTCACCCTGAGGAACAGTGTCATAGCGACAGCTGTGTTGGTCTCTGCTGTTGGCCGACTGGGCACTCAGCAGTGGCTATGGGCGGGCCTTGGTGAGCCCATGCATAGCCTCTACCCCTGCCACCACGGCCACTTTGTTCAAAAGCCCACCAGGTGATGAGAGAGGGTGCTGAGGACAGAAGCTGACTGGCATTCACAAAACAGGTCATTGATTATTAAAATCCTCCTTTGTTGAGGTCACTCTTTGGTGAACATTCACATGGAACACAAATGTCTTCACATTTCTTGCCCATTCAGAGAGGTCTATCCACAAACTTCTGCAAATTTCTTTGTTATCAGTGTTCCAGTCATGTTCCTTCCAAGTCCCTGACCATCCAGCCAACCTATTGGCCACGGAGCATAAATTAGTATATAATTGCATATCTGGCCATTTTTCCTTCCAAGCAAGTGAATGACCAGGTGCACTGCTTAAAAAAATCTGCCCACTAGGGAGATTTCTCTTCACCGCTGTCTTTAAGGATGTCCCAGAGAGGAAATTTAGTGCTGGCACGTCATGCAGGACCATCTGTAAACCGGACTGAGGTTTTCTCTTCCTCTGTCATCTAGTGGTAGGGAATGCCCCATGGAGCTGCAGGTGCAGGCTGAGAGAGAGAAGGCAGTGTGGTAGGGGTAGGGGCCATAGGCATCTGAGCCACTTCTTCATGTGACTTACTTGTGCCTTTAGAGCCTACTCAGGCCCAACCACATATTCACCACTTCCCTCTGATAACGGAGCATGACTCTGCAGCCCAACGTTATGACTTGGTGGGTCAAATAATACCCAGCTCATGAGGGGCAGTTCAGGTCACACTGTAACTTGGTGGTTCATAGTTAAGTGTGATTTGTTTGCTGGAAATTAAAAAAACATGGATGAGAGAATTTAACGACCTACTTAAACAGAGAGGTATAGGGTGTTCAAGGATTCAAGGACTCCATATTGTTAAAATCTTTATTCTCCTCGAATTATTACAGGAATTCACTGCAATCACAATCCAAATCCCAGCAGATTCAAAAATCTATTTGGGAAAGCAAAGAACTTAGAACAGTTTAAATAACATTTGAAAGGAAATATATTTGAAGAACCTCTGCTAACTAATTTCAAGGCTTAATATAAAAATCTGCAGTGATCAAGACAGAATGGTATTGTTCAAAGGACAGATGTATGGAAAAATGGAACAGACTAAGAAAGCCCAGAATATACCCACACATATGCATTCAATTGATTTTCATCAAGTGTCAAGATAATTCAACAAATGTCACTGAATCACCTGAAAATAGAATGCAAAAATATCAACTATCCTTATATTGAATACAAAAACTATTTTGAAAAGGATCAGAGACTGAAATGTAGAACTTGAAAATATAAAATCTCTAGAAATAAATACAGGAGAAAATGTTTGTAACCAGGTATTAGGCAATATTTTCTTAGAACAAAAGAAGACCAAAACATTTTAAAAATGTTAAAATAAACTTCATCAAAATCAAGAACTCCTCTGTGATAGATGCTGTCAATACAATGAAAATACAAGCCACACAGTGGGAGAAAATATTTTCAAACACCTATTGATGGAGGACTTAAAGTTCTGTAATAAGAAACAATCTCCCTACCACCCGCAATCAAACAGGCAAAAGATTTGAACAAACCCTTCATCAAAGAAGAGATAGATATATCAAATAAGACTTGAAAAGATGGGGGTGCCTGGATGGCTCAGTCGTTAAGAGTCTGCCCTCGGCTCGGGGCGTGATCCAGAGTCCTGGGATTGAGCCCCGCATCAGGCTCCCTGCTCCACTGGGAGCCTGCTTCTTCCTCTCCCACTCCCCCTGCTTGTGTTCCCTCTTTCGCTGGCTGTCTCTCTCTCTCTGTCAAATGAATAAATACAAAATCTTAAAAAAAAAAAAGACTTGAAAAGATGGTCATTTAGTCATTAAGAAAATAAAAATTATAACCCAATGAGACATCTTTTCATCTCCATAGGAATTGCTAAAATTAAACAAAAGATAATACCGTGTGTTAACAAAATTATGGAGTAACTGAAACTCTCATATATTCTGATGTTAAGTCCACATCTGCACAGCCACGCTGGAAAACTATTTAGTTTTGACTACTAATGCTAAGGTCACATATATCTCATGACCCAGAAACTGTATTCCTGGCTTACATACCTGACAACAATGAATGGTTACACTGACCAAAATCATGAACAGAAATACTCAGAGCAATATCTATTCATAAAAGCCAAACTAGAATTACAAAAGCATTAAATCATACCAAATTCTTAGTAATAAATAAAAGATGTGAAAAATCTCTATGGAGAAATTATACTTTTACTGAGAGATATTTTGAAAGACCGAAATGAAAAGAGAGAGATGCTAGATTTGTAGACACTATATTTTACAGACATCAATTTTATCAAAATTGATCTATACATTCCATGTAATTCTATTCTAAAATCTGTATGAAAATAGGAAGAGCCCAGAACAGGCAAGACACTCTGAAAAAAATCTGACACTCTGAGCAAGAAAAATCCTCTACAAGAAACCGTGATTTATTTGAAGCAATGATAATTAAGACCATGGTTCTTTAGCACAGAGACAAGCAATATAGGCCACTGAAACAGATCAGGAGTTCAAAAACAGGCCTACATACATATGGACAGAATCCATGATGGGGATGGCACAGTATGTCAATAGGGAATTGGTAAGCTTTTCAACAAATGGAACTAGGACAGGTAGCTGGCCACATAATTTTTTTTTTTAAAGACATTTCCAGGTAGATAAAAAACACGTAAGTTTTTAGGAGATAATGTAAGAAAATATCTTCATTGGGTGCCCAGGTGGCTCGGTCTGTTAAGCATCTGTCTTTGGCTCAGGTCATGATCCCGGGGGCCTGGGATCGAGTCCTGCATTGGACTCCCTGCTCAGTGGGGAGTCTGCTTCTCCGTCTCCCCCCACTCATTCTCTCTCTCTCTCAAAAATGAACAAAATCTTTAAAAAAAAGAAAAGAAAATATCTTCATTAAAGTCAGGGTAGGGGAATATTTCTTTCTTTCTTTTTTTTTTTTTTAAAGGTTTTATTTATTTATTTATTTGACAGAGAGAGAGAGACAGCCAGCGAGAGAGGGAACACAAGCAGGGGGAGTGGGAGAGGAAGAAGCAGGCTCCCAGCAGAGGAGCCCGAGGCGGAGCTTGATCCCAGGACTCCGGGAGGCAGATGCCTAACGTCTGAGCCACCCAGGAGCCCCAAGGGTAGGGGAATATTTCTTAAGCAACATACAATAGTCACTAAGTATAAAGAAAAGATCTATAAGTTCAACCACATTCAAATTAAACATATCCATTAAAAATTCTAGAGAGAGTTAAAAGATAATCCATAGACAAAGAAATTAGGCGCACAACACATTTTGAACAAAGATCTTCTATACTCACACAAATCCACAAATCAATAATAAATATAATACCACCCAAAAGAAAAATGAGCAAAGGTGACTTAAACGGTTCTTTACAAAAGAGGAAATCCAAATGGCCTGTTATGTGTTGAATCGTGTCTCCCCCAAATTCACAAGTTGATGTCCAAATTTTCATTGCCACAGAATGTGACTTTATTTGGAAATAAGGTTGTTGCCTATGTAATCAGTTGAGAGGAGATCCTACTAGAGTAGGGTGAGAAATTTGGACACAGAGGCACACAAGGAGAAAGCCGTGTGAACATCAAGACAGATGGTGTGTGACTCATCCTCACACTAAGGAATGCCAAAGATTTGCCAGCAAACCACCGGAAGAAGAGAGTCGTGGAACAGGTTCTCCTTCACAACCATCAGAAAGAACCAACCCTTCTGGTCCTTATCTCAGACTTCTAGCCTCCAGAACCATGAGACAATAAATTTCTCCTTACGCCATTACGTTTGTAGAACTTTATTCGAGTAACCCTAGCAAACAAGTATGTGCTCGAAAGACCTAGGAAAATGTGATGGAACTAGCAATAAAGAAAATTAAAATAATGCTGATCTATTTCTATGAACCAAGTAGACTGGCAGTCATACAATAACACCAGCTGATGGTGGGAATACAGAGCAGTAGGGCTATCATACAACACTGCTGACAACCACGTTCAAAATGGTTTGGGATGATGACTTGATATCATCTAATAAAGTTAAATGTACATAACTCCTTAACCTGGCAATTCCACTCCTAGGTATATACCAAAGTGGTTAATCAGTGAACATTATGATTTCCATGTACCAGGATATATACATAAAAATGTGCGATAAGCAAACAAGAGAACAAACTAGATGTCGATAGAGACAGCAAAGTAAATAAACCGATCGGAGTATATTCACACCACGGAACACCTTGCAACAATGAAAAGAAATGAACTATATTTCCTTTGGCTACATACAAGAACATGAATGACTATCCCAGACAAAATTTAAAAACCAGATAGATATGGTCACCCAGGTGTTTGCTTCATAATTATTTATTAAACTGAATGTACATATAATGTGTTTTTTTCTAATTGTATTTCACATTTTAAAAATCTGTTTTTTTTTTTTTCCATTTTGGGGGGAGTTTCACTGAATGGCTTCAGTATTTAGGCAGGAATGAGTCACTTGGCCACCCCTAATTGTACAGCCTGAGAGGGCAAAAATACGATGACAGCAACAATGAGATTCTGCATAAGGAGCAAGAAGAAAACTGGTATTTGGTAAGGAGTTAGAATTGTCTGCTGCATGTTCGCTCTTCAGCATTTGAAATACTTGAGTGCAATTACAGTTTTAAAGGTATGCAATTTTGTTGTGAAACAATGTGCAGAAAGAAAGTCAACTATTCCATCCCGGGGTCCCTCAGAAAAAGAGATCTGTCCCAAAACTTGAAGTAGAAATTTGCTGCATTGAAGTTACTGAGAATCAATATGTCAGTCGTTAATCTATTTCTAAAGGGTTTTCGAGAGAAAGTTTGCATACTTTAGAACTAATCCCGATGTGAGACAGATGTAGATTCTCCCACTTTGTGGATTTAGCACTTTGCCCAGCTTGGCACACTGCTCTCAAGGATGGCAGCCCCGAAGTCTCTCCTGGCTCTGCTGAAATCCTGGATAGAAACATGCTTATATTTTCCAAGATTTGTCATTGCATTTCCATCCCTTGCCCCTCTTTCTCTAAATTCCAGTGGTTTTTGGTAGTTCACCCTCAGTGGGTTGTCTGAGACAATACTGAGCCACAGTCCTCTTCTGCCTTCAATCATTCTGTCTAAGGGTGGCCTGCTGTGAGTGGAGAGAGACATACGTGGAAGTCTGCTGGGTGGGGATCCTTGGAACACTTTAGTTTTTTTGATACGAAGGGACCCTCTCCTTCTATGGAGTGCAGTCCCGATGCTCGCAGGCGTATCCTTCCCCTCTAAAGCATCAGGCAAGGGGACGAATACAAACATACCACAGACTGCTGCATTAGCCAGGGACCATCGACCTCTGGGCTCCTGACATCACACACTGTCAATTACACAGGCTGAATTCCCAAGATAAAGGACTTCCAGAAGTGTTAGGACCGCCAAATTATTCCTCATTCTGCCTACAGGGAGATGAGCAGAAACCACTGTTGTAGGGTTCCATCTAGAGCCCTATGTCCTATAACTCACTGAGCAACAATCATTTGAAATTCGACTTCAAATCAGTAATATACGTAAATAAAAGCAATTTTGAAATACACTCTTAACAAACTCTAAAAATCCTAGTAAGTCACATATTTTTCTTTTAAAATCAGGTGAAAACTAAACCTAAACAGAAATGCTAGCAATGAAGAGGCCTTCCATTGACAAAGAAGTAACACTGGTTTGGGAGCAGGTGTTTCTCACATTCATTCCAGATTTTTTTTTTTTTTTTAGCGCTGAAGAAGTTACTTAACATCTTAGTCTCGGTTGCCTCATCTGTTATGTTAGTTAATAATACCTTCCCTACAGGACTGTTGTTATACATGGAAAACCCGCGATTTCAGTCCTCATGCATGGTACTTGTTCACCAAATAGCAGCTATCACTGAAGTCTATGAACTAAAGTCATTTTCTACAGTCGCTAGTTTTGTGATCTTGGGGTCATCAATTCTTCTTCTATAAAGTAAGTGGTTTGAATGAAATGATTCCCTACATTCTATAACTCATAAGGTAAAGATTGCCGCATCATAAACCCACATCAGATGCAGTGGAACTGCAAAGAGGAAGATCCTTGGGTTCTTCTCTTAGCTCTGCCCTTGTCCAGCTACCTGACCTTGGGCAACCTCAGAACCTCAGAATTCCTTCTGTGTAAAACTATGGAGCTGAGTGAATATGATCTCTGACAGTATCTGGTACTTTGGGTATCGGATAAAATTCTCTGACACTTCTGGTTATGGTGGGCAAAGAGACAACCTCAAAGTGAAAGAAGTGAGTCATAAATTAGAGGAATCCATTTGGCTGTCACCATATTCCATGATCAACTGCTGAGAATTGACGTCTGGCACAAGTTGGACCAAATACCTTGACTCCCATGTCTAGTGTTGGGAACTCTAGTGGAAATGGAGGTGCTTTTGTCTCAGAGAAAGAGGTGCTTTTGTCTCAGAGAAAGAGGTACCAGGCTGGTGTCAGTGGCAAGTGGGGAATTGAGACACATAAATTATGAAAGTGAGAGGGATATAATCCCAGCCTAAGGTAGAGGTTCTTAATGCCATCAGCACACACTAGACCTCCATGAGATATCACATTATAATTACAGAAATGGCTTATAAATGTGAGGGCCTAAAAATCCCATTTCAATTTAAGGGACCAGTTACTTAGGGCAAAGGCACAGAGGTCGGGGGGGGGGGGTGCAATCATATATATTTAACTAGCTAGTTATTTTCAGAGGAAAAAAATAATTTTAGAGAGTTCCTGCTCACATGAAAGTCAGAACTGTGACCATGCAAAGGAGCCCGCAGCAACACGACTTGGCTTAGTCCAGTTAGGAGAGAATCATTATGATGCTGTGTGTGTGGTCTGGGTCTCAAGCTGCTTGACATGCTTAGAATGTGATCTGCAATCTTTGCAAGTCTGATTTATTTGATTTACAAGTTCAGTGATTAGCAAGATGTTGCTAGATCTGTATTTGGGTATTTAAAAGAAAATCTGTTTGTGTCTTAGGAGATTAACTCTCTGAGCTAATCCAGATATATTAAAATCGTCATTGTAGTTTACCATGCCCAAGGCAATTTGATTAAATATGTAATGATGTTAGATGTTTGAAAAAGAATTTTACGGGGTATGGCAATTCAAAGAAGCATTTTTTTCCACACTACTGTATGTTAAAAATAAAATAAACCTATAAAGCAAACTTCAAGTCTTAAGAAAATTTAATTTTCAAACGGTAACGTGAACCAAAGAAATACTGATTAAAACCCAAGTATTAGATAGAACTTCTGTTCTTGCAAAAATCCCCACCTGTGTTACTCCGGTTAGTATTTTCCTTCCTTTAGCTCAGGCTAACTGGGAGAAAGTCCCACAGAAGAGACAAATTAATCCCATTCTAAGGGGGTAGGCACAAATCTCTGAAATGTTGTAGGCCAATGCCTGCATTTGTAGTGCCACCTAGTGTTAGAGATGGGTAATAAAATTTTGAGAAGGGAAGCACGGTGGAGGCGTGAGACCCCATTTAATGACGCTATTATCTATCTTAAGTGTTAAGGTGACAAACTTATGGAAATTGTGGCATCTGAAGCCCCTCCCATTCCTACCCTTACGTTTTACGGAATTTTTTGTTCCTTTTGTATATTCCCATAGTACTTCTTTTCATATTACTGAGCATATTTCTTGGCTTTGGAGTTAGAAACTTCTGCCTTCATAGATCTTGTGTTTTAGTGGAATTCTTATTTCTTTCATAGTATTTATCACAGGTGGTTCATATCGAAATTATGTATGTATGTCCACCTCACCTCCTACCCGTGGGCTTTGTTTCCTCCAAAGTGCTTCATTCCTAAAAGACTTGGCATAGAGTCAGCATTCAAATGCATGTAGAATTCACAGATGTGCAAAAAAATAATGTCGAGCACAATTTACAAATCAACAAATTTTATAGTTTTAATGAGATTATTTTCTCCTTGGGTCTTTGATCGGCAATGATTCTGTTTGTCTGTTCTATGCTGGAAGTCACCCTGCTGTATACTCTCTGACTAGAATAAGAGGTAAGATAATGGAATTTCTCTTCTTTTGCATGAAAATGATTGTACACTTATAAAAGAGGATTTTTAAAGACTATGATTTTTTTTTAAAAAATTTATTAAGTCAACTTTTTTTTTTTTTTATCCTATTCCTTGTCAAATGTTATATGTCAGATGAGAAAAAGTATTCGGGCACTATGTTTTTCAAACATCATCTGCCACAAACATTATATTGTATTTTTTAGAAATGTCATTTAAGAATCTTGATCTTGTGTACAATTAACTAAAATAAATTACATTTTTAAAAGACCAATTAACATTAGATGAGCTGGGGCACAAATAAAGAGGCAGTAGAATCTTTTACTTGACCCCCAGATTCTTGATATCTTACCTGCCATTTTAAAGAACCTCACCTACCAATTAAAAAAAAAATCTCGACTTAATTCACAGTGAAAAAGCTGGTCTGTATAATTTCCCCATATTTGAAGCTCATGCAAATAGAAAATGTAAAAACACATGATGGCATTTCAGTTCCCAGAACAATGTCTTCATCCTAACCCCTGAAATCAGTGAATACGGCCTATTATGTGGCAAAGGGGAACTAACGTGATTCATCAACTGACCTTAAAATGGGGAGATTATCCTGGATCATTCAGGTGGACCCCACGTAATCACAAGTGTCCTTAAAAATGGAAGAGAAAATTAGAAGGGAGCACCAGACAGATGTTAGCACGAGCAGGACTCGGCCTGGCTTTGCCAACTGTGACGAGGGTGGAAGAAGACCAGGAGTCCAGGAGTGAGGGCAGCTTCTAAACACTAGAAAAGGCAAGAAAACAGCTTCTCCCCAAGAGCCCTCCGAAAGGAACACAGCCCTGTGGACACCTCGATTTTAGTCTAGTGGGACCTGTGTCAGCCTTCTAATCTAGGCAATTGTAAGACAATCAGTCTTATGTTTTATGCCACCGAGTTTGCAGGAATGTGTTACAGCAGCAATACAAACCCAATACACACCTAGATCCTCCTACCAAGAATGATGGGAACTTCGACAGAAGAACATTCCACTAGGTATTAATTTCATGTCTGCTGGTATTAGAATTAGACTTTAATAGTGGACGAAGGAGTAAACAGTCCAGAAATATACATGTAGTCACTCCCCTACTGCTACGCGTGTTGTTTCCTTTAAAGTGCCTCAGTACTCAGACTATGGACTATGAGAAACAAACTGAGGGCTACAGAGGGGAGGGGGGTGGGGGAATGGGATAGACTGGTGATGGGTAGTAAGGAGGGCACATATTGCATGGTGCACTGGGTGTTATACACAACTAATGAATCATCGAGCCTTACATCGAAAACCGGGGATGTACTGTATGGTGACTAACATAATATAATAAAAAATCATTATTAATAAAAAAAAATAAATAAAAAATAAAAAAAAATAAAGTGCCTCAGTACTCAAAGGCTTTCCATGGAGTCAGTGTTCAAAAAATGTACGTGGACTTAATGATTATGTTACATTAATGGCTATACTATATTATGAGTATATTAATGATATATATAGTGACATTTTGAAATAAATAATCTGTTCCTGATAAATCAGAAGTGAGTAAAAATATAAGGAGGCAGAAAGATCTCAGTTAATTACTCACTAATTTGACTTTTTTCCTCTGCCATCTGAGTGATACTGAACTTTCTCCAGGTTTCCTATACCATCTTCATCTGGTCTGTATTGTGATGCCTTTTTCTTGCATCAGAACCTTTGTCACAATTTGTCAAAGGCTCCCAATACATAACATTTAAATGGCTTCGAAACTTTATCATTAATAGTTTAATAAGGTGTTGCTTCCCCCAAGAGACTCTGGAAATGCTCACCTCTCGCTTTGCCGATTGTCTCAGAAATTCTGAGTTTGCTTTCAGCTTTCTCAGTGCTCCTTCCGGCTCTCTGCTGCCTTCTGATCTCTGTGCTTGCGTCCTGTGTCCACGTGCACTGACGATGCAGTGGGGAAAGCCAAGTTAAGTCCTTCAATATAATGTCGGGTCAGGAGCACAGCTTGAGACTTCCGTTTTCATGTGACTTGGAACTCTTCGATGTTACCCCAAGTGTGCAGGGTCTTATACCTTTATATACAAAAACTTCTCCTCTACTTCACCGTTTGAAAGACTTCTCTAGGCTATGGTTCACAAATAAGATACGTTACATTCATCAGTATTATTGTGTGTGTTGTGGCTGATGTGGGAAGGGTTTTCAGACTTGTCAATAACCCTGTGCCTTCAAAAAAAATAGCATATTAGCTTCTTCTGTGCTGTTCACCAACTCGTGAGTAGGAAAAGGTATCGAGATCTAGCTATCTTTTAGGAGTTCTCACTTCGCCGGCAGGAGGAAGAGTGATGGCAGTCTTAACGGTCTATATCCCTCTACAATTGTCCCGTCCCATCGGCTTGCCTTCCCTGAGCTTCATATAAATAACTATCCTTCCTCTACGTCTTTATTATCTTTTGGGTAGCAAGCAAGTCCTTTGCTTTAGAAAAGTGACCCTACAGGTAATAATTTTGAAAAATGAGGGCATTTTGGTGCTACTCAAATCAATATTTTAGATGTAAACATTTTTATTTAATATATATTGAATTACCAGCAAGTGGGAAGCACTATGTGGGCCACTGGGGAATACAAAGATGAATTAGACAAGATCCTTGATGCGTTTCCAGTCTCTTAAGGGAAATGAACATGTACCTAGATAAAATTCCAATGAATTCAGTCAGTGCTATGAAGGAAGTACGTGTTAGCCAGAAGTAATGTTACTGGGAAATACAAGGGAGTTTAGCTACTAAGTGCTGATAGGATACTGCCAAGAGTCTCTTCATCTCTTGTGTTTTTTGTCTGCATTAATCTTATTTTCAGACCAACTTTCTCTTCAGGGTAACAAGATGACTACCACTAGAGTACTTTAGGCAAAACCCTGAGATTCATTCGGGTGGCCCTGGTTTAGGATAGTGCCTCATCCCTAAACCAACCACTGTGTGCAGAGAATATGAGCCCCTTACTGGGTAGCCCTGGTTCCCATCTCCCTGTGGTCAGGGGTAAAGTCAGCTCCATCATAAATGCCACATGGACTTAGAGAAAAGTCACTGGGGAAAGTGTCGTCATTCCTTTCCCTCTGAGGAGAGGATAGGGTCCCCTTCCCCCCACACACCATCACAAGTCAATGAGACCATTACTGCAGAGAAGGGGGGTGATTAAAACAAGTCTCCAGCTTTGAAAAGTTCAGGCTTGTTTCTCTTTGACACCAGAATGGACCTTAGAGAGAGAATTCTTGGGAATAATTGCATGTATCCCCTCAGTTATGGGAGAATGAAGAGCCGTGCCTGCATCTTGCTTAGGGAAGTCTGAAGGCAGGAGGCCAATGGACACGTTGTGGTGACAGGAAATGTGAGAAGGGACAGTAGATGGTCAAACTGCAGTGCAACCACAGGTCAAGACAAGGAGGTCAGATTTTCCCATGGACCAATGAGATGTCTTGGAGGAGAAAGAGGATCCCAGTCAAAAGGGCATCCTGCTTCAACGAGACGGTAGCACAGAGAGGTAGGGGATGTCCTGTGGTAGGCTAGGGACCTACAGAGTGTGCATCACCTCAGTCAGAATCCTCAGACACTAGTGCACTTGGAATTGTGCATGAGGGGCACGGAGTCTTCAAAATATTCGTCAAAGCACACCAAAAAGCAACATTTAGATAGCTGAGACACAGAGGGCATAGAGGGCATCATCAGTTGAATACACTAGTTGCATTTTTCTAGAAACACTCCATCCACTTTCTTGGTCTGGGTCTGGGGACCCAACAGTGACTGCAATCCAGCCAACCCTCCTCTTAACTTACCTTGAGTGGGAGCTGCCTCAGTTTAAAAATTCACCCTCAGGTGCCTTTTGTGCTAGGCATGGCCTCCGTCACATCTGCTTCCCACTGCATGTCCGCACACCATGAGTCAGGGCTGAGTTGGGAGAAGGAGACCAGTCTTGGACTGAAGGTGAAATTAAAGTTTTTAGTTAGACTTGCCTGGACATTTCATACTGGAAAATAATAATATATATTTTTAAGATTGTATTTATTTATTTATTTGAGAGTGGGGGAGGGGCAGAAGGTGAGGAGAGAGAGACTCTTAGGCAAACTCCATGCTGAACGGGGAGCCCAACGCAGGGCTTGACCCGGGGCTGCGTCCCAAGATCCTGAGATCACGACCTGGGCTCGGAAACCAAGAGTTGGACACTTAAACAGCTGCGCCACCCAGGCACCCCTGAAAATAATAATATTTTTATAACACCTATAAGTAACTAGAAAACGGTGGAATCACCCAAGGTAGCATTAAGGGATAGCGAAGAAGAGTAAGTTGGGGCAGACCTGAAAGCAGGGTTTGGAATACAATATTGAAGGTGTGTTTTAAAGTTCAGCTCATTCGTTAAGTGGGTTACTTAAAGGCATTATGGTCTCTTTCCACCCTTGCTGGACTTACAAATTTGTATAACTAATATATTCCTCATTAGATACCCACCAGGGGGAAAAAACCTTCATTTCTCTGAAAAACTTAAAAACAACAAAAAAAGAGGCCCAAGAAGCAAGCTAATAATTATGGCTGGGTACTATGCATTGGACAAACGTCTTCTGTTTGTTAATGTTCCATCTTTAATGCTCACAATAATCCCAAGGCAGGTCGTTGCTTGACAGGGGAGGAAACAGAAGGTTCACTTGGCCCAAGTCACAGCAATAGTAAATGGCAGAGGAAGGATTCAAATGTAATCCTACTTTGACTAAAAGGTCCTTTCATTTCTCTACCCCGTCCCGTGGAAGTCTTAGCCGTTGTAAGACGGGCCCCGCCTCAGTCTGAACATTTAGCCTTAGGTTGGAGCACACATATTAGTTCTTCAAACCTTCGTCTGCCTGGAATCACCACACAGCCTTGACCTGGGTCAAAATAAACTAAAACTGAAAGGCGCGTTGTGTAGTCTGGTTTCTAATCCAAACAGTTGAAGAGCAGGGAATGTGCTTGCTTACGGAGCCATAAATCAATGAACTTCATAACAGTTATCCTTTCATGTGGAAGCAGTGAATTTCTTTCATAGTTGAGGGGAGAAAACCCCCTTTTTTTAAAGTTAAATTAATGCATTTAAATTCCGTCCTCATTTCTGGGGAATTTGCCCCTTCACCTATATCTATATTTTCCTCTTCTCTTTGATCCATTGGAACAGCTCTTTTTGGATATTAAAAAAAAAAAAAAAAAAAAAAGCCTCTATTATCCTCTTCTAGTTCCTTCCTGACAGCCAAGTGCTGTTTTCTAGGAGATTGGAGTTATATTTCACCGTCTGTTCCAAACATTCTAATTTCTGCTGATCATTAGACACTAGAATATTTTTCTCAATTTCTAAAATAAATAATATTTTTTGGCTTCTGCTTCAACTAGTTTAATTTTTTTTCTTTTTGCTAATTTTGGTCAATTATTTATGCTACACTTAGAATTCTAGAACATTGGGGGAGAAAGAGCTTAGAAGTTTTCTTGACTTTCTCCTTTAATAGATGAGAAAACAGGAACATTAACTGCTATGGCCCATATTATGTAGCTAATAAGTGATACTGCTTGGACTGTTGTGTTAAGAATGATTCTTAACAATCATGACTTGTTAAAATATCTGCCATGAGTGAGGCATAGGGTGTGACAAATACTTACTATATCCTCACTACACCATGCTGTTTTCTAAATGCTTCCCAAACTTTAATGTGCATACAGATGATAAAATGGGCCTGAGATGGGGCTCAAGCATCTGCGGTAAGTAGACAGCAGTGGTCAGCAAACTCCAGCCAGCAGGCCCAATCCAGCCCACCCCCTGTTATTGTAAATAACGTTTTATTGGAACACAGTCCACACCCATTTGCTTACATATGACCTATGACTGCTTTCAAGCTGCAAGAGTACAATGGAGCCGCTATGGCAGTTGCCTTCTGGCTTGCAAAGCCTAGGATAATTTACTCTGGCGGGAAATTGCCAATCTCTGTCCTGGAGCACGGGTTGTCTATCTTGGTCACGTGTTATGATTGTTGGGGGACTTTTAAAAATCGGTATGCCCATGCCAGACTGCAGGCCAATTAATTCAGAATCTTAAGGGGTAGGATCAGGCATCATTTTAAAAAATATATATATTAAATATATGTTATATATATTTAAGGTTAGGATCCTGCCTAATATTCGTGTGTTTGGAAATATATATATAATATATACTTAATATATATATATATTTTAAAGTATCTCTGGAAAGTCGAGATCTACTGTTCTAGATATTGCTGAGCAAAAGAATCATCTGACCTGAGTGTAAAAAATTCAGTGTCCGTGACCACATCCCCAAGTTCTGGTCCTAGAGGGCTGGCACATGGGGCCCAGGAATCTATCCACACAAGCACACCAGGCCTTTTGACACGGGGACCCCAGGACCTCACTTCAGAAGTAACAAAGTATATTCTTTCTACTGCCTGCTATAAACCCTTTCTTTCTTGAAAATGCTACATCAACTCAGGTGTTTACAGAACATGATTCACAAGAGTGAGTCATTATTATAAAGTACATCCAGTACCAGCAATTAGACTTCTTACCAAGAAAAATGACCCTGCACACAAAATATGTTTCAGTGGCATTCCGATTTCGCCTCACCTCTGCATGTTTTTACCGCTATAAATTATAGACGAAGACAACAATTTCCCCCCCAAACCATTCACAGTCTCTCTCATTGCATTTAAGAATTTGCTTTTTAGAAGACACATGAAATACTGGAACTAGATCATTTGAAATACCTACAAAGATTTTGATTCCTCTGACCAGGTTTAGGATTGTTTTAAAAATTAGCAGGATGAATAGTTCCTTTTCATTCCATTGTAATAGTAAAAAAGTATTGATAACTCAATTTCTAGGGCACCCATGTAAGTGACCCAAATCTCTAATTAAATGATGAAAAATGCGTGCCAGACCCACTGCATTGGCCACTCTGCCTCCTGGCTGCCACGTTCAATCAGCAGGTCCCTCTTGCCTTTCTCCATTTGCAAGGTCTGTGGAGGGCAGTGGCTTGCAGGGAAAAGTTCCTCTGATTTCGGGGCAGAATAGAGCAAACAAGGAGATTAAAGCAGCAGGAAGGTTCCCACTAAGCCTGGCTTTCCCATCTGCTGAGATCCAGGAGCGTTGTCCCATCTGGCACTTCTGCAGCTCGCCATCTCATCACTTAATCTTTTGTTTACCTTCAAGAGGTTGGTTAGGATCCTGCCTAATATTCGTGTGTTTGGAAATCCGTTCAGCAGAGTGCAACCAGACCCAGGGGAGGAAGAGTGAAGGAAAACACATGTGAGATAGTGATTGCCTGCTTTTTTGCTTCCTAATATTCAGAGAAACCAAGTATCTCATGTGTTTCTGGGGGAAAAAAAAAAGCCTATCATGTACCTTCTCGCCACGAAATTCATTCAGGTACATGGATTGAGGATCTCGCCTTCCATGGAACAAATATATATTTGGAAAGAGTAAAATCTTTTTTTTTTTTTTTCAGAAGAGATGCTGAGCATCAAAGGATAGAGCTGGAAGGAAACGGGCCAGTTTACCCTGCATGGTGGTGAAGAAGAAAGCTTCCCAAGGCAATGTGTGGCCACTTGCTGTTTCGCGTTCTGAGTTAGTTTAGAACAAGTGCCATGTCTCAGTTGGCCACAAGATGGCAGGATTTCAGCACATTCCTGCAGCCAGCCAACATCCTCTCCCTATCGGGGTTAATGGATGCTGGTAATTTTGGCTTGACTCTCTCAAGAGATTTCACACTCTCATAAATGAAATATACAAATATGGTTCAACGACTTATGTTTTATAGCTTTAAAATGTCAAGAGTCAGCTATTCACGTAATATAGTTGGCATCCACAAATGGAAAGCTATGGAAAAGGCTCTAGTTTTATTTATTAATGGTCTCTCAACTCTCGTTGGCTGAGGTTTGGGAACTACCTGGATGCTGTTCTCCTTTGCTAAGGCTTTCTCAGAAGGAGTAAATAATGCTGCCATTGTGGACACCCAGCCTTTGCAGCTCCCAGCGGATAACACGGGGAGAATGGGAGGGAGGCAAGCTTTGATGGTAGAAACAAAGACTGTGAGAGAGGGGCTGTTTGCCCTTGCAGGGTGGACAAAGAAGTGGGTCTGGCTGGGCAGAAAAACTCCGCCACCGATCTGCCACATGAATCCATTCATTTACCCATCCAATCCTATTTCAAAACATTTGATTACGAGGCAGTATGAAGCTCCCTAGGAATGGAAAGATTAACAAGGCATGGTACTATCCTCAGAGAGCTAGTGTATTGGACTATATCTAGAGATACTAAGAAAAGGAAAACCTCCCTGTGGCAACTGGGCTCAAACAAAAAAAGAAAACGAACTACAGAACAATCGGGAAAGAAGCTAGCTCAATTGCAAGCAGGTAAAGAATAAAGAGGACAGCGGGCAGGGATTAACAAGAAGGAAAGAGGTCTAGGAGATAGGCTGGAGGACTAGAGAGCAAGGCACGCTGGAGAGTTGGGGATTTAGTGTGTGTAACTGATGGGGGTCCAGTGTAAGGAGAAGGACACTGGGGCTGGGACAAGAAACAAACAACATGACAATAGTAACAACACAAACTTGGGTTTCAGTGGCCCAGGGAGGGCTAGCTGTGTGATCTTTAACAATTAGTCAAATCTTTCTGGGCGCCCTGTCCTCTTCTGTGAAATGGAGCCTGCAATGACTAATGCAGGAGGTAGGTAGGAACACTAAAGGTGAATCGTGAGTGAGCCAGGCAGGTAATTGCTGATTTCAGGACATCGGTGGTTTTACTTCTCAATCAGATCTTTTACAAAAGTCGGTAGGAGATATCAGAAGGGCGAGGGACGTCCATGCTAGGCACCCAAAGCAGACACACGCTCACCCCAAACCCCCTGCTCCTCCTCGTTCTCGTAACTGCAGTGAGGGGGACAGTGATGCCCAGAGATCCTGAGAAAGGCAGAGCGTTTCACTAAGGGGGCATGGGAATAAACAGTTTGTTTGCTTGTTTCACCGAAATCAACATGAATGCAGGCTCCTTGGTGGAGAAGGGCATAAAGAGAGGCAGAGAAAGTTGACTGCTAACCCTCCTTCCTCCACACTCTCATGCCCCTTTTCCAACAGTAACCACATGGAGGTTTGGGCTGTGTCCTTCCAACTGTGGGGATCTCACTCTGTGTGTGTGTGTGTGTCCCCATATGTACATCTCCCCATGCATCTGGACCTGGAACTCAGATGCTGGCTGTCTCCAAGCAAAGACCCCGTCTTCCCCCCTTTCTAACCTGGAAGCAGAACATAGCCTTTGGCAATAGTCTACACAAAGGAAATTCACTTGCAGGAGACAATGGGGTTTTATTGATGGTTTCTTCTCCAGGCAGCATGTAAGTTTCCTTTCCACCACCACACTACCACCAGCTGGGGGCTTGCTTCTTTTTAACCTTCCTCCACATCGCACTGGGCCCAGAACGTGCCCAGTTTCCCATCTTCACTGCACGGCAACTCTGCTCCTGTCCCCATGAACTCTGACTCCCAGGCTGAAGCACTTTCTTAAAGTTTGGAAGTCCTCTCAAACCTTCTTTTCAATAAAGATGATCTCTTTCTATAAAATGATTCCTGTGCCAGTAATTACAAAAATTAATCATTTTTGCCATATTATAGAGTCTATATGAATGTAATCACATACATAATTTTATATATATGAATTTGTTTTTCTAATATAAAATGGGATCATAGAGTTATACATACTGCTTTGAGACTTCCAGTTACTCCTCAATTTTGTCTTGCTTATCTTTACAAACCATTAGAAATAAATCAACCTCATTCTTCTTAATTGCTGCATAAAATTAATACTTTCATTAGAAATAAATCAAACTCATTCTTTTTAATTGCTGCATAAAATTAATACGTCAATACGAGATGAAGTAGGTTTCTTTGCGCTCTACTTTGGTTAATGACAAGATACAAAATAATTCAGGGTTATGGTGAAAATTCGTCAGCCAAGCTATAAGAGGCTTAGAACAGCAAAGCTATACAAACAATATAAATTATATTAGCAATGTAAATATTGCTAATAATGAAAATTGCTAATACTTTCTCAGCATGTTTCTAGGTACCAGGAACTATTGCTTGCCATTTGCAGGCATAGTAGGAGTAATCTACGAGGAAGCAGGTTATTCCCATTGTATAGACGATCATTCTGGGGCACGGCAAAGTAAGCACATTGTTCAAGGTCACGCAGCCAATAAATGACATTGTCCAAATGCCCCAAGCCTGGCTCTAGCTTCTGTGTTGTTCATCGCTAAACCATAGGTCATTACGTCCGACAGGAACTACCTCGCGCAGGCTCGTTGGCCAGGGACCCAAAGTGGCCGCCGTGGACCAAATCCGCTAAACATTCCCCCTCCGAGTGAGCTCCAGCTGATTGTGGTATGGAGCTTTCTCTGCTGCTCTCAGTTAGGCAGCCAAGCCCAAAGAAAAGTGGCATCCAAGAACAGAGGGGGGGCAAGGTCTGCCCCTCAGGGCATGGTGTGGAGGCTAAGGGGAGGCAGAACACAAGAAGGAGAAGCTAAGTGGAAGAGAATGAAAGAATGCAGTGGAATGCGGCCAGGCACCTGGCCCCGGCTGAGAGCGCCTCTGCGGGGAGCGTGCCAAGCCTCCGCAGCTCCAAACCCTGCGCCCAGAATAGCTGCAGGGAGGCACGCCGCCAGTGAGTCACTTACTCCGGCCCAAGCTGGGAGCACTTCATCGGATGCACCCGGTTTATATTCACCCGATATTACGTGGAAATAGACGGTCAACGGCGATGAATTGGCATGCCCCGAAGTGGGCCAGCCATTGCCGGAAGGCAGGCCGCTTGCAAGCTGAAACCTCATTTTTCTCTCCTCTGAGAGCCTGCCACACATGTAATTGATTTTGCACATTTTATCCCTATATAATAGACTCTCTAACAAAGAGGAACTATTTCTTTCTTGTGATGACTGAACAGAAATTCAGAGTAGAAGCTAGCAGGACCACACGCATGGAACGCTCAAGCCGGGTACCCGTCAGCCGAGGCCGGTCCCCGACGGATGGCAGTTACGGCGCTGCTAATGTCCTCCGTTGCCATCGGGCCCACGGGGGCTAGCATAGGACACAGGACGCCCGTATGGAGAGGGTCACGATGACCCTGAGAATGGATGAGTTTCCTTTTCTGCCAGAACTTCCCACCAATGACGTATAGCCATTGTGGCCAGGTGCTTCTCTGGATGGTCATCAGTGAGCGATCTCAACGTACTTCATGTGTTTATTATTGTTTCGAGTCTTTTTTTTCCCCTCCTAAGATTTTCAGGCTGACGCTCTTGGTGTCCCCTCCAGATTCCCCTCACCAGGTCAGAGCACCTGTCTTCCGGTTTCTATGACTACCACTTTCTTCTCCAGCAGATTGCTACCTTGCCATCGGATGCTTCGGAAAGTGTACTGTTCCCCCAAACTGAAGTGGGGTTATAACTGCTCAATCTCCTTGCCTCTGGGCAGGGCATCTCTTCTGTTGCATTTACACATTAAAATTCCCTGTGCGGTCAGGCTGAGGCTAAGAGTCTCCTAAAATCACAACTGGCCTAGCTTCCTCTCCTGCCCTATCCTATTTGCTTTCCTCCCCTTCAGGTTTTCCCTGAAAGCATCCCCCTCAGTAAATCACTTGCATAAAAATCCCTGTCCCAGGCTCTGCTTGGGGGAACGCAGGCTAAAACAGCATGGAAGATCTTCTGTCAACAAAAACCGGAGGTGATGCCCGTGGCACTATAGGCAACACAGTGCAATGTTTCTCACTCCCTCGGCAATACCGCCTGGACTATTTTACCATATTTGCATATTACTTATGCAATTATTTACCTAATGGTTGTTTTTAAATAGTTTTCAAACTGACTCCTTTTTTAAAAAAGAACTAAACTTACCCTTACAAATATTTCTGAAACCATGAGTTTGAAGGGCTAATTCAATTTTTTTAAAGATTTATTTATTTACTTACTTATTTATTTGAGAGAGAGAAAGCACAAGCAGGGCAAGTGGGAGGCAGAGGGAGAAGGAGGCTCCCCGCTAAGCAAGGAGCCCGAGGCAGGACTTGATCCCAGGACCCTGGGATTGTGCCCTGAGCCAAAGGCAGATGCTTAACTGACTGAGCCACCCAGGTGCCCCTAACTAAATTTTCAATACACAGAAAAATATATACATTTATCTAAATATCATTTCATCAACCACTATGCATCATTTGTAAATGGACCACATCTTTAAAAGCATGATAAAATGAAAAGTTTCTGTTTGATTTTTAACTGTTACTTGTTTTATAATACTACTACAGAGCTGTGCTTATATTTGATATGGAATAAGTTATTGTTGATTTTCAATAATTCAGTAAATACTTTTTAATTTCCTCTTAATCCCTGATCTTGCCATCATCCCAAGAGAAGTTTATGATGTGGAATAAAAGTAAGAAACGTGTTTTTAAGAAGCAGAAATAATTTAAAAATCCTTTGGTGTCTGCAATCTATCTACGATGTTTGAATTTTTCTGCGATCTTCTGACAACATGTGAGTGTCACATAGAAACGTCTCACTTAATGATTAAATTGAAGTTGACTTACAAGGAAAGGAGAGCTTCCGGAAACATGGAACACTTGTTGCTAGGAAGGTTATCTGACATCATGAAGCTCAGATGCTTTTCTCAGAGGAGGAACTGGCATCAGTGGCCACCTGCTCAAGTTGCTGGTGGCACAGAGCAGACTCTTGACATCATCCACCTTTTCCTCTGAGCTGCAGTGATGCAGTTAGAATGAGCTCTCAGAGCCATGCTCCTCGAAATGGAAGTTGATGTCAAGGACACCATCTTCAGAGACGTGCAGTAGGGACCACTGTACCACAGGTGTGGGTAACCAAAGGCAGACTGGTAACGTAGGGCCAGAGATAATGGCTCTTCTTCCTCCCGACTTCTCCCATCTTGACCCATCCTGACCGCATTGACTTTGGGTTTGTGAATGGCTCCTCTGAGGCACACAGAGTATTTCAATATGGAAGGTGATAAACCAATTGTCAACAAACTACCTCGGGGTCAGGATTTTGCATCTCATATCCAGCATAATGGTCATTCTCCACTATGCATTCTTCACACATTCCTTCTGGAATGATCTAGGACCGAGGGATAGAAGCCGAAGGTCTGCAACATCCTGAAAACAAGCTTTGTACACTTGCAAGGATTACCAAAATCGTACATGTAAACCTGATGGGACAAACTTAAAATTAGAGACTGAGAAAAAGTAACGCCTATAGGTCAGGGGAATGATTGCAGTCTGGATAAAAGAGTTCTTACTTGGTGGAATCTGAAAATTCTAA
This sequence comes from Ursus americanus, assembly GCF_024610735.1. Lineage (NCBI taxonomy): Eukaryota > Metazoa > Chordata > Mammalia > Carnivora > Ursidae > Ursus > Ursus americanus. The sequence goes on from NC_142151.1 coordinate 15,745,462, forward strand.
AATAAAAATCTATCTTTAAAAAAAGTACTCCTTGATGTTTTTATCCATCAGTGCATGGCTCACTGAATGACAAGTGCCGCTGACAGGCGAACTTCAGCTCCGTTGATATTTCTGTCTTTGGCGACGGGTTTTCCTAAAGCGAGAAAATACATAATCTCGTTCTTATCCCGATTTTTAATCTTGAAGTGGCAAGGAGTTTTCTTTTACAAAGGATCTGTTTTTTACTCTCCAGTTGGTGCATAAGCTTACATTTTTTTAGGATGGTCCCTATATATCTGTTTGCTCCCAGAAATGTTCTCAGTATGAAGACTTCAGTCCTGGGTATATATATTTTTTTCTTTCTTGCAGGCTGTTCGTTGTTGTAATAGTTGCCTGAGTGGTCTCTTTGCTCCCATCGCTCAATAGCTATGGCCTTGGGAGTCGACTTCTCCCCTTTTCTGGAGCTTTCTAATTTAGCTGAGTAAGCACCATACCCTAAAGACAACCCACTCCTCTCTGGGCTGCAGGATGTAAATTAAAATATCAGAACTTTTAGGTATATATTTTAAATTTAAAAACATGAGAAATTAAGCTTTATTCACATGTCATATATGGATATACATAAGTGCCTTAATTCAGTCTGTAGGTAAGCCAGGCCTGTGTCACACCGGTGACTGAGGTGAACTGGGGAAAGGGTATTAGTTCTGACTGCAGAGGAGGTGACGGTGATGGTTTCATGCCAGAGACACAGGCCATCTTGTTAAAAAAACAAACAAACAAAAAACAACCACACACACACACACACACACACACACACACACACACGCACTTGGTCTAAACATAATACCAATAATTCACAGGCAAACAACAAAAATTGGCAGTCATTTCTATTCCTAGTTTGAGCTCTTTATCAAGCACATCAAGGGGTAAAAACCATGAAGATGTAATCAGATATGACAAGAAGGAGGCCAAAATAATTCAAAATTATCCAGGCTATTTGAGTTTCACATGAAACTCAATATGTGTGTTCTCTGCCTTGTAATGTTAGCTAATGAGAAGGAGGAACCATCACAATTAGTAGGATATCTACAGTCTAAGTACCCAGAAAATGCAGATAAACCTCTCCATTCTTTCCCGCTGCTGTTGCAAGCGACATGAAAGCCAATTTGCTGACCTTTTCAGTGAGAACAAGTGACTATTAGTAATAGGCTGCGTAGAAGGTCTGTTGCCCCAAATAAACACATCTCATCTGTTCCTTCAAGGTTAAAGGTGAAATTTTAACAGAGTGAAAACCTACCTTTGAGGCCGGCAGGCCAGGTCCGAGGACCCGGGGGGAGGGGGGTCCCACAGGACCAGCCAAGAGGGTCCTTGGCTTCACGAAGGATGGAAATCAAATGTGAGCCAGCAGGTAGTGAAAACAGAGTTTATTGAAGATGTATATAGAGGGAGATACAGATTGAGCGTCCCAGAGATTTGGAAAGGAAAAGAGAGAACCTTGTCTTTGTTCGGAGTCTGGGGGTTTTTACCGAGGAGGGTGGTCTGGTGGACACATCCCCTCAAGCATTCAGGAACTGAGCTTTGGCATTGAGCTGTCTAGCCCTGATGGTCTGGAATACACATACAATAGCTTCCTCTGGTCATTTTCACCTGGTCCTTCCTTAGATGTTATCTATGCTAGAGAAATCATTAACTCCTTGTTCCTTACAAGGAGGGCGTATGCTCTGTGCATTACAAGGCATGCATGGAGTGGGGTGGGGGTGCAGGTCCTAGCAAGAACAGAAGCAGGAAAAGGAACAAAAAGCAGATTTTTATAAAGTCCTTCAGTTTCTCTACCTCATCTGCTCTCAAAAAAAACTCCTTGTCATGCAGAGCACTTGAGAAAGGCTACCTGCTAATGTTTGCATCGCTGTGTGATTTTGCTGCTGAAAATGATGTGAGTGTGTCATCCATGAAATCTCTCATATCTGCGCACTTAAGAATATGATCACAGATTTATTTAAGCTCTTCCAAAATATTTCCAAATAAACAGTGTTGATGGATTTTGAGTCATTTTTTAAAATGTAAAAATGCAACATATTTCCACTTGTTTTCAAGAACAATGATTGGTATCTGGGAAGATAGAAATCCAATAGCTACATTTTAACAAAAAACTTTTGTGTAATTGACGAACGAAATAGAAAAAATGATATCATGATATAACAAACACTGACAACCTTGTTACTTCATCCTTCTGGATCTATATATATTTGAAGTTGTCTTTTTCAGAGGTGATGGCCATTCAAATCAAATTTTAAAACAAACGGAATTTAGGTATTTCCACTCCTGCCAAAGATTGAGTAAGAGTAACTAGATTTACCCTCCAACCTAATTTTTTTAGAAATTGGCATAATAGGGGCGCCTGGGTGGCTCAGTCGTTAAGCGTCTGCCTTTGGCTCAGGGCGTGATGCTGGAGTTCTGGGATCGAGCCTTGCATCGGGCTCCTCTGCTGGGAGCCTGCTTCTTCCTCTCCCATTCCCCCTGCTTGTGTTCCCTCTCTCGCCGGCTGTCTCTCTCTCTGTCAAATAAATAAATAAAATCTTTAAAAAATAAAAAAATTGGCATAATAAATAAACAATGGTTTTTATAACACTAGAATTCAGACATAAAGAACAGTGATCCAGGGGCATCTGGGGGGCTCAGTGAGTTAAGCGTCTGCCTTCGGCTCAGGTCATGATTCTGGGGATCCTAGGATTGAGCCCCACATCAGTTTCCTGCTCAGCAGGGGGGTCTGCTTCTCCCTCTCCCTCTGCCCCTCCCCCGCCACTGTGCTCTAGTGCTCTCTCTCAAATAAATACATAAAATCTTAAAAACAACAACAACAGTGATTTGTGACAAATGGGAAACAAAAAGGTAAGCTTGTGATTATCTCAGCTTGCTGCCTTCAGAGAGTTTCCTGGCGGCAGCTCAAGGAGGGGAAACATAAGTGGAGTCAAGCGAACTCTGATTTGAGGAAGGCAGCTGAGAGGCTGGGATGACCCAAGTGGCTAATTTGCGGGACCGAGTACCAGAGAAGAGAGAGCTGCAAAGCGAGAGAGTCCCAGAGATCTGGAAAGATACATCCTGAAGCCATCAGAACACTTACCAGAGCATGTGAGTGAGGTCACTGCCCACTTCCAGGAAAGAACCACTGAAAGTACTAAAGGAACAGTAGTTAATGCTCACAGGGCTGGAGAGAGGGCACAATGTTCCTAAAACCCTTGTAAATTCCTAAGTGATAAGAGCGCCAGGAGCATCTTTGTTCTAATATATATTCTAGGGGCCAGTAATTCTAACGGTTTAACGTGCTTGTTTGGCTAGTGTAGAAGACAGGTTCTGGGACAATGACAGCGAATTACAGCACACTGAATCAGGAAATGATGCCAATAACAGCTGTGCTTACAATGGGGTATCTTTATCAGAGAAAAGCAGCACAACCTTTGGCTCCTGGTATGCAGTTGCTCTGGATATGGAAATTCCTTTCCTGTCTGCAAGGCTTCTACCCAATTCCCATTTGTAGACTTAAAGAAACTGTTATTCGCTGCTCTGATATCCTATCCAATATCACACCCAAGCGGGATACCTTTATTGCCTAAAAAATGTACCAATGGACTCTTCCCATAATTCACTGATGTTTCATGTATCGCATCACCCAGGACAACCGAGCAGCTGAGGACTCATTATGGCACCCAATGGCATACAGCTCCTTAGGTGTTGGGATGCTGTCCTATTGGAATATGGTATATGTCTTCAACCAACCGATGAACAATAACATGGGGCCTTTTCCATAATAGCCATCAGGGATGCAACTTATGTATGGCCTGAACAACCCAGCTGTCCTTTCTCCAAGGCTGGCTTGGCTCCTGCCCCATTGCTGAGCATCAAACCTGCCAACGACATGAGCTCAGGGCTCAGTCCCTCACATGGCACCATTATCCACACTTGGAGCTCACTACCTGGTGGCAGGTTGATTACACTGGAACTCTCCCAATCTGGGGGTCAGCATCTGTACCTTATCCTCCAGGACTGGTTTCTTTTCCTCGGATTCAAATGTTCTCTGTCATGTACATACATACATATATATCGTATATATATATACAGATACGTATATATATACAGATACGTATATATATATGATATATATATAATTTTCTCTTTATATCACTGTCAACATATTCTCTATTCTCTGCAGGGTGAGACTTTTCTATTATGCTAAGGTGAAGCCAAAAGAAATGCCTTTCACTTTCTCTGATGGAAAAGGTGACTTCCTCATTGGGGATCAAGCTGAAAATGGATCCACTTCACCTGTGTGGTTTCATGTCCTATCTTGTGCATTCGCATTATCTAGCTTTCTAGCAGCCATAGTTCGGAATTCTTTTACTTCACATTCATTATATGGTAGCCATAAAAGTAACTTGAAAAGAGTAGCAGGCAGAAATATTGTAAGAAAAAAATAGTGGATAAAGATCTAAAATTAAGACCACCCTTGGCATTAATTAAAGTTGTAGTGATTGCTATTACTCAACTTAATTAAGAAATGCCCTCACTAAAGCTCAGTGACACTTAGCCTTTTCTTGCAATAAATAACCATTTGCCGTGTATTCACAGAACAGGTTATGGTAAATGTATGCAACAGACAAGCACACGTAGTAGGAGTTGCTTGACCGCAGTAGAAGGGGTGATGTACTTTGTGTAGCTCTGATGAATGCCATCTGGATTTTTAAATGATGGTTGAGAACAGTCCTGGAGAAAAAAATTACCTATGATCCTGCACCCCATTGTGCTCTTGCTTGCAACCACTACTAACCCTACCAGCATTTTTTTTAGAAAACTGAAGTGGGGAGAATCTACAGCCAAAGAGTGTATTAGGGGGCTAGAGGAAGCCTTTGTTGTAGGTCACCAGCCTGCTCCCACCCGTGGGGAAGGAAGGGAAGGTATTGGGCTGACTACAGGCACGGCGTCTCTGGCAGAGACCACAAAGCTAACGGAACTTGAGATCCAATGCCCCTTCTAAAACTCTGGGATGGGCCCTATCGATATGTCATGGTCACATGTTTTTATAAAATTTGTAAAAGTAAGCTTTTAAAATGTGTTTAGTTATAACACCTGTCTCTTCACACTCTGACTTCCCTCTGACTCGCCCTCCCTCATACATATCCACTCCCTCTTGGATGGCTTGAAGCCTCAGGCATTTTTGAGATCCAGCTAAAGGAGAAGTTAAGCTGGAGAGACATTTAGTTTGGGTTCGGAAACGTATTTACATACGTTACAGTCACTTCCATGAAATATAAAGTTATTGTCAGTGTAGGAATGGCCTCCAGGAATACCCCTTCATGTCCACTCTCCTGACAGTCCAGCATCATGACATAAAGACACAGCACCAGAAAGAAATATTACACACAGTGCTCGGCACTAGATATATGAGCACATGTGGAATCTGAGAAGTTCTTTCAACCAACTGACATTAAAATCGCAAGGAGAGGATTTTATCTTCAGTATCAGAGAGGATTTTATTTCAATATCTTGTTAATATGGATGCTCTCTGCTGTCAGAAATATTCTTAAAATGTAGCATGTACAATTGTAAGTATCATATCTTTTTCCTTTTTGATGGGAATTAGGCAAACTGGAATCAGGATTCCTGTGTTTTTAGGATCCAAAAAGAAAACTACACACACATAAAGCGAATATGTGTGGGAAGTAAAAGTTTTATGCATGCCAGACATTAATAATAAAATCTAAATTTTGATCAACCATGTTTGAGGGAAAACTGAATTGTATTTCTATTCTTTAGTCAAAAACAGTATCGCAAAAGGATTTTCAAACAAAGAGGCAACCAGAGTAAGGACCAAAACCGCAGGAAAAAATTATAATAAAGATACGGGAGATAAAAGTATAGGTTAGTTTTCTGGATTTTATGATGTTTGTGACAATTATTAGCTTGGAATTTTGTCATTTGTTGATTTCTTCTCATCCTAAGTATTTATTTTAATATCAAATTTTGTATTTTCAGTTTTTATTATTTTTCTTTAAAAAGACTCCTCAAATTGTTTCAACTTTGAAGACTTGGGCCTATCCCTGGGCTCTGATGTTGCTTCCTGTCAGATGTCAGGATCATTTCTTCCACGCTAATGCATGTTGCCAGCCTGTCGCCATGTAAAAGGCCAACTGTGGCCATTCGACTTAATTCTATTGTTAAGGTCACTTGGGAGTTGGATCGTAGTTACTTCTAGAGGGACCAGAAATGGAATTGTTCAGCTCCAAGCTTCCAGGACCCACGATATAACCAAGCACTGGGGTATGATCTGTCACCTGCAAGTAAAACAGTCCAGTTCAAAATCATGACCAAAACAGTGCACAAGGATTTTTAAAAATTTATTTATTTTTAAAGGTAAACTTGTCTCTGTGTCACTTGTTACCACACGTTTTCAGTCTTCAGCTCTGATTTCTCAGAACCTTGTATTAATTATTTAGAAACATTTCACATAAAATATGGAGATGCCAAAGTGCTTCGAATTCTCTCTGATACCATTTGAGAGTAGATATAAATGAATAACTTTTTCCCTTTGTGATGGAATAAATTATCATGTTCTGAGATTTAGAATATCAGAAAGGATAAGTGACAAAAAAAAAATGCCCCAGAGTAAAAATTGTGCTTGCTTGAATCAGAAATATAAAAGATGTTTTATTCCTACATATTTTGGAATCAAATTATGTAAAGATTTGGATGTGTGTGTGTGAAGGGAAACGACCAAGATGTATTTCTTGTTTTCCTATCATCTTTATCTCTGCTAACCAAGGTAGGATAATGGAGACATCTTCCTGGCTCCATTATTTCTATACAGATGTCACTACCTTCTCTCCGACATATTTTAATTGCTGTTAGTTTCTAATGAAATTCATAATCCTGAGGGAAAGTTAAACTCATTGAAGGATCTTCTTGGCTCACTGCAGAATACTAAGCAGCACAAATGTCTGATATTGACATAATTAATAATATTGCATGGAAAGAAATTTATTCCAAAGGACTGGCAAAGAATTAAATGTGTTAGATGCTTTGCAGAATAACACATATTTTCTGACCTCTCACCACCCCAATGGAATATGCTACAGTAATATTGATTTTTTTTTTTTCCAGAACATGGACTGAGAGTAGCTTATTTGCAACTCGAAAATTCGGTCATTGTTATACCCGTATTTTGTCACAGCTGCTGAAGTGGGGTTGGCCAGCAAATTTCATGGCATTGTTCTTAGTGATGTGGATCTAGTTTGAGGGACTTTTTTCTCCAGACATTTATTCCAATAAAATAGGATATGATTACTCCTGCTCTATCTATTTCAAATACATTCATTGTGTTCCCACTTATATCGCAAATATTTCCATGTCTTCGGTAAGTAATTCATTGATCCATTTTTAAGTTAATCTGTATTGTTCCAAATCTTTCTATAATTGGTGGCTTTTCTGTGTATTATTATTTTGTGTAAATTTTTTATATACTATAAAGCCAATGGCTCATCAAACATAGAAGCAATGTAAAAGTTTTCAAAATTACTAAATCATGTAGAATCAAATGTAAAAACTTCGTTTTTGTATCTACTCTGTACACTGAAGTGCCCTCTTCAGAAATCAATACTCCTGGCAGTCTTTCCTATCCACTTATACATATTTTTGTAGATGAGTGGGATCACACATATTGTCCTCCAAATGGTCTCTTTTCCTTAACATTATCTTGGATATCTTTACATTTCAGGATATTTAAGAGCACCTCATCCTTTTCAACAGAGGATCGTAATGTAAGCTATTCCCCCAAGTATTTGATCATTTCCCTAAGGCGGAAGTTGAGTTACTTTCCATAATTTACTCTTACAGGCAACGCTGCTGAGATCATTCCTTTCTATCCCTCTTGTGTACATATAAAGGATCTTGGGGATAGATTCATAGCACGGATTAACCGAGGCAGAGGATGGACACATCACACTTTGACTCATTCTTTCAAATTTATACTCTAACCAGTAGTTTATGACTTTTTTACACGCTTAGAAACACTGTATAATATCTGAATCAGTGAGATATGTAATGCATACCCAATACATACATAACAATTAACATTGTCCTTAGGTTAAATATCTTATCATTTTTCATTTCTTTTATGAGTTGCCTGTTTATATCCACTCATTTTTTCTTATTTGATTGCCTGTTCTCTTATTTTGTTTGAAAAACTATATATTTTCAGAATTTAATGTTCTGTTTTATCTATTGCAAATATATTCTCTCAGTTTGCAATTTTCCCTTAAATACTTTTAAATGTGAGTGAGAGATACATAATAATAATACATCAAAAATCCACATACATGACAACATTTTTAGAAACAGAATATTATTATTACCTCTGAAATCTCTTTTATGCCCCACCTCAATGTCAATCACCTGCTCCTTTCCCAGGGAATGATTATTCTGAATTTGTGTCTACCATTCCCTTGATTATGCTTATCGTTTTACCAAATATACTCATATTCTTACATAATATTTTACTTAGTTTTGTTTACTTTTAACTTCATATGAGATCATACTAATGTACTTTTTAACCACATGCATTTCTGATTCAAAATTTTCTTGCTGAGACTCGGTAATGTTGCTATCATTCATTCATTTTCACTGCAGTACAACAGAATTAACTTTGAGCATGAATGTACATAATTATATCATAGCTTATTTATCTAAGATATTGCTGGTGGACATTTGGTTTGGTAACAGTTTTTTAACTGTTACAATTGGGTTGTGATGAACATTTTTGTCCAATGACTTTCATATGGGTATTTTCCTAGGGTAGTGGTTCTCAAACCTTTTGATCTCAGGACTGCTTAATATTCTGAAAATAATTGGAGAACTCAAAGAACTTTGGTTTATGTGGGTTATATCCATCAGCATTTATCAAATTCGAAATTTAAACAGAGGGAAATTTAAAATATTCATTTGTTAATTTATTTAAAAGTAGTAAATGCATTACATGTTAGTGTCAAGAACATGTTTAGAGCAAAATAACTTAATTTTTCCAAACAGAAAAATCTGTGAGAAGTGCGGCATTATTTTATATTTTTGTATCTTTTTAATGTTTGGCCTAACAGAAATCACCTGAATTATCATTACTCCTTTTGCATTTGATCTTTTGAAATATGTTGTTTTGGTTGAAATATGTGAAAAAAAAATCCAGTCCCATACAGATGTATACTTAGAAAAGGGAGGGATATTTAATACCTTTTTCAGATAATTATAAAATCTTTCTTTGATTCTATACCCAAACTTGACAAGCCAAAGGTTTTTTAGAAGTTAGCTGTGGGGACCCTGGGTGCAGGCGGTTAAGCATCGAACTCTTGGCTTCAGTTCAGGTCATGATCTCAGGGTCTTAAGATCAAGCCCCACATCCAGCTCCAACCTCAGCAAGGAGCCTGCTAAAGTTTGTCTCTCCCTCTCCCTCTGCTCCTCCCTGCACTCTCTCTAAAATAAATAAATAAATAAATAAATAAATACATAAATAAATAAATACATAAATACATAAATACATAAATACATAAATAAATAAATAAATAAATAAATACATATTTTTAAAAGTTAGTTGGAACATGGAACATGCAGCTATAACTGCACTCGCAGACTCTACTACACTAAAATATATTGGTCCATCATGTATTTTTTCCTTAATCCTGATCCATGTACGATTTTGTAACATTGTCATTGATCGTTTAGACCATATTGGCTCATCGAGACATGTAGATCTTCCAGATATTGAATATATCTTTATATAACATCAAAAGGGTAACATTTATATCATCACTGATCTTACCAAAAATCTTTAAGTATTCAAAAGCTTTCTAGCTCCCAGTGGCAGATGTAAATTTCTATTATTTGGGGTGGGGGGTAGTACTTGAAAAGTTTATTCTAGTACGCCCTTATTATTTACACTTTTCATGGCTATAGTATCTACAGTGACATCCCTGTTTCATTCCTAATATTGGTGATTTGTGTCTTCCAAGTATCTGTTTTTATGAGAGCCTGATTCTTGACTCTCTATTATGTTCCACTAGTCTATTTGTCTATACCTCTGTCAGTAACGTATTTTTTTAATTCTTATAGTCTCACAAACATTTTATAATGTCTGATAAGAAATTTTCTTCTTTTTCTTTCTTCCCTCCTTTCTTTTCTTTTTCTACTTCTTTGTCTCTTTTCCTTCCTCTTCTTCTTCTTCTCCTTCTTCTTCTCCTTCTTCTCCTCCTCCTCCTTCTTCTTCTCCTTCTCTTTCCTCCTCTTACTTCATCTTAAGTATTTTGTCTAGTCTCAGTCCTATAATTCTCCATAAAAATGTAAAACAAACTTTTCAAGTTCCACAACAAAAACAAACTGAAGACAAGAGCAGAGGGGACCGAAGAGAAATGAATATTTATGTCCACAAAAAGATTTGTACAAGAATATTCAAAGCATTTTTTCATAAATAGTCAAAAGCTGAAAGTAACCCAAAAGTTGATCAACAAGAAAATGAATAAACATATCAAGATACATTCATAAAAGGGAATTTACTACTAACCACTATAAAAGGATGAACTACTGACGCACAAACAAAATAGTGAAACTCAAAAAATTATTTGGAACAAAAGTAGTCAGATACAAAAACCATATACTTTATAATACATTTATATTTTGGCAGAAATTAAAACAGTGCTTGCCACTAGGAGAAAGGTGAGGTATTAAACTGCAAAGGAGCATGGGAGAAATTAGTGGGGTGTAGGAGATGTCTTTATATAATGATCAGAACAGTGGTTCATGAGTGTCAAAACTTATTACATAATATTCTTAAAATCTGAGCATTTTGTTTGTAAATTACTCATTAATCAAAAACACAATCCACTTCTATGTAAAGTAATGGGTCCAAAGATCATAATGAAAATTACAAATTATTTTGAACTTAATGATAATATCACAACTTGTGAGGCACATCTAAATTAGAGGGAAAATCATAATATAGAAAAATATATTAGAAAATTAAAAGGCGGATACCTGAATATTGTATAAGTTTTCAAACAGGTTATTTCTTCATTATATCCCTTTCTAACACAAAATTTGGGCATCAAGAACTATGCTTCATTTTTTATTTTCAATATTTTTGCCTTTACTCATTTTAATCATAGTCCATTTTACAAAAGGTTGACTCTTTTATTAGTCCTCTTTAAAAAAAAAATCAACTTGCATCTTGTTAAACCATGTTATATTTGTATGACTTTTATACATCCTTTGACTAACTTTTTAGTTTGTGTTTGCTTGTTTGTTTATCTGTTACAGTCTTCTTAAACTTTCCTTGGTATCATTTTATTTTATGTTTGCTAACCTTTAAAGCTGAACATGTTACCCATTAATTTTTTTTTAAGATTTTATTTATTAATTTGACAGAGAGAGACAGCCAGCGAGAGAGGGAACACAAGCAGGGGGAGTGGGAGAGGGAGAAGCAGGCTCCCAGCGGAGGAGCCTGTTTACCCATTAATTTTTAAAGTTTGTGGAACACCAAAATTCAGACCAGCAAATTTTAAGACATTTGTTATTTTCTACAGTTCAGTGAATAGATGCAACTTTCATGAACGATTCATGGAAAATCTGGCATTCAGTTATTGATCTCTTGGCATTTTTAAATATGTCTTTTTTGACTAACATAATATAATAAAAATCATTATTTAAAATAATAATAATAATAATAAAAATAAAAATAAAAATAAATAAATATGTCTTTTTCACTGAGTGCAAGTAATGACATTTAGATTTTTTTTTTCCTGGGTTGATTTGCATTCTCAGTAGCAGAAATTTCCTGTATTAGTGATTTCTAAACTCCATTGCCTAGAAGCATAAGGCTTCTGACTATTGCTTTGCAGTTTTAGGGCCTTTCCAGGGCCTGGCATGCGCTGAAGATTTTCTTTGCACATCTGTAAGTAGACAAATATTCTTCATGTTCATATGGATCTTTACTTTTAATTTATGTTCTGGTACCATTTTGTGACTCAGTAACAGGAGGTAATTTCATGCTTATGAAGAACTTGGAATGGTTTTAGATCATCGTTTTTAAGAAATAGAAATGCAGATTGTTCACTCACTGCTATTACAGGTATTTTGTAAGATAGTAATTCAGTATCAACTCAATTTGGTACCATTTTAAAGTTCAAAGGGACATGTTATCAATGCAAATGAATCACTTTTCACTAAATTATGGTCAATATGTTCACTGAATTTGTGAGACCCTGGAAGTCTAGAAATTATCTGGAACGTAATTCTAAAATCTAGATTTATCTAAAATAAATCTTCTGCAGCTTTTTTTTAAGTTGACCTTACCTTATAGTTATCATAAAAAAATGACTATAAATAACATTGAGGTTTTTTTATTTAAACAAATGAAATGGCAAGGATTCTTGACATCAAGGAGAGGCCTATTTATTATTTATTTATTTGAGAGAGAGAGAGAGCGGGAGGAGGGGCAGAGGAAGAGGGAGAGAGAGAGAGAAGCCAACCCGCTGAGCGAAGAGCAGGGCTCCATCCCAGGACCCTGAGATCATGACCTGAGCCAAAATCAAGAGCCACCCAGGCACTCCGAGGAGAAGCCCACGTAGTTAGTTTAGGACCAGAAGCCCAACAGGAGTTGCTATGGATCAGTGCAGACCTACAGGAAGGAGTAGCTTCAAGAGTCAAGCAGTGAGATTCCCAGGACATTTTTCAGCAATTTGAGGTCATTGCCAAAGGACCCATGACTGCACTATTTAATTGGCTTCTCAAACTCAAAGTAATTTTATGCATTTGACTTTATAAAATCTTCGGATGTACCAGTAGTGGGATTTTTCTACATCGTTTTCTATAAGAGTTTCTGAACATGAAATTCTGCTGATATTGCTGTGGTTGTAAAACAGAGGGGATGCATATATATTTGATTTTTGCATATCTATTTTCAACTCTCTAAAAATAACAGTATTCACACTTGCTTTCTGCTAAAAAATCCAAATGCGAGTTTTTCAAAACATAAGGAGTAGAAAAATAATTAAAAGTAACAATGTTTATAGTCACAGGAACTAGCCAAACATACTTCATACATAGTAGACACTTAGTAAATACCTATTGAATAAAAGAATAGATGAGGGAAGTATTTTGTCTAATTAAGAAATAGTTATTCATAAAATAGATACTAGGCTAAAGAAGAATGAAAATACTATTGGCAAAATGTTTAATAAAGCATATGCACACTTATAAATTGTTATTTTGGTGCTTATTTCTATGGACATATTCAGATTGCCCCATTAAGTTAGATTATGATATTTACTTTATCAACTGCTTATACAACCACGTAGCTATTGAAGAGAAACTCTCCAAAGACTTATGTACAGGAGGACAATTTGTCTTCATCTTGATGGTGGGGGAGAAGAGGACTTCCTCTTCATCTGTTTCTAGACAGCCTACTGCTGCATCTTGCCAAGCCAGAAGATGAAAACCTAACGTTCTCAGTCCTTGAATTTCTTCTCTTCTGTATGTGCCCTCTTCCTTGGTGATCTCAGATGGTTTCAGAGTTTTAAATACCATTTTATATATAGAAGAGCCTTAAATGTATTACTTTAGTCCAGACCTAACCCCTCACTTGTAGAATGGTTTGTTCAATTCCTATTTGAGATCTCTAATTAGATGTCTAATAAATATTCAAAATTAACAAGTCTAAAGCTGAACTCCTACTCTTCCCTCAAAACCCACACCATTTTAGTCTTCTCTCTTCCAAACATTGGCAAAGTGCCATTTTTCTGTGCTGGCCAAAAGCCTGGGTGTCTTCCCAGATTCCTCTCTTTTTTTCCTTCTATCTAATTCATATCTGATTCCTGAGCACCTCCAGCTGTCCCTGCCTACAAAACCCTATGTACACTAAGGATTTCCCAGCATCTATACTATACATTCCTTCTTACCTGCATTATCTAATAACCCTTCCAACTGGTCTTCTAACCCTGCTTCCATGAGCATGTTTTCAACACAGAGACTAAGTACATGGAAGTTAGATAACACTGCTCTGCTGCACGAGCCTCTGAACTGGTTTCCTATCTCTCAGGTTAAAAGCCAAAGTCCTTGGGATGATCTTTGCAGTCCTATGCAATCTTCTTTCAGCGTCCCTACACTCCTGGACCACTGACGTTCCCCCATATCAGGGAACCTGTTTCCACATCAGGCACACTGTCCTTGCTACTCACTGAGCATGTCAGAGTTATCACTATTCCAGGGCCTTTCTAGGTTTTGTTCCTATTCCGAGCACTAAAGCAGAGCTTGACACATAATAAGGGCACAATAAATATTTGTCAAGTAATTTAACAAATTATAATTTAAGACCCATGTTAATTTGTTTTATCAAAAGGACAGATTTTTAAATTGGTCGTATAGTACCAAAAAGTAAGAATGTGCTCAAAGATCAGTGGGTTCATATAAAAATGACCCAGAAATAATGTTGAAGAGGCTCATATAATTTAAATTATAACAATTGGAACTTCAAGAAAAGTAATTATCATAATTAATAACACATTAAGTGGAAAAAATCTAGACGATCTTTAGATGATAAGCTTTAGATATAACAAGAAAAGCATGGCCCATGAAAGAAAAAACTTATAAGTTAGACTTTATAAAAATTAAAACCCGCTCTGTAAGACACTGTTAAGAGAGTGAAAAGACAAGCCAGAGACTGGGAGAGAATAATTGCAAAACACATGTTTTATAAAGGACTTGTTTCCAAAATATACAGAGAATTCTTAAAACTCAACAGTAAGAAGGCAAATAACCCAATTGAAAAAGGGGCCAAAGATTTTAACAGATACTTCACTAAAGAAAATATGCAGATGGCAAATAAGCATATGGAAGGATGATTAACAACATATATTATTAGAGAATTGGAAATTAAAACAACATGATATCACTACACACTAATTACGATGGCCAAAATCCAAAACACTGACAACACCAAATGCTGGCAGAGATGTGGAGCAACAGGAACTCTCATTCATTGCTACTGGGGATGCAAAATGGTACAGCCACTTTTAACATACAGTCTAGCAATCATGCTCATAGGAATTTATCCAAATAGGCTGTAAACTCACATCCACGCAAAGACCTTCACATGAATGTTGAGAGCAGCTTTATTCATAATTGACAAAGTCTAGAAGCAATCAAGATGTCTTTCAAGAGTGAACGGATAAATGAACTGTGGTGCTTCTACCGAATAGAATATTCTTCGGTGATAAAAAGAAACGAGTTATCAAACCACAGAATGACGTGGAGGAAACTTAGATGCACGTTACTAAGTGAAAGAAGTCCATCTGAAAGGGCACATACTGTATGATTCCAACTACATGACATTCTGGAAAAGGCAAAACTATAGACATAGTTAAAGGATCACTGGTTGCCAGGGGTTCGGGTAAAATGGGAGGAATGAGGAGGTGGAGTACAGGGGAGGACAGTGAAACTACTCTATATAATGGTATGATAGGGGATACGAGGTACAGATTTGTCAAAACCCATAGAACTTTACAGCACCACGACTGAATCTTAATGAAAGCTATAGATTTTAGTTAACAATGATGAACCAGTGTTGGCTTATTAATTGTAGCAAATGTACCACACTAATGCTAGATGCTAACGACAGGTGAGAGGGGATGGGTAGGATATCTGGGATCTCTCTGTATTACCTGCTCAATTTTTTCTGGTAATCCAAAACTGTTCTTAAAAAATAAGTCTAGTGATTAAAAATAGTCATTTGTCCACATGATATTACTGAGGAAACCTCAAGGGACTATCAGGTGTTGACCAAGAACTCATGGTTGGTTAGTGAGAAACCTGTGCCTAAAAACTTGATATTTTGGTTTTACAGCCAGGTACCCTGGCAACCATACCCATGCTATTTGAGCAGGCGTATTTATTTATTTATTTATTTATTTATTTATTTATTTATTTATTTATTTATTTGCCTATCCAACAGCCCATGCCCTATCCCCACCCTTCTTTCTTCACCCTCATTAAGAGAAGTTTAACTTTGTTCAGGAGTTCTGGGAGCAGGAGGCTGGGATTGGACCATGGGCATGCAGAGAATCAAGTTCAAGGAGACATGAACTAAGCGTGTAGAAGGGAAGTAGCAAAGGAGGGGAGAGGAAGCAGACAAACGAAATGAGTGACAGCGTGAAGAAAATGAGCAGGTATAAGACAACTCGGAACCTTGACCAAGCAAGTGGATTCTAGAGGCTCAAAGTAGAACCTGGAGAGTTTTTCTTGGTGCCAACATGTGGCCAAAGCATTGTCTATGGCATAGCTTTTAGGTGAGTAGTACGTTAAGAGCTCAGAGAAGGTTCGAGCTTGTGCTATCTTCACGTATCTTTTTCTTCTGTATTCACTTGCTTCCTTTCCCAGCCTAGATTTCAACAACGATCATTTTAATTACGCTTTTCCTGGAAGGTATGATCCCTTGATCTTTTCCTTCTTCCAATCTACCTCACTAAAAAATGTCCTCAGACCAGTTTTCCTAAAGGATCCTCTTCTGATCATGTCACTCCTTCTGTTTCAAACACTTCAATAGCCACAGATTCCTTCACCTGGGCTCTGATGATCTTCTGGTCTAAACACACCTTTCCAATTTTTAGGTCATGGTCCAGAGTGGAATTTTATCACTATCCTACTATCCTAGAAGTATTTGGAAGTTGGTGTTCTCTCTCTTATTCTCTCCCTCTCTCTCTCTCTTCACAGATGTCTAGGGATCAAGACATCTTCCACCTTAGGTTCCTCTAGTCTCTAGGTCCTTAGAGTACTCTAAGGATGAGAAAAAGAGAGTGAAGTTTGTACATGAAGGTTTTTACAGACCAGGCCTGAAGGTGCACATGCTTCTGGCACATTTCATGAAACATAAGTCAGAATTATCTCAACACTTAACTGTAAGAGAAACTGGGAAATGGAGTGTAGCCTTGTGTTCCCAGGAAGAAGAGATAGACGTGAGAATTGGTGAGCAAAGGACTTGCAGCCTGCCAGTCTTATCACCTCATTTCCCCTAACTGTGCTCATCTTTCAGGGCATACCCGGGGCTCTCCATCTTCTTAGATTGTTACCTATGTAAATTATCTCTTCCTTCCTCGAGTGCTTTTAGCATTTCTCTCTATCTTTGCTTCTACTTATTTTTATCTTTTTTTTTTTATTCTATTTATTTGTCAGAGAAAGAGAGCACAAGCAGGGGGAGTGGAAGGCAGAGGGAAAAGCAGACTCCCTGCTGAGCAAGGAGCCCTATGCGGGACTCAGTCCCAGGACTCTGGGATCATGACCTGAGCCAAAGGCAGATGCTTAACCAACTGAGCCACCCAGGCGCCCCTACTACATTTTATCTTGCTTGTAGTTCTTTCAGTCTATTGCCTTTCCTACCAGGTTGCAAGCTCCCAGAAGTCAGCAGCTGTAGCTTAGCTGTGCCAACATGGCAAGAGTTGAAAAATATATGCTTGCTGAGTGACTTAATGAATAATCCGTATAAACTTCTCAGCTGAAAGGAGACAAAAGAGAGGAGAATTAAGTAACTTTATAAGATTGATTCTGAGATTTTATCGTGAGATAATTTGGGAAGGCCAATCATATAATCACCAAACAGAATTTGTCCTCAATTATTGTTATTCTTGACCACTTTGAAATGCTCTTAAAAATGTTGACGCTTACATATATAAACACAAAGTGATATTGCCTCTTTAAGAAACTATTTTTTGTGGGAGACAATGCCTTGACCATACTTAATTCTTGCCTGGAATATTTTTTATTTGCTTTTATTAAAATAAAAAAACAGAGTAAAATGTGTCCTTTTTAGGGTACATTTTGATGGGTTTTGACAAAGGCATAAGTCATGTGACTGCCAACAAAATCAAGTTTTAGAACATTTTCATCCCCCCAAAGTTCCCTTGTGTCCCTTTTTAGTCAACCCTACCGTCCCCTCTGGCTCTTGGAAACCATTGATCATTTTTCCCCTACAGTTGTGCCATTTCTAAAATGACAAATAAAGGACATCACACAATGTGTGGCTTTTTGCGTCTTTCTTTGCACTTAGCATGATGCATTTGTGATTCATTCATGTTGTGGCATGTATCAGTAGTTCATTCATTCCTATTCCTGCATAATATTTTATTGGGTATAGAGAGCACGGTTTGTTTATCCATTCAAATGCTGAAGGAGTGCCTGAATTTTGAGTAAAATTCTTATCCTAATGAAAATTATTTGTTCTTTTATGTTCCTCTCTTTGATCACTCACCAATTGTGTGCTGCACAAGGTTCTTCAGGGGAATTCGTGTGCAAATGGTGTTTGTTGTTACCTTGCTGCCCCCAGTTAGTCATTTCCTTAAAAAAGCAGAAGTGAACCTGAATAGAGTTTCCCATCTTAAACAATGAAATCAAAACTTTAACATAAATATTTCATACTTTAATTTTCGATGGTGTAATTCTCATTAGCAATTATGCTCCTTTATTCATTCAACCAGAAGTTCCTGAGTACCTACTCTATTCCTGGAACTGACTTAAGTGCTCTGAAGAAAATGGCAAGAAATACTTGACATAATTCCTGTGGTTGCAGAGTTAACAGTCTAATGAAAGAGCTATTCATTAAGTAAAGGGTGATAAAAATTAAAATAGGATATCAACAATAAAAATGCTAGATGGGCTATGACACTTTAAACGATGGGATTAGGCTGAGGAAGTGAAGTTTGAGCAGGGATCAGATTAAAGAGAGGGGAACATTCCAGAAACAGAGACCAAACACATATCTCCATGTCAGGAGGGAACATGGTACGTGTGAATTTTAGAAGTTCAGAGAGGAAAGGAAATGAGTTGTGACAAGAGACTTGAGATGCAGATAAGGGACAGATGGCCTCATGGACCAGGCTGAGAAATTTGTCGCTATCCCAGGAGTATCTGGAAGTCATTGGTTGGATTTACGTAAGGAAGTCAGAGTGATCAGTTTTAAGTTTCAAAAACTGGTTCCAACTGGCTATGGATGGTTATATTTTTCTGTTACGCTTCAAGGTGAAGTAGAGGGAGCTACAGAGGCCAAAGGTAGACTCTTGCAATTAACAAAGTATTGCAATAATTCGGGAAAGAGATAACAGTAATTTGAACTAGGATGAAGATGGTTGGATAGAGAGAAGTGGACTGACATGGGAAATATTTCAGAAGTAAAATGACAAGACACTGAATCAAATTGGATATGGTGCTTTTGGAGAAGGGAAGGAGGCATCAAGGGTGACTCCTTGGTTTCTGGCTTGTGTGGATGGTTTGGTGTTGGTATCATCTAGGGAAATAGAAAATTCTGAGGTAATTGTATGAGCTCAATTTCAGACTTTCTAAGTTTGGGGTGTTTTAAATATTCAAACGGAATTTGACACATGAAGTTAGCTGTATGGGTCCACATGGGACAAAAGAGGGCTCTAAGTGACCCTGTGGTTCATCTGCGTGGGTGAGGATTAAAGACATGACCATAGATTCGATTAACTAGCGCAAGAATACAGAGGAAAATAGAAGAGTTTAGGAGTAAGCATTGCAAATTGCAACATTAAATGGACAAGAAGGGGAGAATGATCCAGCAAGGGAGATTTCAAAAGAACACCCATTGATATCGAGGAAAACCCAGGGATGTGCTGGGTTTTGGAAAGTCGGAGATGAGAATGTTTCAGGAAGTGAAGAGAAACCAACATAGCATATGCTCCCAAGAGATTCCTAATGACCTTAGTGAAAGCAGTGTTGGTGAAATGATGGGAGTAGAAGCTAGACCAAAGCGGTTTGAAGAGTAAGTAGTTAGTGAAAATAAATGGAGGCAAAAAGCATGTACAGTACTTGGGAAAATATTCTTGTAGAGGGGCAGTGGTGAGGGGCAAAAGGTGAGGAGAAAGAAAAGGTAGAAACTGACAGCATGAATATTTCAGTGAAGGTTTTCTTCCCTTCAGTTGTAAAGATGTGAACCTGGTTAAAAAGCCAAGGGATGGAATATGTTAACAGAGAGAGGTTGAAAATAAGAGACAAGGGAAGGCTGGAAGAAATGGGCTCTAGAAAATAGGTAGTAGAATTATCCTTAGATGGTTATTGAGAGAGAGCTCCTTGGGGGAAGATGAAAAAGTTGTCACCTGATGGCCAGTATTTCCTCTATAAGGTAGAGGGTGAAGCCAAAGCACTGAAAGTGTCTGCAGGGTGGAGGGTGCGAGGATTGAGCTGAGGAGAAAATGTTGGAAATGATCGCTGTTTGTGTAAGACAGTGATTAACAGAGAACCGCCATAGGCTTGACATGTGCTGATCCTTGACTGGATTCATTAAAATCATCCTTTGTCTTTCTTTTTATGTTCAATGCTTACCCTTATTTTCTCAGCGTTATCAGATTGCCAAACAAAACAGATGGAATTTGTACATTCAACTCCCTCTCCCAAATTGCTCCTCTTGTAATACTCGTGCAGGCATACCTAGAAATACAGAGCTTCACGATTTTACCTTTTCTTCATGTCCCTGTATGAGGAGGATATTCTTTCCTTGGATATTGGAATTTTCCGCACAACATTTAGGCCTTCCTCAGAATTTTTCTTCTAGATCCTTCTGCCAAGAGAGATAATGACACCAATCCATCAGTGACGTCCCCTACCCTTCTTTGAACTATAGTCATCTTTACCCCTTCTCTCACAGTTAGACTTGAGAATATTATTAAAGTTGTAATTTTTAGTATAAAAATTGATTTGGTGTGATTGATTTAAAGTATAATTGTCAAGGCAATATTATTGTGCCTCTTGGTAAAATGCTTAGCACTGAAGGCAGTGCATTTTCCAAATGTGCGATTAATGTTTTCATGGTCCCTAAACAGCACCTGAAGTCATAATGACCAAATCTTCCATAATGATGTATTTGCAAGCACTTTTTGAGTGACACGTATGTAGACATTATGTGTGATGTGTATAAACTTGTGTACCGCAACACGATAAATGTTGCATTGCATCTTTAATTTGAAGGGAAGTGAAGAATGAAGGGAAGCAAAGATCAATAGACATCACTTTCACTTAAATAATGTGTCTTGCTTTATCTGTAAAATATATTCAAGTTTTAGCCATGCTTTTTTGCCAAGCTACAGTGAATCCTCCCGTGCAGGATCTTAATGCTTTAAATTAGAACTAGTCAAGAAACCTACTCAAAAAGGAAAATTCAGTGAATAGACAATAACAATGTCTGGGAAGCTCAGAAAACAAATATTATAAAAGGTTACTAGCCAATGCATCCCATGCAAACACAATGTAGGATAAAACTGCATAATTTATGGCTGCTTAGAATCTTCTATTTTTTCCCATTTCTAGGGGAATTAAAGGAAATACTAACAACACACAGTAATCCTAGAATATAATTGAAAGAAAGGATGGTATCTAAAAATGACGATCTGCCTTCTTAATTTAGGATCTCTCATTCTCTAGCCTGCAGTTTGTGTTCAATGATAAATATCTTCTCTTCTTTTCATATGTTTTCTTGATTCCTTTGAGCAAATGACCTTGTGTCATAAAGCCTATACCCTGTAACACAATATTCTTTGATTTTTCTTAAAACCATGTAAGAGTCAAGTAAAAGAAAAACTCTTGAATAGGAGCTACTCGAGAAGGAAAAAAGGCCATGAGAAAAAAATTCTCCGTGTAGAGGCAAAAAAGACCTTCCGTGGTGAGTTTCACTGTTTTTCAAGTGTGGCAGGAGCAGTAAGTCGTGGCAGTTGGAACATGCTATTCACCTGAGGACTGTCAGTCATTCTCACTTTGAAAGACAGAGCTTATGAATTGTCAACATGTCTTTGAGGCGAGAAACCCGTGTTCATCAAGAGAAAAACTAAAATAAATGCTCACATAGATTGAAAATCGGAATGTTGCCTGGGCACCCGATCTGAAGCATACTGCACATAATCTCCAGTTCCCATGCTGTAACAATGGTCATATGCACGAGACGGATGACAAGCTTCATGGCTCTCACTGTGCTTTTCAGGCAGACTATAGCCTGGAGATCAATGGCTTGAGTTTTTGGGGTTTTTTTTTTTCCTGCATTCTATATAAAGTAAAGTATGTGTCATTGAGCAAGTCCCATAAATACAACTCTAATACCCAAACTGCTGACAGCCTTGTAGGCGACTTCAGTAGTGGAAGCCAGGACTGAACACACTGAACTGCATTAGACTTGGTCCCCAGAGAACAGAACTGAACTTCATTGGCAGGAGCACCGTAAGAGTTCCATTTGACTCCTCGTTAAACCTCTCCTAGGGATTAGAGCACTTTCTCTGTAGCTGCTACTGCTTCTCTTCCCATAGAAGAGATAGACGTGAACACACAGGCTTTGGCACATTTTCACGTGTTTAGGAAAAGATGGGCTTTCTTAACAAAAACGAGGCCTTTTACAGATTTCTAGAAAGATCTTCAGGTCTCTTGTTCATTAACGACGTCAGTATTACTTCCAAAGGCAATAGAGAGCCTCGTTTCCATTTGTGCAAATTCATTTTATAGCGCCCGCCTGAGAGCACACGAGACATTCTGTGTTGTCCATTCATCTTTTCTCCAGGAAAAGCGTCAGAAGGGGTAAAATAGTGGGTGATAATGATCTCTGCCTTCTTCACCTAACAGCATGGTCGGGATAATGAAATCAGAACATTTTGAAAGGATCGGTAAAACACACATCCCTATTTGTACTATCTGTTGCCCGTAACCATTCTTGCTGCTTCGGAGTCTTGAAAATAGCGTAAGACTTACCATCGTTTGTACCAATGGAGCACTTTGGAAGTATTCCACTGGAAAACCAGTCGACAGTTCAAAGAGACACAGGGCATGCCCTATGGATTGAAAACCCCACACTCTTGACGATCCTGCTTTCACATTCTTCTTGGGAGCCTCTTCTAGGAAGATTCCCAAGACTGTTACTGTTTTAAATGCAATAAAAACAAATGAAACTCCTTTTTTTTTTTTTTCTCAGCTGCAGCTAAGTAAAATACTTTTCTCTGGAGAGAAAATCTTCTGTGGTTATGAAATGATACTGTCAGTCTTCAGGCCATCTAATCATGGTATTATTTAATGGAATATTAATAATGCTAATTCCAAATACTTTAATGGGGGGTGTATTACTGCTTACTGTTCACCATTATTCTTCCTCAGAAGCGGTCTATATGCACCCATGTAGGAGGGCATTGAAGGCTAAGCGAACTGTGGTATAAGCGAGGAAGGAGAAATAGAAAAACAACATAGCAAATATGATTATATAAAAATGTACATCACTGTGAAAGTTCTTTTTGCATTTACAGGATGACTGTATGATCAGTAGAATTGCTTTCTACTGCCCTACACCTATCAGCTCAGCCTATATGTATGTATCTACACACACAATCACATACATGTACACACACACATAAAGATCTTCATATATATATAAGCAAACCACCACATGGACACTTTAAAATCAAACGCAATTCAAAAGAGGAGTCTTGAACAACTTGTGAGTATGATTTTGCCTTTGGTCTAAACATATCTTTAGTTCTAGACATTAAATCACTTTAGTGCCACTTTCAAGAGTGTGTGGGAATAGAATGTTGCTTTCAGGATCTTCAAACTAAAAGGAAAACATATTAAACAAAGCCCCTATAAGTTCAGTCCCAAGGATAAAATTTTCAGGTAGCCCATGAGTCTGACCCAGAGGGAAGGAAAAGCAGCTAATATTTTCCCAAGAGAAAGAAAAGGTCCAGGCCAACAAAGAGAGGGCATAAAGACACTAAAAGTGAGCAATGAGGGAGGAAGAACATGACAACAAAAGATGCTTCCAAAGGAAAACACCAAAGGCAGTATTTTCACATAGATTCACACCATTATTCTTTATGTCTATGAGTATTTAGTACACATACATACACATGTAAATATATTCAATCTAAACCTTTCTTAGACGCACATATACATACCAACCAAGTGGTTTGTGTTTGGTCATTATCTAGCAAAAGGTTGAGTAACCATAGCCCTGCGTCTTTTTCATGCTACTACTCCCTAACTGTGGTCTGAGACAAACTCCTGCATTCATAACCAAGGTCACCTTGCCTGTCTCCTGGTGCCTAAGCATGTCTCAAAGTCAAATAGGAAGTTTCATTATTGGCAAGGCACAGCAAGGGTCATTTACATGATAATAAGGAGTGATTTATATTTGTTTTTTTTTTTTTTAAGATTTTATTTATTTATTTGACAGAGAGCCAGAGAGAGAGCACAAGCAGGGGGAGCTGCAGGCAGAGGGAGAGGGAGAAGCAGGCTCTCCACTGAGCAGAGAGCCTGATGTGGGGAAGTGGGAATGATCCCAGCATCCTGGGATTATGACCTGAGCAGAAGGCAGATGCTTAACCCACTGAGCCACCCAGGCACTCCGGAGTGATTTATATTTGAATAGAGTACCCCATAGTTTATTTTGACAGACATCTTTCAAAAACTACACATAACAACCAAAGGGATATAAATAGTTTGAAAATACACAGCTAGGAAGTAGTTGCCTGAGCTTCTAAAAAGTCACAGATTTGTTACTCAGGAGTAATTCACACTTGTTAAAAGTATAAGGGTGAAGGGGGTCAAAAGTTACAAATTGTCAGTTACAAACAAAGTAAGTCTAAGGCCTGTAATATACAGGATGGTGACTGTAGTTAATATTGTATATTTGAAAGTTGCTAAAAGAATAGATCTTAGTTCCCATAACAAGAAAAAACATTGAAATATGTGTGATGCCCGATGTTAACTAGACTTGTTTTGGTGATCATTTCACAATATATATAAATATTGAATCATTATGTTGTAAACCTGAAACGAATATAATACTATATGCCAATTATATCTCAATAAAAAAAAAAGTTCAGGACAGTCCTATTTATCCTTCACCTAGCTGTCTCCAAAGGTAACATATTTTCTATAACTATAGTATGTATCAAAACCAGGAAACTGACATTGGTATAGTCCACAGACCTTATTCAAATTTCACCAGTACATTTGTATGTGCGCATTCTGGCCTACAGAATCCTTCTGCGTTTCTATGCAGTTTGATCATCTAGGCAGACTTAAATCACCACCACCACAATCAAAATAAGGAACTGTTTCATCACCACGAAGATTCCTAATATTACCAATATTACCTCTCTTTAATTACATACCTCGTCACCGCCCCCGCCCCCATCCATTGCTGGTGAGAATGTAAAATAGTATAGCCACTCTGGAAAAGCTCAACAGTTTCTTTAATAATTACACATTTTTAAAAGTATGTGTGTATATATATATATATATATGTAATATATATATATATGTAATATATCATGATCCTTTCCCCACCCCACCCCAACTTCTACATTCTATTTCAGGCAACCTGACAGACTTTGGTATCAAAAGACAGCCCTTGAAATTTATAAGAGCTGATTTCAAATGGAAGGTGTATATAATCGTACTGTTTCCTCCTGAGTAGTAGTGGGATGGAGAGAATGGAATCCTCCCCAACAAACACACACGCAGGCACCGCGCACTCCAACACTACAATCACAATCACCAGTTCCCTCCAAGTGTTTCTGTGCTTTTATAATCGCAACTGAGAGAAGACGTAGGAAGACTAAGAGACTGGGATCCCGTCCCCAAGTTGCTCAAGAGAAGTCAGGGAAACCCCGCACAACTCGTGAGTCCTAGAGACTGTGGAAAGGGTTGGGGCGGAGCTTGGAGTGGGGGCTGTCCAGCGATAAGAGGCGGCAGGCGGACCCTGGTGGGAGGGCTGGGAGGCTGCTGTCACTTTATGAGTCCGCGGCGCAGAGTGAGAGTGTCCTGCTGCCAGAGGACCGGGGCGGGCTGGGCGCAGGGTCCCCGCATCTCGCTCACCACGCGGACCCCGCGGCTGCACCGGCAGCCTCGGTGGCGGAGGCGGCAGAGCCTCGCCCACTCCCATCCCCACCCTCTCCATCCTTAGCTGTTAAAGAACCGCAGCGCCTGGCACGTTCCGGGTGGACCCCCGGCGCAGAAGAGGAAAGGGAGCAGGCGCAAGGGGACTGGAAAGGCAGCATGCGCCCGCCGGGAGCAGCCTCGGCGCCCACGGTCTGAGGCGGCAGCCTCAGTTCGCCATTGTGAGCCTCCGCCGGGGGAGCTCGCAGGCGCCGTCGTCCCCCTGGGTCCCCTTCGGCACCGTGATGGGGCACCTGCCTACAAAACCGCGCGGCGGCCGCCGCCTCCTGTCTCTGCTCTGGCTCTTTGTGCTGCTCAAGGTAGGGAAACGTCCCCCCCACACCCGGCGCCCCGGCTGTCCTGCCCGCGTCCGCGCTCCGACGCCCTGGCTCTGCCGCGGGGGAGCGGCGCGCCCTGGGGCGCGATGGCCCGGCCCCTGGAAGCGCCGGCTGTGCAGCCTGGGCGCAAGCTTTGTTGTCCTTGCCTGTGCGTGTTCCCGGCGGTTTGGAGGAATGGGGTAGAAGAACAAGGAAGTTTGCTCTCTCCAGCTTTCACCCTTTGTGCTCTTTTACCACCGCTGGTATCCAGATCAAAGGTGGGCTTGTTAATTAGTGTTCCACCAGGCAAAATGAGGTCACTTTTCCTTCTGGTCCCTAGTGCACCTTACCACTCTGTACCCAACGGTGTGTACTGCTGCTTTGTCTTAATTTACTTTCTCCTGGAATTATTCACCTGGGGCTGAACTCCCTGTCCTCAAAAAGACTGCCCGGTGGGTCGTGAGCATGGTTTTCTTTGAACGAGTGTCAGCTTGAGCCCGGAGGGGACTCTTCTTCCCAAGTCTTCATCTTCAACCTGATAATTCCCTTTACAAAGTCTTTAGACTTTCCCCCACCTTATTTACAAAGGCTGGTACCTTTAAATTTAAATGACAGAAAAATCTGTAAAATTAACTTTTTTTTGAGTTTTCTTTGCATTATGCTGCTTTACGCTGTTATTTTGAGAAAAATGAAAGCGGGCTGCTTTTTTTTTAATCCTAATTTGACAACTATACTGCACGTAAAATCTTAAAACAAATTTCAGCTAGATGTTTGCTTGGAAAGTAATGTGAAGTTGTGAGATAATTGTCTACCACTTGTGTCTTCAGTGTGTCTGTTTTAGTTTTGTCACAGTCCTTCCTTTCCTTTCCTGGCTAAGTGGTGTCTCGACAGGTGACTGGGAGCTATCCTTTCAGCACCACCGTGATAGCTACCTTAGAAATGGATGGAACATTAATGGATACAAATGTTTCCTTACCAAAGAGTCACTTTTTGCTTACATGCACCATTAATTATGAATGCTTGACAAGGAGATAGTGGAACAGGACCAATGGATTGAGAACAGCATCAATTCTAAATATTCCATGTTTTTATCTTAATAGAAAATAGGAAAAATTGTTTCAAGGAGAAAGAGCTACAGAGTGAATAAATAAAATTCTAAAACATATTTAATATGCTTTTACATTTTTCTTCAGTTGATAATTATAATTTTATTTAAAATCTGGTAAATAGCAATCACTCTAGGAAATTGCTCTTTAGCACACACCACAATTGTATTAGACTTATTTAAGTTTTCTATTAATTTTTCTATATGTTAAATTCTGTCATAATTATTATGTCTATGCAACACTTGTCATGAATCCAAAGTGGGAAATTGTATCACCACACATTTTTCTAAGTAACAGCTAAGACTTACATGTATGACATCCGATCCAAACCCAACCTTTGGCACAACTGCAGGTTTTCATTTGAATTCTTCATTATGCGTGAGAATTTCAGTAATGGTCAAATAATGGATTCGAGAGTGGGGGTAGAGTGCTGCAATTAAAATGTAAAAACTGTGGCAAAACTTTTAATGAAAACTTGACATAGATGAGAGAAAATGCAGTCAATGTTGGCATAATGGTATTCTCAGTGATGTAAGAGAGGTTCACCCTGTTCCACACAATAGGTGTATTTTTGCACATTTGTAGATTGGTGTCAATTATGGTTAACTGCATCACATAGTAAATACATTGATAAGGCTTGTCATTTAAATAAATATTATAATGGGACAACTAATTTTGTAGAACAAGTCATTACCCTTTATTTTATGTAAATGCAGTGTTGTGTCACCAGGATATAAAGTATATCAGAGGAAAAAAAATATGTATATATACTGAAAACCCACCATGCGCCAGTCTTCCAGATATTTCACATATGCTATTTCATTAATCTTATTTTGTTACAGTGGACAAGTAATATTCAAAGTATTAAATTGGGCACAAAGGATAATGCATTTACATTTGGGAATAGCATATTACATGATAAATTTGGTACATCGTATAATCTCTTTATGATTTGGAAACACATTTGCATTCAAGGTCTTGAATAAGTGTCAGCAAAGTAGATCTGAAAATAATTCCATTATTAAATAGCACATTGTTGATTGAATCTCAGTGATAAGATCTGTGCGCTGAGTCAGAAACAAACCATTTATCCAACCTCCCAAAAATCTCTGTGGCTCTCATTATGTCAACAAATCTTTCACTACTCCACATGAACTATCTTCTATATAAGAATGAAAAGTCCTAAAAGCCATAAAGTTAGAGAAACCAAAATGGGAGGCTTGATTTATAGTTGTATCTTTTCCACAAATCAGGAGCTAGCAGCTGGGTATAAGAGATGGGAAAGTCTGAAACTTTGAATCTGTATGATTGGCTATAACCAATTTCATTGAGATAGCCTAAATGTGCCTTGCCACAGAAGTTTTGTGCATGATTCCTTATCCACAACTAAGTGATAAGAACATTTAATCAACCATCTCAGACTGTCTAAATCATCCACTGTATGTTATGAGACTAATATCTGCATAAGCACAATATGGATTATGAAATTTTAAAATTTCATAATCAACATTGATGACATATATAAAAATAGAAAAAAAAGTAAAACTCTGTTATCAAGTATACTGGGAGCCTACCAATCTGAAAATCTTCTACCCACATATGAATGTAAATGGAGTATTTATCTGATGAGTCTTCCCCTTGCTCATCTTCCCAGCATTCCCAGTGAAAACAATGTAATTTCTCTCACCTATCCTATCTTTACTAAACCTCTTCCTGAAAATTGCTTCCTGTATCAGTTCACTCCATATCAGTATTTTGTCAACTAAGATGCAAATTGTAGAATATGACATCATAGGAGTTTAAATTCTGCCTTCCCTGAAATGGTCCTCATTAGTAGTCAAGTGGAGTGTTTCCCTAAACTCATAGGCGTGGCATGAATCCTTCTTTCTTTCCTTAACCTCCTCTCTCTTATTTTCTTCCGGGTCTGCTCTTACCTGATATATAATCAAAGAACATTAAATTTGAAAGAAGCCTTAGTTATATTATCTGAAAAGAGGCTTATGTTTAATTTTATAAAGCATGAGTGCTATGATGTTGGCCATACTACTCCTGTTAAGGAGAAATAACCACTCTCCAAGGTCTGTCTGCCTTTCTCCACTTCTCTGTCTCTCCTTCTCTCCTTCTCTCCCACCCCTCTCTTTCACACGTGAACACACACACACACACACACGCACACACACAGAAGTTTCACTTCCACGTGGAGCTTTTATTCACATTCTATATTACACAGGATTGGCCAATGAACCATAATCTTTTCATCTTTCTGGAGCATCCTAACCCACCCTCCTCGCAATGAAGTTGGCTGTCATTAACTCCTCTGTCAACTGACTCCTTTGATAAATGTTGTTTCCTACCTTTTATTTTTATCTTATTTTATTTTTTCGTTGCCAACCTTTTAGAGAAACCCTTTCACATATGACATCCTCAGTAAGCTGAAGAATGTTTACTTGGCTGGGCTTCTACTGGGATTGGGTAGTAATGCTCCACTATATGCGTGTTTGCCTTTGTTCGTTGTTGTGTGACAGACTGTTGTTATATTCAGGAATAAAAAATCCACACCTTACCTCAGCCTCATTTTGGTCCATCTGAAAACACACAATCTATATGCGTAAGTAATTAGAAATGACCTAAGAGTTGTATTTTATTTTTAAATGTAGCACCATGTCTAGCATCTAAATAACCAACCTAAAGGTATTTAAACTCATGAGCACATTGACTCCTGACAACTTGAGTCTTGGGGGTTTGCAAAGGCCCTTTGGTGTTGGGTAGGGTTGGCGCACTTATTTAGACCATTGTGATTGGTAGCAGTGTGGCCCGATAAAAGGCTTAAGAGGAATGACCGCAGACATTTATTTCTCATTTTCTTCCTGATTTAATACCTTCAGGTGCACAGTTCCAGTGCTGTTGCATTTCCAGAAGTAGAGACCCATTGCAATGACTAGCTTTACTAGGAAGGACCTAGTATGCTCATTTTATCACTCCAAATACATTTATTTTTGAAATAAAGGAAAGTATATTGTACTTTTTGTCTTCCACTGTGCTTGTATGCAGAATTAGGCAAATAATAGAACCTTCATAAACAGAATGCAAATTTGCAGCATTATATAGTTTCTGACTGAGAAATGTTAAATACCATAATACTGACTTTCGAACACATCTTTAAGGAAAACTTGAGAAAATTATCATTATGTGAATTAAATTATTATAATTACAATGAAATCATTACACAAAAAATAATAAAATGTTACCAGTTCTCTATGTTAAGAACTTATTAAAATTATAAATCAAAACACCAATGTGTTATTTTTTCCAAAAATATAGCACTCTTGGTTGCTCATTTATTCACCATTGTTACCCCAGCTGCTATGTGTGATCATCAAATGAAAAAACAGAGTTGAAATAATAGGGGAACTAGCTTTCATTACCTCTATATGTGGCCTGCAGCTTTAGCCAATGCCCAGCTACACAGGTTATGTTCTTGCTCCCTCTTCCATATCATCATTCTTCTGTGACCACTACCAACTACAACTGACAAAGATTTCTGCATGCTTCTAACAGAAATCCCTCTAATTTTTGCCATAGCTTTGCCTTTGAGAGATGAAGCCTTTTCTACACCCTTGTCTTTTTTTTTAAATTTTTTATTATGTTATGTTAGTTAGTCACCATACAGTACATCATTAGTTTTTGATATAATGTTCCATGATTCATTGTTTGCCTATAACACCCAGGGCTCCATGCAATACATGCCCTCCTTAATACCCATCACTGGCCTAGCCCAATTCTCCACCCTCCTCCCTTCTGAAACTCTCAGTTTGTTTCCCAGAGTCCATAGTTCATTCCCCCTTCTCTTTACCTCCCCTTCATTCTTCCCTTCCTTCTCCTACTGATCTCCCTGCTATTTCTTATATTCCATAAATGAGTGAAACCATATGATACTTGTCTTTCTCTGCTTGACTTATTTCACTTAGCATAATCTCCTCCAGTCCCTTCCACGTTGCTGCAAATGTTGGGTAATCATTCTTTCTGATGGCTGAGTAATATTCCACTGTGTATATGGACCACATCTTCTTTATCCATTCGTCTGTTGAAGGGCATCTCGGCTCCTTGCACAGTTTAGCTATTTACACCCTAGTCTTGGTTCTATCTATGGTAGTGTTTAATCCAGGAGCATCACTCAAAGCCTTAAAGAACTCTTCGATGATGGCCTCAAAGGCCCATTAAGCTGTTTCTACTTAAATAAATATGTGAGAGACTTCTTTGGGCACTGTGCCCTTGATTTGAGGAGTGAAAACAAAGTTAATACAGCACAAGTAGAATGAGCAAGAGGGTGCATGGGCGGGGGGGATGAAGTTAAAGGCAGAATACAAAGACTCGTATCCTCTTCTCTCCTGGTGCTATTGGCTCCAACAGGTTCCTTACTGTTTCTACCAGCTATTCAGAACAATATGTAAATAACCTTATTAAGCACCTCTCATGTAATCTACAATCACTAATTACTCCTAATTAGTAAGTTTGTCCTTTCACAAGCTTGTCCTAGATCTCCAGAGTGCTGATCCTTAGTTGTTGTTTTTTTCTTTCCTCTGAACATGGCACTTTCCAATTTATTTCTATAAGTACAACCATATCTTATCCCTGTGTCAGAAAATCATTCTCAACTCTTTCATTTAGAATCTCGTTCTCTAGTGAAAGAAGTCTGCTTTCCTAGACGTTGCAGTCACCTAAAAGGCCAACGCCTTTTACTTCTGAACATATTAAAACCACCAAACAAACAGAGGATATTTGAAACAAGGTTGTAGTGGTTTCTTGATAAGAAAGGTTTGTCCTTTCCTTTTTGTCAGGAAATTGAGATGAAAGAGGGGAAAATGATAAAAGCTTGGGAAAATACTTCAGAAACCAGAGTTGGAAATAGGACTCTGAGTTTGAGAATTATATTACAAATTATAAATATGCATAATAATTTCTATAAGAAAATGAATATAGGGAAAATTAGGGAATCAAGTGAAAAAGTTTGAGGAACACAATTGTATTGCCATCCTTCTATTTATATGCAAATAAGTGTGTTTCCTTATTGAATACTCTTCCTTTATTTGGTTTCCCACTCTTCCTGAATAGGAATGCTATGCAACTCATTTTTCTAACAAAACTGTTCTTATCGTAAAGTGAATTAAAACCAAATGAACCTGGTAATTTTTGAACCCTTATCAACAAATAAAAAGAATTTCTCTACAATGCGGGGGTCCAAAATCAGAATTGTGTTTTGTAATACTAGTGTGTATGTGAATTTAAATGATGGATGTTTCCCTTTTTCTGTATCACCTCATTTAACTGTTTTTCAGATAGCTGAGACTTTGTTTTGTTTTTTTCTCTTTCCGCCTGCCTACTTTTTTATAGTAGATTATTTATGTGTGAGAAATTATCATGGGTCTACCAGGCCCTTCGTCCTGTTCTTTCATCATGGCCCTCCTACTGACCAAGTGGAATGCAGAGAAATTTCTGTCCCTTGTTGCCTTTGCCCTTAACCCATATCAGAGACCATTTGTAGCTCTGTGTACTGATCTAGACTGCGATTCCCTCTTGGTTCCTCCCACAGGAGCTTGGGATTGGCATGTACAAACCAGATGTTGGATAATTCCATAGAATCTGCGGTGCCCTTTGTGTATTTGGTCTGATACAAGGTCTGGTTTCTAAGGCCTTCTACCCTACTTTCTGAATCGGGATTTATTTTGATTAACTCTAGCATTACTACCCTTTGATCCTGGCTTTACCTTCTGGTTAATCTCTCCCTGTCGTTTAGATTCCTTGAAAGAGCATCCTATAAACTTTTTTGGCTGACTAGTCTTTCCCCAAAACCAGAACGGTCACATTGAGAAGTTATTTTTCTTCTTGAATTCACATTGAGAAGTTACTTTTCTTCTTCAATACTAAGTCTGTCTTTCAGATTCCAGGATGATGATTTGCGGTCCAGTTCCACTCAGTTAATCAAACATTGATTGAATATCTATTGTGTGCCAGGAATTGTGCTAGATGTGTTGTAGGTATAGGAATGGGTAACAGTTGCATCCTCACAAATGACAGAGTGGAAAAATAGACATAGAAAAAGTCATTAAAATGTCGTGAGGTTTTGTTTGTTTAGTGGAGGAAACCATGGTAATATGCTAGAAGAGAGACTATATCTCATGGTTTCAGAGATGGTTTCTTAAAAGGTGACCTGAGCTTAGCCTGAGTTAGGTTAAGAAATATGGACACAAAGACAGAGAAAACTGCATGAGCAAAGGCCCAATGTTGTGAAAAGCAGGGCAGTGTTTAGGAAAATACAAGTGCGTACAAAAGGAAAGGGAGTGATAGATGCCAGGTCAGGGAGACTCCTGTATCCTGTGCCGAAAAGTAGGCTCTTTATTTTCTAGGTGAAGAGGATCACTGAAGGGTTAGCCAAGGCTTAGTGGGGTATGATTTGCATTTCAAGAGAGCTTTTGGCTGTAAGAAAGGTTATCCTGAAGGTGGAGCAGGCCTGGAAGCGGTTCAAGTGCTAGGAGGTTATTACAATGGTCCAATTAAGAGATGACAAATGTTGACCCCAGGGTGTTGGGAAAAGACACTAAAAGAAGAGAGACAATGTTAAAAACAGTGAAATTGACAAAACTGGTTAGATGTGGAGAACTGCCGAGAACGTAATTTTCATGCTAATTTCCAGGTAACTGACACCTTTCTTTGCCTGAAATGTTGCAGTTTTAACAATGCGTACTGGACAGTGTCCATCCTCCAGCTCAGCTTATCCCCTTCGCCATCATGCTTAGTGCTATTATTCCTGCTCCACACCTTTATTAACGGTCCCTTGATTAAACTATCTAGGATTTCCCCTGAGTGTTCTACGGGGACCTTGACTGTTATGGGACATGATGAATTTAGTGGAAAAACTCTTGAGTTTGAAGTGCCAAAAAACCGCCACCCAAGTACTTATTAGATATGAGTCTGATGTCCTGAGGAGATGGCAGGCCTGGAGATGTGAATGGGGATCTCCCAGTGGAGAGCAAGGTGGAGAAGGGCAGTGGGCCACAATGGGCCTTGAGGGGCACTAACATTTTATTAGGAACCTAAGAAGATGAAGAAGAAACAGCCAGAGAGGTACAAGAGGAAAGCAGAATCAAGGAAATCCCGGGTCTAGGAAATTGCAAGTGGGAAAGATTGGCGAAAAGCATCCAACGCAGTAGAAAAATCCTATAAGCTAAGATCTGGAAAATATCTTTGGACAGGAAAATCGGTAGGCTGTTGGTCTCTGTGGCGCTTGGGAGGAGCTGAGGAGTAGAGAACCGGCCACTGATTTGTCAAGAGCATAGGCATCAGGTCAGAGACACCGGACTTCTATCTTACCAACCAGCGGGATGTGGAGAAAGTTGTTTCTCTTGTGTGCGGGGCCCCTTCGGCAATCTGTTGAATTTATCTCACAGGATAATTGTTAGGCAGGAGTAAGTGAGATAATGGCCATAAAGGACTTTAAACTGTGCCTAGAATACAGTAAGCACTCAATAAGTGTTACGTAGAGAAATAAAAAAAGAAGGCAAGAAATAAGATGGTAAAAATAGCTAAAGCAAAGTTAAAGAGGTCGAACAATAAACATGCGTCTAGGGCCGCATCTTCCAAAATATGCTTCATGGAACATGCGAGTTGCAGTGTCAACAGATACTAACACAAGCACTTCTGTGGTAACAGGAATTTGGGAAATAATCTATTTAACTTTGTTTAAACTACTATTAATTCATTGATTATTATTATTTTTTGTACCAGGACTTCTCAGAACCCCCATGATGTCAATATGCATCGTGTTTTCCAGAAGGGAGATCTAGCAGTAGCATTTCCCAAGTTTGATTGTAGAATTCATTTTCTAAAAATAATTTATGGGAATAGTGATTATACTCTAAGAAACAGTAGCAATGCTTGTACACTCGACACTTCCTTTTTTCCCCTTACCACTCTTTTTTTAAAATGAGCAATATAACCTTAATGATAGGAGAAACATGGCAGCAAGATCAGTTATAATTTAAATCTCAAAATCAGAAGAATTTGCATGAAGAAAAGCAACCACTCCCAACTTTCTTATCAGGGATTGATGTTTAAGAAACTCTCTCAGAAGAAAAAAAATGTACATATTCTCTTTATTTTATGAATTATGCTAACTCTAGTTTTGGTAACTGTATAGACAAAAAGGTTCTTTGGCCTTTGGGTATTAAAAAATGGAAAATTCAGTTTAACCTTATTCTCTAATATAATTATCTTAATATAAAACTTGAGAGAACAATATGTTTTGTTCAGTATTTTTTGTCTTTAATTTTATTGCCAATTGGTTATAAATGGTGGACTCACTATCAGCTGAGAGGCGGCCGTTCCACTTTTAGACACCCATTTCGTTGTTTGGTTGGTTTGGCTTTGAGACGGACTATTTCTGGTTGTAGCTTTCACACATTACTACTATCTCGGTTTCACGTTAGTGGAGCACTGTGTTGTGACTGTTCCTGCCTTCTTGCGTGTTCTGAGTAATCGCTTGCCAACAGACCTGACAGGTGATAAAGATAAAATGTGAGAAGCTTGTCATCTCTCTGTCCTGTCCTCAGCCGTCCGTCATATCACTTCAAGCAGTTTATACCAGTCCGCATTTTCTGCTTGTTACCCTTTCTTCTCTTTCGTGGCCAAAATAGCCAGTTGGATGGAAGGCAGCTCTCATTCTTCCCAGTAGGATCCCATGAGGAACCATGATAAGGGTTTGAGAGTGCTAGAGTGGGAAAATTGCATGGTCCATAACAAGCATTTTATAAATGCAGATTTTATTTTATTCTCATCTCTGTTCAAAGGATATTTCCTCAACATGTCTTTCATGAACAACGAATCTATAACCTCCCCATCAGGGGTGCTTGGGTGGCTCAGTTGGTTAAGTATCAGACTCTTGATCTCAGCTCATGTCTGGATCTCAGGGTCATGAGTTCAAGCCCCGTGTTGGGCTCCATGCTTGGTGGGGGGCCTACTTAAAAAAGAGTCTCCCTAAAAATTTACCACTTTTACCCAGGTTTATTTTCTTCAGAGAATGTCTCACTCATCATGTGACATTGTACTGGATCTTTATTATGACTCGCTCCCCCGTGGGAAGGCTTGTAGGTTCCATAACACAGCAAGGACTTTATCCATTGTGTTCGTGCTGTACCCCCAGCTGCTAGAAGAGCACCTGGACCACGGTAGGTGCACAGGAAATACTTGCTGAATAAATGAATGAATGTTGAATGAGTAAATGGGGTGAGAAAGGTCAAGTAGAAGTTAGGGGACAGTCTCAAGAGGAAGAGTAGGATGCAGGCATGCGGGGGCAGAGAAGGGAGGTGCTGCACAGCGAGATGAAGTAAGAGGGAGAGTCTGTCAGGCGGGGGGTGCTGAGTGGGGCGTGGGAGGGAGGGAATCAGAATGAAGAATGGTCTGGAAACATTGCTTTGTTGATCTTGTGGAGGAATCAAAGGCTTTATTATAAGTGAAAATGAACTCTTTTAGACACCAAGATAAGGTTCCTCACATATTTTTTTCTTGCTATTTTATTAAGTCAGAATAAACCGCTAAGGACAAAAGATGTGTGTGGCCAAGCAGCAGATGGGGTTTCTTGTGTGATGAATTCTTATCTGTGGTACAGTAAAAACTCGGAATTTTGATCATTTATTCTCTGTCTTATTCACTGTGTGTAAAATATACTTTAGCTTCTAAAACAAAGGAGCTTCTGAGTTCTTAAAGTCTGAAAGTGTGTTCTCTTCTTGGCTTTACAATTTGAAAATATCTAAATGAAAAGAATTTTATAAACAATGTTTTTCCTCATTTTTCTCTCACCATGCATGTCGATGTACTCAGGTTGGCTCTCGACCTCTAAACTCATTTTTAGAAACTCACATAACTAATTGGAGCTAGACGATAAATCATTGCTTTTCTATAATACTTAGAACTTATATTTTCTTTACTCCTAAAAATAAGATTTTTAAATGCATATAAGTACTTCGTAGAAAAAATTTTTAATGGATTTTATGGATGTCCTTTCCCATATAAGGTCCCAACAGGTAATTTTATACAGAAATTAATGGTAATTTTCACACTCAGTTGAAGTATTAGATAATAAATATTTCATTATCTGGGGCACCTGGGTGGCTCAGGTAGTTAAACATCTGACTTAGGCTCAGGTCATGATCTCAGGGTGGTGAGATTGAGGCCCCCTCCACCCTTGGCTTCACACTTAGCTGGGAGTCTTCTTCTCCCTCCACCCCTCCCCCCACTTGTGTTCCGGCACTCCCTCTCTAATAAATAAATAAAATCTTTAAAAATAAATAAACAAATAAATATTTCATTGTCCAAATATGGACAGTTAAACGGGCTGATTAAATTAGTGTTGTATTCATTAAAATGTTAGTATATATCCACCAAAAACCTGGATTGTCAAGATTTTCAAATGGCAAAAATACAAAAGTATGATTAAAACAAATGCTCTGGGGCGCCTGGGTGGCACAGAGGTTAAGCGTCTGCCTTCGGCTCAGGGCGTGATCCCGGCGTTGTGGGATCGAGCCCCACATCAGGCTCCTCCGCTATGAGCCTGCTTCTCCCTCTCCCACTCCCCGGCTGTGTTCCCTCTCTCGCTGGCTGTCTCTATCTCTGTCAAATAAATAAATAAAATCTTTAAAAAAAAATAAAAAAATAAAACAAATGCTCTGACTTACGTAAATCAGTATTTCACTAGAGAATTGAAAGGCATTACATCAGCTTGTAATAGACCGATCTATATCTGTAGTCTACTCCTGTGCTGATAAAGTGTGGAAGTTTGGGTTAGTTGTAGTTTTTTTCTATTACTTTAATTTTGGTTTTGTTTGTCGATTCATTAATATCCTTTATAACTGAAAATAGACGAAAATTGTGATCAGATATTGATATACTCACAGATGCAGCTATTAACCACGATTCTGTGATTAATAAATTATTTTCCTTAAGTGTAATGATCCACAAACCTAGGTTTGTGGAACTCTTCAAGCACACATTTATGGGAGTCTCTTTCTGTCTCCGAGGGGTACACCAGGATTAGACTAATTAGACTACGTCATCCTTTCTCTGAGATAAACCAGGGATTTCTTCTGTAAGTCAAGTTGCTGGCCCATGAAATAGACATCCTGGTGAGATTGCTGTGGCGTTTCTATTTACTTTGACATTGTGTTGAAAACTAAAGTGTAGTCATCAAACGGGAGTGCGCTTGCCAAATACCGCAAAGTAAAAGCATCATATTTACGATAAGCACCAATGCCATTACCATAAGAAATGTCTTATTACTTGGATGTACTTAAAATTCCTAGATTTTATCTAGGAAGAAAAATGGGCTTCTTAAGTTTCTGAATAAGTTGATTAATAAGGTGAATAATAAAAAGCCAAGGGAATTGTATATTGTCTGCAATGTATTATTAAACAGTGAGTCATGTGGTCCTCCCTTAAAGGACTATAGAAAAATCCTTCATAGATGCATGGAATGTATCGGTACAGTAGAGTTATTTACATATAGATACAGTGAAGGGACGTGGCCAGGTTCATTTTTTTCATCATCCCCGAGAAATTCCTCTACGGTCTCCCGTAGCTAAGTTATACTTTTTAATTAGTCTCTCGGAAATGACTATAGGCCTCACTCAAAATGGTTAGGTACTTGGGATTTGTAATATGGGAATTCTGGTGTTGTCAAAACTGTGTTAAAATGATTGCAGGGGCTTAGAATGAAGTATTATGGACTTAATCCTAAAAACAGCTTATCAGTTGCTTCTTTTTAATTAGCTGAAACTGTTAAAGCTGTGAAAAATCAGCCGTTCTTTCGAGGTGCTCCACATTGCTTCCTTGAATTCATTTTTTTGCATTTTTGCAACTCACAAAAGACAGCTGTATCTTCAAGTCCTTTTTCATCTGAGTGATGCACCATCTTCTTATTTATTTATTTTTTTGAAGGCTAATTGGGAACCTAATGAGAATCTTTCTATTGACATTCTTGTTGCCGTGCCGAGGCCTTCAATTAGCCTTTTACTCTGTGGCTTCTGGAGGCTCTAAAGAGGGAGTTCTTAATTTGAAATCGCTAAGGAAGTCTGAATCAGGTGCGCATCGCCGTACACAAGAATTTGATAATAGTGGATTAAGAATTTGAAAACTAATACACGTTCACTGAGGAAACTGTGTCAAATACAGCATGCAGAAAAAGAGGAAAGTAGTCATTCCTACACACTCTCTTCCAAAATAACCACCATCTGGGGATATATCATTCCAAGTTTTTTCCAATGTCTGTGTATCTGAGTCTGTTAAAAAAAAAAAAAGTATCAAATTATCCTGCTATTTCAGCATACTCTTTTCACTTAAATGTATTATGATAATTTTTTTCAAGCATTTTCGGTCCTCTGGAATTTAGGACATTAGGCCATATGTCTTTGGGTCAATTGTATTCAACTCCCAATTGTATTTGCCTCAGTTAAGGATGTGGATGATTATACCTATCGATTATGACCACGAAGTGTTGGGAACCATGACCTATGTGTATGCCTCTCACTAGTGTGACTACTTAAGAATTAATCACAGAGAGGGATGCCTGGGTGGTGCCTCCATGAAGTGGCTTGACTCTTGGTTTCGGCTCAGGTTGCGATCTCGGGGTCTTGAGATCGAGCCTGGCATGGGGCTCCATGCTCAGCACGGAGTCTGTTTGAGATTCTCACTTGCCCTCTCCCTCTGCCCCTCCCCAACACGCTCTCTCTCTCAAATAAATAAATCTTTAAAAAAAAGAATTAATTACATAGAAAAACTTCAGATGCTGTATTTATTACCCATATCTCCTTAGCTAAATACCATGCATAAAAAAATTAAGAATATAGGTTTTCTAGTCAAAAGTATGTGGGATTTCTGATCTTTTCACAGCAGACACAAATTACAGTGGCTGCCCAGATCACCAT
Organism: Ursus americanus; assembly: GCF_024610735.1. NCBI lineage: Eukaryota > Metazoa > Chordata > Mammalia > Carnivora > Ursidae > Ursus > Ursus americanus. The sequence goes on from NC_142151.1 coordinate 15,785,830, forward strand.
TCTTTCTGTGGCCACGTCTGCCATCTTCCCCACCACCTGCCCTTCTTAGAGGAAACCTCTTTCTGATTCATGTTCTGAAAGGTCATACCATACTCCTACTTGGCCTCAATGCCCTGGACAGAGTGATCAGTTAAGGGGGTGAACACCTGATCTACGATAAGCCCATTTGGGGATTGTGCCTCACTGATCATCGTCTTTGAGATGGGCATTGATCTAAGCCAAACCTATCAGAAGCTATCCCGGCAAGTATTTTCAAATTGGCAATGTTGGGGAAGAGTCTTCTCCTTTCAGTTGTGGAGCTATGACAGGAGCTAAGACACACAGAGCTAAGACATGAGCTTGGAAACTGTCCCCAACCATAAAACAGACTCACAAGAACCATTTGTTTTTTTTTAACAGTATAGTTTCTTTTTAAGTTTTTATTTAAATTCCAGTTAGTTAACATACAGTGCAATGTCAGTTTCAAGTGTACAAGATAGTGATTCAGCACTTCCATACATCACCCTGTGCTCATCACAAGTACACTCCTTAATCCCCTTCACCTATTTCACCCAACCCCTCAACCCCAACCCTCTGGTAACCATCAGTTTGTTCTCTATAATTAAGAGTCCGATTCTTGCTCTGTCTCTCTCTTTCTTATTTTTTCCCCTTTGTTTGTTTTGTTTCTTCTTTTTTAAATGTTTTTTGAGATTTTATTTATTCATTTGAGAGAGAAAGAGCACGAGCAGAAGAGAGAGAGAGGGAGAGGGAGATGGAGAAGCAGACTCCCGGATGAGCAAGGATCCCAGGACCTGGAGATCATGACCTGAGCCAAAAGGAGAAGCTTAACCATCTGAGCCACCCAGGAGCCCCTGTCTGTTTCGTTTCTGACATTCCACATGTGAGTGACACTTTTTGACTGAAAAGGAGGGAGGAACAGTGGAGATTTCAACAAAGCTTCTTTTTTGCAAAGACTATCTCATTCTTCAGACGCCAGAGAGTTACTCCGCAGGTACTCAGAAAGATTACAAAACAGCAGTCTACTACAGTGCAATTCCATCGTAGCCAAGCAGGCATAATACCCATGCTTGGAATCTTTAAGTAATCTGAATCGGAGTGATGATATAACTTCATAGTAACCGGGGCACTTCCGAGAGTGAAGGGATCGTTATGCCAGGAGAGCAGACATAAGTTGGCCTGTTTCGGGAGAACCAGGACAGATGGTTACTCCCTCCTGAATATACTAACAAAAACGTCCAATGCAGAATGTACTAGCTCCTCACCCATCTCTGAAAACCAGTGGTCAACCTGAACAAGTTCAATTAGCGATATACAAGGAACTATAATTAACTTCATCAAAACATAAAATCTGCGCAGGAATGTTTATAGCAGCATTGTTTGTACTAGCCAAACACTGAAAATAACCAAAATGGCTTTCAATAAGCACATGGTTAAATGAGCTGTGATGCTTCCATACCAGGCAATACTACTCAGCAGCTCTTGATGCACACAGCAACTTGAATGAACCTCGAGAAAATTATGCCGAGTGAAGAAAGCCAATCTCAAAAGGTTGCACACTGTAAGATTCCATTTCTATAATATCCTTGAAATAACAAAATTATGGAGATGAGAACGCATTCATGGTTGCCAAGGGTTTAAGATTAGGTGGCGAGGGGAAAGGTATAGAGAGCCTTGTGTTAATGGAAGAGTTGTGTATCTTGATTGTGGTGGTAGTTACATGATGTTGTCCATGTGATAAAGTTGTATAGGTCTATACATATTCATACACAAATAAGCACATAATGACTGGTGAAATCTGAATAAATTCTATGGATTGTACCAATGTCAATTTCATAGTTTGGATATTTTCTTGTTTGGATATGTAAGACGTCAATATTCGAAGAGGCAGGGTGAAGGGTGCATGAGACCTTACCGTACATTTCTTTGCAACATTCTATAAATCTGTAATTTTCTCAAAGAAAAAGTTTAAACAACCTTATTAAGTTCATTTGTTCCTCCTTCCCTCCCTTTTCTCTTTCCTTCCTTCCTCCCTTCCTTCCTTCTTTCCTTTTCTTGTGCCTGGCACTCTGACTAGGGTTAATTAACTGACTAATTGACAGTTAGAGCCTTTTTCTTTTTTTTTTTTTAAAGATTTTATTTATTTATTTGACAGAGATAGAGACAGCCAACGAGAGAGGGAACACAAGCAGGGGGGAGTGGGAGAGGAAGAAGCAGGCTCCCAGCAGAGGAGCCTGATGTGGGGCTCAATCCCAGAACGCCGGGATCACGCCCTGAGCCAAATGCAGATGCTTAACGACTGAGCCACCCAGGCGCCCCTAGAGCCTTTGTCTTATGAGGACTGTCTCAGAAAGACAATAATTATACTTGCAGGGAAAGTAAAGATATCTAAGCAAATGTGAAAAACTCAGGAAAATACCCAGGGATCCCAGTAAAGCCCCATTAGCCACAGACTCAAATGCATTATGAGGAAGGTTGGGTATTGAACTACATTCTTACAAGAGTTATCCACTGAGTTCTGGAAAGGACCACAGGTTATTGGCCCTTTCATAATTCCCATAACACCAATGTGAGAGACAACATTTTAATGACTCTTCAGAAAATAATTAAAAATGGAGTGATAGAAGTTACCATTGTGGGAAGTAAGGACAAAATACTTAATTGTTTAAGTGATAGCATTCTTCATTTCTTTTAGCAGTTATTAAGTAACATATCTGGAAATAAAATAAATAAATTAGGGTGAAATAGAAAGTGTAAGACAAGTTAGGAGGTTCGAGTAGAACAGGGGAGACGAATGGAGGATATATGAAGGTGAATAGGTTTTTCGCTATTTCCACCAGTCAATCATCAAACATATATCAAATTGGACATCTAAGAGAGGTGCTGTGCTCATCATTTTTAAGAGTAGAGGACAAAGTTATGCCCTCCTGAAGTCTGTACTATAAAAGGGAAATCATAAACATGTAGCAAGTTACAAGGCAATTTGCGACTTACTACTGTAAGAGATTCCTGAAGTAGTAATATATTTATTTGCAAGTGAACGAGACGGAGGACTATATGCAGCAAAGTGCCCTTGCGTTCAGATAAGGGACAGAGCACTTAGGCTTGAAGGAGCACCAGGTTCATGAAAGAAGACAGATTTTAATCTGAATCTGGTCTGATACTGCCAGATAGATAGACGAGGTTAAGGAAAACATTCCAGGTTGGAGAAATAGAGGAACAAAAGTAGGAAGTGAGAAAATGTAGGCTCTGTTTAGGAGGCTCGAGTAAAACAGGGTGGTTGGATTCAGGTCCTAAGGAGGCTGAGTGGCAGGAAGCGAGGTGGAAAGGGGGGTTCTGCCCAGCCACGAGCTTCTTATTCATAACCTTCTGTACCAGAGTGCTACCAAGGCAGGCATTAACATGAGCTTCCGCTCAGCAGTGGTGTGCAGGAAAAAATTATCATACCTCATTTTAGCTTTAATTGCTTTTATAATTCTGAATTTGCTGGTAAATGCAAATGCTTAATTCTAAATACGTGTGCTCTGTCTTAATTAGATAAAATAATCCTCTGTTGGTTGGGTAGTTCAGTAAATTAGTCCCTAGACTTAAACTCCCCTGGATCTTGTTGTTTATGCATTAATCTGTAGGCACTCTTCGAGATAAATGGAAAATAAGTGGATTTTTTCAGAGACAGGTTGTAACTGTCAGCATATTTTTGTCAACCTTAAAAATAAAATAGCCAGTTAGTTTACCAAAAAAATGAGTTTATTCGGGAATAGCAGAGGAATTGCAATTTGGGACATGCAAACTCTGCCCAACCACAGGCAACTACAGAGAACAAAGGAGAGAAGTATTCTTTTACAGAGGAACAGAGGAATTTGGGAGAGGCTGTTTGTCTACAGGAGGTGAGTAAGAGTTTGGGGTTGTGGCAACTTCTCATTGGCTGAATTGTGGTGGTTGTCATTGGCTGGGTTGTTGCTGGGTGAGGAGAAAATCTTCCTTCCTCCTGCTCGGGGTAGTAACGTAAGCTGCTTCTTATCAAGATATGTAAAGTAAGCTGCAAGGAGTGGTACATGCATCAGAGCTCCCCCTTCAGGACCTCCATTCTTTTTTTTTATAAGATTTTATTTATTTTTTTGACAGAGAGAGAGAGAGAGAGAAAGAGAAAGAGAGAGAGAGAGTGAGCTGATTCAGGGCTCAATCCCAGGACCCTGGGATCATGACCTGAGCCAAAGGCAGATGCTTAACCAGCTGAGCCACCCAGGAGCCCCAGGACCTCCGTAGTTTGTTTTTTTTTTTTTTTTTTATTTTTTTAAATAATTTTTTATTATGTTATGCTAGTCACCATACAGTACATCCTTAGTTTTTGATGTAGTGTTCCATGATTCATCATTTGCATACAACACCCAGTGCTCCATGCAATATGTGCCCTCCTTAATACCCATTACCAGCCTATCCCAATCCCCACCCCCCTCCCCTCTGAAGCCCAACTGAGGACCTCCATTTTGAATGAGATTTTCCTTTACTTAGCTTCACACTTTCAAATTTATATCCTCTGCATGTGACTAAAAATTGCCATGTTTATTATAAAAATTATAATTCACATACATATTCTGTCATACTTACAGAATTTCTTCTACAGTTTTAAAACTACAAGTAAAATTACATGCTGCTAGACAAAACTGAATAGAGGATCTAAATCTCTCTGTTATATATATAAACACCCTACCAACGCAGCAATCAAGGTCCCACCGATAGTGCCACATTTATTTATAAGGTATATCTATAGGGAAGCATCCAGTACAAGTATCTCTGGCAGAAATGAAAAGATTTGTTCTCACAAAACTCACTGTCTTACTGGAAACAATGGCGGTGGTGCTGACCATCACTCTCACCTATTGAGGGGCTGCTGGTTTTTGGGAACTGTTCCAGGGACTTTACATACATGATCTCATTCCATCCTTATATAATCTTGTAATCATCATCACTGTTTTCATAATGAGTCAGCTGAGTTTCAGAGAGGTATTGAAGGCTTTAGGAATGAAACCATAGAACTCGCATACTCCCGTCATACGGATGTGTGTGAAAACTCTGACATGGCTTCCATTTTCTCATTCACTACCTTCTATCTTCTGTCTCTTCCTCTTAAGAGAGAAATATCCTGAGACACAGGAGAACTGAATCACTTTCTAAGTCATTGGTGAGGACTGCCATTTGGAAAGAAGCGGGGTACGGGTTACTGCTGGAGACAGTTGGTTCCTGCTCACCCAGAAATCTTTCTTGCAGCTTCTCCTTGTGTCGATCAGTCTGTCAGTCACATGTACCACCTTCAGTTTAACGGATCAAGGGCTTCTTCACGTGGTTAGATAATGGCACAGAGCCGAATATAATGCGAGTGTTGATGTGAGGGCGCATACTTTAATTTTTGTATAGAGCCTTTAGAATCAATGACATAAGCACCCGGGAAGATTGATGCCCTGGCTTTGGAAGCCGGCACGAGCGTCTGTGGCTTGCTGCCTTTGCGTAGCCTTGACACCTCAGACAGGCCTTTCCCTCCACGAAGGATAGCACCTGGACAAAAACAATTTTAACACTAATGTCTTCCTTTTGATTGCATTAGATTTGCAAATTAAACAGATTAATGGTAGTGTTCTGTGTTCCTCTCAGCTCTTCTGTTTAATACTCTTATCTGACAAAGTGTAAATAGAAGACATAATTAATTACTCCTGACTTGCATGTCAAGTTGCATAAAAAATTACATCCCCGAGACACCCATTATTACATATCTGACTGTTCTGTGAAATTGGTTTTGGAAAGAAAAAGCCTACCTGAAGATAAGAGTTTTGTTTGTTTTTCCCTTTTTATTTAATTGACTCGAGTATCTGAAAAACGATGTGGGAGAACATTAACTGTTAACATGATTTTAAGGAGCTTACTTCATTTGCCCAAAGATGTGTTATTTTGATTTTTTTTTTTTTTACATTTTTCTGTCTGGTTATGAGATGCTAAGCTCCGTATATGAAAGTTATAAAAATGTTGATGCTTGGGGAGCCTGGATGGCTCGTTCGGTTAAGTGTCTGCCTTTGGCTCAGGTCCTGATTCCTGGGATAGAGCCCCACACTTCGGGCTCCGTGCTCAGTGGGGAGCCTGCTTCTCTGTTTCCCTCTGCTCCTCCCCCTGCTCGTGCTCTCTCTCTCTCTCTCATATAAATAAATAAAATCTTTTAAAAAATGATGATGTTTGCACAGAAGGAAGGCCCCAGAATATGGCTATTACTGCTTTAGAATATGTCCTGCCGAGAAATTATTAGCAAGCACACTCTGCCATACGATCCCCTCCCTAAATTATTGGAACCTTGAGCTGGGAAGTGTACTACCAGGGCTGAAAATAAAATAGAATAATTGTTCAGCCATTTCTTCTGTCTCATCTGTTTGAGTTGATCTGAATGAAATGAGGTCTGTGCTTTAACTGGAGAGCTCAGCATTTCATATTTAGCTCTCAATCTGTTTTATGATAATTTTTGAAGGAACAGACTGCTCATGACAAAATGTGCTGTACTATTATTAAAGGTGTCCTGCCTTTATAAATTTCTATCACTTTGAAGCAAAATGATGGGAAGATTTTTGAATGAGCATATTTTCTAAGTTTTTAATATTTAATACAATGTAATAGGTATCTCAAGTTGGAGAAAACCAAGTACCTGATGGGAAAAAATGTTAGGGTTATCAATGGAACAAGGCACCATAGAGGAAAGATTACTTGCCCACAATCACTGACTCACTTTACCCCTCTGTAAAAATGAAAATTATAATCACTTCTACTTCATGGGATTTCCGTGCAACCTAAATGAGATAATCTCTGAAAGGACTTCGTAAATTGTAAGACACAATTTAAATATATGATATCTTATTAAAAACAATTGTATCCTGTTTCATTTGCTCTGATACACACAGATTTTCTTTTTTCACATTTATGCTTATCTGTCCGTGTGTGTAGTGCGTGTCATGGAGGGCTATACTTAACACTGTAGTATGTTCTGCTTTTTTAAAAATAAGGTTTCCCCTACCCAAGTTAATTTTGGGTCATCTATAATCACGGCTTGATGATATGACTGGTATGACTGAATATACAAAACTGATTAAATTTATATATCTAATGGCAAAATATTTTCACGTCAGCTCTGCCTCTTTTCTATAGATTAGATCATTGAATAAAAAAGGATTTTTAACCTAACTTTGTGCATGAAATACTGTCAAGCATTCTATTCATACAGTATTTATGTATATGAACACTGCTCATCTCTCATATGGTATATTCAACCTTTTTTCATTTCTTCTTTCCATGAACATTCATTGAGCAACAATTATATGCCAAATCCTGTGCTAATCAGTCACTGTTTCTTCAGGATTCCCTCATCTGTGGGTATAAATTGGTACATATTTACAGTAAGTCCTGGTATAAAGCAGTTGGCCCCATCAGTACACGGGAGACAACAGCCTTCTTCTATAAAGGGCCCACTTGAGTTTTTCTCAGAGCAGGGGGACATTTGCTATGGAACCTTCTCTGGTTGCTCCCTCCGCTTTCCCGGCCCTACATTCCCCTATAGACGTCTCCCCACTCCACTAAGTATTTACTACTCCTGAACCCCATCACCTTCCCTGCCTCACTCAACATTTTCTGTCCGCTTGATAACTGAGGATTTCTTACTGGTCAAGCTTGTGTTCTGGTTTTCATTTTTCCCCTCAGAGCCTGTCAGCTGTGAGCCTATGGATTTCTGGAATTCTTTTTTTTTTTTTTTTAAGATTTTATTTATTTATTCGACAGAGATAGAGACAGCCAGCGAGAGAGGGAACACAAGCAGGGGGAGTGGGAGAGGAAGAAGCAGGCTCCCAGCGGAAGAGCCTGATGTGGGGCTCGATCCCATAATGCCGGGATCACGCCCTGAGCTGAAGGCAGACGCTTAACCGCTGTGCCACCTAGGCGCCCTGGATTTCTGGAATTTCTGTCCCATTAATTCTTCCAGCGTTTGTGAATTTCATTTAGACGGAAGCTGAGATCTGACCGCCCCCCCCATAACATTAACAGTAGCAAAAATTACTTCTCTAATTTGATCTGCCTCTCATTTATCTTGTCGACTTTCCAGTCAAGTCAGATAAACTGGTGGACAGTGAAACAATCAAATGCTTAATAGCATGCCGAAAGATAAACAGACATGAAGACAACCTAACTACAAAGAAAGAAGAAAGCTTGTGTTAAATACATTTTATTTTATGGTCTTTATAAAAATTTGGCATCTTAATTGAATGTGAAAATAGATACAAAGTCAAAATTTAATTTATATTTGAGACTCTACCCCAGGTATTTATTTCTCAATTCCTCCATGGTTGAGATATTACAAATTATTAAAAGCCCTATGTATCTCGAAAGTATTTTCATTTTACATTAAATGTCCCAAGTAAGTAGCCATTTTACATGAATTCAAAATTTAAATTTACAAAAGAAACTCTATTGTCCACATGAACATATCTTAAATTGAGGGAGAATTTTATATGAGTCTATATAATCATTATCATGTTCTAATTAAAATAGAGTAAAATAAATAAAATATGAAAACCAGGCTTTATTTCTTGAAAAAAATAAGAAGAAATTTACACCATTTTGAAGCTACCAGTTCTAATTATTATTAATGTTAAAAATTCCAAAGTTATGGAAACATAGGGAATATGTTATAGTTTAAGTGTAATGCTTGCTGATTACATCATTTTAAGACTTGTTAGTGAGCATAACCCAAATGGTTCTAAAATACATTTATTTGGAAATTTGCATTAAAAAAGCAGATCATCTTCAAGTATTTCACAAACATGGCACTGATTTTTTAAAGCATCCCTGTCCTTGGGGCTCCTGCGTGGCTCAGCCGTTAAGCATCTGCCTTCAGCTCAGGTCATGATCCCAGGGTCCTGGGATCGAGCCCCACATTGGGCTCCCTGCTTGGCGGGAAGCCTGCTTATCCTCTCACACTCCCCCTGCTTGTGTTCCCTCTCTCGCTGTCTCTCTCTGTCAAATAAATAACTAAAATCTTTAAAAATAAATAAATAAATAAATAAATAAATAAATAAATAAATAAAGCATACTTGTCCAAAGGAATAATTCAGGACAGCCAGATTCTACAGACGTCTTCTAAAACTTGGATATGTGCAAGTCAATCAATGAAAATAACATCAATTTCTTCCTTTTAACTCAGTAACTTAAGATTAATAAAACACCTATTAAAAGAGATGAAAGCAAATGTAGTAAATGTTTTTGAAATGGTTTCATATTATAAATTAAAACTTCTATGTGTGATCTTTCAGGTCATGGAAAATTCATGCAAAATTTCCTTAATGAAGTTTTCAAAATACTATGTGAAAAAATGGGTTTTAAGTTGGGGATTTCATGGCTCTTTTCATATGCTGATCTCGGTTCAATATCAAGTCTCTCTCTTTTCACAAACCATCTGGGAGATTGACAAGTCGCATCTCGCCAGATGGCCTCGCATACCCACCTCTCACTTCCATGGCGCCACACCTCCATGATAAATCCTGGAGTGCTGTGATACAACGTTTCTGCACAGGAAGAATGCCACAGCTCATGGCATTAAGGGCCAGTTCACCATTGCCCACCTCATTTCTCAAGGTTGACACTGGATATGATTTCCACCAGTGCTGAAGTGTTCTAAGACACAGAATAATTGTTTCCAACTGTATGTACCCACCAGCCTCCTATTTTCCTGTCTTTCTTCAATTTCTCTTCCTGTCCCATCTTTCCCTCTCTACTCCCTGGTCTATACTTTTATTATTTACACTTTAGAGAGAGAGAGCCTTCTTCTTTCTTCCTCTTCTCTTCTCATATATAAATCACTGGAAAATGTACATTAAAGCATCAGAAAATAGCTACACAGTTTTTGGTTCTGGGAGGGGGGAGCAGATAATATCTTGCTGAATCTAGCCTGCAGCCTGTTTATATTTTGTAACAAGGAATTTAATTGCCTGTGTCAACTTATAGAATAACTTGATGTTTTAACGTCACTGCCTGTGACTAGGCTCTCAAGGTCTTTCTACTTTCCTCTTGTCTTTATAAATATCAGGGAGGCACTAGAGAAGTTGTGAAGGACAAGGACATGGAAAGGGCTCTCCCCCCCCCAACTTAGATATCAAATCTGACTTCAGTTTCTTCCCCCATCCTCCCCCCACTTCTCTCTTGTGAACCCCTCTCATAAATTTTAAGAATTCTTCCCACCTTTTGGTATTAAAGAGTAAGTGTGAATCAGAAATGTCTACAAATATGATAGGTTTCATGTCTCTGATGACTTGAACATCTTTCTTTTAACATACTTGATATTAGCTCCCACTTTTTTTTTACCCTCTTTTCTCTTTCTTGACTTTCAGGCTTTAGTGCCTCTGTATCCTCCGACCAACATAGAAACTGCCCATATCCTCAGGTCCATGTTTTGAATAACAAGCCTAAGTGCCTGCCACATTATTTTTCCCACTTAGCAGTGGTCGAATGCCATGAATGTGCTCCTAGTATAAGCACAAACCATATCACATTAGAACTTTGTCTCCAGGAACCTTATTTCAAATCTCTTTTTGACTTAAGTTTTCGAAACGCTGTCTTAAGTGTTATTTTATTTCTCCCATTTCCTCCCCATCATGGCTATGACAACAGCATACCCCCATCATTTTTATCTTTGGAGGTTTGTTTCTCTTTTTCTCAGATGCAGAGCCATAGGAAATTGTGCACACCTTGCCAGAGACGGGAATAGCTTGAGGGAACAGCCTTTGCTCAACCCAGTGTGATACGGATCCCAGGCAAGCTTAATGGTCCCCTCAAGTGTGATTTTGTAGACTAGAAGAATATCAGCCAATCTTTCCCAGGAATCCTGCATGTTCTATTTGTTGTGGAGAAAAAAAAAAGAAACGAGATAATCAATGAAAGAGGAATCTCTTGATACAGAAGAGATTAGTTTTAGCAGGCAGTGGGAGAACTGCCAACTAATTCAGTTAGTCAGAGGTAATGGAATTGGGCAAGATGAAAATCTGTCATCTCACTTTTCTGTTTAAAGCACATAAATAGGGGCGTCTGGGTGGCACAGCGGTTAAGCGTCTGCCTTTGGCTTAGGGCGTGATCCCGGCGTTATGGGATCGAGCCCCACATCAGGCTCTTCTGCTATGAGCCTGCTTCTTCCTCTCCCACTCCCCCTGCTTGTGTTCCCTCTCTCACTGGCTGTCTCTATCTCTGTCGAATAAATTTTAAAAATCTTAAAAAAAATAAATAAAATAAAATAAAACACATAAATAGCTTTCCATAGGTCTTTGGATACACTCCGCACTCCTTCATGGGCTCCAAGTCCCTTCTTGATGTAGTTTGTGACTACTTCTCTGGTATCATTTCTTCAGTCTCCTCACTTTTTATGCTGCGGTCATCCGAATTTTTCTCAGTTCCTCATACTCGATGCTCATTCTCACCATCCTCCAGTCCTTTGAATGTGCCATTCTCTCTGCCTAGAAAATTCCTTTATTCCACACTCTCTCCTTAATGCAACAAGCATATGCTCATCCTCCAGGTCCCAGCTAAGATGACCCTTTATCCACAAATCCATTCCTGACTCTCTGTCCTCCAGACTGGGAGAAGAGCTCTAACGCTCTCCATTCTCCCTAGAAATCCTCCCCACTCCATCCCTCTACGTCCATCTGGAAAAGTCTTGTTTTGTTCCTCAAGACGCAACTTAAAATGTTCACTGCTTTGAAACCATTGCAGCCACATTCCAAGGGTGGTGGGCTCCTTCCTCCTTAATGCATCCCTGTAGCATGAAGATATGTCTGTCACTAGTTTCGTTGCAGTGTAGTGGCAACATTTGTCCATGTATTTGTATTCCTGGTGGGCTGTCATATCAACTTCTTGAGGAAAGAGATTGTCTTAGAGTATAATAGGTCTTTTTTAAAATTTTAATTCCAATGTTGTTACCATGTCTTTATTATCTTGTATCCCAAAGATGGTCTTTCCTTATCTGTTCATGCTAGACATGTAATTACTTTTTAATTATCTGTCTCCCAATTACTCAGTAAGCCCTGTAAGGGAGGGACCGTATTTTGTTCACCACTCTTTACCTTTCACACAGGTTGGCACATACAGACACTCAAATACTTTGAGAATAAATGTGTGCATTCATATTAACTTCATACAAATGATAAATATGTCTGTAAGTAGTCACAAAAAGGACAAGACAAGAGACTCTAGATGGCTCTTGATTAGCCTTTACTAATAATGTTTATGATTTATGGTAAATCAGAGAGTATAGAAAAATTCATTTGGTCTGTTTGGGTATAATTCATTTGCCATGGTCCCATGAAAGGCAAAGATCTAGAAAACATAATATCTAGGGTTCTTATAAAAAGTGATAGCAAGTAAATCAGATAATAATACCAAATTATCTAATTTATCTATGGTCCTATAAGATCAGCTAATATAATCAAAAGACCTACACATGTATTCTCATCAGCATACATTTATTGCGTCATTCAACATGCACTATTGATCACCTAAAATATGTGAGGCTCCTTTGATAGGAAGAAGAATGGTCTCCCGGAGTTGTCTATACCTTAATCTTGGAGCCTATAAATATGTTACCTTGCGTGATAAAGGAAGCTTTGCAGATTTGATTAAGATTGAAGATGTTACCTTGCGCTACTGGGTGTTTACCCCAAAGATACAGATGTAGTGAAGAGAAGGGCCATATGCACCCCAATGTTCATAGCAGCATTGTCCACAATAGCTAAATCGTGGAAGGAGCCGAGATGCCCTTCAACAAATGACTGGATTAAGAAGTTGTGGTCCATATATACAATGGAATATTACTCAGCTATCAGAAAGAACGAATTCTCAACATTTGCTGCAACATGGACGGCACTGGAGGAGATAAAGTTAAGTGAAATAAGTCAATCAGAGAAAGACAACTATCATATGATTTCTCTCATCTATGGAACATAAGAACTAGGAAGATCGGTAGGGGAAGAAAGGGATAAAGAAAAGGGGGTAATCAGAAGGGGGAATGAAACATGAGAGACTATGGACTATGAGAAACAAACTGAGGGCCTCAGAGGGGAGAGGGGTGGGGAAATGGGATAGACTGGTGATGGGTAGTCAGGAGGGCACGTATTGCATGGTGCACTGGGTATTATACGCAACTAATGAATCATCGAACTTTATATCGGAAACCGGGGATGTACTGTATGGTGACTAACATAATATAATAAAAAATCATTTAAAAAAAAGAGAGAGAAAAAAAAAAAGATTGAAGATGTTACCAAGACCGAAGTTATCCTGGAATTTCCAATTGGGATCAATCTAATCATAGGAGTCCTTAAAACAAGCAAAAAGTAGAAATAGGTCAGGACGAACTCAGAGAGACTCAGCCCTTGCTGGCTTTGGAGATGAAGGAAGGAGGGCACAAGCCAGGGTATGCAGGCAGTTTCTAGAATGTGGGAACCATCCTTAGCTGACAACCAGCAAGGAAATGGAACCTCAGTCCTATAAATGCAAAGAACTGAATTCTGCCAACAACCTGAATGAGCAAAAAGATTCTCTCTTAGAACCTCCAGAAAGGAAGCCATGCCACCAACCTTGATTTTAGCTCAGTGAGATGCGTACCAGATTTCTTACCTCTAGAATTGTACAATAATACATTTGTGTTGTCTTAAATTGCTCTGGTTATAGAAATCTGCTGTGGCAGCCGTGGAAAACGAATATAGCCCTGGGCTAATAAACTCTAAGGAGAGAACAATAATCAAGATATTTTCTTAATTATAGTCTCTTCTTCAAGGCCTTCTTGAAGACCGCCCAACAGTTGGTCAGGAAAACAGATATATGGACAAATAATGCCACTAAGTATAATTAAACCTATAATGGAAATATAGGAGTTTTATGCTTCAAAAATAGTGATGGAATTAAGAAAGGAGTCAACTCTATTTGGAGTAGGATCAAGGAAACTTTCAGAGAAGAGGAAATTTTAATATGGATTTTTAAGTGACACATACTAGTTTTCTAATTGGAGGGATGGTTAAAAATGTGGCACCAGTTGGTAAAATGTTGGACTAAGAAGGGGTACAGTTTGAGATAGAGTAAATAGATGGGTATCACAGGGACTTCTTTATCATTGAAAGTGTTTTTGGATAAATAAGGTGGAAGGATTTGCATTTTAGAAAGTACGATCTAGCCTCAGTGTATAGAATAGAGAAGAGGCAAGACGGTGTGCAGGGAGTTTGCTCCAATGTTCTTAGCAAGAAAGGATGAAGTGCCATTTCCCAGAACTTTATTATGTGTCAGCAACTATACCAACACTTTACATATGTAATCTAGTTTAATCCTTATTCATCAGTCCTATGAAGTAGATGTTATCTCCATCTCACAGATGAAGAAAACAAGTCTCCTTCCAAAATTATGCACCCCCCCCAAAGAGGTAACAAAAATGGGATTCAAACCCTAGCATTAGTGGAATTACAACTTGCACTCTAATCCACTTTTCATGGCAGGAGCAGGGGACTAAAATAAGAAGATGGGGAGAAATTTAATAGGTAAGATCAACTGGGCTTGGACTGATTAGATGCAGTGACAAGGAAGAGAGAATTTAGGGCAACTTCCAGTTTTCTGACTTGAATGGTTAAAGATGGCACCTTTAACTAAGGCAGAGGCCATAGTAGAAATGTTCTGGGACAGGGGTGGGGTGAGATAAAAGTTAAGTTTTGGATTAATTTAAGGTGCGAATAGGATATCCAGATAGAGATTTCCAGAAGCCAGGTAGATACAAGCTTGGAGTTTAGAATTAGGGCATTGACTGAAGGTGGCATTTGGAAGTTATCTACCTGTAGGTAACTTTCATAAACTAGAACATTCCATATACAAATCTTGGAGACATCTCCTATTTCTAATGGACAGGGTACGAGTCTATCTTTAACTCTTTGAGAGTCGCATGCCAGGCTCTACGGGACAGAGTACAAGGCTATCTTGAACTCTTTTCTGAAAGAAATTCTCACCCAAGCTAGGAGATGGCTCAGACTCACATCAGTGTGCTCAATGTCAGACTGGGGCTGATGGCAGAATGGCAGAGGACCAATGGTCCAGGGATCTGACCCGTGTGTCCTGCCCGATGGGGTCAGACCCTCTGTGCCACACAACTCTGACCCTCTGTGCCTCGGCAGCTGGTGTGAATGTAAGCACTTCACTTTAGATAACACTTGAACCCCTTAAAGAACACTTTGACTTCCACCCCACCCCCCAGTTAGCTGCGTATCTGTCAATTATCAGAATGACAGCCCAGCCAAAGAAATAGTGAAGGCCGGTTTCGCTAAGATTCGTTAAATCTGGCTTGAGCTTGCTAGTGGAAAATGAGAGAAATTTAAGACAAGCACGGCTCCCTGTTCTCTGACCAAAATCTTATAAATGAAATAATGACCATCGAATATTCTGGTATGGAATTTCTTGAAACTGCCTGGTGACTTTATTAGAGGGCAAAGCAGGCACTAACTGCAAAAGACTACCTCTGTTATACCAGACACACAAGAAGAGATTTTCACCATTGCAGAGCTATTTATACACAGCCAGCTTCTGTGCTCAGTTCTCACACACACACACAACTCCCATTGATATCCGTGGAAGCTCTAGACATGTGGCTGGAACAGAACTTGGCCCACGGAGCTGCGAGGCTTGGCATTCTTTTGCTCACTATGACAACTTCAGAACTGGATCTCCTAGCAGTTGAGCTCTCTGAGAAGAGTTCTCGATTTCTTTTTTCTTTTTTCCTCATTATCTTAGCCTTGAAATACAAAATGGAGGCCGGAGACACTACCCGCCTCAGGGGTCCCTCACTGTATGAGGGACTTGGAGAAACGGAGACCTTCCAGGTTTTGGATTAAAAAACTTGACAAAATCGTTTCATGGAAGTTCTATAGTCTCCAGGGTACAGACTGACAGTTTGGCTTCCCAGTCACCCTGGAAGGAAAGACAAAAGATGTCTTGAAACAACATTTGAATCCAGAAAATTCTCAAGTCCAAAATTTAATTTACAAATGACCTGTTCCAGTAAATATTTGAAATCTGTCACTGTGTCCCTTATCTTCTTTCCTTATAGAAATTGTTCCTTCTCTAGTCCAAGTGATTCTGGTGGGGAGTAACAAGACGCCTGCCCTGCCTTTCATATGGTTACATGTCAGACTAGGGAATTGGGGTTCCAATTCCTTTGGGCAGAAAAATTGGTCCAGAGGCAGGCTTATGAACCAAAGAAAGACAATCAGTGTATGCTACTTCTAAGATAGGAGCATGGGGAAACTGAGACTCCTGAGATCAGGAATTGAAAAGATACAAAACTTTTAGCTCTTTGGGAACAGTTTTCTACCACTTAGAGAAAACTTGACAAATAATACAGCCAACAGAGAGGAAAGCAAAGATATTAAAGAAAAAGATATTTTTGATCATATCGTTTAAGTACCTGAGGCCAGTCATGCCTGACTGGATTTCCCTAATATGAAAGAAAATAAATCCCTTTTATTCTTAAACTGGATTGAGTCCAGTCTTCATAATTTGTAGCCTACGAAGATTTAACCAAAAACATCTGTTCACATTAAAGATGATCTCCCCTAAAAAGTACTTTTTCCATACCATTCGAACACTCGCGTTACATCAGTTCTACACACACAGAAACTTTCCTACATAACTGCAGGGGAAATATGTCATTTGCAAATTACTGTGGATGCCTTGAGCACTAAAAATGAACATGAAACACAGCGTCTCCATGTCTCTTCTCTATAGGGAAAGAGGAAGCCTGGCGGATGCGCTTTAAGGAAGCATGTCATTGTCTTGGCTCTTGCCCAATGCAGCCCCTGATGGAGGCTGAGCCCAGCACGGAGCCGCAGTGATGGATCTGGCAACAGGGAGAGCGTGTTACGGGGCTCATTCCACTTGATCAGCTACCCTCACTGAATCAGTTCTTCCCAAATTGTTCGAGTGCATTTTTAGAGAAAGGAACGGTTCATGGCTGGTAGCTACAGATGCCGCTATTTGCAGAGGAGTGAACATCAAGGATGGAGGCGTCGAGGATGGGATTTTCAGAAGTGGGAAAGCCCAGAGGAAATCAGGTGTCTTCTGCCATTGCGAGGTTGCGCTGCTCACATCATCCCAAAGACAGAGGAAATGGGACTCAGCCTGAATATACATGGATTGGAAAAAAAGCTCATACAAACAGGTTTAGTTACCTTCATTTAGCATAGCAATGAATCCGCACAAAACCTTAATCGTTTCTCTGTGCAGTAGATTGCCATCGGTCCAGAAATATGTGTCAGGAATAAATATCTACTATCAAGTTCCTGAGGAATTTGATTATTGAAGACATTGTTTGCTTTCAGCATGGTCTGGTTCCTGGCAGCATTATCCATCTGTGTTTTCTCACAGAGGGTAACTAATTTTCCAGACACTCACCTTCATACACCCATTCATATGCAGGTTACAATATCCATTAGACATAGAAGTCTCTCTCACCATACACACACAAAGACGCAGCATAAAGCTAAAAAGTGTTGAAGTTTAAGTAGTTTCACTCATCTAAGGGAATTGCTAGCATCTATTGAGCTGTAAGGGTAACTAACAGGGAAGGCTCTAGTTACTCACAACTTACCCCTGTCACTTTCTGTAATTAAATCATATTTATGCATTATTTCTTTTCCATTTTAAAGTATGCATTTATGTATTATTGAGTAATAATAGGAGAGACCATTTAAAGAGGGCTTGCTATATGCTCTAGGAAACACCTTATATATTGTCTTACTGAATATTCACAGCAGCATGAGACAAGTAAAGGGAACCCTATTTTGCAAATGAGAGAAACAATCCTCAGAGATGTGATATAACCAGGCAAGTGGGATTGACTCCAAAGCCCATTCTCATATCCACTAAGTAAATTTCCGTTACACTGTTGTATATTTTCATGGAACTTTATATGAAAGGATCTCAAAAGACCAAAATCCTCTATGCATGTAGTTACAAGCACAGCCATCCCACTGTTGGGCATATTTTTCCTCAATACATTTCCCTGAGTCTATACTGATCCATTCAATTCTATTATTTTTGAAATTCTTAGCAGAAAAGGAATGTAGGAGAGGGAGGGCGAAGGGGAACAGAGAAGCACACAGATTACAATGAATTTAGAAATCGAGGCAACTGTGACTTGTATTGGGTGACATTTCCCTCTGCCTCCTTCCGGTGCTGCCCTAGGAGATGGGCCTCTTGCTGGTTGGACTGAGGATCTGTTCCACAGTCTCACTACTTTACTCCCAGCACTCTTTTCCTTCAAAGAGCTGAAGGCAAAGACCAGAAGCGATCTTTCTCATCCTTACTCACAGGTCAGTTTGGGTTTCATGGACTCTGTAACTGTAACTCTGCTCTCTCTCTCCCACTGATTTCCACGTTTGCTTCCGCCATCTTAGGCAGATGACTCATCGGCAAACTTCCTTTCTCTGCCCAGGAACAGCCCATTTCTTGCCTGGGAATTTTAGTTCCCACTATTAAGAACACACTTTCCGTAAGGACGTGTATTGCCTAGCGAGGCTTCCTGAGAAGCAGGGTGGCCCTCATATACAGGACGAGAGATGTAGAAATTGAGTTGTGATCGCCAACATATTGCAGAGGTGAAACCAAACCCTATGCTCATCTTTCTTCTCGTCTGATGTTTGAAAACAAAAATGCTTGAAATCTTGTCCCACGAAAGAACATTTGAGTCAGATCTGTTTCATCTGATAATCATAGAGCTGCATTGAAAGTTACCAGATAGTTTAATATGGGTGAGACTGAAGTGTTGGGATTAAAACTCCTTGTAAGTGTAGACTGAAGTTTTCTGTGGCTATTCATATTATTATATAAAAGAAAAATAACAAAAAAGTGCTTTTATTCATTTGAGGAGGTAGCTGGTATGTGCTAGCAAAGGAGAACTGCCATATAATTAACTGTGTCAAAATGTTTTCTTTGTTCACGGTTAAGCTAACTGCAGCTGCTGGGAGGCAGAATGCATAAATATGACTGTGTACTTTTAATTACAGAAAATGACAGGCGTAAGTTGTGACTGGAGCCTTGCCTGATACTGTTCCAGGCGAAAATGTTGCTCAGAGACTCATTGAATTAATAAGTAACCTTTTGTTTTTTTGACGTCAAGATTTTACAGATGTTAATGGCCACTAAAATAAAACAAAACTTCAGAATTTTAATCAGCCAAAGGAAATGGAAATAAAATCCGTGTAACATATATAGAGAAATCAGGGCACACAATAACCAACTTTATGCCAAATAGTATTTCACGCATGGGACTTTGTCTTGGAGAAAGAAATGTTCCACATATGTAAAGTTTCTGAAGATACCTTTAAGAATTAAATTATTTTTTTCCCAATTTTTCTCTGTATTCTATGCAAAGAAGTCACTCCAGTTTAAATGTTTGTCCTACGTGCTCTATAAATAATGAGGAAAAAAATAGTTTCTATTTGATGATTTTTGTGTCTGACGGTATACAGCAATGCCCATACATGGAAAGATCCATATCCCCGGGCCCGGGAGTTCATTCCCCTCTCAATGTTTATGCCTGTGTGAGATAGTACTGACTAGAAGAAAAGTAACGCTTCGTTCTTTGGGACATTGTTCCCCGCATCTACCTTTAATAGCTGAATAGCATATCAGGATGTCCACTAGGCTTTACATCAAGCAATGTGTTGTATCTTCTTTGTAACCCTGAGCGAATAGTTAAAACGTCTCTGAAAATCAGTTCATTCTTCTACAAGGATGAGATGGGCTGATTCATGTTTAAATCTTAAATATACTAGTTGCTCAAACTGTTATTTTTTTTTTTAAAGATTTTACTTATTTATTCGACAGAGATAGAGACAGCCAAAGAGAGAGGGAACACAAGCAGGGGGAGTGGGAGAGGAAGAAGCAGGCTCACAGCAGAGGAGCCTGATGTGGGGCTCGATCCCATAACACCGGCATCATGCCCTGAGCCGAAGGCAGACGCTTAACCGCTGTGCCATCCAGGCGCCCCTCAAACTGTTATTTTTTTAATAATAATTTTTTATTATATTATGTTAGTCACCATACAGTACATCCCTAGTTTTTGATGTAAAGTTCCATGATTCATTACTTGCGCATAACATCCAGTGCTCCATGCAATACGTGCCCTCCTTAATACCCATCACTGGCCTATCCCAATCCCCCACCCCCCTCCCCTCTGAAGCTCTCAAACTGTTATTTTTAAAAATTTCTTTCCTGCGATTATTTTTCAAGTCATCCTTTTCTTTTCGATACCTGTCCTCTTTTTCTGTACAGTGTTAGGCGGGTGGGGGATGCGGTTTTGGTTAGAGAGGTTTGGGGAGTCATGGTCAAGGCTGTGGATAAGTGCTGTTTTCCAGCTTTCTCGTTGTCTTCATTCCCCTCTTTATCCCTCGACTCAGTCACTGTGGGGGCGGCTGTCACCTTGGTGACAGCAGTTCCGTGCGGCGCATGCGGTGTGAACACTGGCCCAGTGCAGGGTATAAACAGGTTCTGCTGTCGCAAGTAATTCACTATAAGCAGATAAGCTATTGCCTTTGTTCTCTCGGAGCTCCGCTGTTGAAATACACTAATAATAGAACGAGTTCGTGGAAATTGTGCCTCTCCATCTCTAATTACTGCATGCCAACGTATCCTGACTGCTACTGTCAACAATGGACGGCTATGGGTGATTGTTTCAGACTGCGCCCAGGGTTTCTTCCCCTCACCCTGCCCTCGCCCCCCCTGTATCGCGTGTGCAGTTCCTGGACTGATTCATTTCAACATGCCGAATGGCTTCAACGAAATAAAAATGAGCATTAAGGAAAAATTTTCAAACCAGCAGATGTTCATTGTGGATTGACTCTGTTTAAGGGAAAATGGAACAGTCGCAAACCTTGTTTAGTTAAGACAGTTTATTCATTCTTGAGTTCAACTTACCCGATGTTGGCGAGGACAGCTGCTCAACGCCATCCTTACTCCTGCCTCCTCCCCAAAGTCTCTACACGTTTCAGACCCAGCCTGAAACCATGTCCTGCCTTCCTTCCTGCTGCAGGCAGTCAACTCTGCTCAGTTAGGCCTGAGGTCTTAGAGAATCTCCAATCCAGTTTCCAAGTGGCATCAATGAAAGAAACTCCAGGCTAAACGAATGATCCAAGTTCTCGCGGGAGCCAAAGCAAAGGCAGAACAAAAGTCCAGGTTTCCCATCTGTTGCTCTAATACGCTTTCTGCCTCACTTCATTGTCTGTATCTTTTACTGGTTAGTTCATGTCACTGATGTTGCTGATAAAATGTGAACAGAAGTTGTCAGTGGTACAAATCCCAGGCCAACGCGGCAAGTTTATCACTGCCAGAACTTCTGTTCGGTTTTTGTTACATCTGCTTGGAATTTTATGCTCCGTTTACACGAATCTTCTAAAAGACCCGTGGTATTTTTGCACCACTTTCATTTACTCCCTCGTGATACAGTTTATGGAAGGAGGTCAAAATGATCGAGTACGTTGCATGTACTTGCACGCTCAGAGTTGAATTGTAGGTGCCTCCAGAATTTGCTCGAATTCTGCAGTCTAAAACCTCATGAAACCGGGCTGCCCTCCACAGCAAGTTTGCTGTAAGTGAGGTGCTAGAGCAGCATGTATTTTCCAGAAGACCCAACCTGCTATTTCTGAGAGAAAGCGTATATTACCCCTAGTGTATTTACTAAAGGCAAATTGTTTTTTAATAGATGGATTGAAGAGGCAGTAATTAACACTTATTATTATACTGATTCTTATCCATGGATGAACATAGATGCATTTTTCCATTGATTTAGGCATTCTTTCAGGCTCTTCATGATCTTTTTTATTAATTTTCAGTGCTTTGATTTATTCACAGGTATTAAGATGTTTGGGTTGCTGTTTATCCACTTTTTCTGATTTGTTTTGTTGACTTATTGGAACAGAGCTGATTGTTATGTCCATCCTGCGTCCAGCACGTGCCAGAACCCTCTTATTGGCTCAAAGAGTTTGTTTTTCCATATCCTGACCGCATCTTGCACCCCCAGCTTTGCTTCAACCACACTGACCTTAAATAGCTCCTAGACTTCTCCAAGCATTTTCCTTACTCAGAACCTCTGTTCTTCCTGCTTCCTGTGCCTCAAGTGACTTCAGCTCTTCAAGTGATTAGCTCCTTTGTCTCTATCTTTCAAGACTCCATTAAAAAAATCAACTTACTCAGAGAGGTTGTTTCTGACCACGTGGTCAAAAGTGGGCTCTCCCTCTCTTTCGCTTTTCTGAAATGACCAGCATCATGTTTACATCCTTGGAAAAATGTATCACAAGCTGGAAGTATTTTTATTTACTTATGTATTTACATCAAAATATGAGTTTCAGAGGGGAAGGAACTTACCCGTGTGGCTCCCTATTGTCTTCTCTGTACCTAGAATAGAGTCTGTCTGACAAATAGTAGCTATTCAGAACATATAAGAATGCAGAAAGAGAGAGCTGAGGTTAAGGATAGAAGATCTCAGGTTATAGCACAGAAGATACATTTCTAAGCATATAATGATACACTTTGTATCTATTGTCAAAGGACCCAAATAATATAAAATCATAATGAATATTCATGAGGAAGAACAATTGCAAAATTTTCTGTTCCAAGTACTGTCTCAAGGTAGTATGCAGGAACAACAAGAAAATCAACATGCTCTTGGCCACCAGGATTTATACAGTTTGTCACATTTTTAGTCATATATTCATATATGATGAAAACTATAACATAAAGGTTAAAAGCATACCAATACAAAAAAACTTATGAAAAATATTCAGTAAATTATTTGGGAATCATTTGCTTCATAAACTCGGAACAGTAAAGAATAGGGCTTATTTGGTCAAGGTTCATTAACACGGTGTTCTGTTAATGAACCTCGAATCTGCCGTAGGAAAAAAAAGTTATTCTAATGTGTCAAATAAATGGATCAAGTATCAGTGGTGTGACTGGTTTTGTTGAGGAGCACAAATGACCAAATGAGTGAATGAATTAAAAAAAAAAATAAGTTAGTCATGTGGAGATTTGGCAAACGTAAAAAACCCGAAATTCTTGAGGTTTTGTCAGCACATGGATGTCATGCTATGTTCTAATATACGATTTAACCCCTAATGTTCAACATTAAATCAGACTTTTATGTGGAGAATAGTTCCCCCTTCATTATCCCTATTCTTATAACAAGTTCCTCTGGAACAGCATAACTCAGAAGCACAAACTGTCCCATGGACCCCATTTATGGGGATGTTTCCATGTGTGTTGCTGTTACTAGAATACACATCACCATTGCATTCCATTCTCCAAGCTTCTAAGCATCCCTGAAAGTCACCGAGGACTCCAGATTCACCAGGAGCTGTGAAAGCCCCCAGCAACTATTGAGAAATAATGCAAAATGAGTGTAACCCTGGTTGGACAATAAATAAGGAATTGGGTGTTGAGTCCATAGACATCATTCTTGGTCAGGCTTCAGAGCTGAAGGTCGGGTTTTGTACAATAGTGTTATATTTACTTTTAATTTATTTTATAAATGCAATGTAATTCCTGTACTTAACGTTCAACTTTTCTTAAATGTTTCTAAATATGTTTTATCTAAATATTTTATGTGAGATTTACTCTGAATATATCAGGCTTTTAGAGGGAAAACAACAAATAGGAAACAGCTGATATTTACAAAGTATTTTCTCAGATTACTCTATCTTATTATCATATGCCCTTTCCTCTATGATATAGTTGGTAAGTTTTAAGTGATCACTAGAAAATGAATTGGGAACTAGGAGTGAGGTCTAGTAAATTAGGAACCCATACACCAAAAGGAATGACCTCCTAATCTAGAAGTGGCTTTAATTATAATACAAATCTAGTTCCAAAAAAAATGAAATTATGACTTGCATGTTCAACAGATATCAACAAATTACATGAAAACTTTTTAAAATGTAAATCTGAGTTAAGTATTCTCATTATTATAGAATAATACATACAGAACTTTCTAATTCCAACTTGGAAAAGCTAAACCTATTTACCAAAATATTTTCAAATAAAATATTTCAAAACATTGTATGTGTGTTTTATTATTACTTGAGCTTTTCACCATTCACTATTTAAACTAATCTTGGAACACTTTGTTGCAATATGTGATCAGAATGAAACAAGAAGGAATAGCTATAAATTCAAGATGGTGGGAATTTAATGGCTCTGCTGACCTTGAGTATATCTAGGAGGAAAATTGGAATTCTCTTAACAAAATAAACCAGAGTTTAGTTTCTGTATGGAGTGAAGTTTGAAATGAATATGGAGTGAAAGTAAATATTTAGAAGATTACTTCTTTGAGTTTCCTCAATATCTTAGTTTTGCAAGACTTTGAAACTATCTTCTCCAGGGACAAAAGAAAGTAATTACCTCTCCTCCACATGGTGTTTAATCATGCTCTATTTTTCGAAGAACAGCTGTGCAACCCTGGCCAGGCTACAAATTAAACACACCTCCTTCAACTTGCCTAGATTTAAAAGATAATGAATATGTTGGGTGACAGAATCTGAATTCCAAAAGATTTTAATAGGCTGGAGCTATAGGCTGAAAATAAGATGAAAGTTATCAAGGACAAGTGCAAGATCTCATACTTGGGTCCAAGACACCAAGTGAGCAAACTCAGCATGGGGGGAGATATGGTTTAATAAAAGCAGAATAGCAGAGTGGGTTAGAAAACACAAAATATAGGGGTGCCTGGGTGGCTCAGTCATTAAGCATCTGCCTTTGGCCCAGGGCGTGATCCCAGGGTCCTGGGATCGAGCCCCATATTGGGCTCCTCCATTGGGAGCCTGCTTCTTCCTCTCCCACTCTCCCTGCCTGTGTTCCCTCTCTCGCTGGCTGTCTCTGTGTCAAATAAATAAATAAAATCTTAAAAAAAAAAACACACAATATAGAAGCTTGATTTGACAAGAAGCTAAATATGAATTAGTGGTTTGGTCTGATTAACAAAAAAAAGTAATGTGACTCATACTACGTAAGTGAAAGGACTCATAGTTTAAGACCTAATTTAGGCTGACAAAAAATCATCGTGACGGACTTAAAGGCTTGTTGGAAACAAATGCGATTACTGCTCATTTAAAGTTCCTTCAAACCGAGACAGAAAGATCTGCGCTGACATAATGTTCATTTCGCTAGTTTTACTAAAACTTGAAGAGTTGCCCTTCTGACAGAATTCATAAACTTGAAGACACTTGGTGGCACAGAATATGATGTGTATGAAGTCATCAGCATATACACGGCACATGAATCAGCGACACCAGGTGTAGCAAAAATGAGATGACACCAGAGAACCATCCATTTAAGTTACGCCACACTTATTAAATCTACTTTACTTTCATAATTCTGGAAAACGCTGACAATTGACCATTGTACAATACAGAAGGAAAAATATGATCTACATAAAAATCACAGAAAGATCTGGGACTATGACATATGAGACATTTTTGAGGCTTCACTCCAGATCATAAAGAGGCTGCATGTGCCAGGAGACAAAATAAACCTCCAAGCATATGTAAAAGAGCAAGGTTATTAGTATCTATGTGAATATTCATTATCACAGAATTGGTGCATTTCCCAGGTGGAAAAAGGAGTTTTCTTGGCTCCTCTCACTACAAATAAATCACTACAGTAAAAACTCTCAGAGGAATGTCAGGTGGGCTTTCTGGAAGTATTTACCATAATTGATTTCTGTGGGTTCCTAAATGCGTTAGTCCAAAACCTCATTTATTAACTTTCTGTCTATTTCATTGTAATTGCAGAATCTCCTATTACAATATCCTGACAGGTCAAGGCACTGCTGACACAGGAGCTTTCACGTTAGATGGGGGGAGCACATTCCAACACACCAGCCCAGCAATCCAGGTTCTCGACTATAATTAAACTTACAGGGGAGGTATCCTTATCTGACAGGGAAGGAGTGGGATGATTTGCAGGACTCATTAAGTCTTAGCAATCATACTGGATACCTGCCCCAAAACTTTCTCTGATTTTCTGAAGTGTGTGCATTTGGCTGAACAAGAAAAGATTGAATAATTTTGTTCTATAGCAGTGGTACAGATGATATTCCTGAGCCTGACACTTGAATCCGAGAATCACTGGTCCCCTTAATTGAACGATATGAACCTGCTCTTTGAAGAGACCGATAGACCACATTTTGCGATTTTAATACCAATTCATTGCAGTTAGAGATGCTTGGCCTGGGATCCAGAGACAGTAACATTGTCAGTGCATTGATTACTGAATCTCCTGACTTCTACGTTTTGACCTATCCTTTACACTGATCCTTTTCTGGACTTATTTTCCTTTCTACAATTAAGCTTTGTCCCTGCTCTTCATCGCTTCCCCAGCTTTGACTTTTTGCTTCTATCTTTGCAAAGAATTCTGAATCTAATTTTGACTACACTGCTTTTTCTACACGGGACACACCCTTTATCATCAGTGGTGGTCTTGAGGATCCCTGGATTCTGGGTGCCCTGGTCTCTTACCCTTCTTCTATCCACCCACCCCTCCCTTCAAATTTGGCCAACTCACATGACCATTTAATTTTGTATCAAACAAAAGTATAGGAAACTTCGTTTTCAAAAAGTAAAAACCATTCAAAAGACTTCCGAATGCTACTGTGTGAAATGCATTCAGATCCCCTGGAATTCAGAACTCTACTCCTTGCCACGTGGTTTTCCTTTTGCTTGAGGAGAGAATCTGGCTTTAAAATAAACAATTTTCTAAAAAAAAGTCAGACTTTAGGTAGATGGGAGCAGATGGAAGTTGTGTTTTCTCTATATAATACATTTACATTAAAGAAAAAGACTGTTTGAGGAACATTTATTAAGCAAGACACAACCACAAATAGCTTCAAGGAGCTGAGCAAATCCTTAGATGGTGACTCACTTCATGCTCATTCTCTTGAGTCCAAGTTCCACCAGATAGGAGGCAACCACACGAGCCCCACTTGCTAACTGGTACTCCCCACTCTCTCAAGCTTCCGTGGCTGCTACAGAAAGTGAAAAGCCCTCTCTATGGAAAATGGCAAGTTCCGGAATTTTCGCCTTTGGGTGTGTCATGAGGTGACTGCTGATTTTGTCCTTTCAGTAAAAGGAATGGGAAGATTTCAGCACAGAGTCTGAGCTTAAGACGAAGTCAAGAGAAGGGCAGGAAAAGTAACAGGGTCCTCAGGGTACGATTTAAGGGGAATCAGACTTTTGCTGCCTTTCCCATCTCTACTTGTCCTTGATCTCTGTGCTGCTTACAATGATTAGACTTCCTGTCCCTTCTCACATCATCTTTACTATTTCTTGTGGTTTATTTACTCTAACTCAAAAAGCATCTTTTAAACTTCTGAATTTGACCTTTATATTATCCTCACTTTACAGAGGAAGAAGTTAAAGAACCAGGAGGTAAGGGCACAGAGTTAGTAAGTGGCGGAGCAGACCATTAAGCTGCACTGCCTCCAAAGAAATTGAAAGATAGTAGCCTGAACCGATTTCACGGTGGTGGAAAACAAAATTAGTAAAGTGTATTAGTTTTTGTGATTTTTCTTATTGCAGGCCATGTAAGACTGCCAACAAATTAATGTTATTTAAACCCACAACACAGATGTTGAAATACTTGTCTCATTTAGACCCAGACTCTGTTTTCTGGATTTTTCCGTGACTATAGAAACCTTATTGTGGAGTATTCTTTGGTTGTATAAAACAGCTTTTTATTTATCT
Organism: Ursus americanus; assembly: GCF_024610735.1. Classification (NCBI taxonomy): domain Eukaryota; kingdom Metazoa; phylum Chordata; class Mammalia; order Carnivora; family Ursidae; genus Ursus; species Ursus americanus. The sequence goes on from NC_142151.1 coordinate 15,813,654, forward strand.
GAAATGTTCTATTAAAAATTAATAAAACGGGACAGTTCCTTTTTCTCCATTTCATCAATAAAGAACAACCTCTTCAACCTGATTAGCTTGCTTTTTTTTTTTTTAAGATTTTATTTATTTATTTGAGAGAGAGCAAGAGAACACAAGCAGGGGGAGGAGCAGAGGGAGAGCGAGAAGCTGACTCCCCGCTGAGCAGAGAGCCCAATGCAGAGCTCCAACCCAGGACTCTGGGATCATGACCTGAGCCGAGGGCAGACGCTAACTGACTGAGCCCCCCAGGTGCCCCTTAGCTTGCTCACAAATACGTGTCCTCAGCATAAGAAAGACAGAACCAGAGTTGGGGGATGGATCAGTGTGTATCCAGCCATGCGACCAGAGGGCTATGAAGGGCAGTGCCTGTTGTTATTGGATAAATGGCAATATTTAGACACGTTAGGGGTAGTGTAAATTCTGCATCGTCACCCATCAGACATTGGGACAAGAGTTGCTTATAAACATAGTTCTTACCTTCAACTAACTCATAGCTAGTTGCTAGAGTGTGTAAAACCACACTTAGGTATACCTGCAAAATGACTTTAGTAACAGCAGTACCCAAACCAGCCAGGTACAACTAATACAAGAGCGTAATGACGCTATCAGGTCACACTCAAAGCAAAGTCACAATTATTAGGTGACAAATGTCACACAAAACATACATGTATTGTTTTGTTGTAGTGTTGTGACTTGTTCCTCTTGTGATATTTTTTGTGTGGCATCCCTGAAGATAAATTACATCTGATCAGAGTGCAGAAATACTTGGGACTGCTAGTTCTTAGCCTGATATTTAGTGAGAAGGTTGTCACTGATGTTTTTCTGAGATTACAGAATGGCATTTCACAGGTAAGTTACCAGTGGTGTCTGGTGTCCCTAACAGAATGAGGAGGAAAGATTAAATTGACTGTTAGTCTCCGAGTTAAAATTTTGATTCATAAGGTTTCAACTCTGACACCTTCTAATATTGATACTTTTATCCTAAGAATTTTGAATGGCTTTTGAAAAGCATAGTTGTAACTCAGCAAAATGTCCCATTTTTCTTAATATGTAAAAATAATATCTCTAAGGGTTTAAGTGAAGATTTCAGTTAGACAAAAGCTATATGTAAAGGTCTTTTTGTTGAAAATGTGTGTGTGACGTAACTGAGATAGATTCTAATCCATCTTAATACTTAAAGTTCTTAAATTAGTTTACTGAAATGTTTCCTTTTTTACCTGTTGGATTATGTGTGTGTGTGTGTGTGTGTGTGTGTGTGTGTGTGTGTATCTGTGTGTCTGTGTGTCTGTGTGTCTGTCTGTATCTGTATGACCAATAAGCTAATTAGGAAGATGGTATAAACTAACAAATGTCAAGCGAAGTCAGGTACCTACATACTTATTTCAGGTAATTTCATTTGCATATTTTATTTAACCAATTCACCATTGATTTCCAATCAACAAGTGATTTTGCAATTAAAAAATTAAAGACATCAAGGAAAACATGGAAAGTTACTCATTAGGAACAAAATTTAATGAAAGAAATTATAAAATAGCTCTACAGTGCATGCAAGGTAGACAGTCCTCCTGTAAACTGAAGAAGGAAGTTGCAATGATTCATTTCTTCAGAAGAGCACAATGTCATCACAGCTAAATTAAGTCAATACATATTTTCTGACATTAGGCAGGCAATGTTCTAGGCTCTTCAAGGATGTGGGTATTTACAACCTTGGGTATCATCCCTCCAAAAGGAAAATTTATGAAGACACATTTATGAAGCAGGAATCAAATTACAGTGCAAGATAATAAGAGGCACCACCAACAAGGCACTAAGCAAATGGTTACAAATCATCAGTCTACAGTGACTGAAGAAAACCTTAGTAGAAGGGGGGAGTTTAAAAACTGGTAGGAATCTGGGGCCCCTGGGTGACTCAGTCAGTTAAGCATCTGACTCTTGATTTAGGCTCAGGTCATGATCTGGACGTGGAGCCTGCTTAAGATTCTCTCTCTCCCTCTCCTTCTGCCACTCCCCCACCAACTCACACACATGTGCTCTATCTTACTTACTCTAAAAAATAAAAAATTGGTAGGTATCTGATGGGTAGAAAGAAGAGGGAAGGATAGTCCAGAATACTGTGACCAAATTTTATTATTTTTTATTGAGGTATAATTGACATTCAACGTTATATTAGTTTTACATGTGCAACATAGTGATTAAATATTTGAATACACCATGAACTGATCACTGTAAGAGGTCTAGTTACTGTCTATATACAAAATTTTAGATGCAGCAAAACAATCTTGAGAACAGTAAATAAAGCAGTTTGACCAGTAGAGCCACATTGGTATTAATATCATTTTTCTTTTGAAACACTATGAGGGATTTTACAGGTTTTGGGGGGAAGGTAGTTAAGCAGTTGTTGTGACTGTTTTTCCCATAAACCATTCCACAGCTTTGTAATTGAGGTACAATCTGTCCAACTGACAATCCGTAATGAGCAGACCTCAGTTGAGAGTGAATATGTCTTATGGTTTTCAATCCCATCCATAAATTGAAGACCCCTGAGTTAATAACTCCAGTCTAGGTCTCCCCCAGACTCCAGATTCATGTGTGAAAGTGTGTACTGAGTGCCTAGTAGGCTTCTCAAATTTAATATGCTATTCATATTCACCTGCCAAACCTACTCTCTTATATTCTTCCCCATCTCAGTGGTCATTCCATCCTCCCGGTTGGTCAAACCTTTTGAATCTTCCTTGACACCCTCCATGCCCTCAAACCCCACAGTGCCCAATCCCACCTCAAATGAGGACAGAATGTATTTCTGCTTGGTGGACGGCTGATGGTTATAACTGCCTGCTCTGAGCCCAGCCTGCAGTAGATAGAGCCATAACTCTACTCTGCCCCAGGCAACAGAACTTGTCCTTCCTCCCTTCCTGGGTCCAAGGGTGATGGAGAGATAATAAGGACTGTTTGCTTTACTCAGGTAGTCGATCAATCAATGGATCAATCATCTGAACATGTCTCAGGAAAACACATCGGAGGCAAAGTACTTATAATCAGCTATGAGGCCTTTCATGACTGGGACACCTCTTACCTTTCTGACCCTATGTGCCCTACTCTGCACTTGACTATTCTGTTCCAGTCAAGGTCATTTGCTGTTCCACCAGTGCGCCAGGTATGCCCCCACTCAGAGCTTGGCCCCAGCTCTTCTCTCTACCTTGAATGCCCCTTGTACCTCCTCTCTGCTCAGCATGGATCCCTTAACCATATTTGGCTATTTATTCAAATTCAGATCTTCTCAGGGAGCCTCTCCTGCCCACTTTATGTAAAGGTTTAGTTTAATATCTCCCCATCGCTTTCTGGCCCCATTCCTTCCTTGTTTTATTTTCCTCCTTAGCATTTCTGTGTTTCAACAATCAATATGTTGTCTATTTCTACAATGTAATCAGGTATTTTTGTCTGCTTTAAAAATACTGCATTATCAGCACCTAGAACAGTACAAAAGCCTAGAGTAGAACTCAAAAAAATACTGTTGAGTGAATATGTTGTTGGAAATGAAGGAATAAATGTCAGGAAGCGTAGATAAATATGAATTTTATTAATGAGCCTGGATTTATCCTCTAGGTAAATTTCTCCATCCTATTTGTTTCTCTGAACGTGTGTCTCCCAAGATTAAGCACTGAGGATGTTATAAGTCATGTAATTCTTGCTTATCGTTACACCTTTAATTCTTAGAAGTAGCTAAGTAGCCTGTTATTTTTCTGAGATGACAAAGAGGGCTGTCCCTTGGTTGGAAATAAAGTATATCTGCTGTGGGGGCTTGCAGGGGTGGGAGAAGAGGACAGAGATAACCACCTCACGTTTTCCTCTATGGGAAACGCTCTGGGGGCCATGAAATCCTGGGGAGGACAAGCACTGAGGTGGCAAATTGTGTCTCACTAAAGAAGCCTGACAGATAGATGAAGCTTAGTTTGCCAATGTACTGCTTCATTAATTCTCTAACCACCCTGGGGGTGTGAAGGGGACTGCCATACATCTGGAAAGGAGTTTTAATTGGGCTTGCGGTCAATACAAATTTATAAAAAGAAAATGAAGAGGAGAAATCCCTTGTTGGAAAGGTTCAGAGAACATGTAACCTGCAATGAGAAGGAAGATTTCTTTGAGTGTGTATTAAGGAGACACACCCTTTAATTAAAAACATCTCAACATTGAGAAGGTGTGACAGGGAAGAGAGTAGTCAGTTTTTTCTCTTTGACCTTAAAGTCTTCAACTTCAACTTCCATTTTTCCCATTTACCTGCTCTTTTAGATGTCAACAATCAAAGGTACAGAGCTTACTGTAAACCTACCAGGTAACATGTGAACGCTCAGTATATCCACGTGGCTTATTTTAACAAGTCATCCAATTTTATCTCCTTTGAAAGACTTCCTAAATTGGAAAAACATGATGGGTTAGTTAGTTAAAATATTCCATTGGAATTACTACATTATTAATTTGATACCTACCATAGACTATAAGTTTTGCATTGTATTAGCTCATGTCTCTTTCCTCATTAGCTTACTGGATACACCAAAGTTACTTATGCAATGAAAGGCGATTTTCATCCTCTAAAATGTCCTTTAATATGTATTGATAATATTACCTAAAATAACTCCACAGAATTTGGGAAGTTCTGACAAGTGAAAACTGAGGCATACCAATCGACAATAAAAAATGTAAGTTTATTTCCTCCTCAAAGATTAGTATAAGTATATATGTTATTTCAATTATGTGACACATATTTTAACAGAAGGTCTTTGAGTAAAATTCTTGTGGACAGAGACTTTGTACAAACTGAGATCCTTACAAAAACTGGTATAAGCATTTAAAATATTTTAAAGAAAAATTGAAATGTTTCCCACCCTTCTGCCCTGCAGTCCTAAAATCCCAGCTTTCTTTATGTTTGAATCCATAAGTGATTAAAAAATAATAATAATAAGTAGTAAACAGCTCTCTGAACAGCAGCTTCAGGTCTGTCATAAGAAATCCAGTGAAAAAAATCTGTAATACCAAAATAAATCCTGAAGTGGTTAAAGCCTCAAATGCAAATTAAAACTGTAAAATAATTTTTAAAGATAAAATTAAATATTAATTTAATTATATCGTGTAGAGGACTTCTCAAAGCATAATTCTAAACACATACATTTTTTTTAACTTTCTGTATGTCTGATTTCATTATAAATAAATTTAAAAGCTAAGCATATTATACATGAATGACAGGAGTCTCAATTTTTTATATTCTTCTTTTTTAAAGACTTTTTATTTATTTATTTGACCGAAAGACAGCCAGCAAGAGAAGGAAGCCCCATCAATTTTTTATATTCTTGATACTTATAATACATAAGAATTTTGCAAATCAATTCAAAAGAGGAATACTTCAATAGAAAAATAGGCAAAAGAATTAATAAGTGGTTCCAAAATATAAAGTACAAATGGAGGGGCGCCTGGGTGGCGCAGTCGTTAAGCGTCTGCCTTCGGTTCAAGGCGTGATCCTGGTGTTCTGGGATCAAGGCCCGCATCAGGCTCCTCTACTGGGAGCCTGCTTCTTCCTCTCCCACTCCCCCTGCCTGTGTTCCCTCTCTCTCTGGCTGTCTCACTCTCCATCAAATAAATAAATAAAATCTTAAAAAAAAAAAAAAAGGCTCTGCCAAAAATAAATAAATAAATAAATAAATAAATAAATAAATAAATAAATGTCTGCTTTTGGCTCAGGGCGCGATGCCGGAGTTCTGTGATCGAACCCCACGTCAGGCTCTTCTGCTGGGAGTCTGCTTCTTCCTCTCCCACTCCCCCTGCTTGTGTTCCCTCTCTCACTGGCTGTCTCTCTCTCTGTGTCAAATAAATAAATAAAATCTTTAAAAAAAAAAAGAAGAAAGTACTAATGGAAAAAAAGGCATGAAAAAACACTAATGAGTATTATAGAAATTTATAGAGAAACTTGTGAGTTTCTTTATAAGAAAATGTGTGTTCTATTTTTCTTGGATGGAATGTTTTATATATATCTTTTAGAACCATGTATTCTTAAGTATGCTTTAAATAAAAAATGTTCTTGTTGAAAAAAACTTTTAAAATAAAGACTATCAGAGGGGAGGTGGGGGGATGGGTGAAATAGATGAAGGGGATTCAGAGTGCACATACCATGATGAGCACTGAGTAATGTATAGAATTGTTGAATATTATTGTATACGCAAAACTGATATAACACTGTATGTTAACTATTCTGGAATTAAAATTAAAAACCTAATTTTAAAAATCAGGCACAAATTGAAAAAAAACCTCACGATTTTGCCTTTCAGAGTCACAAAAAGATGAAAATAAATCATAATTCTCTTTATTGGCAGTGATACAGTAAAAAATTCAGTAAACCTTTTAAGAACAAGTGAGATTAAAAATCAAAAGCCAGGGGCGCCTGGGTGGCACAGCGGTTAAGCGTCTGCCTTCGGCTCAGGGCGTGATCCTGGCGTTATGGGATCGAGCCCCACATCAGGCTCCTCCACTATGAGCCTGCTTCTTCCTCTCCCACTCCCCCTGCTTGTGTTCCCTCTCTCGCTGGCTGTCTCTATCTCTGTCAAATAAATAAATAAAATCTTAAAAAAAAAAAAAAATCAAAAGCCAAGGGGCACCTTGGATGGCTCAGTCATTAAATGTCTGCTTTCGGGGGCGCCTGGGTGGCTCAGTCTTTAAGCGTCTGCCTTCAGCTCAAGGCGTGATCCTGGTGTTCTGCAATCAAGCCCCGCATCAGGCTCCTCCACTGGGAACCTGCTTCTTCCTCTCCCACTCCCCCTGCCTGTGTTCCCTCTCTCTCTAGCTGTCTCATTCTCCATCAAATAAATAAATAAAATCTTAAAAAAAAAAAAAGGCTCTGCCAAAAATAAATAAATAAATGTCTGCTTTCGGCTCAGGGCGTGATGCCAGAGTTCTGTGATCGAGCCCCACGTCAAGATCTTCTGCTGGTAGCCTGCTTCTTCCTCTCCCACTCCCCCTGCTTGTGTTCCCTCTCTCGCTGGCTGTCTCTCTCTCTGTCAAATAAATAGATAAAATCTTTTCAAAAAAATTATTAAAAAAAAACCAAAATCCAAAAAAATGCATACATTTAATCTAGTAATTCCATTTAAGAGTCTATCCTATGGGATTAATCCGAGATGACACAAAGCCTTTGTCAAAGATGAATGCAATGATACATATGAAGAATGTTCATTGAAACACTACTAAGAATATTAAAAAACTGAAGAAGCCTACATTTTCAACAACCAGAGATTGTAAATTGTGACATCTTCATGCTTGGCAACCAAAACCAAGAATGCTGGATAAGATACCATCAACCTGGAAAATGTTGATGATGTATTCTTAAATAAAAAAATAAATGGACTGCTTATTGTGATGCAGATTATAAGATGAATAGATCTTCACCAAACTATTCGTATTAGCTCTTTGAAGTTAGTGTGATAATGATTTTCCAAGTTTTACGCAAAGAGTATTATATTTATAATTAGAAAGAAATGATATTTTGTAAAAGTTGTAATACTTTACAACTCTTAATGTAATCTCTTAAGTTTAGTAAGTAGCAAAACCTACAAGCTTACATTTTTTTTAACACTGATTATAGGAGAATAATAATCTTCAGGCATTATATGTATGTGTGCTTGTGATTTTATGATAAAATTAATATATAATAAACAGAATAATTTAATTATTGGTTATTAATTAATTATATTATTAATTAAACTAATAACATTTGTTATTGGTTAACATTATTAACAGACTATACTATTAGTTAAAGTTATTAATAACTGAATTGTGAGTAAATAGTAATAAATTTATTAATTTGTAAGAAATTTAAATAGTCTTTTAAGGGACTTACACTTTGCCAAATTCTTTAAATTGTGAGCTCCCCTAAAAGGCATTCTGTTCACTAAATGTTCTTTAAGAACATGCCAAATATCTGATATATTAATGTTGGTGTCTTTTCCTAATGAACCACTCGATCACGTGTCCTGAGAATGGTTTCTGCCTTCTTAGCATGTTGGGGTGCAATTTAAAAATTGAAATCCCTGATTAACATGAATCTTGGGGCCTAAGGAGAGCAAGCTAGGCAGAACTGCACTTTTTCCTGTCTATAGGAGCACCCGTTTGTACAGTAATACCCCGTTCTCGTTCCATAATGCCTTTCATGGAAAAGACTCTAAAGTCCTTTATGGAGCTAATCAGGAGATTCCTTGCTGCTGTGAAACCCAGCCCCTCTGGTTTGACCACAACTGCTGTATAGCAGTGGAAATAGGATTTGATGGCTCCTTGTCTGTCTTAAAAGAGGAAGTAACAAATAACTTCTCTAATTAAAACCACTATGATTTGGTGGGATTTTATTTTTCTTTAAGAGGGAGGACAGTGTAATTATACAGATTGGCATGCAGCCAAAACAGTGAAGCTAACTACTTGCAAGTGAAATACCCGGCAAGGACTTAGGTTTGTTAATAGGCTGTTGGGTGTGGGGGATGGGCATGAGACGCTGCACAGGACTCTCCCTAGTGGCTTGAGAATTGAACCCACTCCTGAAGATAAGCTGGATACTGATTTCAAAATACAAAAATAGTCAGTTTTCCTCAGTAATTTAGCCTGAGAAAAAAAATAGACTGTCTTATCAGTGCCCAGGATTTTCACAGGCAGTGCTGCAAAGGATATTATTTTGTGTGGGATTCAGACTAAGACGGGTACAGGCAGGTGGACGATCTATTTTTGTCAGTTGATTAATTAGAGTTAGTTCTGAATCAGTTAATGACATGATTGTCACAGGGGCAAATCGGAGCGTAAATTTATAGGACAGGCAATAATTAGTATCTCCAGACGTTTTACATGAAATCGCGTTAAAACACATGGAAAAAATTAAAACAGAAGTAATTACAGTACCTATGAGAAGCAGTTATCACATTTGGATCCATATCTAAAATGCTAAGTGGGCACAGGGGCTTCATAGAAACAAACATAATTATGGAACATGGAGTTGAACATAGGCTTGCTGCCCTGGACTGTGAATACTAGCATGGTGATGGCAAATTGTCCTGTGAGAACTACACAATGGGACAAGAGAAGAAAGTAATTTGGGTGCTAAGAATGGCATCACAATGGAGGCCCACAAGAACAAATCTTCATCAGTTGTTTTATACGGTTTCATACCAAAGGATATTTTGGGGAGGCAGATAGTAGGAATGGTAGAAGTTGAGAGATTTCTGAAGTTTCCCAAAGTCTATTTTGAACCTATTATCAAATGCAGTAGTACCTTTTCATCTTTTTTTTCCTATCGACTCAAGTATTTTATGAGTGCAATATATTATCAAATTCTTCTAGTTCCTTATTGAGGGCAATGTGTATCTGTCAAAAATTGAGGGAACTGTTAAGGAGGATAAAATAAAAATAGATGAAATAGTATTTATACAAAGTGTAATTATTAAACACCTATTATGCACAAATCATTTTATATAACTTAGTAACTGACATATTTAATCAGCACTCAATAAATGTTGATTTCATCTTTGTTATTCACCACCAAGGATAAAGTCTCCCAGATACAAAGATGTTAGAAAATATAGAAACAATAATTATAAACAAACATATGAAATTCTAAAACGGGAATTTTTTATCTGTGTTCCAGAGAGATCTTAGGGATTCAGACCTGTGAATATATTAGAAAAAGTGTATATTTTTTGTACTCACATGTGCATACATTTTAGGGAGTGAGAATCCATACTATACATCATTTTTTTCCCCAAAGATTCTATCACTACAAAAATGCAAAGAGCAGTTGGTTGAAGAAAAAGAATGAGGGTACCAAATAAGTTAAAGAATATGCTGACATTTGACATTGGTACTGACATTTGTCCATAATTGCATTTTGTAAATGTTTTAAAGCACTGTCTATTTCTTTCCTAGTTTTGCAATGGCACAGGACAATTCCAAGACAAGACCAATATCCATTGGGAGGACTTTCTTTTCACAAATAGAAACTGGGTCATTAAAATATTGGGAAGAGAGTAGGTAAAAATAAGAGTTAATGAAGGGACTTTGTCTGGTATATTCGGGTAAGAATTTCTATCAGTCTAGTCCTTCATAAAAGCAATGAAAACATGGGGGTGGGGACAGGGAATTACCCAAATTAACTTTTTCAGAACTCTAGAAATTAACCAAAGACTTGCAACAATCTGAGGAGTGTTTATTCCAAAAAATAAAAAAAACGAAGAAGAAGAAGAAGAAGAAGAAGAAGAAGAAGAAGAAGAAGAAGAAGAAGAAGAGGAAGAAGAGGAAGAAGAAGAAATTATAGCACTTCAGTAAGAAGAACAAGGTTTATGGCTTTTGAACTTGACCTACCCCCATGCCCTTCTCCTGGTTTTTCAGTAGCCTTGTAAAACAACAGCCTCAGAGCCATGGTGCATGGGAGTAGGCCAAATTTGGAGTTCCTCAAATAGTTCCATCCCCAGCTCATTGTCACTATTTGATCTGTCTCAAAGCTTCGTAGAAAATCCCCATTCAAAAGGCATTGTCATTATTTAACCTGATCAGAGCTCAAAAGCCCTACCTCCAGGGTATGTGTGGAAAACAACCAACAGAAAACGTTTAATATCACAGATACATATAGCACCAGTTGGGGCAAACAAGAGCCTGGACAGAAAAATAAAAGGAAAACCTGGAAAGGAGATGTTCATAGGTCTTTGAAAAGGTCTGACATATTGCCAGGGATTTGGAAGGCCACATATACAAGCAGGGCTGCGTGCATGTGAGGAAAGACACAAGAGTGCTCCAGTCTCTCATCCCTGATTGGTCTTTAGGCCTGTACAAGCAGGAAGTAAAGGCAAAGGCAGAATTATACATTCCCTGAGCATTCCTAGAATTCCTCAACAAAGGGTTCCTTGACAAAGGGTAGAAGACTTACTGGTTCAAGCATTTAAGAAAATATCAGACCAATCATTTTCTGACCACTTAGCTAATAACAGACTTCAGTGGCTGACCACCACAGAGCATATAGACTTTCAGAATTAGTTTCAGAAAGTCATTAAACAAACCAACCTCCCAAACAAACAAACAAACAAACCCAGGAGCGAGAACAACAAAAAAGAACAATAACAAATCATGGAGAAGTGATCTGAATTCCAGATTTACCATATTATATGATCTCAAATATCCACTTTCCAACAGGAAAATTATGGCTTGAACACAGGAAAAAAGTTATCAATAAAAACCGTCCCTGATGGGAGCCAGATTTTAGACCTATTAGGCAAAGACTTTAAATCAGCTATTATGAATGTACTCAAAGAACTAAAGGAAAGTATGACAGTGATGCTTCAAATAAGGAATACCAATAAGGAGACGGAAATTTAAAAATAAATAGAAATTTTTGAAATTGAGGGTGACAGTCAGTAAAGCAGGCAACTCCTGATGTTGGGGTTGTGAGCTCAAGCCCTATGTTGGGTGTGGAGCCTACTTTAAAAAATAAATTAAATTAAAAAAAAGAAATTTGAGAATTGAAAGTATAATGACTGAAATGAAAAATTTACTAGAGGAGTTCACAGTAGATTTGAGCTTGCAGAAGAAACAACTGGAAACTTGAAGGTAGGTCAATCGAGATTGCCCCGTTTAAGGAACAGAAAGAAAAATGAAGACCAATGAACAGGATCTCAGGGAGCTGTGGGGCATCATCAAGCATACCAATGTATGCATAATGGGAGTCCCAGAACAGAGAGAGAAATGGAGGGGCAGAAACACTATTGGAAGAAATCGTAGCCACAAACTTCCCAAATTTGATGAAAAACATCAATCTATACATCCAGGAATCTTAACAAATTCTAAGTGAGGGAAAGTCAAGAAGGGCTACACTTATTCAAACTGTCAAAGGACAAAGAACCTTAAAAACGGCAAGAGAAAAATGATTCACCAAGTATAAGAGATTCTTAATAAAGTTAATAACTGACTTGTCATCAGAAACCAGGGAGATGAAAGACAATGAGATGAAAATTCAAAATGCTGAAGGAGTCAGCCATGAATTCTATATTCGGTATGATCATTTTTCAAAAATGAGGGAGAAATTGAGTTATTCCCACATAAACAAAAATTGAGAGGACTTATTACTAGACTTGCCCTACAAGATTTACTAAAGCAAGTCTTTCAAGCTGAATTCAAAGAACACTAGATTCTCAATCCACATAAAGAAGTAAAGAACATCCATAAGGGTAACTATACAGGTAAATATAAAAAGCAGTATAATTTAATTTTTTGTAAATCTTTTCTTCTCCTGTATGATTTAAAAGACAACTACATATAACAATTATAAAACTGAGCTGGAGGGCATATAACGTATAAAGATATCATCAGTACCAAATAATAATACCACAAAAAGAAGTAGAAAACAGAGCTATATTGGAGCAAATTTTTGATATTCGTTACTAATCTGAATTAGATTGTTTTAAATTAAGTTGTTAAATACAATCTCAGGACAGCCAGTAAGAAAATAACTCAAAAGTTATAATTTAAAAAAATAAAGTAATTAAAACAGCACACTAGAAAATATCTACTTAATACAAAAGAAGATAGTAATGACAGAATATAGGAATAAAGATGTGGAAAAATGTAAAGAACAATTAGCATAATGGCCTATGTAAACCCTACCTTAAACTCCCTAATAAAATGGCAAGTATTGACAGAATAGGGTTTTTTTAAAACTATCCCAACTATCTGTTGTCTAGAAGAGAGACACTTCAAACTCGAAGACATTAATAGGTTGAAAGTTAAAAGGATGAGGAGAAAAAACATATGAACAGTAAGCAAAAACTGGTAAAATTGAAAGGAAATAGACAATTCAAAATAGTGGTTGGAGAATTTAATATCCCACCTTCAAAAATGGATAGGACACCGAAGCAGAAGATCAGCTAGAAAACGAAGATTTGAACAACGCTGTAAACCAATTAGACCTAAAATACAACTATAGAATATTCCATCCAACAGCAGCAGAATATGCATTCTTCTTAAGTGCACATTGAATATTCTACAAAATAGACAATATGTTAGGTTATTAAACGAGCCTCAGTAAACTTAGAAGAATGGAAATCACACAAAGTATATTCTTTAACCAGAACAGAATTAAATTTGAGATCAATAGTAGAAGGAAGGGGTGCCTGGTTGGCACAGCGGTTAAGCGTCTGCCTTCGGCTCAGGGCGTGATCCCGGCATTACGGGATCGAGCCCCACATCAGGTTCCTCTGCTATGAGCCTGCTTCTTCCTCTCCCACTGCCCCTGCTTGTGTTCCCTCTCTCTCTGTCTGCCTCTAACTCTTCAAAAAAATAAAAATAAAATCTTTAAAAAAAAAAAAAAGACGACAACAACAACCTCCCATGATATCCTGCCGCTACTTCATGATCAAAAATGGTCCTGTTTATTGGAACCGTTTTTCCCTTTGCTTTGATTGGCCATAGTTCCTCTTTCTCTGAATTCCCATGGAATATATGATAACAGACATACTCGATTTCGTTAATGACAAAAATATACTTAATAGGTTTAACTCCCTTCTACCTTTCTTTCCCCTCCATGGAAAAGAGCTTTCAGGTCACGGTGTTTATGTTTAAGCGTCAAAGTCTAAGTTGGAAGAATATTTGTCCACGTTTAATGAAAGTTTCATGGCTTTCTAACTTTAGATGATTTTTAAGCTGTGAATTTAAAATTCCCTCGTCTCTAAAATAGCTAATATCTTTTTGTGGAAGATAAACTGAGAAAAATAAATTAGAAGCATCTAAAAATATTTCTTATCATTTCTACCACCATCCTTCGGAGCCCGTATTCTCCAGCAAACAAGCGGGTGACCAAAGCTCATGTGCGATTATTTTATTAGAGAGTGCAATCTCAGGAAAGGAGGAGGCAAGAAAAAGGGAGATAGTGTAGTATTGACAACAATGTACATGTGATTACAAAGCCTGTCACCACTGGGGACCAAGCAAAACGCACACATTTTTGACAACCTTTCAAGAGGCAGGATAAATCCCTGAATCTCAGGACAGCCCTTTAGGTAAGAGGAACAGAGAAGAATTTAACGGCTAGCTCCCATCTCCCAAAGCTCCAAGATTCATTCTGAGGGGCATTAAATTGCCCACACTTCCGAGTAAAAGTGCGTGGGCTCTCAGCAAACGCGGACATCACCTGCTTCAGCACCCACGGGGAAGCTGGAGGGCAGGAGGCAAGAATCCCCCAGCACAGATTGTAGAGAGAGAACAGGACGTCCTGAGGTCTGTAAGAGACCTTGTAGAGCTGTTGGCGGCCGCAGGGGCCTCAGAGGCAGGTGATGCTGTCAGGAGAGGAGATGAGGCATACAACGTTTTGATTTGCCATCCCTCAAAGCACAGCCTCTGAATAGAAATGCAGCATTATCTTCACGTTCAAGTGACAGATAGGAACGAATATGCTATTGCTCTGGTCTTGGGGAAGAGCGTATGAAGGTTTGATTAGAACCACTTCAAAAGGACCATAAAAATCAAAAAAATTTTAGGACATTGCCACTAAGCACAACTTTCGGCTTTCATTATAAACCTTTGTATGTATTCTCCTTCTCATTCATCAGCTCACCGTGGTAGTCTCCTCAGGCTGGCAAAACAAAAATGCCACAAATCTACTTTGTCACGGTTCTGGAGGCTGGAAAGTGCAAGATTAAGATTCTGGCCAATTCCTCGTTCCTGGTGAGCCCTTTCTTCCTGGTTCATAGGCAGCTGCCTTCTTAGAATTTACAATAAGAAGGGATGACATGTTTAAATATATTAAAGCAGGAATAAAAAAATAAAGAGCAAGAGATTATTAAAACTGGTCACTCATTTTTTGAAAAAGAACCAAAAGAATTTCTACATGTGTGAAAATTTAATGAATAATATTAAAAATTAAACGGAGGACTTAACTAGCAGAATACATTCAACTGACAAAAAGATTATAAAATAGATCCGAACAAATTACAAAGAATGGAACACAGCGAACACAGCTATGGAAAGCACAAAGGATAGAGTGAGACAGTTCAATATATATCTAATTAAATTCCCATAAGGAGTCATATTTGAAATAGAATCTTTGTCATTATATAAACATATTTTTGTTCCACTGTATTGAGAATATAAGAATCATTTTGTTAGGAGTTGGAAAAATCCAATAATTATATCTGAAGTTATTATTATAAAACACATTTGATTTTTAGAATTAAAATACTGTCATGATAGACACTCAAGCCAACGTTTTAGTACTTTTCTCTGTTGTATCTCTGTCTTTCTCTGTCTGTGTCTCTATATAAAGATTAGATAGATAGATACCTGATCATATAACCTGATATGTATAAGTTGGTACATATAACTTCATGTATGTGTGCATATGTATTATTTTGAACAATATAAAATTGCCGTTCGGAGTGTCAAAAACAATTGCATATAGGCAATTTTATATGGCTAAACTAATATATACATATTGGACTGAAGATGCCCAATATGTTACAGCCTTTCCGTATGAAGGCAGACAAGATTCTGTTTCTCTAAGGATTCTCAGAATTCTGTCTCACATCCAGTAGCCTGTATGATAGTAACATTTCTTCAGGATTGTAGAACCCCTACACGAGGTTACAAAGCTTAGCTCTGCTCATGGTGGTGACACGTAGTACTTATCTAACTTTGCCAGATGCTCACCTCCATCTCCCCGTCTTCCTCCTCAACAGGCAAGTATCTAGATCTAAGGCTCTTATTTCTCCAAAATACGCTTGTAGAAACAGCTATGGCTTCCTTGCCGTTTATTTTGGCCACCAAGTATTAGTAACATCTGATATTAGATTGCTCTAGGATGAAGATCGGAGATGGGCTTGAAATAATCAGTTAGAAAACCCTTCAAATTACATAGTCTATGAAACTCTTGTTAGCCAAATCTATCTCAGAACGAGAAGAGCATGAGCAACTTAAAGGAAGATTCTTCCATGTATACCCTGCTTCCACCATGCCGCCACGCCTCAAACACTTGCAGAGGTCTTCACTGCTTCCATGGTGCATTCTAGGTTCCTTTATTCAATGTTTAGATTCTTCTCAAACCTCCCTCTAGCCCTCGTTTCCAGTCTTACACCCCAGTAACCTAAGTATCTAGCGCATGGCCATCAGTTATCACCTCCGAAGTTGGATGTCTAGCCCACTCCAGTAAAAAATGTTACTGCCCCAGGAAAAAGCCCCAACTCCTTAATGTATTGTTAGCAAAAAGTAGGGGGGGGTTGTCCTTACTCCACAGAACTCTTAATTCCCAGCATGGTTACTTGTTCTAGAACTCCATGCCTTTCGTCATGTTGTGCCTTTACCTATAAGCTGTTCTCACCGACATAGCAACTCCTACTCTTTCCTTTCAGATGTTAGTTCCTCAGTGAAGCCCTCCCTCACATCCTCTGCAGAGTTTGACGCCTTTTGCTTTATGCTTTCCTGGTACTTTATTTATATCTCTGCCTGCCTCTCCCCCTAGACTACAATTCACTTTTGGGGGAGGGGGGCGGCTTATGCTGAGTAGGTCAATGTCTACAACATAACTGGTACTGTGTATTTCTGCCGAACGAATGAATGAACCAACAAAGAAATAAAAGGCCAATAATGCAAGTTACTTAGTTAAGGGAAATAATGCTGGAACACTAATATTTTGCTGCATAACAATCCAGAAAAATCTTAAACCGTGGTTTTCAAACTCAAAAGCATATCTCCCTGATGATACCAGTCCTCAGAGAACCGTTTCTATGTTACTATTATTTCAGAATTCAAAGGCTTTTTCTGGTTCTTCCAGAGACTATAGTTGTACATCCACAGGGCTGATTAGTTCCCTGATCTCACAGTTTGATTTATGTGAATCATGGCACTCCATAAGGAAAGCCAAAGGAGATCCACTTAACTGTAAACAGCGCTCATTATATAACAACCTCCAGCTAGGCCAACGCAGAAGGAGTCTGGGAATGCTAAAGGAAATCATGGATTTTTTTTCTTGCAAGCACAAATGATTTTTTAACAATAAAAAGCAATGTGCATGTCTGTCTTCTTAGTGGAAGTATGATTAATTTCCATCGTGTGAGAGAATAATACGTGGATTACCCAAGAAAGTTTTAAATCTTAAAACAAATTCCAGAAAAAAAACATAAATACAAGAATAAGTATTACATATAATTTTTTACACTTCTGTTGGATAATATAGAAGAGATATCCACCTATCCACCCCATAGTTTTATCATAAAAATCTGGTTTTTAATTAAAAAAACATTGAGGCTCTTTTTCCTCCCATTTTTAAAACTGTTCAGAAATTATAAGATTTGAAAGGCCTTTGGTAATAGCCAGCAAGTTCTGCCGTTAACAAATGCCAAAAGAATAATGAAACACCTAAGATGATAAGGTGCTAGTGTCTGAGCTGAATAGCCCTTTAATTAGAAAAAGTTCATGTATTAAGATTCAACATTAAGCAATGATTAATAGATACACACGTGCTTTTTTCAGTAGGGTAGGTAACAACATGTCCAATTTTAATGTAAATTTAGTGGCAGTATTAGTGTGTTACCCTAAAATGCTCTGTTTGATTAGTTTCAGAGGAGGGAAAAAAAAAGTCTTATCAGTGAGCACATCCATAAAGTATTAATAATAAAACTCCTTAAATAATTTTGTTCTCTGAAATTGTTGCCGTGGCTGGTTGAAAGGTTTTCATGTTTAATAAGCACATATTATATCCTTAAAAAAAATGAAATCCACATGAGATGCTCATTCTTTTTTCCATCCTAGAAAAACATCTACTCTTGTTGACCTCATTCCTTGATCTCACTGACTGATCGAAGAAAAAAAGCCTATATTTTTTCTGTCTTCTGAAAGAAAGCTCTATTTTGACAGTATTTTTTTTTTCTCCTAGGGAATCTTTAAATAGACAGGTATCAAGAATTCTCAGAGTGAAAGTTACGGTGAATGTGAAAGCAAAAAATGACATTTGGGACAGCTTTTTCTCGTTTCACATTCAGGGAGCTCAATTTATTAATGAAGATATCATGTTTCCCAAATATTGCTGTTACATTTAGGAAATTGCTCTTATTATACTTACCCTTTCTCACAGCTTTATCCATCATCCAATTCCATCCGTTCACCTTAGATCCTTGTTTCAATGCCAAATGC
Organism: Ursus americanus; assembly: GCF_024610735.1. NCBI lineage: Eukaryota > Metazoa > Chordata > Mammalia > Carnivora > Ursidae > Ursus > Ursus americanus. Next base: position 15,831,867 of record NC_142151.1, read on the forward strand.
TTTCTGGGAGAATTCCATATTCAGTTCCACGATCTAAGATTACACTTCTCATCTCTCCATCCCCCAAAGTAGCTCTCCTCCCAGACACCACCAGTTGGTTATCCAAGTTCAAGAAATTGACAAGAGTTAGTTGTCCCTTTACTTCATATTTCTAGAGAGTCTCCAAATAAAAGTTTCCTTTGAAATATTTTTCTCAAAATTTTTTTCAAGTTCTCTTTTAATCTAGGTTTCCCCCAAAAGCCGAGCCATAGACCAAAGCTTGTGTAAAGGTCATTTATTTTATTTTATTTGGGAATATCATCTTAGAGAAAAAGCATAGATACAGTGGTTTTGAACAGGGAAAGAGGAAAAATCAATTTGAAAATGTGCTTTTGTGAGCTGCCATAAGAGCAGCCATTGTTCAGTCTCATAGGACCTTCTAAGGAGTCTTATGAAATATGTTTGGGAACTAATGGCCTAGGGCAATAGGGGGAGCCATTCATTCATTGGTCCCCATCCCCATTACTTAAGGTTGCAACTTAAGCAATGCATCTCTGGCTGTGCATGCATGAGGGCCAAGTAGGGTCCCATGGGTTTCCCACACCATTGTGCCAAGAAGTCGCATGGCAGGAAAAGTTTCATGGTCTTGGCCCAAAGTGAGGTACAATAAGGCTGAACCAAGGTGAAGCTAGTTAAGCATTTAATGGAACTGGTCAGCAAAGCGGGGGTTGGGGTAAGAGATGAACTAAGATGGTATGAAATGTCCAGTACAGTCCATTCCTCACACCACTCAGATCCACTATGTGCCCCATTAGGTAAACCTGTCACTGAGTCCCCTTCAGGGTAGTGATCACATGCAATCTCTGAAAAGGCTGAATCCCAGAGGTTATTGGCTTGAATTCCAGTCCTCACTGTTACAGGCAGTGCCTAGATTGTAATTGGTATTTATCACCTCCTTCTTTACCATTCATTCTCCTCACCCTTAGCCAATACTTTAGCTGGCCTAGTTTTCTTGTCTGCTGGGATGACCCTGAGTTTCATACCTGAGAGCTCTGTGCCCTTAGCTGCCTTTCCTTCTTTGGACTATATCTACTGTAATTGTCCGTTCACATTATCCCTTAGCACAGAAATACACATATTCACTCCTCATGAATGCTGTGGTTCCACACATATTCCTCCCTACGCCCATTATATATCACCAATCCCAGAACTTCATAGAAATTAGAGTCAATCACCTCTACTAGAATAGAAATTCTTCGCCTTAGGGGCCCCTGGGTGGCTCAGCTGGTTAAGCATCTGCCTTCGGCTCAGGTCATGATTCCGGGGTCCTGGAATCAAGCCCCACATTGGGCTCCTTGCTCAGTGGGGAGCCTGCGTTTCCCTCTACCTCTGTCTGCTGCTCCCCTGCTTGTGCTCTCTCTCTCTGTCAAATAAATAAATAAAATCTTAAAAAAAAATGAAAAAAGGAAATTCTTCACCTTGGCTGGGGCAATGGCATGGACAGTCCAAATGACCAAGTAGTAGTTATAGATTCAAGTTCAAGTGGAATATATTAAGAGTTCCCCTCTGTCTTCTGGTAGAAACAGTCCCTTTCCACAAACCCAGGCCACTAATCCCGCAGAGCCCACGTTTGTAAAGATGAAGATGACAAATTCCACAAGTGGGTCACTGAGAAAAATGGTGAGATGAACCAACCCTACTTTCACCCTTTAGTTCTGGGACCCATGTGTTCTAGCTATTGGAGATCAGCCTTTGATTTAATGCATCTACCACATCCTAGAGGACAGCATCCCAACCAGACGGTACCCAAGTTTATGTCTTCCTTGGGCCTCTAATTGACCATTCCATTATTCAACTCCTAGATGAGGGGATATATGGTGGGACAAGTGGATTGTGTATTTAAGCACCCATTCTTTAATCCCCTGTGTTGTTAAACTGAGATAATTATGAGAAACCATGAAAATATATGTCAGATATTGTATAACCCCTAGGATGATGAAGACGGTGGTGGCCCTTGAGGCAGAGAATGCAAATTCATATCCAGAGAAAGGGTCAATTCACGGAGGGATGAATTTTGTTTCCTTCTAGCTGGATTGAGTTTGATATAATCAACCTATCACCAAGTGGCTGACTGGTTTCCATGAAGGATGACTTCATAATGAGGGCTTGATTTTGTTTTCTGCTCCTAAGTATCACCAGTAGCCAGATCAACTTTAGAGAATGAGATCCCTGCTACCGAGCCTGCATAGCTATATCCTTGCCACTGTGGTCACTCTGTTTGTGGTCCCATTCTACTGGCACTGGGATTGCCAAAGAAAGAGGCTTGCTAACATGTACAGGACAAGTTTTCTACTCGGTTATTGAGTTCCTTTTCTGAGGTAGATGCTTCTAGTGGACATTAGTATGAGACGGACAAATGCACACTTTGCCCACTTCTAGAGATCCAGCTACATGCATCGTCCTAAGATTTTGTTGTCCTTATCCTTTAGTCACCTTTCTTCTGAGTCCTGGCCAACTAGCCAAACCACTCTGCCCAGATGCCCAAAACTCCATGGAAAGTGAACTTGCAAATGTTATCGTTGAAGGTCTAGCCCACTCCCGTGTCTTTCAGAGTTGGCCCTCTGGAACCCTCAAGTGTAACAATTAATTATCCAGTAAAGCGAACATGAACAAAGGGTACCAGCTTATCTGTGAATCAGGCCTCAGTTTTTCCTTTGTCATTTAGTCATAGGGAAACCTAAGATGCCGCAGCTATGAGTTGTGACAGAGGAACTAATACCACACAGATGGTTTAGGGGTCTGGCCACCTGTTTATTGTAATTTACTTGTGTCTTCTGGAACTTCGCCTGCCCGATCCTGAATGCTGCATTCATAATAAATCACAACTCTTCCTGCCCAAACTTATGATTCGATGGATCCTACGTCTCTAAGAATCTAGAATCATGGCACAAATTATTTTTTCCAAATGTTGCATAATTCTTTCCTGCAGAAGGAATGGCTTTGCTCTAATACTCTAGCAGTTTTTATTGTGAGTCTTCTATTGAAGTTTTCCCTCTGGAGCATAGGCAGCTTAGGATGCCTCGAATACTGGCCACTTTCTACTAATCATGTCAAATTACCATTTATGTCACCAGTATAGCAAACCAACATGATGTGTGGTGGAATATAAAAGCGATCAAGGTCCCTGCCAGCTATATAGTGACAGAGAGCGAGAGATTTAATGTAGCCCTGAAGCCAGACAATGAATGTATGTTGTTGTCCTTCCCATGTAAGAGTGATCCGGCTTTGGTTTCCGTTACCATGGGGAGTTGAGGCGAACACATTCACCACGTCTATTGTAGACAAGCATCAAGTACAAGAGGTGGTTACCGGAAAGGTACCACCTCCAACATGTGCTAATTAGGACTGCCACATGGCTAATTCTTGCTAGTTTACTGTCGTATGCCCAGATCCTCCTTTATTCAAGGGTCAGCCAAATTAATTAAATGGCATTATTAGGTGAATCTCCATGATTGCAACTGAAGTTTTTAAGCTCTATGGTGGTGTTAATGTCTGAAATGCCTTTGGGCACAAAGTATGATTTCTGATTGCTGTCTCTGTTGGAGGTGGTGAGGGGGTATGCGGTTTACTTTGCCTTCCCTACCATACTGACTGGAGCTCCCTCATCGGGTTGCCAATGGAAAAACTCTTCCAAGTACAGAGGAGAGCTATCCAAATTATACATTCAGGAGACTGGGGAAATAACCACAGGGTTGGTTCATGTTCCCATTAGATTCATTTGAGATGTCTTTGAACCCAAAGTCTATCACTTGGAGAAGACAGCCACAGAAGTGGAAAAAACCACGCATAAATAGAACAGATGAGAATTCTAGTAACACTAATATTTAAGAGGGAGGCAGAGGGAAAACCCAAAGTAAAAGAGACACAGGGGAGCAGAGGGAAGAATGAAGTGACAGTCAGATGCAACAAACCTAGGGAAGAAAATAGTTTAAGGAGTAAACAGTGGTTATCAATGTGAAATACTGTCAAATATCATAAAGGAATTAAGAATGAAGTGGGGCCAATAGACATAGAAAATAGGACAACATTCTTTGCCTTTGCTTGAGCAATTTAGGCAGAAAACAGAAGCGGATGTCAGGTGGCGGGGGCTTGAGAAGTACAGGGAAACTAAGAAAATTGAGGCATTGAGTTTTAACTATTGCAGTAAGTTGGCCCTTGAAAAGAGCAAAAGGGACAGAAAGCTGGCTTGGAGGGGAGGAAGAAGAACAAGGTGGCTGCTGTTATTGTTGTTGTTTAGGACTGGGACAGCAGGAAAAAGTTTTGGTCAAGATGACAAAGAGAAAGCAAAGATACAAGAGAGTGAAAAAAGAATCTTCTTTCCCCTGAAAGCCTTCCTTCTTTCAGTCCCATGGATAATAACAAATCTCATAGCCAGGCCCCTTTTGGAATAGAATCTTTAGTCTCTTATATTGGCTAATTTTATGACCAACATCTTAATTTTATTTCCTTATTGCTTGTAGCTTAGTACAGTAAGATTTGCAAAACCATTAAGTGTCAGACTGCAGCACAGAGAAGGAAGGGAATATTTCCACAATTACCTTGCCCAAATTGAAGCTGTCCAAATTTAAATTACTAGTGCTTTTTAAGAGATAACAACCTATGCCCAAATTGAAGCTGTCCAAATTTGAATTACTAGTGCTTTTTAAGAGATAACAGCCTATTTCATTTTATTGTCTCCTAATATATGACAGCACTGCAGAATTAAAGATCACACGCACTGATGATGAAAGCCCTTGTATCGGAAAATGGGGTATTCTGGTGTGCCTGAAAAGATTGATTAAGCAATGAACCAAGACAAGTATATGGTTGTTTCAAAGTAATCAGGCCTTTGGGACTACTTAAGGTTATAAACAGAAGCAGGTGTCTAATTCCTCACGAGTCCTGTTACCATTGAGAACACAGATCACGGATGTGTGTGTGTAGTATACCATTTTTAGAGGGTGCTATAGTCTATAAAAGTTCATTTCTTTAATTTCTCTTTACAAGTCGGGTGCCCCTTTGGATGCGTTCCCATAGAAATGCATCTGAATATACGTGATGTCAGAGATGAAAAGGTATGTGTGAATAGCGCATAAATATACAGGTTCATATATGTAAATGTGTATATTTGGGTGCATATATTTGTATGTTTGCATGTGCAATTAAGGCTTCCCCATACGTGCTGGACTCATTTGAATCACACTTGTGTCTTCAATTGTGACTTTAAAATTAAAATGTGGGAAAACAATTCAGTTAGGTATTTATGATTAATTTTGAGAAAAACATATATATCCTAAGTAATACTGTTGCTTTAAACATTACTGAATTACTATATATTTTCACTGAAGTTACTGGAAAGATTGCTTTGAGTCAGTATTCTTTTTATAGTTAAGAGCTAACTATAAAATTCTGGATGCAAGATATGATTCTTAACATGATGTGATAATAATGTCTAATTAGTGGGGGAAAACACAAACAAAAGGACACTCTTTATCGAACAAAGAATCCAGAAACAGAAATTCATAGTGCTGGTCAGATATCTACAGGCTCACTTGCTGCTCAATTTTTCATCTGACACAGGCTCACTCTATAACATTGTATAGACTTTTATGATTCTGTTGAGGAAGAAAATAAAATGGAAGTCAAGGAAGCATTTTTATTAATTCATTTACTCCTCTTAACACAGTCTTTCCCCTCAAACATTTACAATAAAGCAGATTTAATCCTTTGCCTTCCCATGGGAAGTCTAACAAAAGAAAATAGAATTGTAGAAGGATCGCACACAATGTAAGACAAAGTATTTTTAGAGAGTACTCTCCCAGGAAGTGGCTGAGTTACATGATGTAATTAAGGCAATCTCTGGGAGTGGTGCCATTTTGGGACGTCCAAGAGCTTGGCATTCACATGAGTTATTGGATATTTTTCCTTTGCTTTTAATGCATCGCTAAATTCTAAGACCATACAGTATTTGTCCTCAATAGAGAAGTAGTGTGATATACTGAAATAATATAATATTTTAGTCACTGGCCTACCATCCGACTTTGTAACTCAAAGATTACATTTCTTTCTAATTAGATTTGCTTTCCTTAGCCACCAAGATCTAAGCAACTGATAATATTTATATCTACAACAACTGTGTTTTATTTATACAAAGGAAGAACAGAACTAAACTTTCATTAAGCAACAACTATGTGCCAATTACTGTGAAATATGCTTTCCCATGTGTTGTTTACTTCTTATAATAACCCTAAGAGATTAATATCATTATTTCCATTCAGCTGACAATACAAGCCAGATCTCCCTGATTGAAAAGCCCCTGCCTCGGGCTGACGGAGAGAACGCAGACTTTCTTCAGTTAGAGTGTTTTGAATTGTCCTCAGTTGCCCAGTGTTCAAAACAGCCACACTTCTGAACTTGGATTTTACAAGCTCGTGTCAACTCTTAAGTGAGAACACAGATATGTACAGCCTTGAGGGCAGTCCCTTGGGAAGACCAAGTGCCCTAGAGGAGATAAGATTTGTGGCTTTGTTCTTGTTTGCTCATCCATCAACCAACCTTTATAGAACAGTTATGTGCAATCTACTAATTTAGGAGTTGGAAACAAAGCAGAAAAAATTTGGACCCTCAAGGATCTTACATTCTATTGCATTCTATGGGGGAAAGGACTCAGATAATATACCACAAAGCTCTGAATACTAATTGACCCATATAACCAAAACCATACCTCTTTGACATCTTAAATTCTCCTAAGGTAGGCCTTGCGGAAGTTGGGAATATGCATTATTATGGCAATGGACTACCACCCCTGACCCTATAACCTGTTTTTAGTTACCCTGAGGGAATAAGGGTAAAAGGAATAAACCCTAAATGAAAACCGATATCCCCAAAACAGGCAGCATGGGGTCAAGGCAAGGGTTAACTGATCATCCATCTTTAAATGGGAAGAGGAATACAGAGAAATCTAAAGCGGTCCCTGTGGGACTGATGGAGGTGAATGGAGAGCCACTTTCAAAACTATTATCATTTGGGCACAGAGATACACTGCTTGTGGTATTGGAGGAATCAGTTGTTCGCAGAAGCCAAGCATTGTCCAAACATTCAGAAATCTCTTAGTATGATACTTCCTCCCTCTTTGGGCCTACTGTTTTTAAATAATGGTTCTTTGGTGTCCTGAAATAACATTCTTTCTGCCATGTGCATTTTTACTTTCTCTTATTACTTTTAGTCTTAGATCCTCTGGGTACAGTGGGGAAAAAAAATGGACAGAGATGGGTTCTAGTTCCAGATCTGCTATTTATATACTAGCTAGAGCTCTATTTCTTCAGAAAAAATAACTCTGAATCTTGGCTTCTCATTTACTTCATCTTTACTGTAAAACTAGTAACACCTACCATAGAGGGAATTAAGCAACATTTAAATTGTTTGCCTCGTAAGTAGGCATTTAGTAAATTGAGTTAAATCCTGGAATATGTAATCCTTTGCAGAAACCTTATTTTTTAATCATGTGCCTGATTCAAAGTGGGGTCTCAATAAATATTTGTGGATTGAATGTTCACATTTTGTATTTCAAATATTTTCAGGATAACACACTTAATGAATGTCACTATGTACGACTTAGTAGTTATGTATTAGGCATATCAAATTAGTGCATAAAATTATTGCAAATTATTCATAGGCATATCAAATTAGTGTATTAATTGGGGATGGAAACCCAGTCTTCTTCTTTTTTTTTTAAATGATTTTTTATTATATTATGTTAGTCACCATACAGTACATCCCTGGTTTCCGATATAAAGTTCGATGATTCATTAGTTGCGTATAACACCCAGTGCACCATGCAATACGTGCCCTCCTTACTACCCATCACCAGTCTATCCCATTCCCCCACCCCCTCCCCTCTGAAGCCCTCAGTTTGTTTCTAAGAGTCCATAGTCTCTCATGTTTCATTCCCCCTTCTGATTACCCCCCCTTTCTTTATCCCTTTCTTCCCCTACCGATCATCCTATTTCTTATGTTCCATAGATGAGAGAAATCATATGATATTTGTCTTTCTCTGCTTGACTTATTTCACTTAGCATTATCTCCTCCAGTGCCGTCCATGTTGCAGCAAATGTTGAGAATTCGTTCTGGAAACCCAGTCTTCTTAATGTCTTCTTTTTTCTTAAGAGTTTGGCTCAATCTTCGAAAGGCTTTCCAACCATTAGAGCTGACTCACAATAAAATGGATGGGATTGTTCAGGGATGGATGCTACATTTCCACAAAGCCAACAAAGTGGCCCAATGGGCATCCATCAGGAAAGTGGCAGGGTTTTCTAAATTAGTTGGAAATTGTCCAAGAGGGTTCCCAAAGTCTCTTTTTCTCAATAATCTCATAATTCTCAACAATATACAATGCTTTATTTAGAAATGAGTCAGAAAAAGGAACTTTTGGTTTCCCATTATGTATTTCACAGGGACACTTGAAGCATTGTTTTTCTCTTTATAGGTAATAAAACCATCTAGCAATAATATAACCATGCCAGGCACTATTCTCAGTTCTTTACGTACATTCGCTCATTTAATCCTTACAGCAGTCCTCTGCGGTAGGTACTATGACTTATCACTATTTTACACATGAAGAAACTAAGGTATAGAAAAGTAATTTTTTTTAATGTCCAGAGGTAAATCTGGCTCCTATTTTTCGTGTCTTTTAAAAGGTATACCACAGAGGGGCACCTGGGTGGCTCAGTAGGCTAAGTGTCTGCGTTCAGCTCAGGTCATGATCCCAAGGTCCTGGGATTGAGCCCCGTGCCAGGCTCCTTGCTCAGCAGGGAGCTTGTTTCTCCTTCTCCCCCTGCTCCCTAACCCCCTCTCTCTCAAATAAATAAATAAAATCCTTAAAAAAAAAAAAAAACAAGATACACCACAGAAAAGTATGCTGTTAACTTTTATATCCAGTTATTATTTATCTGATTAGAGGTAGTGGTTGCTAAATGCTCGTTTATACTATAGTTAGTACCGAAAAATCTCTAAGATGACATGACATGAATATATAAATACTCACGGTAGGATGACCTAAATTAGAAGTCAGTAAAGTCAAAAAGCAAAACCAAGGGCGGAGACAGACCGTGGAGTTGGGTTCATATAAATATACATACAATGCCATAGTTACCTCAAGTGGGTCACACATTCGACCTGAGCTTTCCCGTAGGCACAGGGGAAAGGGAAATTGATCAATTTAAAATTTTACCTGTCTTTAAGATATAAAAGGAGTATTTCTAAGGAGAAGCAAACCTATTCTTAGTATTAAACTAGGAAGAAATCTCTTCCAAGGAGCTTCAAAAGAGACCCTGCTAAGGAAATGAACAATGTCATCCAGAACTTTCTGTGCGCGTTCTTTCTACACAGCCTCCTAACATGAGACCAAGGCATCACAGGAGCCTCATTACTGAGGGAGTTGCTGTGCAGACAGCAGGTTCTCCCTCTGTAACCAGCTGGCTCTTAGTTTTAGTCAGAAGCTTGGGGTAAGTTGTGAAAATCCAAATCATTGTATGTAGCTCTGAGTTAAAGGTAGCAGGAAGTTGAAACAATACCCCCCATAAACTCTTCTCAGTCTTTTTCCCTCACAGCCACCTGAGTGTCCCTTTGAATCCCTTTAAACACCATGTCCCTGTTTTTTTAGGCTAAAGCCTACAATCTCTAATAAGACCTACAAGGCCTTGGGTCATCTTCCCCCACCTCCCAGTGGTCTCACCCACTACACCTTGCACCCCTGTGCCTACTGTTTTCTGCCCTTAGGCTAAATCACCTTCATTTCTCCTTCATGCCAGTGGTTCTGCATATACCATTCCATTTGCCTGGAATGTGCTCTCCTTTCCTCCCCTGCCATCCTTTATCTCACGAATTCCTGCTTCTCAAAAGCCATTCTGATGAAGTTGTCACCTCTCCTCCCCCTCGGGTAGGCTGGTCACCTTGCATCGTTACAGACTGTCATCACACTTTGTATATTTCCACTGTGGAAAGTATCAATTTTTTAATTAGCTCATTCCATTTCTTCTCCAGCTGTTTATCCAATATATGTAGATGAGCACCGACTTTGCACTGGGTACTTTTCTAGCCCCAGAAAACAGCCACAAAGAAAATATACAAAACCCCCTGCACTCTTGTAGTTTCCATTCTAGTGTGCAAGGCTAAATTTCTTCAATAAAATGAAAATGCCGTGTGGTCGGTGATTTTTTTCTGCCTTGTTGACTCATGCATCCCCGGCACCAAGCACAGTGTATTGCATGGAGTAGCCTGAATAATGGCAGGGAGACAGACGACACTAAGATTTTACTGGCTTAAAGCATGACAGGTTTTTGATCATTCTCTATGCCTGGGATCTGGTAATACAGTCATTCAGGGACAGCCCAGTGGAACAGTCATCATCTTAAATATTGCCAGTCATTATGCCAGAGAGAGAGAGAAAACTCTCCAGAGTTTTAACCAGCAGTTAAATGACTCCCCAAGGTTTTAACCAAGAGTTAAATACTCTAGCCCAGAAGCACAAAAAACACTTCCACTACAACTCATTGTCCAAAATCAGTCACCTGGCCATGTCTGACTGCAAAGGGCCAAAGGGAAGAGCCATAATTATTTGGTAGATGTCACTACTGACTATCACAGAGAGATTTTAATAAATATTTGAGGAAAATATGACTTAATAACAATGGAGAAGAGTTATGATATAGATAAAAACCACGTGTGAATTTCTCTGTGAAATACATGTATTCATACAATGTGCGCAGTAGGCATACATTAAGCTAATGATAAAATGAGTTTGCCTTCCTTCCTCTTACATCATCTACCTATCGTTTGATCGAAGTCAACAAAGAATGATAAAAGTGCTCTGCCCAAAGTTTAAAGTAGATGACCTACCGGCAAAGAGCTGAGAATTCACCATATATTAAAAATAGATTCTTCAGGGGCGCCTGGGTGGCACAGCGGTTAAGTGTCTGCCTTCGGCTCAGGGCGTGATCCCGGCGTTCTGGGATCGAGCCCCACGTCAGGCTCCTCCGCTGTGAGCCTGCTTCTTCCTCTCCCACTCCCCCTGCTTGTGTTCCCTCTCTCGCTGGCTGTCTCTATCTCTGTCAAATAAATAAATAAAATCTTTAAAAAAAATAGATTCTTCAAATGAACTATAAAATATCTCATAGGTCGGATTTCATTAGACTGGTTCGCATGGCTGTTTTCTTTGCACTCCTTTGCAAATCAGACTTGGACACATCCTGCAGGGTTGGCTGAAAAGCAGGATCTATTGCAGATTTTGTTCTCCTTGCCAATTCTAATTTTGTATTTTGCCTGAACATTCAATTTCCTATATTTAATTAAAAATTAATTAAAATTCATTAGAGTATAAATTGTATCTCATAATTTCATTGAATTCTAACTATGGGTCATGCTTCTTAAACACAGAAATGGTCTAGCATTTTACTTCAATATGAAGTGGAAGAATTGTCAGGATTATTTCGATGCCCAGATGGGGATTTGGTATTTATTTGACTGAACTCGGTCTTTAATTTAGAGCAAGAAAGGAGCTTTGGGAACTTAAATTAGAAAGATCAGCCAGAGCAATAAGAAAGTCCAGTAGGAATTCCTTCTCGAGATATAAGAATTTTGTGAAATTTGTTTGCCTCTGCTTAGCGGGATTTTCAGCTACTAAATTCTGAGACTTATGAGCCCCTCTCTGAAAGAACAGTCCACGATACTGTTTTAGAGCAGAACTTCCTACCTGGAGTCTTTGGACATAGTTTTGGAGGACTGAGAGTTTCCTATGTAAATGGTTAAATGTTACTTTCCTATTTGATAATAATTGATATGCATAAAATTGAATGTATGTACATAAAACAAGGTTCTAGAAAATAAGAATGATACATGCTGACATGTCTTTTAGGTCTGACTTATTTATTTATTTATTTATTTATTTATTTATTTAATTTTATTATGGTGAGAACACAACATACGATCCATCCTGTTACTACACATTATTGTTGACTGCAGGGGTGGTGCTGTTTAGCACACCATGACAGCTTATTCATCTCACCCAACTGAAACTTGATGCCTTGATTAATAATGCCCCGTGTCATCCTCTCCCCGGGTCCTGGTAACCACCTATCACCACCTTCTCAGTCTTTGATTTTATGAATCTGACCATTCCAGATGCCTCAGAGGAGTGGAATTAGGCAGTACTTGTCTGTCTGGATCTGGTTTATTTCACTTAGTGTAATGTCCTCAAAGTCCACCCATGCTGTCACACAGGGCAGGATTGCCTTCTTTTTAAGGGCTAAAGGGTGTATACACTGAATTTTCTGTATCAGTTCACCTGCCGGTGGGCATTCAGGTTGTTTCCACATCTTGGCCGTGGTGAATAGCGCTGCAATGACCACGGGAGTGCTAATCTCTCCTAGAGATCTCAGCGTCTGCTATTTCACGAATACCAAGCAGTTTTAGTCTAGTTATTCTCAGGATTGATGTATGGAATAAAAAAAATAGTTAGGGATAAGAAAATAGTGGAGTCAAGCCAAGGGACACATAAATGGTAAGCAAAATGAAGGATAGTTTCAAAATCATTAAAATGAGATCGGTGTTAAGATAAGTATGTGTCACTAAAAAGAACCTACGTGTCACACTCGGTATTAAATACATGTACCCAATGCAACGTGGGGTCAGCAAAGATCATCTGCCACATTTAATCAGTGTTGACAATTTAAAACTTACAAGCTTTGTAGTTTTATTCCTAGTTGATTGGTGAGCTTTTATTTTATATACTATGTGCACAGTAAACATTTAGTTTCTTATTCATTTGAGAGTTTATATCTGTTTAGACTTTACAACTAAGAGTAAAATTCAAACCCTTTCCCATGACCTGTAAGGTCTTGAGTGAGCTGGCCCCTTCCCACCTGGTCCCTTCGCATCTTGCCACAGTATGTTTGGACCATACCACGCTTGACCACTATACCCTAACTCCACTGCCATTTCTGATAATTCTTAAAACACACTCAGCCCTCTCTGACCTCTTCACTTTTACACTTGGCATTTCCTCTGCCTGGATGCTTTTTAAGGCTTATAACAAAGTTAGTTACTTCTAAGTGCTCCAATTTTAGCTTAATATACCCTGTTTGGAGTGGCCTTCCCTCAGCTCCCTATCTCCTCTACCGTAGTTTTCTATCAGAGTCCCCTCTTCATTCCCTTCATTATAGTCAGCTCAGTTTATGACTTTATTTTATTTACCTGATTATTCCTTGACTCCCCTAAACACCAAACACATGCACACATACACACACACTGCAGAATGTAAAGTCCATAAGCACAATGACCTCACCATCTTATTCTTTACTTTATCCCCATGTCTTAAAAGAGTACTTGGTATATACACTAAATAGTATTTGACTGAATAAAAAAATTCATCCCTCACTAGTCTCCAGTACTATCTTTCTAAAAATTTTTGCTAATTTTATCACAAAAAAATGGCATACTGTTGTTTTAATTTGCCTCTGATTACTTATGGCATTGGACATTTTTATATGCTTATTGGCCATATGTGTGCTTTGTTAGTGACATTCATCTATTTTGCTCAATTTTCTTTTAGGGAAGCTTTCAATGTATCTGTTAGTGTTATTTATATAATCAGGACATTGATCTCTTAACCATTTTGTGTATTACAGAAATGTGGCTTTCGTTATTTTACGATTTTTTTCGTGCCCAATACTCTATGACATGAAGATTGCCAGTGTTTTTCACGTGGATGCTATTAATCATATCTCATAGGTGAATGAATAATCTGAGACTAAGAAAAAAATTTACTAATGACTCATGTTTTAATAAGATCTATACCATATGATCTCACTCATATGTGGAATTTAAGAAACAAAACAAACGAACATGGGGGGGGAAGGGAAAAGAGGAAAACCAAGAAATATAACTCTAGAGAACAAACTGATGGTTACCAGAGGGCAGGTGGGCGAGGGATGGGTTAGATGGGTGATGCGGATGAAGGAGGGCACTTGTGATGAGCACCAGGTGTTGTACGAAAATGTTCAATCACTAAATTTCCCCTAAGCTAATATTACACTGTACGTTAATGAATGGGATTTAAATAAGAATTTGGAAGAAAAAAAAGATCTATCGAGCTCGAAATTCATGTTTTTTCCACTCTACATGAAGCTGATTTGTGTACATTTAGAGAGTCAATATGTCTCAATGCTTGGCAGCAGCAGTTCGCTAAATCTATATTTCTGTGCATATGTTTAAGGGAAGAAATAAGTCTGATTGCTTTATTGTCACATTCACATGGGTGTACCATGAACGTGATCCAGCAAAAGATCTAAGGATCCAAGGATTCCCAGTTTTAGAAAGACTGTCTTGGGGTTTCTAATGGACATTGCTCATTTGCCTGCATTAAGACTGTGTGGGCCAACTGAAATGTTATGCTTCTGAGCTTTGGGCCAACTTCTTTTGTCACCTCACAGTGCTATTTCGTATTAATTAGAAACTGTAATTGATAGTCCTGTATGTCTGGTTAATACAAATGGGAAGATGCATTAGTTTCTAATTAACTATTAGGTAGACAAAAATGCTTAATAATACAGAATCTATGCAGAGAAAAGAAAATTAGTGGTATTCTTTTTGGTAAAGAAGTTTGTAAGCCATTATCCAAGATTATCTTTCCCTTCATTTGACTATACAGAGTATTGTATTTGAAGAGGAAGTATTCTAAAGTAACTGTTTCTCATTTTTAATTTATTCGAAGACAATTAATTATATAATAATAATATATTATATAATAATAATATATCCTGAGTGACATGCTTTCTTCATACTAGAAGATGAGTTGATTAACAGTTCCACCTAATTCAGATTGATGCAAGTATACGGTCTTACAAATAGAGCAGAATGAAAGGAGCAAGACATGAGGTACAGTGGGGGCGCCTGGGTGGCACAGCGGTTAAGCGTCTGCCTTTGGCTCAGGGCGTGATCCCAGAGTCCTGGGATCGAGCCCCACATCAGGCTCCTCCACTATGAGCCTACTTCTTCCTCTCCCATGCCCCCTGCTTGTGTTCCCTCTCTCGCTGGCTGTCTCTATCTCTGTCAAATAAATAAATAAAATCTTAAAAAAAAAAAAAAAGACATGAGATACAGTGAAAAAAAAATAGAAAAGGGTGTGAGTATGATGCCTACAGTTGTGGGATCAGGTAAAAATTCCAAATTTTTTTGTGTTGTTGCTAAAGGAAACTATTTCAGATT
Organism: Ursus americanus; assembly: GCF_024610735.1. NCBI lineage: Eukaryota > Metazoa > Chordata > Mammalia > Carnivora > Ursidae > Ursus > Ursus americanus. Next base: position 15,847,146 of record NC_142151.1, read on the forward strand.
AAGGTTTAAAGTGATTTCTTTAAAATTTTTTATTATACAATTTATTTTATTTTAGTCTGTGGTTCAGTCAAGTAGTCTTGTGCCCTAAGAAGTTGGTGGCCGTGTTGGGACCGGAATTCAGGGGTCGCCTGAGTCCACTATAATATTCTTGTGACCATAACTCGCTATGTCTAACTCCGATGTGGTTTGACTCGTAATTACCACAAATGACAATGACATACACCATCCATCTTCTGCTGGCTACCGTGCACGCAGTCCTTGTACGTGGCTACTATTAAAATAAATTGCACGACACATGTAGGGGTACGTGCAGGGAAATGGTTTCTGTAAGCTCGGCGAAGACATAAAGAGCCATGAAACTTCAAATGAAATTCTTGTTTCTGGAACAGCGAAATCAATCATGAACCCTGAAACTTCAGTCCAAGAACATGTTTTAATCAACATCAATTTTTCTTATAGTCTTATGTGCAATATCCACCTTGAAATACTGTCATTTTTGAAAGTGATTTAGATACGGATTTTAATCTTCTTCCTTTGATCTTACAACCCTTCTGTTTGCTCACTTTCTCATTAGGCTGTTTCATATGCATTTTTTCTCCAGTGAGCCTCCTTGGTTAAACAAAGGTAATGATGACATGGTCTTGGATTAAGTTTAGTTTTGAATGTCTTCTCAAGGGTTTGAAATCAGGTCACAGTAAAAAATAAGTGGTATAAATTCAAAGTGTCCTGATATAATTGTGTTTATAGAGAGTGCACAAAATGCCACATAAATGAGGAGGCTCAGAAAGGATCATACGATATTTTGTTAACGTTCTGACTTTTAGTTACATTTGACACAATAAGAACTAAAAAAAAAAAAATCATAGTAGGGGAATAATTTTGCACCAATATAAAGTAAAGCCATACATGTTGCTTTTCCTGATTTTTCCCTAATCACAAAAATGGTATGGACTTAAATATTAAATAGTATATAATAAATAGTAAACAGACTATCCTGATTAGAAACAGAAACTAAGGGGCGCCTCTTTGGCTCAGTTGGTTCAGCACCTGCCTTTGGCTCAAGTCATGATCCCAGGGTCCTGGGGTCGAATCCTGCATTGGGCTCCCTACTTAGCGGAGAGTCTGCTTCTCCCTCTCCCCCTGCCCCTCCCTTGCATGCACGCATGCGTGCACAGGCACACACACACACACACACACACACACACACACACACTCTCTTTCTCTCAAATAAATAAATAAAATCTTTTTTAAAAATAGAAATAGAAACTAAAACAAAGAGGTAGAAATAGTGGTTTGGGTACATGAAGTATTTTGAAGTCTTTTGTTATTTCCACTATCTCATTCCATCACAGTGTGAGTGTTGGATTCTAAGAAAAAGAATGCCACAATTCCTCAACCTATTGCAGGCCTCTGGTCCCCTCATCATTTGCCTTAAGATAAGCTTCATCTCTCAGTTAGTGCTGAAATTATATTCTGACCTCCACTCTGGTCTTTTGTTTTGTTTAGTTTTGACTCAGCATTGTTCAGAAAAATGTAAGAACAAATGTCAGCCTAGACCCTTGTATAGCCTCTAGTCTTAATCCAGTTTGTTTAAAGGCTCATGGGAATTTATTTTGTTCATAAACACAGAATTACCAATTTCTTTTCCTAATTCAATTGATCACCAAACCTGAAAGTATTGATTGAGTCCCTGGAACTTAATAGAGTGTCTAAGCCAAAAGACACTTCAAAATATCAGTCTTTGAGCCGTTCTGGGTCTTGTGAGAGAAACAGGAAGAGCATCCAATGCCTTTCTTCCCTTCAGGTAGCTTACCGTCTACTGGGATTGCCAAAGAACAACTAACGAACACAACCTATACGTACATTGTATAGCTCGTAATTCCACTTATTACTATTACCCAGGATGAAATTCCTACCCTGCAGTTACAACTGGGGTTTCTAACTTATTTCTTTTAATAATCCAACACCTTTTAACTTTCTTTTCTCTTTTTAAGATTTGATTATGTTCATCAGATATGAAAATTAGATCTTACAGGATTTTGAAAAAAAAAGGAGGGGACAATGAAAACTAAAAAGAATAAGCATATCAATGACCATTCCTTCAAATTTTTCTTCGATCTTTGTTTAAGAGACTTGCAACAATCTATTTATTTATCAGGCTCATTCTCTTTGCCTTCCTGGCAATTTCAAAGTTGACTGCTCCTATAAGATGATGAAATTATATGATGAGGGAGAACAGGCGCTCCTGGGACAGGATGGGGGATTTGATGGAAAGGACTCACTTGATTTCCTTAAAATCCCAGACTCTAGCTCAAGATTATTCTCTTAAGTATCCTCTTTTCTTAAGTAGTATTTTCTTAAGTACACTCTCTTATCATTATTTAATTTTGGTCTCTAGGATTGAGATTCTATTGTTCCAAGAGAGAATAGAGAATTTATATTAACCATTTGAATACTTCCCTCCTTTGGATATGCCTGGATGCTTCCCTATGCAGGAGCGGCTGTGGGGGGTGGGGTGGATTTTCAATAATGTTTGTAATTACTGGTCTGTGCTGTAATCATCACTGTTCTTTTTTTCATTTCACATTAGAAAAAGATCCACTTAGTTGTTTTATCTTTAGTACTCTCTATATATAGGCTGTGTTATCAAGTATCTCTCCCCAAATAAAATCAGTGACATCCTATGTTTCACAAAACATCCATAGTATTGGAGAATAGATCTGTCATGAGAAGTTCCATTTTTTTTTAAAGATTTTATTTATTTATTTGAGAGAGAGCGCGCGCATGAGCAGAGGGAGGGGCAGAAGGAGAGGGAGAGGGAGAAGCAGACTTTCTGCTGAGCAGGGAGCCCGATGTGGGACTTGATCCCCGGATCCTGAGATCATGACCTGAGCTGAAGGCAGATGCTTAACCAACTGAGCCACCCAGGCACCCTGAGAGGTTCCATTTTTAATTTATGTCATTGGAAAAAGTTTTGGTAGTCAGACCTGCTATGTAGGTTTTTTTTTTTCTCCACACACATTATCTTTGAAGTGTGAAAATTTTTTAAAAATGCACCTTGTTTTCCACTTTAAAAGTGATACAATACAGTGTAATTTCTGTTGGGCCCAGTTTCTTTACCCGAAAATGGTGATACTGATATCAACCTCCTTGGGCTCTTAAGAGTGGTAGATTCTTAGAAAGCACCAAGTTTGACACAAAAGGGTCCAATAAATGGTATCTGTTATTAATATTAATTATTAGTCTTGTTTTCTTCGAAGTTGAATTCAAGTCCTAGGTCCCTTTAGAAAACCTTACTTGAAAATTCAGACTTTCGTGATTATTACCTGCTCTAAATACTTCTCTATATTTCGTCTTTTGACATATGCTACCTTGTACTTATGTTAGTTTTTTTTATGTCTGTCCAGTCTCCCCAGGTAGATTGTAAACCTCAAGAGATAAGGAACAACACCACCGTGTACCTCTAGGATCTATTAGACAGAGTGCCTTGTGGCTACCAGACTCTCAAGAAAAGTTGGGGGTAATTCAGTTATATTTCCACTTCTGTGCTTTCTTGAATAAATGGGATTTCTAGATTAACCTTCTGGAGTTATTATTTTAAAAATAATATTTTATAGTGATAACTGACTTGATCTAAGTCATCTGCTTACCAGACTCTGGAAACAAAGGATCTCATGGAAGTCAGCCAATGAAAATCACAAACGTGTCAAAACACTGTAGCTGATTTCAAAACCTGGCCTTGTCTCTCACTGTGCCAATTGACTTTCCCCAAGATGTTCCAAATTTGAGAGCCCTGACAATAAAGGGCTCAGAGGTCTTGCCAATTTCATAGACGCATGGTGTATTGGTTGCCTCTCTGAGAAGCGTGGGTTTACGTCGGAGTTTTTCCCTGGCACTTAGAGTTAGTTAGAAGGAGCACAAGCCAAGAGGGTATTTTGCTTTCGTTTGTGAAAGCAACATTAACACTTCCTATAAGCAGCAGACTAGAGTGTAAAAGTAATGTTTATTGTAGTGACAACCCATGGAAAGTGTCCTTTCATCAGCTTCTAAGAATCTGCTCCTCTCCCCTTTACTCCCAGAGTAGGGACCACTGGATCTGACAAACTTAATGTAGTACAACAGAGAACCATCATGCCTGCCTGATTAAGGTCTAAGAGTTACAAGCTAAAAGATAATGGTTAAAAAAGGAGACAGACAGATAGGTAGAAAGAAGGGGGAAGATTTAACGAAGTAAGGAAAAGCAATAGTTTGCATGAAAAGGACACTGCCAAGTATGGAATCAATAGACACAACCAGTGAAACATGTAAGAAAAATAATTCCCTAAATGCAACATGATCTCTGGTCTTTTTTGACGGGAGGGCAAATGTTAATCAGATTTAGCACAAACTAGTTAAACTCCATGACCATTTTTCCTCACTGGTGCATAATTATAACAATAGGATTTTTGTCGAATAAATCACCATCGAAAATCATTGTGGCGGGGCGCCTGGGTAGGGCAGTCCTTAAGCGTCTGCCTTCGGCTCAGGGCGTGTTCCCGGCGTTCCGGGATCGAGTCCCACATCAGGCTCCTCGGCTAGGAGCCTGCTTCTTCCTCTCCCACTCTCCCTGCTTGTGTTCCCTCTCTCGCTGGCTGTCTCTCTGTCACATAAATAAAAAAAAAGAAAAAGAAAAAGAAAATCATTGTGGCAAAGAAAAAGAACCAAGTATGTGAACAAAGATGGTCCTGAATTTGAATCAAGTTTCTCCCACTCCTTTTCTTAGCGTGTAGCCAGAGGCAAATTACTGAGCCTCAGTATCCTAATCGAATAATAGAGATTTTTAAGTGTTTTATTGATGGCCAAGAGTATTTCTAAGGAAATGTGCAGTGTCTGACATTCAAGATGGCGTCTCGTGTTGTGTTTGTGTAGAAGTTTTGGACTTACGCTACATCAAAAACTAAAGATGTAGTGTATGGTGACTAACATAACATAATAAAAAGTTATTATAAAAAAAGAAGTTTTGGACTTAATGATAATCACATTTAGCATTTTGATTATTTGATTATTATTTGAGAGGTGGCAAATCATATCTGATGGGGTGGGGAGCTGGGCTAGTGCTTTGAGGGACAGCTCCGGAGTTGGAAGAGCTATGAAGGGGGCCTACTCCGGGAGGGTGTCAGAAAGGTGAATCCTTACAAGGGAAGGAAAGAAGGAGGCCCAATATTGGGGAAGAGCAAGTGGAGAGCCTCGCCTATGGGATATCCTTGGGGCACAGCAAGAGATTACTGGTGTCCACAGCAGGTTGAAGCTGGGTGGGTGGTGCTTTGTGTGTGGTTAGGGCAGGCCTTTGGGGCAAAAAGAGGGTGGGACTGCCAGCCAATGGGATTAAGCTGTATTTCTCAGGGACAAGAGGATCATCTTCCTCTGGAGGACATTTGACACCAGGCAAGGACAGCGTTGAAAACCTGCATGTTTAGATCCTCTCCTTTATGTAAGGACTGCCTTCCTTGAAGGTAAATCCAGGGGGGTGGGGCAACCTGAACCCCAGGTCCAGACCTGTCCCTCTTTGCCTTCCAGCTTGGAGTAGGCATGGTGTCCCCAAAGAACAAAGGCTTGTGGATCCCGAGAAGGGTGGGTTAGGAAAAAATTTTAATTATCCAACTCAATTACAGGAAAAAAATAGCCATGGTCAACTTTAGAAACAAAATAGAGCACGCGAAGACTTTCTTGGAACAAGCATCCCATTTAGATCTTGGGCAGGGCAGTGGGGGAGGGGGCATGGTATGTTTTTGAAATAATTAACAAGGTAGATTCATAAATAATATTACATTATTAAGGTTCCTTAAAGTAATCATACTTGCTTAGTTTCATTTCCAGTGGAAGCATCAGGTATCAGTGTCTATCCACTAATTAAACTGAGGTATTATCAAAATAGTAATTGTATGTATTGTTTCTTGTGTATCATTTTCACTATATGGATATATGGACTTTCCATACATAGTCAGTGTATCTTCATGACCCAAATGTACAAAAGCGATTCTGTGTAAATCACTCCTTTGTAGCTCATAGGGACAGGTGTCTTTAGATCCTTTTTACCAACAGAAAAAGACTGAGAATGAAAGAAGCAGAAAACATGCTAGAAACCAAGTGGGAGTTAGAAATGATCCTGCATATTCTATATAAATTACCTATACTTCTGATTTCATGAATAATTTCCAGGTATAATTGCGAAGATTAACTTGTTCACATAAATAATAGTAGTTTGTAAATTAGATTCAGATCCGCTTCTCATCATCAGTTTGTGGGAAGTCCTGCCAATAGTAAAAATATCATTGCGTTTTAACAGAATCGTAAGCAGTGTGACAGAGAAATACTGTAGGTGGAATTGAAATGCAGGGTAATTCATGATGGGGACACCATAGGTTCCTTATTGAAGGAGTGATTTATCACTGACTCTTACATCCAATAGGGCTCGTCATATTTGATGATAACATCAGAAGGATAGTGGTTTAAATCTTGGCACACAGAAATTATCTACCTCTGACAGCTAATTTTCCAAGCTGAGATCAGGACGCTAGGCAATTATCTTCCTAAAGAAATTACAGGGACAATTACGCAGTATTTTTGGTAATGAGGAAATGTTAACTCACTAAATTAAAGTCTGAGGAAGTAAACTGCAATGAGAAAAGTCAAGTTATTATAAAAAATGATATTTGAATTCTTTCTTAAAGAGAATGGTCATTTAGTAATTTTTAAAATACTTACTTTAGGGGCGCCTGGGTGGCACAGCGGTTAAGCGTCTGCCTTCAGCTCAGGGCATGATCCCGGTGTTTTGGGATCAAGCCCCACATCAGGCTTCTCTGCTGGGAGCCTGCTTCTTCCTCTCCCACTCCCCCTGCTTGTGTTCCCTCTCTCACTGGCTGTCTCTATCTCTGTCGAATAAATAAATAAAATCTTTAATATAAATAAATAAATAAATAAATAAATAAATAAATAAATAAATAAATAAAATTACTTTAAAAAGAAAGAGATTTGTTAATTCAGAAGGTTCTTTTACTTCCAGAGTCAATCAAAGCAATCATTTAGATTTTTAATCCCACCATCACCTGATTTGTTTTATTTAGAGAACTATATATGGTCCAGGTTAATTATTTGTCTCAATGTTTCTGGATATTTGCTTCCATTGTCTATACACAAAATGCAGGCTATTATTTCATGTGAAAATGAAATAAAGAATTATGTGCAAGTCTTTTTCCTGGTGACTGAAGTAAGTTTTCTTCGAAGGAAGCAGTCCTGCTTTTAACTTCTGTATTTTTTAATTTTTTTTTAGTTTTTTAATTTTTTAAAATTCAAGTGTAATTAACATGCAGTGTTCTATTCGTTTCCGGTGTACAATACAGTGATTCAACAATTCTACACATTACTCCGTGCACATCATGATGACTGCGTTCCTAACTCCCTCCACCTATTTCACCCATCCCCCCACTCACCTTCCCCCTGGTAATCATCTGTTTATTCTCTATAGTTGAGTCTGTTTTTTTTTTTTTTTTAAGATTTTATTTATTTATTTATTTGACAGAGAGACAGCCAGGGAGAGAGGGAACACAGCAGGGGAGTGGGAGAGGAAGAAGCAGGCTCCCAGCGGAGGAGCCCGATGTGGGACTCGATCCGGGAACACGGGGATCACACCCTGAGCCAAAGGCAGACGCTTAACAACTGCGCTACCCAGGCGCCCCAGCCTGGTTTTTAAAACTTCTTTAAATAGTCTCTTTTGTTTGCTCCTCCTGAGTAACTGTCACCCTTGGAAAAGGAACAGAAAAGGTGACAGCATCTATGGAGAAGCCAAAAGCAAAGAAGTGGGGCTTTAGGGTCTCAACGTAATCAACAGTGGCTGTGTATTCAAAACAGAATGTTCCAATACACCCTCACTACTGGTCTAAAGTCTGAATAGAGCACTCGAGCACGTTCAACCTTGACCTAAGTGCTTGGTGGGCACATCTGATTTTTAACATGGAGAGTCTAAAAGACAATACTAAATTCCACCATGATGCTTCACTTAGCCACTCAGAAAATTGTCCCCTCGGAAAGTGATTCATGTTATTCCATTTTTGAGAAAGAGCGTAATCCTCAAATAGTCAGTCATGTACCACAAAGGCTCAGAGCATTATCTGGGGTCATTTTACTATATTTAACCTAGCCCTGTTACAATTTGTGGGAAAATAGTTTATCTTGGCTAAGCAACAGGCTTCAAGCAGTCTAAAACCAATCTAAATAATTATCACTGAATAAGGAAAAAGAGAGCCATCAAGACTCCTTGGGAGAGGCATGCTGGAAATTCTGCCAAGTTCATTTACTACCGTGTTTATTGTTTTCACTCACTTGGCTCAGATTCATACGTCAGCCAAATTGCAAAATATCTTTGGGGTCACTCACACATGGTTGAAACTATGAATCCTTAACCTGGAAATGCCAGATTTTCTGGTGAGACTAGCATCTGAAAAATGCCTTACAGTATTTTAAAACACGCAGTGTTATTATTTCCCACCCTAAGGGATACTGTTCCTTTTGAAAACCAATTGTTAGAAATTAGATTTTTTCCAATATATCATACATTCTGAAATCAATGTACGATGTCAGTTACCACATTTTATATATATTTCAAGAGAAGTAAGACTCTTTTATTGACTCTGGCTGTTCGAATCAGATCTTTCCCTGTGAGAGACGCTATCATGGCTTCATTGGATAAGTCACCAAAAATGCTTTTTTCTGTTTGTTAAGACATGAGTTTAGCTGTTCCTGCTTTGGAATGAAGAAAACCCTTCATTAACATTCTAGCAACATCTATTTTTTTTTTAAACTCCAGTTTGTAACTAGTTGAGTCGTTACAACAAAGTGACTTAATAAACAAACCTAAGTAATTGTCTTGGATAATGTTGTATTTTGCATCTTCTTATAAATAAATATTTGACACATCTTCACATTCTCCTGAAAGATTTATACTTCCAAGTGCTAGCCATTAGTTACTGGAAATAGTACTACGTTTTATAAAATAAGTGGAGCTTTGTGACTGATGCATGCATGGAGATTTGGGGAGAGCGTCATTCCTGGAAAGGGCGTGGAAGCCCCAAACCCCTTGCCCCATACCTTGCCCTACGTGTCTCTTCCATCTGGCTGTTCCTGAGTTCTATCCTTTTGTAGTAAACTAGCGATCTAGTGTTCTTACGAGAAAGAGACAAAGATTTGACCACAGAATGAAGGAGGAAGACAACATAATGACGGAGGCCAGATGCTGTGCTGCTGACTTTGAAGATGGGGGGAGGGGCCGGGAGCCAAGGAATGCACCTAATCAAGCTCCAGAAGCTGGAAAAGGCAAAGAAACAGGGATTGTTCCCTGGAGCCTCCAGAAGGAGCGTGGCCCCAGGGGCCTCTTGATCTTGGCTCAGTGAAACTGATTTCAAATTCTGGTCCCCAGAACTGTAAGACAAGAAGTGGGTGTTATAAGCCAAAACCAAAACCAAACCAAACCAAACCAAAACACACACACACACACACACACACACACACACGTTTTTGTACTTACAGAAAAATACAAGCCAATGAATAGACGTCCTTGAGGCAATTAATGATTGGGTACGATTTTTTAGAGTGGGTGACTATATGTTTTGAATAAAAATGCATAGTAGATTTTAAAATCGCACTCTTTTTGAGATTTGAAAAAGATTTTAAAAGACTTTAAGTGATTACAAGACTATTTTTAAGTGGTCAAAAATATTTCATTTGAGCAAAAGCGTTCCACGACAGAAAAAAACAAGGTTTAAAACTACCAACTTGGTTATATGTACCTAATGAATCATTGAACACTACATCAAAAACTAATGATGTACTATACAGTGGCTAACTGAACATGGCAAAAGATAAATAAATAAATAAATAAATAAATAAATAAATAAATAAATAAATAAAATATGCAAATTCACAGAAAATAATTTAAAAAAATAAAACTACCAACTTGGGATCAAATAACATTGACAATTAAAGTGTCAGTATGCCAAATATTTCCATTTATCTACAACCCACAAAGCATGAATTGCAAAGTAATTAGAAGGGAAACCACTGATCTCTCCGTTCAGTTGCCTTTGCATAGATTTAGATGCATTTATCACAGACTCCCAAATAATACTAATGCTGTGGTTCTGCAGGCCCCACACGAAATATTCCAGAAGCCTGCAAATCCTAGCATAGGGCCCGTCATCTGGCAGGTCCTCGATAAATGCTTATTTCTCAGTCGGAAGTTAGCTAGGTGTATTGGCATAAAACCTCTCCTTTTCTTTCCTCCTTTATTCTTTCGTGCCCTAACTCAATCCCCTGCACAGAAGCTATTTTATTTTTTCCCGGTAAATCGGGGACATAAGCTTGTTTTACTAGAGATGTGCCCCTTCTGTTGAGTATCTAAGAGTCATAAAGGTGTGGTTCGTACTTTTGACAGTCTTTATTTCAAATTTTAATTTCTTTAGCTGCTTCAATTATAATCATAAATTATCTTTTAGGATGGCTTCTCATTCTCACAGTTACCTTGGCCAGAAACTCAATTATCTGAACACCCGTAAAAGAAGCAAGAAAGTGTTGACTAACATTTTATTTCTAAAAAGACCAAAAAGGGGGGGGAGGAATGGCTGTGATTATTTTTTTCTTGAAAAAGGCAAGTTAGTCATCTAGTATAGCCATTTAGGAAAACACCACTTCTCAATCTGCACTTGATTTTGAATGCAAAATTGGGCTAAATCTACTCGATTATTTTTTAAGCCTACGATGTTACCGCAGAGAGTGCAAGGCCAAACCTGCCCGTTAATTTCTTCAAGAATAATCTCAAAAGCTAACTCCACCAAGAGGGTGTGGAATCTAGAAGGCATTTAGGCATGAGAAGTTCTAATGAAAACTGTGAAGAGCTGGCGTAGCAAAGATGGAGAGGCAAAGAAAGAACACAGAGACAGAATACAGAAACAGCTGCTATGCGCACTTCATAGAAAAATACTCACATTTTAGAAAATCTGTAAATAACCAAATGGCTTCCCCTGCTGACCCATCCAGCTGCCGAAGGGTAAAATAGCCTACATGGCTTCTTTGCAGTCTCCCAGCTCATCGGCAGCTTGCTCAAGGAAAAAGGTAAGCAAAACTTGCTGTTCCAAATTGTCCCCAGCTTTTCCTTCTTTCTCTCCACTTTTTCTTATATAAATCAGTGCTTTGGTTGGTTGAAATCAATTTATTATACACTCTATTGATTATATAAATAAAATAATGTGCTGAGAATGAACTATATGTCTTTCTGTTACTTTTTTTCATTCTGTTATTCTTTGAACAAGAATTAAGTGTTTAGTTTGAAGAAGTGTCTACATATAATTATAATAGTCAGCCTCAAATATTAAAAGCTGTCGTGAAGAAGAGAGAAAAAGTTTCCCTTTTGCTGTAGAATACAGAAATTATGCCAACAGGAACTAATCACATGATAAAGAGCTTTATTAAAATCAGAATACCGATAAAGTCTCCTATCTAAGCTCAGGGATCCTAGAACAGACACGGGACAAATAGCACTCACATATTTTAGCCTATATCTATTTGTCTGTGAGTCCCCAACAGTGGACCACTTGAGGACAGGGACTGTGTCTTATTCATCTTTGTATCTCCTGTATTTAGTGCGGTGTCTAATTCACATTCATTGAACAAGTTTTGTTGAAAAATACTAAAAAGCACACACTTAAGATTTTAGACTCTTGGGACATGTTGGTGACTCCATCACTTAAACGTCTGCCTTCGGCTCAGGTCATGATCTCAGGGTCCTGGGATCAAGTCCCGTTTCTCGGTACTTGCTCAGTGGGAAGCCTGCTTCTCCCTCTGCCTGCAGCTCCCCCTGCTCGTGCTCTCTCTCTCTTTCACTGTCTTTTCGACAAATAAATAAATAAAAATTTTAGGGAAAAAAAAGATTTTAGAGTCTTTTCCAATGCCCTGTCCTTGTCAGGTTGAATGAATGATTGGATCGTGAGTCGCAAGCTTACTTAACATTTCCCACATGCCATGATTAATGGTCAAGCTAAATCTCAGCTCTTCTCTGTTAATCTAATTTCCCAGATCCCTATTGACAGCCCTCTGTTAGGAAATTGGTGGGTTTTTTTATATCCTGGCAGGGGTTTCACCACTTCCTCTTCTCTTGGCAACTAAAATACTCTTCTCCTTGACTAAGTGGGGTTGTGCAGATTTTTCTCCAGGTTGGGAACAACAACACTCAAGTTCCCTGGCTTTCTCTTCATTACCTTTATGAATTTGACCTTGTGTCAGTGGTTGGCCAAAGACATAAAGCAATAGAAAATCAATATGCTATAAGAGGAGAAGTGGGAAAGTGGCTTGGATACAAATTTTATATTAATTCCCTGTCTTTACAGGAACTTATACAGATTGGATGTAATTGAACGATTCTCTTATTTTTATTTACCCAAGCCCTATTTGTACCTTCCTGAGAGCCACCAGACTCTAGATTCCCATGCTTTATGGAGCTATCTGAACAACTTTCTGGAAATGGTCAGATCCTTTATTTCTACATAGTCCAACTATATGCAAAGGTACTGAGTATAGGTTAAAAAATTAATTAAAAATACCTATGCAGATATAGATACTAAGGGAAAGCAGTGAATGAATTCTATGCATATTACTTATAAGTTTTTAATAACACTTGAATCTGACATAAGATAGATCTTTAATTCATGTCTGTATGAAAACAGCAAAAGAATACATTGAGAATGACTAAGTCCAGTTTTCTGAATGATTGTGCAATGAACTGTAAATACTGCAAACACCAAGCCTCCCTACTCAGTGTGAGCCACTGTCCCAACAACAACATCGGAATTGTCTGGAAACGTGTCAAAAACGTAGAAACTGAGTGCCACCCCAGACTTATTAAATAAGAATTGTATTCTTCACAAGGTCCCCAGGAGATTTTATGCACATTACGTTTGAAAAGCTACTTTAATTAGTACATAGTAAGTATTGATCCTTCTCACAAAGGAACTGATGGTAGACTCTTAACCAGAATGACAAAAGGAATGTAATCGAAGGACAGCAACATGGATCTTTCTACATTCTCGATCGCGTCTGTGTTGCTCCCCAAAATCTCCTTCTGAACTGGAATTCTTCAGGATTTTTAATGCTACAGTTTAGTCTTTCCTGAAACACGTGCTCAAATTACAGCCTTTGTGAACCGAGTCTATACTCGGTAGTTCAATAAAGCAGGAATGTAGTCAAGAGCAATGCACTCCCAAGTGGGATGAGAGGACCCCCTGCCCATCTGTGAGTTGTTTCTTACTATCTGCAGCAAGGCGAGGACCTTGATAGAATGTGTATGATGAGATAAGCAGCTTGTGCCAGAATGTAAATTACTAATCACTCGGCATACTGTTCTTTTCAGCTATTTTTTTTTTCCTAGAAAGACTTTTTCAATGACTACGACAGTGTGCTGACTTCCATTCAGGTCAGGCTCGTGGGCTTCCTTGTGGACAAGGACTTTGAGCAGCACAGGCAAAGAAATTCAATGCAGAGGGCCTCTCCACTTGCTAAGTGCGAACATGCTTAATCACTCCAAGTTCTTCCTATTATAGTCCAAGTTAATTGCTAACATAGATGAACTTCGCCATAAGTCCATAATGTCTATTGTGCTCCCTGGTGGATTCCCAGTACCTGGCCCAGGCATGGCCTTCGATAAGGACCTGTTGAATGAATGAAATACCCAGCTCAACTCCTGTCATTCTTCTTGCTGTTTTCTTTTTTCTGGCTTGTCTTATGGGCTTCCTGAACGGCAAATGTTTGGTGTAGATATGGTTAGTCTTGCATAAAGAGTCTTCAGCCAAAGTGATTGTAGGGACCCGTCACACCAAACACACATACAAAAGTATTAAATACTGCAATAAAACTAGAAAAATTGTGATAGTTTTGGAAGCTTCGAGAGGAAAACCTTGCATAGCAGATGGTACATTTTCTACGATGTAAAATTTAGAGCATTACTAATGCATATCAAATCAGACTTTTGAGCTAGTGTACCCCGAAGATCAAAATAGATACAATTTTGAAAGAAGAAAGGTGAGTTCAAGGCATAGACTAAATAGGCACAGATCAGCTATGATTTTTTTTTAACGGATATTCCTTTGCTCCTTGAGAAAAGCTTCCTTTCCCTTCATTCGTGCCAACAAGTCATTTATCACTTTAAGATGCTCCAGGGAGGCTAATTGATGTGATATAATTTTTTCAGACCCAGGAGTTTTGGAGAAAGGTCAATATGGCAGTAAAGCTGCCCATTATAAATAGCATCTATAAACTGTCAGAAAAGAGTACATTCCAGAAGATGAAGCAATTTAGATTGCTTTTCTCCTTTTTCAGGACCCCTGGAAATAAATATTTTTATCACACATGAGAGATATAACCACATACTTAACCGAAGCTAAAGCAAAATCATTTTCTTAATAGTTAAGATGAACTTCGAGCCATCTAAGCCACAGAATTAAGAGTGCTGACCTCAAAGATTGACCTATGGGAATTCATTTTTCTTCTAATTAAAAAAACAGGCTATGGTAAGACAATGAACTCGGTGCACCACATTTATTTAATGCCCTTTGAGAGCGTGTCATTAAAGTAGGCACCACGTGTGTGAGAGAGAAAAGCCAGAAAAAATGAAAGTTAATGTGGTTTGTTTCTTTTGTTTTTGTTTTTGTTTTCAGATAAAAGAGAAGTAATCCAACATTGCATAGACTTTATCAAGATGAGCAAATGTACATTGAAAGCATCCATTAAACAAACCAATTAAGTGGGAGTCGTGTATTGGACGTTGCCCCATCTGATTCACACTGTTCAGGGCCCCTTACTTGACTTTTTCAAAACTAAATCTGATCTTATCACTTTCCTGCTTATAACTTGATAGTGTCTCTTTCATAACTCTTGGAATCATGTCCTAGTTGCTCATTGTGTCATGAGAACCTCCAGATCCCATTTCTGCCTGGTTATCCAACCTTGCCCAACCCTTGTACCACTCACTTCACACCTAACTCCCTCCATTGCAGGCACCAGTGTGACTGTCATATCTTTGTGGGGTTAGGAGTCTCCCCCTGCCTGGAATGGGATCATATCCCTTCCATCCCGAGAGATAGCCTTTCAGCTATAGAAGCTCAAATCAGCCATCACTTCTTACCCATCTGACCACATTTCCTGACCAACCCATGCCACCATAAAAAGGACTCTTGAGACTTAAGTCCTTATATTTTTGCAGGGATTAAATATAATACTATAGGTAAAGTATTCAGCACAGTGCCTAAAAATACTACATAACTACTATTATATGTTATAATATTTACTCTATGCTGAGAAACGATACAACATAGAGAGACTGCCCAGCTCCACTACTCCCTAGTTCTGTGAACCCAGGCAACTTACTGAACCGCTCTGTGAGTCTGCTCACCTGTGAAACAGGTGCAATAACAGCTCCTGCCTCACAGGGTGGTCGTGAGTTGAATGAGTTTGTACAGGAGAAGCACTTAGTACCTGCCACTTAGTAAGTATTCAATAAATGTTAACTATGCTGATGATTTATTTTTTAAACATTTTTATGATAAATTTCAAATATGCACAAAATCGGAGACAATAAGATAATGACTGTTCATGTATTAAGCTTTAGCAATGATCAGGTTTGCCATTATGGTTTCATTTATCTATCCCTCTTTTGTCTAGATACTGTTCCTAGAGTATGTTAAAGCAAATTCCAGGCATCCTATCAGTTTACCTTCAAATGCTTCTCTAAAAAATGACTACTTCTTAAATAGACCCATAATACCCTCCACACCCCTACCTTCCATATACACCTTTGGAGTACGTATGATCGGGCTTTCATTGAACTTAATTGTTCTCCTGTCTTTCCATCGAGGCTCTGAATCTTTGAGAACAGTGGCTTTGTTTGGTTCACCTTAGTCTCTAGCTCGCTGCCTAGAACATGGGAGGAGCTCAGTAAATGCCCTTTTTGATGTGCAGGTAAATTGTTAGTTCATTGCCTGGGCCAGGTACAGGTGAAGAAAACAAAAATAAAAGAGCGTGTCATTCCATATCACCATGGTGCCCAAGTGTATATTCTGGTATCTGCATCTGTTCCCCACTTCCAATAATCTATATTATTTGTCATTAGTGAAGGACTACTGTATTTAAAGCCTGGTGATACCTAGTGGGAGAAAAGAGTGTGCAAAGTTTAAATATCCGATCTCCTCGGGTCAAATTCTGGCTTGGCCCTTCCTAATTCAGTGATCTTGGCAAGTCACTCTCTGTTAGAAGATGGCGGAAGGTCTGTAAAGTGCCCTGCAAACTGAGAAGACACTTGGAGAGCAGAAAATGAAGCAGGTCGCCCCATAGGGTTTACACAGTTTTATTCAGGGTAACTTACTGACGGGATCAGGCAGGTAACGACACTGAACAACGGTTCTCCCCAAGGTCCAGACCTCAGTCCGCGGATTTTATAGAGGGGGATGTGCAGAGGGTGCTGTGGTGAGGTCAAAGGGTCTACCACTTACAGACCTGTGAGGCCACCTGTGCACCAGAAAGGTGGGCGAAGAAACTACGTTATCTCTGTTAATTATCTAAACAACTTTAAGGAGGACCAGGGCAAGCCTTCCTGCATTCTGGTAAGGGTATACATTAACTTCCAAGGGGCCTGGAACACATAACCCTGGGGGAAATCATCACACAGACATGAATAAGATGGAAGGCCAAAGATGGAGTCAGTATTGTCAACACTCCTACACCCTCTGTGCCTCGGTTCATTTTTGAAGTGGGGCCGTATTAGCACCTACCTCATGGGATTGTTGAGTACGTGATATCCTTAGGACCATACTTGATTCATGATAACTATTTTTTTTATTTTGGCTAATATTATTACTATCTAGCTGTAACAGAACAATGAAATAAATGTGAAGCTTTCCATTTAAGGGGGGAAAAAGAATGATTCAATTGAAGATACTTTCTGTACCACAGAGTTGCTAAACAAGTCTTTGCAGTAATTCCAAAATAACTTACCCCAAGGAGTCGGATTTGCATATTGCCAAACCAGGGAATTTAAATACTTTTTGGTTGTCATTCATACTCACTTCTGTCTAACGTGATGGCAAAGAGGAAACAAAAAAAGAAATTACCACCACATGAAATGGATTTTCACTTTTTTTTTAAACTAATTGTTTTTCAAGGCATTTGAGGCAATCATCAACTTACACATGGTACCCGGCACATAGCTGTTAAGGTGATGGGTTGGTGCAAGCATGACTTTATAATGAATGAAATAGCAAAAAATACCTTGAAAAGGAATTATACTAATTGTATTATCTATAATTGAGTGTCTACTGTGTGCCAGCTATTTTATGTATTAGGTCGAACCAAGTAACACTGCCAAAATTTGACATTTTTAATCTAAGAAAATGGCCATGGAATAAGGCTCAGCCTAATACATTTTTTCCATTCCTCCAAATCACAGCATTCTCATTTTTTTTTTCAGTAAGGACATAAGGGCTTAGAAAGATTAGGTGACCTGCCTAAACCACACGGTTACAAAGTGACAGCATGTGGATACGGGCCCAGGCTTTGGGGCTCGTTTCATTAGTGGCTAATTTCGACATCCTTTGCATATTTCCCTGTCATGTGAATAATAAAAGATGTAAGAAATATTTGTTAGAGTAAATGAGAAACTGGGCAATAAGATATTAAATCTTTAAAAGAAGGTGGATATTTAGTGGTTAATCAAAGATGACCCAAAGCATGCCACTGTGTTCGCAGAGGTATGGGTTAAAGATGTGTATCCGGTGTTGCATAAAACCAAAAAACCTTCCTCTTCCCTGTAATAACGAGATAATTACCATCTATTGATTTGTGTTTTCTATTGTACATCCTCTCTCCCTAAATTCTAAAAGGTTATGATCGTAGTGAAATGCAAAGGGAATTTATTATTTGTTTGCTTAACTTTTTAAGGGGCAATGCGAAAGGGAAAATATTACACATTCAGGGAGAGGATCATTTTAGAGAAATCGAAGCAAAGATTGGGTGGAAGGCAGGGTCACCCGGTGGAAAGTGCCCCTGGCGGGGACACAGGAGAGCAGAGCTCCTGACCTACTTCTCTCTAATTGCTGTGAACCTCGGGTAAATCCCCCTCCTTTCCGAGGCCTCTGATTCTACTGATCTGAAATAAGATGGCTGGACTAGATGCTCTCCAACTTTCCTCAAGTTCTTATAATTTATTGATCTTGTAAAATTAGACCATTAATTATCGTTTAAGTTTATGCTTTGCAAAGTGTTAAGATGGAAGAAATAAAATGATAAAACATGAATTAGCTTGTGATCAAAAAAATTTTCCCTATTTAACTACAGTTTATTTCTTGTAGAAGTGGACACTGAGGTGGGTTATAGTGAAACCAATATTGGACTAGTGCGTGAAAAAAACATAGCTGGGAGTTATTAAATACTTGAATATTTTTGGAAAATCAAACATTGTTCACTACTCTCTATATGAACCCAATTTTACCGCTTGCTTAAGCTTTAAGATGAATGCAAACATTTTGATTCGTTCAGATCCCTAGCATGATTTGGGGACCTAGAAGTCTTATGTTCTGTTTTGGTTTTGTATGTGTGCAATGACATCTCAGGTTTATTTGGTTGTAGAGTGGCTGCTTTGCTTTCAACATCACGCCGGTGAAGGCGAGTAATGGGATAATCATAGGTTCCCTCGTATCCATTGCTTCTGCCTGTCAATATCCTAATTACTTCTCTAACCCACTTAGATGACTCAGAGCCAGGGCCATGAATACTGATGCTGAGAGATGAAGCCAGGGAGACAACTGATTGTAGCTCCATCCTGTCTTTCTGCTTTTACCCTTCCTCTGGAGGAGGCTTTAAGGGCACAGTTGGAGAACTCTGATCATCAAGGGAATTCATTAGCCTTTTAAAATATGGCAGCCTCATAGAACAGGCAACTTACAAAAAGATGCACCTCGGACTTGCTGGACAGCGTTTCCACTTATCAGCGTTTTTTCAGGTGCTTTAAGTTGTAACTGAATACTCTCAAATAAATAGTTCAGGACTCTCTCTCTCTCTATATATATATATATAATGTTCTTTTATATATATAACATCATCATTCACATATTTGACAGGGTCGTTCTTTTTTTTTTAAATCTTTCCCAAACCAGAGTATAAAGATGGAAATATTAAAAAGTGACATTGATTGATGGTGAAAATATCCTTTTTTCCTTTAGCATTTAACAGTTTTTACATTCTATGATTATGCCTGAAGTAGGAATAGATTTGTTGAAGACTGTAGAATCAATTTATAATTATCCATGAAACTAGAAAGGAAGTCTTTTAAAATCAATATTCGCTCATCATTAGCAAAGATATCGTTAAGTCTCTACTGTGCCCTGGGTTCTACTATGTGCAGAGAAGCAACCTAGGAAGAGCCTTGCTCCTTAAGGAGCTTGTGATCTTTTGGGAGATCTGCACACAAAAGGGTAAAACAATCAGAAGATGGTGATGAACCCATCGTTGATGTATCAACAACAACAACCACAAAATAATGGGTGCATGGAAGAGGGGACTCTCTTCTGAGAGCTAAGGAAGGTATTCTAGCAGAGAAAACACCTGAGCTGAGTGTTGACAACAGAATATTGCCGGGCGAAGAAACAGAAACAAGGGGATAGACACAGATGTGAAGGGAGCGTGTGGAGTGTTTAGGGAATGGTGGCCAGGCCAGGGCCGCTCCAGAGCAATGGAGAAGGTGACCCCGTGCCCCACTGTGCAGGCCATTCCATGTGAATGATTGGCACTCCACAGGTCCTGGGCTCATCAGGGAGACTAGATAGGTGTCCCTCTCCTCCCTCAGTCATCAAGGGCTTCCTTCTAAAACTGCAGTCCTTTCTCTCATGTTTAAGTCTGCATTTTCCCAATCACTAGAGATTATAATAAGGTCGGACCCCTTGGCTTTCATTTTTCTTTGATGAATATTTTTCATCCATTTCCCCATAATTCATTGCCGTTTGCTTTTTGACTTCTAGAAGCTCTTTACAAATCCTGGTCGTCATCCTTTGTCATTTTTATGCTTGGCTTGTGCTTCTCCAGCATTTTGCTTGTTATTTTGTCCATGATTTTATCCTGTGCACAAGCTTTATTTTTTAAGTTTAGTTAACACACACTTTTCACGTGACAGCCTTCTCCTGTGGGCCGCGCCTCACCTGCCCCACGGGCTGCCATGGCTCCTGCCTTTTTCAGCCCTCGTTTCTCTCCTGCCACCTGTCTAGAGCCGGGTCTAAGAGCAGCCCTGTGCCTTCAATGCACCTCTCATTCTCATTCATCTCCTTCAACTGCAATTCTATCTTGAAATATTCAATAAAAAAGGAAAAACCAGGCGTGCTGAAAAAAAAAATGTTAACACGTTTACTCTTCCTAACAACTCTAAAGAGAAGGTATGAATATCCCCAAATAACACGTAAGGAGGCTGAGCCACAGTGTGAGAGGTTACGCACCTGGTTGGTATGCGTGAGTCCAGGAAATGTTCCAGAGCGCAGGCTTTGAGCCTTTGTGATCCTGCTTTCTTTAAAGTTCGATGGAGTTGCAATGCTTTCGGTGCACAATCTGAGTGAGAAGAGTCTTTTCTCCTCAAATGTAACATCATTTGTTGTACTAGCCACTACTTCCCGGATTGACTTGAAATAATAAATTTATTGTAAAATAGATGTTGATATCTACATGGGTTTCTTTTCTTTTCTTTTCCTTTTTTTTTTTTAACATGGGTCCTTGATTCTGTTTTATTGTTCAATTTGTTCCCTTCCTCACTGCTACCACATTGTGCTAATTGTAACTTTATAGCACTGGCGCTGATAAGTGTTAGAGTAAGTGTCCTCTTTTCTTGAAATATTTGTCACACTTCCCCTGCATTTATTCCTCCAAAGAAATATACAGAATCAGCCTCTTAAATTCTATATACTTTTTTTGGAGGGAGGGTGGATTTTGACTTGTGACATAATGTACTTTTAAATTAATTTGGAGAAAACTGACATCGTCAAAATGATTATCTTTTTCATACAAGAATCTGGTGGTTTTCCATTTATTGAAGTCTTTCTTATACACTTTACACTTTTCTTCGGAAAGGTCCTATACAATATTTGCTAAGCTTATTGCTGAGCTTTTTTTCACTGTTTTCCACTTTTAATGAGATCTCAAATTCCATTAAAATTTCTAATTGGATCCTGCTGATGTGTTGAAAAACTATTAATATTTGCATGTCTTCCTTGTATATAATCACTGTATTAAATTCTTATCTTAGTTCTAGTAGTTTCTTAATTAGTCATCTTAGAATTTTTCTTAGACAGTTATACCTATGAAAATTGTTAGCTTTATCGCTTCCTCTGCGGTATTTACACTTTTTAATTATATTGTCTCCTTTTTGCATGTATATAATGAGAACTATTGGTGATAATATTCTTAGTTTTCTAGTTTCTGGTTTTAATTGGAATGCTTCCAATGTTTCATCATTAAGATGTTCTGACACAGAAGTTTAGTTTTTATTCCTGGAGTTCTTTATTCACCCTCACATTTAAATGACACTTTGTCCAGTACAGGACTTTAGGTTCCCAATCCTTTGTCTCAACTTTCTAGATCTTTCCAAATGTACTATCCTGTGTTCCAGAGGAGAAATCTGATACCAATGTGAGAGTCATTCCACTGTGGTGACTCATTAGGGCTCATCACACCTTTCCATGCTAGTTTCTAAATTCGTTTCATCCTCGGAGTTCAAAGATTTTACCTGAGTTTCATTGAAATGCATGTAGATTGAGCGTTAAGGTGGCTAGACAAGGTACCAGACACCCAGGCTAATTTAACTTCAGATAAACAATGAATTAAAACTCTGTCTCCTCTGTCTCAAATGTGTGTATTTTTATTTGCTAAATCTAGCAATCCTTGCAGAATATTTATTGTTGTTGTTACTATTATTTTATATTACTCTTTGGCACTAAGTGAGCTTTTTTGAACTAAAGTCCTTTTTCAGCTCAGAGAAATATTTTTGTATTATTTCTTTGACACTCTGTACTATGTCAGAAAATTGGTTCTTGAAATCATTGGATATATTAAATAGTGTTACCTCTATCCCCCAGACAGGCTGTTCTTAATTTGGTTGTGTGTCTAAGGTTCTTAGATTTTCTCATGATAGAATAGAACCAAAATGGTGGGGGTGGTGGTGGTGGTGGTGGGTTCTTCTTTAGTCTCTTTGTTCTTAGAGTTTGTAAAAAATAGATACTGAATATCCTGAATTTATTCTCTATTTCTTATAACTTTTCTATTAAATTTATATTTTTGTCTTTTATGTCTTGTTTTGGAAGATGTTGTCAGTCAAATTAATTCATCATTTAGACCTTTCATTAAAGTGCTAAATTTTAACTATCATGGTTTTCATTTCTAAGAATGTTTTCTTGATCTCAGATTATTCCTTTTTCATAGGAATTTTTTCTACCACTGTGACTTTTTAAATTCTCTTTTGTTGCATTATTTTAGATTCCTCTAGGATTAATTCTGTTTAATTATCTTTCTTTTTATACATGAAGGTGTTGTTTTTCCTCAAATTCTGGTAGCCCTCAGTTATCCATTCTTATTTATAGACATTTATGTTTGTAAATGAAGGACTGGGTTTATCAATATAGGTAACCAGAGTGGTTCTCACACTAGCTGTAAAAACCTGTTTTGCAATAAACTTCTCCCCTAAATAGGAGAGGGAAACTTAGAATTTCTGGAAATGAGGTCTGGGGATGGTGGATTTCTTTCCTTATATAAGCAGGAGGAGGCAGAAAAGTTGGACCCTTTCATTACTGTCAAAGCAATTGTTCCTCTGGGCAGCGCTTTTAAGATCAAGTGCTTTAACAAAGGACCATGTGAAATTAAAGAAAACAACAACCCTGTTTTTAGAACAAGTCGATTTGGAGCCATTATTATAAATGTTTGCGTTGTAAGGGTGCATGATACTTAAAATAATATAGTGATCCTTTGCACACTCACTGTGCTCAGCATTGTCTGCAAAAGGCGGGGGAAGGCAAAATGGATCATGCGTGGTACTAGTTTCCATCTGTGGGACTAGGATCTCTTCTCTTATTTTGATATGCAACAGAAAATAATTAGTGGTCAAATTGGAAATAGGGAAACCTACTATAATACAGTTCAGTTTCTTATAAAACGATTATATATGGAAGTAGAGCCAAAGTTCTGAAAACAGTGTGTTTGAACTTTCAAGTATTTTGCTATCGAAGTGTTGGATTATGCCACACTTTTAAACTATATGGTGCAGTTTACCTGCTTTGAAGGTTAAAACACACACAGAATATTTTAAGTTTAAATTTGATTTCTTTATTTCATGCCACTACTTTCCTTCCTCGTTTTTCTCTATTTTTTAAACAAAGTTTTCAAATTCGAAATACATTCTGAGTATTTCTCTCAAGCTGAGATGGTGCTTTGCAATGTCAAAGACGAGAAATCTTGAATCTTTCTACTTGCTATCATTAGGGTACAACCGACCCATCTGTTTATGGTTCAAAACAAAGCTCTAGCCATCACTCTGCATTCTAAGCACCAAAGGGGAGGAGGGGGATAGGAAAAGATGAAAGGCACATGCTGCTTGTCTTTTAAAGAAATTTCTCAATACCTACATTGAACTTCTTGCCACTGAACGGAATTTAATGACATGGCACACCTTGCTCCAAGGAAAGCTGGGAAATGTAGTCCTTCTTCTAGGTGTCCGTATCCCCAGTTCAAAATCAATGATCTGAGTTCCAGATTCAAGGAAACTAAAGAGACATGAGGACTAAATGCATGTGTGATTCTGAATAAGATTCTAGACATGAAAAATAATTTACTATAGAAAGTGTTATTGGGACAATGGGTGAAACCAAAATGTGGGCTCAGTTTTACATTAAGTATTGTATCAATATTAAATGTCCTAAGCTTGATAAACTATGTTGTGGTTATATAATAGAATGTCTTTGTTATTGAGTAAATATGCACATGTTAAGAAGTAAGAGAGGTCATGATTTATGGAACTTACTCTCAAATGGTTTAAATTTTCTAAAAATGCATTTTATAATAAAATTATATAAGGACAGATAATAAAAATTATATATATAATCAAATTATATATATATGGATGGGTAGATAGATAAAGAGGTAGATGGACAGACAGAACAAATAAAGCAAAATGCAAAATACTTAAAATTGGTAAATCTGAGTAAACACTCTCTGGGATTCCTTTATACTATGCTCATAAACATTTTATGAGTGAAAATTATTTTATAATAAAATTTTTTTTAAAAATCAAGTGTTCTAAGAAAAACTTAATTAGGTTTAGGTTTGGGGGTGCCTGGGTGGCTCAGTCGTTAAGCGTCTGCCTTTGGCTCAGGGCATGATCCCAGAGTCCTGGGATGGAGCCCCGCATCAGGCTCCTCCACTGGGAGCCTGCTTCTTCCTCTCCCACTCCCCCTGCTTGTGTCCCCTCTCTCACTGGCTGTCTTTCTGTCAAATAAATAAATAAAATCTTAAAAAAAAAACAAAGAAGGTTTAGGTTTGACTTAACGCTGCAGAAAACACAAAGTGCTAGTGTTTCAAATAAGCTAGAAGTTTACGTCTTGCTCACGTAGGTGTGCTCATCTGAGACTGGAATGGCGCCCCCTGGTGCCAGGGACGCAGAATCCTTCCATCTTGTTTCTGCCTTCCTGGCTTCTATTTCCCCAGTCACCTCAGGATCCAGATAAATGCTGGAAATTTGGCATTTCCATCCACATTTCAGCCAGAAGGAAGAAGACAACTGAAAAAAAGGACATTCCTTTCCTTTCAGAACACTTTCTAAGGGTTGTACTTTTCTCTTACATCCCGGTAACTAGGAATTGGTCCTATAACCATGTATGGCTGCACCACGTATACCACCTTACTTCTCCTCATTCATATACTCACTAAAAATCAGGGGTTATTGCAGGAATTGGATATTGAGGATAACGAGGAGTATCCGACATGCCATCTGAGCGGGTCAGTTCAGATTTTTTTTTTTAAGCTCATGAACCTCTCATTCATTCATCCATTCATCCATTCCAAAGATATCTCTTGAGTGCTTACCATGTACCAGGCACTGCACTAGGATTTGAGATCAACATGATGAGAACAGACACATATTCCAGTCTAAAGGATGGGTGAGGATAAATTATTCAAAGAAGGGGCTGAAGTGGAAAAACCACTTAGAGAAAAGAGCATATGCCCGAGTCTCGAGATGGGAGGGAGACTATTTCCGTTAAGAAACCAAAAGATCTGTCTGGTTGGAATACAGAAAGCCAGATGGTAAGTGGGAGGAGATGAATCTGGAAAGATTATCAAGGTTAAAATAATGCGGGAACGAAGGCAGGCCCATAAAGTTACTTGTGCAATAGGAATCCCCTGAAGGGTCTGAGGCAGAGAGCAACATGACTAGTTTTATATATTGGAAGGATTTTCTGAATACAGTGTAGAGAATAGTTTGGAAGAGTGTAAGAAGATAATAAACTCTAGAAATCCATGCAAAATAAGAGAGAAGGAAATCTGGGCAGAATCAAGACATGTTCAGGAGATAAAAACCTCAGGACATGATAATTTAGATTCAGTAAGAGAGGGTGAGGGGGAAAAGAAGTTGAAGGTGACCCCACATTTCCAGAGTGTACATTTCTAGATGAATGGTGAGACATTTTCTGACACAGGGGAATACCAAATAAAGATTAGGTTTAGGGGCAAGGTGTTGGTTTTCAGTTTGTCTTAAGAGCCTCGAGTTGGAAATGTCTTTCAGACATCCGAGCAGGTATTTCAGGAAGGCGATTAAATAGACAGGTCTGGAGCTCAGAGGAAATGTCAGGACTAGAAAAGCAGATTCTAGGGTGTCTGGCACACAGATAGTTGGTAACAAAACCACAGTCCCAGATGAGATCACCTACGGAGATAACAGGAGAATTTAGAACTTGAATATTAAAAAAACAAACAAGCAAAAAACAGGCAAAAGGAGGATGGCAAAGGAGTAGCTGGGCAGATGGAAGCTGAGCCGGAAGTTTCTAGTGTGGTAGAAGCCCAGGGAGGAGCACTCGGGAGCACTAAACAGAATCCCATTCTGTAGGGCAGTCAAGGAAGACAAGGACAGAAAGTCGGATTTCAGACAAGGGGGTTCTGAAATGTTACTGCAAGGATAAGGTGTGACAAATACCTCTTCGAGTCAGGGGTGTGCGTGTTATGTGTTAATATTGGGACCACTCTGAAGCTAATTCTCTAATGATTCTAGTAAGGATGTAGCTTTGCTGAGGACAGCATCTCCATAGAATAAATGGAAATAGTAAAGTCATTAGTTTTTTTAAACTACTCAATATTTTGATGTTGGCTTCAATAACACAATGTTTAATCAATGTATGGATTCCCACGCACTCAGGGGACAAATGGCTACTGTTTCCAGTCCTAGGGCAAGACGCTGTAGGTGTTTGGCCACAGAGCCACTAGTTGGTTCTTGACTACAAAAGTGGTTATTTCCCTCGGGGACACTGCCTGGATAGTCCATGAGAATCTAAAAACCAAAATTATGGCCCACTAAGACTTTGCCTTCAGTCTCCCAAAGAATGGAACTGGATTTGAGAGAGGGGATTGTACTGTCATCCCTCATCATCTCAGAAGGGATTAGTTATTTCACTCACATTGGAAGACCTTGCCTTCAAAAATTGTACCTTTTGAAAAGCCATGAAAACCACTTATTCATTTCTCTTCACTCAAAATATCATAAAGCATTTAATTTTCTTCTCACTTCAATTTTTCAAAGATTTTACAATAAGGAGCCATGTTAAGTCATCTCTTTTTATAATTAAAATATTTTAGTGTGTGAGCAACATTACTGCTAAATTAAGAAAGACCTTATAGTTATTTTTAAAAACAATTACAATTGTAGTGGTTCTAATAATTGCTTCGCCAGCATTCTGGGACCACGCACGCCTCTTTAGTGTGCTTAAATTAATGTTCATTATGATCTTAAGCACAGCACCTTATTTTTTTTTTCTTTTTTTAAGACTACACATTGTCCTGTAGATTAAGTTTCGAAATCCTCCAGAACTCTCTGTCCATTTGCTGACTCTATAGCTGGGGTCGGGGTCCCAGTACAGCCACTGAAGTCCCTGTGTGTGCCAGTACCACGGCTCCTTCTTTTTACCAGTTTGCACAAAGGTTGCCCATTTGCAAATGAGTACTTCGGTAACACTGTCCTTCACAGAATTATTTCCCTTATTTCTCTTACAAATCCTATCAAATTTTAGCATAACCGCTAGAGACCGCAAACAATTTAAAAATGATGGCCTTATCAGGTGAAAACCGATGTAGCCCCAGATGAAATATCTTACATTCAAATGCATGAATTTCCCATTTCACAGCAAATTTCAAAATACATATTGGTCTCTCTTCAGCATTTGGGTTTTGATTCACAAGCCACCAAGTAGCTCAATGTAAATTGATTTTGGCGGCATATCCTTCAAGTAACGGTAAAGCAACCAAGGGCAAGTAAGTGCTTTATTTTCTCTCAAGTAAATAGTCAAGTCACAAAGATCAATATTTCCGGGAAAAGGGGGAAACCTTTTGCAAGGGGTCTGCAAATCCATTCGAACATCAAGCATTGCTCACAGAAACATAAAAGCTCTGCTTTTCAAACGTTCACGTTTTGCCACTTTGCTTTTACAAAAGACCTACATCAGTACCTGTTTTCGCTCACCAGAAGAAGTTTGAAGAGAATTTTCACTCTTGCAGAAAAAGGCATTCGGTGTTTGTTTCGCCGCAATCTGTGTAAAGGCAGGGCACACCCCGAGTCATCGAGAGGGGCCCCGCCAAGTTTCTTCCCCAGGAGCCACACTCAGCATCTCGGCCTCTCAGCATCAAGCCAACAGAGCTTTGAACTGTGTCTGTGAGGATCTGGGCCTTATCTCCATTTATTTTGTGCATCCATTAGCAAGATGTGTCCCGAGGTAGCAGAAAAACCTAAGACAGGTTATTTCGGGGGGTCTGGGAATGCTGAAAAAATCTCCATATAAATGAATGCTCATTGCTTCTTCACTTTGTGCGATGATTTCAGGTGGCAAAAGATTTCTTGGCATGCTCTACTTTTGGAGAGCAGGGAAATCAGGGTTCCTCGGTTCTCTCCAGCTCACCTGCCATAAGCTGAGAAGATCTGATCAGTTTATTCAATCACTACCATATACAGAGCTTCCGCATCACCGTAACTTGTAGATATGAAGCTGAAAGGAGGTTATCGAGCTTCTCAACAACCAGAGGATCAGAGTAATTGTAACCATCAAAAATATAAGGGAGCTTTCAGAAGTATGTGAACTTAGCCATTCAAATAATGGCTCATAAGGCATGATTTTCTATGATTTGGGATAGTTTTACAAAACACAATTTTCGGCTATCTTAAAAACTAAAGCAAAGAGAAACTAAAAATTTTTGTGTACCCCAACTGACATGACACACGCAGTCTCTGCTTGGTTAGTCTTTCGTCATTCTTTCAAAAAGACCTTATTTGCTAATGTCAATACCGATGCAGCTTTGCACTGCATGGGATATAAACTGTGGTTCTTCTGAAATTTCAGCTCAGGTTGACTATAGTTTCTCAGCAAATGAATTAGCAAAGCATCTCTTTTTCTTCTTGGCAATCTCTCCATATAATTCCTCTTTACCTCTTTCAATTTTTCTCTATCACCACTGTTTCTTCTCTCCTGATTCAGAATTTCTGAGAAAGGCTGGTCTGGAGTAACCAGCATTCCAAGGTTAGAAGCAATAGCCAGGCCCTAGCGAGAAATGATGGCAAAGTCATCTGAATAGCGGCATACCTGTTTCCCAAATACTAACCTATATAACCTCAAATCTTAGTTACCGTACCATTGAAAATATTCCTATCAGCCAGCCATTGGCTCAGAGTATGATTTCTGGACCAAGAAGTTGTAGTCAGACTAGCTAGTTTGGTCTCAGTTTTTTTAGTTATCTATGGTAAAAGACCAAGGTTACCCCTTTCCCTGCCCCCCATTTACCTGAACCTACACTTTGATCAGAAATAAGAGTATGAAGAATTCCATTAAAGCAGACATATAAAATGCAAGCCCCAATTTGGTTTTTATTGTTACATGTCAGCAGACATACCATACTTGGGCCATAAACAACTAAAGTGCTTATTACCCTCAACTGATGTGCTTTCTTTGTCCCAGATTATTAATACACAGTTTCAGACTGGCACTGTTCTACAGACCGCTCTGAGGGGCAACGACCAAGATGCATAAGATGGCTCGTTTCACTCTGGGCTCTGTAATTGACAAACACTATAAAGTTTCAGCACCCAAAAGTGGAGGACGACACAGTCAGACAATGTCTATTGTTGGGCAGAGATTTTCCCATATATTCATTCAGAAAAGCATGTCATCAAGCAGTATGCTCTCATTTTTATGAAAGAACAATGCCACCGTAAAAAAGTCAGCAAGTGTAGAGTGGTTACCTCTGGGTGATAGATTTATGGCAGGTTTTTTTTTTTTTCCTTTGTTGTTAACGTTTTCTTATTTATCTGACCTATTTGGGTATCAGGATCGTGTATTTCTTTTATTAAAATATTAGGACTCATGGAACTGATGATTTTTTTATTTATCATTTGTTCAGTATTTTTGAATTTCAACTCAGGGCCTATTACTGTGTCTCAATATGCTATGCTAAGTGGCGGGCTTGAGGGCCCGATAAATGCAGTGTATAGTCATAGAGCGTGACCAGATATAGGTACCCAAATGGAAGGGCTGAAGTTAATTGGTTTTTATTTTCAAAGCGTCTAGTTTCAAAGATGTATTTGCTTGAATCTTAGCGATTTCATATGGCTTAACCTGACACTAAATGGAATTATATCTAAGCAGGATTTCCTCTCACCGAGTTCTAACTTACCATTGATCGCATGCCCATAGCAAATGGATAAGCATTACTTTTCTATTTCACAAAATATACTTTGGTACCTCCATTTAGGGAAAAAAAAAATGCTTCACTAAAATGAACCAACTTGAACTGACGTCGACAACGGGTTCTGCAAATTTCTGTTTGGTTTCTGCATTGTAAGTTTTCTTCAATAAATTAATCCTTATCTCCCTAGGGCAGGCTTTTGACATGTGTGGAACAAAACTCAGCCAAATGTCAAAATAGGAGGGACGGAAACAGCTCAACTGAAACATAGCAGCCAAATCCAACTTGGAAGCATTTATTTATCTGGGACAGAGAGCACTTATGAAATTGATATTGGCAACGTAGAACTTGTAGCATACTCATAAAAAGTACTAAACGCATAGGTTTTTAAAACAGTGAATCATCTAGCACTCTAATGCCTCATTAATAGGGTTCAGGCTATCTAGAACAATGCCTAATAGCAGTGCACCTCCTCTGAGGATTATCCTAGAGTCCTTCAACTTGAAAAGGAGTAAATTATCCCAACCTTTTTCCTTAAACTTTGGGGTTTTGTAATTTAAATTACATAAGTTTATGTAACTCGAGGCTAACATTTTATGAATATGCCCACATCTCTGGAATTAAAGTCTTCTGGTCACGGTAAAGGGCATTACTAGAAGAAGCAGAATAAGATATATTACGATTTTTCAAAGCATTCTATTCTCCTCTTCTGCCCACCAAAGAAATGAGGGGCAAAGAGAGGCCTCACAAGGTCCTCAAAGTAGCAAGTACTCAGCAAGTAGTGAACTGGCTAAAATACTGCGAGAATCATGCAGCCCCTCTTATTTAACTGGAGTCCAAAAGCAAACTAAGAAACAATCTCCTTAGGTGCCACCATGACATCTCTGAGGGAGGAACTCCCCTGTGGAAAGCAAGTTTGGAAAGAGCAGGCTAAGTTGTACTTCCCTTTGTTTCTTTTTCTTACCACCAGAAGACAAAAATAACAACACCCCCTCCACCCCCGAAAGTAACACCTGCAAGGATCCTGCATTACTCACATTTGGCATAATGACCATGCATCATTTGGCCCCTACTTTCCTGTTGTTGACACCCAGACCCAACCCCCAGGGACTCCTTTGGTATTTGCTTCTTGCAGCCTGTGTTCAGCATATGAATCATCAAGCCTCCAGGAGAGGGCTGCTGGAAAAACCTAAGATTTTAGTTAGAGAACCAGGCTTAGGGACTGACAGGTGGTTCTCGCCCAACAACTCTTAATGGCAAGTAAAATGGAATAACATCGAATGGCCAGGCTTTTCTCTTTGTTAATGGATTTCAGGGGAGAAAGGCAGTAGAAAGTATAAATGTCAGAAAAGAAGGAACATTCAGATCCAAAATGGTGCTTAAGTAAATAAGAAAAAAAAAAATCACCACGGGTTCTTATTGTTCAATTCCAGCCCCTTTGCAGAGAATAAAAAGACAAAGCAATGCGAGTGAAAGGCAAGATAGCAGGCTCCGCAGAAATTTGCCACCTTAGCTTCAAATGCTACTGAATTTATGAGTCTTGCTGTTTTACCTTTGACCTTCCCGGACCTCCTTGACCTTCACCAGGAAAGATGGAGACACTTTGGATGAGCAAGACAACACCGCCACAGAATTTACTCTAGAAAGAAGATAACACACCCCACCATGAAGGAATCACTAAACTTAAAAACAGTTAATGAACTCCTGGTGCGATTCCTGAGGGATGCATCCAGAAATTGATTCTTTTTTTTTTTTAAGATTTTATTTATTTATTCGACAGAGATAGAGACAGCCAGCGAGAGAGGGAACACAGGCAGGGGGAGTGGGAGAAGAAGCAGGCTCATAGCGGAGGAGCCTGATGTGGGGGTCGATCCCATAACACCGGGATCACGCCCTGAGTCGAAGGCAGACGCTTAACCGCTGTGCCACCCAGGCGCCCCCAGAAATTGATTCTTGAACTTGCCACAAACCTGTGTCTTCTAACTATGACTCTCCACAAAGGAAGAACCCAGGAAGCCAAATTTTTGAGAGTTGAACTTGCCAGCTACATGAGTGAGTTGCTTCTTATTGTCTTCAAACAAAAAAGACAATTATAGATACATTGGATTGCTGGTTCTTTTGAAACGCGTGATGCAGTATCTTATGTCAGGTTCATTTCAAAAGGATTGTGATTGAAAAGAGAAAAAATGTGGATTTCGTGAAGGTCTTCTCGGGAAATATTTGTTTTATTTTGAAGTATAATTCCAGTTGAGCTGCCTTGCAGAAACAAGTGAAAATTGCTTCTGTCGTCATTGAGATGGTTTCGGTTTTCAGAAATTCCAGGTTGTGTTCACTTGAGGCAGCAGTAACAATAGAGTCACAAATCTGTAGCCATGCTGTAGAAATATAGAACTACTCTGAAACATGATGATTATCTCATCTCTTTAGCCAGAATGCCAAACGTTACATGCATATATACCTCCCCTGCTTAGCCCATCCCAATATAACGGTTACAGTATATATTTAAAAGGATGTTTTCTAATACTAGGAATGTTCCTCATGGGATCGTATATAAAAGGTCATAGTTTTGTGTATTCAGTCTTCCTCTTCTGATTATGCAGGACCTGTGGTAAGGAACAGAGAATTGGTACCACCTGCCTGTGCAGATAGACAGGCCTTGAACAGTAGGTTTTCATCAAACCCTTGTTTGAATGGTTTCCTGTCAACACCGTTCAAGTTCTTAGCCTGGCATTCAAGGCTATCTTCATTTGCTCTAATCTAGCCCTTTGCCTTGTCTCTCATTCTCATGTACCGAGTGCTATTACTGCATGAAACCTTGGACCTTATCTGAGAAAGTCCTATTCTTCACACTGTCTCAAACTTTCCTCCCCAATTTCCCCAGCCCGAAGGATCAGACTAAATATACTTCCAAAATCCCTTCTAATTTTAAATGTAATGACTTATGATTCAAGGAGGTACTACTTCCTGCTTGAAACATTCTTTGATTCCCCAAGCTGAATATAATCTCTCTGGCTTAGTTCTCTGCTCTTACTGTTCATTCATGTTCTGTATGTTACCTCTCTGTATCCATGTTTATATCCCCTGCTGGGTTTGCAAGTTCTCTGAGCAATGCTGCCTTTTTTTCTACCTTGTGTCTCCTACAGCCCCATGACAGTACCCGGCTTTCAGGATATTGTCTCTAATTTTTGAGCAGCAGTGAGTACTAAGTAGCATCCCTGCCAATAGGGGAGTTTTGTATGATAGCTTATTTACCAGCTTTTCCTCTCCTGTGTATTGGACACCCTCCGCTCAAAGTAGCTCGGGGAGATGTCTGTTTTCCGGTCCTGATTCACTTCCTCTCCTGCCTTTGCCACTCAGCCCTTCTGCCTGCGTTGACCATGTGATGTGACTTCCTTCTAGGAACTTTGCTGTTGCACCAAATACTGATTTATAAGCCTTTCTGTATATACTGCTTAAATGAGTTCTTAAAGCCCGAGCTTTCTGCCTCTGCCACATGGAAATCTGATTCGCAATCCCTTCATCCCCGGAAATGTACAGGTGCACCCTCTCTTCCGACTCTTTGACAGACCCTTGCGTGTGTAAGGAATTACATTGAACTGTGACACAGAATGGCTTGTGGATTTTCCAGACCCGGAATGGGAAAAAGACTATTTTGTTCCAAGGCTTAAGGATTCACTCCCACAATTTTCAAACGCGCATTCGTCTAATACTTTGAACACCTACTGTCTAACAGTTTCCGTGCACATTCTCTTATTAGCTTCTTTGAATAATTCTAAGCATAAAGTCGACAAAAACGGAAGCTTGAGGTGTAAAATCGAGTAAAATGGGTTCATGTAGGTCAGAAAGCTAGGAACAGGCCCCTGAGGCAGAGTCTAGTGCTCCCAGGGTGACACCCAGGATGTCCAGGAGATTTGTCCACTGTGGTGGCACATGGCCGGTGCTTCCCCAGGTTCACTTCGGGCGGAGCCTCATCTGCGTGTGGCCGCAGCGGTGGGAGTCGTCCTTTCCTGAAGATGGCTTCACAATGGATTATCCGCGGATTGTTCGCCCCTGGAGCCGTTTCGCGCTGCAAACACCTCCCGGTCAGAGGGACTGACTTTTCAGGTTCTGCTTAACCTAGATGGCTCCTGGCCTTGCTGATGAACTATCCCAGCCTGTTACCAGTGAATAAAAACTGAAAAGTAGAGCCTTACTATGCAGAGTGCTCTGTGGACCAGCAGCCTTAGCGCCACCTGGAGCTGCGTTAGAAATGCAGACGCTTGGGCCCCATCCCAGAGCACCCGCACTCACATGCCTTTTAAGTTTGGAAAGCCCTACTCTAGAGCATTCTAGGCATTTAGGATCCTTCCTGGGGCGCCTGGGTGGCTCGGTCGTTAAGAGTCTGCTTTGGCTCAGGGCATGATCCCGGAGTTCTGGGATCGAGCCCCACATCAGGCTCCTCTGCTGAGAGCCTGCTTCTTCCTCTCCCACTCCCCCTGCTTGTGTTCCTTCTCTCACTGGCTGTCTCTATCTGTCAAATAAATAAAATCTTTTTAAAAAAATCCTTCCTTTATGATATAGTGATATTTTTAGTATATTGGTGACTAAAGGCAATCAAAAAATTCTCAGTTTCTTGGGTTTTGTTCTTAATGTATTCATTTGTTATTTAAAAAATGATCAACTCTGAAGGCAGTCTTCATTGCGTCTTGGAAAGCACTCACGTGTTTACAGTAGCCTCACAACCTAAGTGCCAGATTTGACTTGGACCTCTGCAGCACGCACAGAAAGTACATCTGAGTCAGCTTTCCCATGACAGAAAGAGAAAAAATAAATCAATTGATTTGGTAGGTTTGGGAGGGTAAAATATTCTAATGGAAATATCACTGGAGAGGGTTCAAGAAGACGTGCAGTAAGGAGTCTTGCTCTGGCCGTAGCCACATTTTTCTAGACATGTCTCCTGAGGCAAGAGAAACCGAAGTAAAAATAAACTATTGGGACTACATCAAAATCAAAATCTTCTGCACAGTGAAGGAAACCATCAACAAAACTAAGACAACCTCCTGAATGGGAGAAGATATTTGCAAATGATATATCCAATAAGGGGTTAATATCCAAAATATATAAAGAACTTATACAACTCAACACTGAAAAAAAAAAAAAAAACCCAAAGATGAACAATCTGATTTAAAAATGGGCAGAAGACATGAAGAGACATTTCTCCAAAGAAGACATGTAGGTGGCCAACAGACACATGAAAAGATACTCAGCATCACTAATCATCAGGAAAGTGCAAATCAAAACCTCAATGAGATACCACCTCATACCTGTGAGGATGGCTAAAATTAAAATGACAGGAAATAACAAGTGTTGGCAAGAATGTAGAGAAAAAGGAACACTCTGTGCACTGTTGGTGGGAATGTAAATGGGTACAACCATTGAGGAAAACAGAATGGAGTTTCCTCAAAAAATTAAAGACAGAAATACCATATGATCCAATAATTCTGCTATTGGCTGTTTACCCAAGGAAAATGAAAGCACTAATTCAGAAGGATATATGTACCCCTATATTTATTGCAGCATTATTTACAATAGCCAAGATGTGGAGGCAATCTAAGCATCCATCAATAGACAAATGGATAAGGAAGATGTGGTGTGTATAAGTGCATGTGTGTGTTCATGCATGTGCGTGCGTGCGAACACAGGAATATGACACAGCCATAAAAAAGAATGAGATTGTGCCATTGGAGACAACATGGATAGACCTAAAGGCTGTTATGCTAAGTGAAATAAGCCAGCCTGAGAAAGACACATACCATACGGTTCCACTTACAAGTGGAATCTTAAAAAAACAATGAATAAACAAACAAAAAACAGACTTCAGATCCATAAATACAGAGACCTGGTGGTTGCCAGATGGGAAGGGAATGAAGAGTTGGGAAAAATGGGTGAAGGGGGGCAGGAGATGCAGGCTGCTAGGTATGGACTGAATAAGTCGCAGGAATAAAAGGCCCAGCCTAAGGAATACAGTCACTGATGTTGTAATAGCATTGTAATAGCAACAGACGGTAGGTACGCTTGTGAACATAGTGTTGTGTATAAACTTGTCAAAGCACTAAGTTGTACACCTGAAAGGAATGTAGCATTGTGGGTCAACTGTACTGAAAAAAGAAATTGTCTTCCTCTAACCACCCAGATAGCCTTAGGCAGGCCCCTTCCCTCCTCTGCGCCTTGAGTTTCCTCATCATTATCCATTTTGGATTACAACATAGTCTAAAGCTCCTTCCCGTTCTGCACACTTGTAGGCACTCTACTACTTCCTCACTAGATCTCTCCTTATCCCTCCTCATCTCCTTCTCCGCTGCGAAGCCCAGGTCAGCCTTGCTTCAGCTATTACCAGGGTCTTCTAATCGATCTCTTGTGTCACTCTGCCCTCCACATAGCCAGGTCCACAGCAACACTTGCTCTGCTCTCAAACGAAAATCTACTCATGGCCACCTCATAATGACTACATTTCAGTGGCCCCAAGGTAATGTTCAAACACCTGGACGTGGCCTTCAAGGCCCTTCCTGTTCCTTGAAGGGGCTATGCTGTCCTCTGTCCTGGTTTCCAGGCCCCCCTTGCCTGAACTATGCCCTGCACTCCAGCTTCTTCCCCAGCCAAGTCCTGTTTATTGTCCGAGCGTCAACGTCACCATCACTGAGTAAGGTGTTCTTGTTACTGCAGTACTTTGTGCTCGTAATAATAGTTGATGCTTCTTACTCTTACTGCCCATTAGAATGAATCTTCTCGAGGTCTGAAACCAGTCTCCCCTGCTCACAATCACGCTCTTGTAGCTAACACCAAGCAAGCCCTGTGAATTATTGTTTGAATTACTCCTACTTGAATTCCTAGTCTTTTACTTCCTAGTTATTGATCAAATAATGATAAATTCTAAATGTTGTTTTAAGGATGAGGCATAATTAATCTAAAGCACCTAGAATAAACCCTGGCATATATTAGGCACTTAAGACATGCTATTACTATTGTTTTTCTTTTCTTTCTTTAATTATAACACTTAATATGGTCTTAATTATAATTGCCTGATAACTAAAAATCTTTTTCTTACTTTGAATGCTCAAGGGACTAGACAAAGAAGTAGACACATTAATCAACTACACAAATGGATCAGATTAATGGTATTTTTTTTATTCCAATGAAATAAAGAATCATATTGTTATATACTAAATATATATAATGAATCTTATTTATTATAAATTATGCAGCAATATATTTAGAAAATATTGTATTGAATTATCATAAATTATGATTAAATTCTTCCAGTAAATGTTGTATGATTTGTTTCCTCAAAGCTTAAACTAATGGAAAAAGCCTGGGCGAAATTGTCATTTTGAAGAAAACAGATCCTGGATACTTATAACCTAAAAGGAAATCTGGCATGCATCTCTTAATATTCTTAGAAATTACTCATAGGTTCAGCTTTTATTAATTTATAACTCTTCAAAGTTATAGGGGTCCTAAAGCCCAATCTCCCATGCAGTATTTGAATCTCCGTGGCACCATCCTAGCCAAGTGGATGGATGGCCTCTGCCTGAGCAATTAGACCATTAAACCTCTATTAGTTCCCATAGCAACGTAGGATTTATTAATGGTTTATCTATGAGTGTATAGAATATTCTCTGCAAATCAGAAACAGATTATAGTGTAGTCATAGGAGAGAAAAGGGAAGTGAACAGCGAATAAGGAAACAGTTGAGATATTAATAGAAATTTAGCTTGATTTTCTTTCTCTGTCAAGTATTAAATAATGACAGAGGTAGAAGTCAGGACCAGTAAAGATACGAATGTGAATGTTATTGGGTTACTGGTTTATTGTTCACTGTTATACGCCTTCCCAATTTACAACTGTTTTCCACTGTCTCCCACCCATTCTTCCCTTCTGTTTCTTTAATCGTTCCTCCTCATCGGATGCCTCCTTTCTCTCCACCTGCCTCCTTAACTGTTTCCCAATATGTCTCTTTGTTTGGCCAAGTATTCTTTTATTTCTATAATACAAAGGTATGATTTTAGTTTAATAATCCAGAAACCGAACTATAGTTATAAATATTCAGACATATTAAGAATAGGCTGGACAGGGGCGCCTGGGTGGCGCAGCGGTTAAGCGTCTGCCTCCGGCTCAGGGCGTGATCCCGGCGTTCTGGGATCGAGCCCCACATCAGGCTCCTCCGCTGGGAGCCTGCTTCTTCCTCTCCCACTCCCCCTGCTTGTGTTCCCTCTCTCACTGGCTGTCTCTTTCCTGTCGAATAAATAAATAAAATCTTTAAAAAAAAAAAAAAAAAAAAAAAAAAAAAGAATAGGCTGGACAGACACAC
Source organism: Ursus americanus (assembly GCF_024610735.1). Classification (NCBI taxonomy): domain Eukaryota; kingdom Metazoa; phylum Chordata; class Mammalia; order Carnivora; family Ursidae; genus Ursus; species Ursus americanus. The sequence goes on from NC_142151.1 coordinate 15,885,520, forward strand.
AAAGAATATGTCATTAAAGCCTCAATAAATGTACAGTAGGTGGATGGATGGATGATTGAGGTTTACAAACATCTGTTAAGTTCCAAATAGTAACATATTGTGACAGATAAAAAGTGAAATCTGAATGCTCGTCTTTAGAAAGTTAAAATCTAGCAGGAGATTTACTTTTTTTAAAAGATTTTATTTATTTATTCGACAGAGATAGAGACAGCCAGCGAGAGAGGGAACACAAGCAGGGGGAGTGGGAGAGGAAGAAGCAGACTCATAGCAGAGGAGCCTGATGTGGGGCTCGATCCCATAACGCCGGGATCACGCCCTGAGCCGAAGGCAGACGCTTAACCACTGTGCCACCCAGGCGCCCCTAGCAGGAGATTTATAGACAGAACTAACTGAACACAGCACAAAGCAGACCATGAGAAGCAATACAAAGAGAGGAAAATAAGCAAAGGAAAAAAAAAAAGAGTACAGAACAAGAGAGAAGGGGAATATTATTCAGGGAGGAGGAAACAGAGTAATTGGTAAATGGAAAATTAATGTTGATCATAAGTATTCTATTTCAAGGTATTTAAGATAAGAAAGGCATGTTTCAGAACTTAAAGTATATTGATATTAATTTTAAAACTCAGGAGCACCTGTGTAGCTGAGTCGGTTGAACATACGACTCTTGATTTCAGCTCAGGTCTTGACCTCTGGGTCATGAGAACAAGCACCACACTGGGCTCCCGGCTGGGCATGGAGCCTGCTTAAGATTCTCTCTCTCCCTCTTCCTCCACCCCTCCCCACTTGCATGCTCTCTCTCTCTCTCTGTAAATAAGTAATTAATTAATTAATTAATTAATAAAATTAATAAAAATCGTATAGATCCCACACTCAGCCATTTGATAAAAGTACTGCATGCTATGACTTTACTAAATCTTGATTATGAATTGAATAAGAACTTTGTAAATAAAGATCTTTTGTTAATGCAAACAACGAAGATTATTATAAATTGACCTAAGGTACATGTGTCAGGTGACCGCGAACAGCTTCTGCCTTTCAGAATAATAAATAAAACTAAAATAATAGTTAAAGATGTGGAACGAGATTTAAACATTTCCGTAAAGAAGCCTATGGAAAATTTTCACCATTGCCGTTAGATTCTGTACCATCGAAGTTTTCTAAAGGTAAAAACCACTTTTTAAGATTATCTCAATGATGCAAATATTTCTACTTTTCACCTTTTAAGATACATATTATAGAGGGCAATGAGGAAATATCTAATAATGAGGGGCACTGGGGTGGCACAGCGGTTGAGCGTCTGCCTTCGGTTCAGGGCGTGATCCCGGCGTTGTGGGATCGAGCCCCACATCAGGCTCCTCCGCTATGAGCCTGCTTCTTCCTCTCCCACTCCCCCTGCTGTGTTCCCTCTCTCGCTGGCTGTCTCTCTCTCTCTGTCAAATAAATAAATAAAATCTTTAAAAAAAAAAAGAAAATATCTAATAATGAAATACCAATTAGCAACAAGTGCAGTATGTCAAGTAAAAGCAATGCTAGTTCCTTACCAAATAGCCCAGCACGATTTATATAAATGCCATCCTTTCCCAAAGAATAGAACCCTTTCACTTGATGCACTAAATTGCATACTGTCTTTTTACAGCTGTTCTGAAAGACAAAGATATTTTTGAGCTTCATTTATAAAACATAAATATCGGACTGCTGCCTTAGCCTTCTTGTAATTCAAAATAGCATCAGTGCTCGCTGAACGTCTTACTCACACCGTGGAAAGTAGGAAATGGTGACAATTTAAAGCTAACGTCATGAAATGAAGAGGAATACGTGAAATGTTCGCTTCAAATGGTTTAAGTAGATGTCATAAATACTTAACGTGAGGATACAGGATCTCGGTAAAAGAAGAGCTATTTGGAATTATTTCTACGTCTTCGTGCAGGAACAATGTACCTGCTACTAGATGTGTATGATCCTATGTACAAAGTGAAGTGTCCTGGGAGAGAGGTAGATACTGGGCTGTGAGGTGACAGGAAGAGAGAGACCATTTTTCTGGGATGGTTATAAAGGCTTCTCAAAGAAGGTGGCATTTGGCCAACAGACACATGAAAATATGCTCCACATCACTCAGCATCGGGGAAATACAAATCAAAACCACAATGAGATACCATCTCACACCAGTCAGAATGGCTAAAATTAACAACTCAGGAAACAACAGATGTTGGCGAAGATGCGGAGAAAGGGGAGCCCTTTTACACTGTTGGTGGGAATGCAAACTGGTGCAGCCACTCTGGAGAACAGTAAGGAAGTTCCTCAAAAAGTTAAAAGTAGAGCTGCCCCATGACCTAGCAATTGTACTACTTGGTATTTATCCAAAGGATACAAACATAGTGATTCAAAGGGGCACCTGCACCCCAATGTTCATAGCAGCAATGTCCACAATAGCCAAACTATGCAAAGAGCCCAGATGTCCATCAACAGATGACTGGATAAAGAAGATGTGATACACACACACACACACACACACACACACACACACACACACACTGGAATATTACTCAGCCATCAAAAAGAATGAAATCTTACCATTTGCAATGACATGGTTGGAACTAGAGGGTGTTATGCTAAGCGAAATAAGTAAGTCAGAGAAAGACAAATATCATATGATTTCACTCATATGGGGAATTTAAGAAACAAAACAGATGAGCATAGGGGAAGGGAAGGAAAAATAAAATAAGACAAAATCAGAGAGGGAGACAAACCGTAAGAGACTCTTAACTCTAGGAAACAAACTGAAGGTTGCTGGAGGGGTGGTGGGTGGGGGGAAGGGGTAACTGGGTGATGGGCATTCAGGAGGGCACTTGAGGTAATGAGCACTGGGTGGTGTATGCAACTGATGAATCCCTAAACTCTACCCCTGAAACTAAAAAAAAACAAAAAACAAAACAAAACAAAAAAAACATTTGATAGATGTCAGTGTCAAAAGTGTCAAATAGAACTGGATATTTGAAGTAGGAAGAAGGGTATTTCAGGCAGAAAGAATACATCAATAGAACCACAGAGGCAGGAAAGCTCCTGGGGCATATGGAGTGGGGAGGCTGACTAGTGTGTGGGGTTCACGGAATTCCCGACAGAGAAGTAGTGGCAGATAAGATGGGATCGTAAATTTGAGGACAGACTGCGGAGGGGGTTGAGCACCAAGCAACAGAATCTGGTTCTTATTTGGTAGTGAGTATTAAGCTCAGTGATTCTTCCCCCGAGTTTTTAATCCAGAACATTCACACGATCAGAACTGTGCTGTTCGGGGGTGCTTAGAATGCACCCAGCTCTGCCAGGCAGTTTACAAACATTATCCCATATAGTCACCACAAAAGTATAGTTGCAAGAAGATGAGCAACCCCGTTTTACAGATGAGAATCTGTCTCAGAGAGGTTACGCAACTTGTCCGTGTTCAACAATCTAATAAGCAACAATTTTTTTATGCTGAATTTTATGTCCCTTACTCTTCATAATCCTATTTTCATAATTTTATTGTTTAACCAAAACCTTGTAACTTCACAATTCTGTTACTATTAGTAATCCCGTATTTTGAAGAAGAGAGAAAATGGGAGAAAGTTGGACTAGTTTAGAGGCCATTTTAATAAAACAATAAGAAATAATATTTCTAAATTGAATAATGTCTATCACTAGCTCAAGTAACATCGAATCTGTTGCTACCATTGTTCTTGAAAAATGCACTTTGAGAAATTGCATGATTATTAATTTAGGGTTTTATTATGACGTTGAGGGTTCTTGCACAAATGCAAACTTAAATCCCTTTGGTGTTCTGTTAGGTTTCCTATGATAATCAGAAAGCTTTGCAACGCAGTTAACAGCTTTCTTAGCCCGATTCATTACCTGTAATTTCCACTTCTTTTAAACCATCAAAATTAAGCACTTAATATGTGTAAGGCATAAAATATGGCAAGTATCTTAACTACATTTTTTTTCATTGTAGTCTCATAACAACCCTATAAAGTAAGCGCCCTTTTCCCATTTTCTAGAAAAAGAAACTAAAGTTCAGAAAGTTCTTGTGTGGTGGCACAGATATTCATATTCAACTTTATGTGCCTTTAAGTCACTACTCTTCTTACTACAGCCAAATGCTCTGTAACTCCCCATGGAATAAAGATGAGTTCTGAGGGGCGCCTAGGTGGCTCAGTTGGCTGAGTGTCTGTCTTGGCTCAGGTCATGACCCCAGGGTCCTGGGATCAAGTCCGGCATTGGGGTCCCTGCTCAGCGGAGAGCCTGCTTCTCCCTCTGCCCCTCCCCCTGCTTGTGGTCTCTCTCTGGCTCTCTTTCTCAAATAAACAAATAAAAATCTTAAAAAAAAAAAAAGATGAGTGATCACTTAAAGTGACATTCATGCCTCTTGGTTGCAAAGAAATTAAGTAAAAGTCTGAAATACAGCTCATGGCAGTAATACAGACTTTGGAATCAAGGGAATGTGGATCTAATTTTCTTGTCTACCACTTAAAATATGTGACCTTCGATGTGTTACTTAATCTTTCTGAGGCTCAATTACCAATCGGGAAAATGCAAATAATAATATCTGTTTCAGAGGGTGGTTAAGAAGATTAAGCAAAGTAATGTCTAAAAAGCTCTTGGCCCAAAGTACATTCTTAATAATAGTAGCAGTTGTATTTCCACACTGTGGTATTTCCTTGATTTCCAGGGCCCTAGCTGCCATCTGTGATACAATCTGTTCCAAATATTTGAGGCAGACCTCTCTTCTGAATTCTGGATCCATGTATCTTACCACCTACTCGGCATTTGCACTTGGAGGTCCCACATGCTCACTAAGTATCAAAATGAACTGAATGAATGATACGCATCACTCATCTTCTGACCCTGCTAATATCTGCAGCCTTTCCTATAAATGATGGTGACGATGGTGATGATGGTAAGTGTGTATGAAATCAGTACCACGACCAAGCCCACAACCAACTCAAATCTAAGGTCACTGAGTTCTGGGGAACATACCCTCTGAATTTCCGCTGACATCACCCTGGTCCTAGCCACCTTCATTTCTCTCCAAGAATAGTGTAATCACACCGACCTGTGCCTATCCTCACCAAGGAGTTCTCCGCACTAGACCCGGAAGGAGCTTCCTGCACCCTTGAGACCTAAATAAACCTGGCCTTAAATCCCTTACCATCTCTGATGGAAGTTCAAATTACCTTGGGATTTTTGCCAATTTGGAGGACGTTTGCATTCTCACTTCCTCTTCCCCCAGACACCAAGTTCCACAAATAGCGCTTCCGTGCCCTAACGCTTGGATGTGAAACGCAGCCCTCTAGCAAGTTTCACAGATGACCCGCTCACACAAAGAAGTTGTGAGTGTAGCAAATATTATTAAAGATAGAAATTTGGAAAGATGGATAAGTGTTTACTATTTGAAATGCTAACTTCAAATGGAACATTAGGCATTTCCAGTTTTAAAATGCTCTTCGACCTCCTCCATCTGGATATTTCCACTGGCTGATTGCCCTTCTGTATCCCAGCATCACACCATCTTGCCGGATCTTCTCTACATGTTTTTTCCAGCCCCTTCCCTCTTATCTCTCCCTCTTCCTTTCTGGAATAAAGCCATTCTTTTCTTTGTAACTCGAATACTAGTTTGAATGGTTTTTTGTTCTTGTTTTTGTTCGTTTCCCCAGATTCCTCTTCTCACACTGTTAGAGTGTTCCTTCTATCCCAAGTGGTTTGTTATCAGGTACTTTTCCGTTGAAAGTTCCCCCAATAGGAACTCGAGAGCTAGAAGTTAACATAGTATCTTACTTCTATTATAGATGCAAATCTGATCATTTCCTGCCCCTAATCACCCATAAGTGGCTTCCCATTGCCTTTAGCATAAAACTCAACTCTTTAAGAAGGACCTACAAAGTATCCCATGATCCAGTCTCCAGTATTGGCCATTTTGGGGTTATTCTGGTTTCTCAAATACACTGCGCTTTCTCTAGCCCCTAGGTCTTCAAATACATTGTTCTTCAGAGATCCTGTTCTTTCTCCAGCTCCTCATCAGACTAACTCTTACTGATGCCTGGACTTACATGTTTAGACTCTTACTTCCTCCAGGTTAGATCCTCCTGCTAAGGTCTCCTCAACAATGCCTTTTCTACTTGTCCTTATTTAATTATTTAAAATGGTGTATTTCCTCTCTTTTTTGTAGACACCAAAGACCATAGGGACAGCGACCAAATTTCTTTTCTCAACCTTTATGTCCTTAGCACCAAGCCTACAGTAAGCACGCAATTTTTAAAAACTACATGAAGGTAAACATTGAGCAAAGTTCGTATGTAAAGGATGGCACTTCATCTCCTTGAACTTCTGGGCTTTAGTTTATCTGGCACTGAAGGATAGGTCTTCTAGGAAAACCATAAAATCTCAGGGATGGTGGAGGGCAGAAGAGACTCTAGCGTTGAAGGTCTGGCAGTTTTGTTGCTGAGGATGTTAACAGCTCAGGGGAGTTAAAGGTCAGTGCTCATAAAGGGTCACGAGGGTGGCACCTAGACATTCTGTGAACTGCATGTTTGGTAACTAGACTGCCCTCTTTGTTAGCTGTCATCTGGATTTAATTAACTGCTGTCACAGTTGGAGAAACACTTCATGCCTGTGGGGAAATTTGACTGAACTCATCCATTCTAAAATAAATGATTCCCATCAACTTCGACATTGTCTTTCAATAAGTGGGACAGCTGCATTTTCCTAAGCATCTTTCTGAGGTAAAACTATAATAAAACTATAAATACTGGAAAGGATAGAAAAGAGGTTCGGGGAATAAAAAATTGAGGCAAAATTCTATTTGCGAGGGCTCGATTCTGTGAAAATAATACTTATTTCACAGACAGAATTCACCTGCCAGTAACCCCTATTTTTCATAACACATTAAGCCAGAAGAATGTTGCGTATTTTTGGAAGTGGCCTGATCATTGAACTGTTGAGAACAAATGAATTTTGTGGCTTCCTGGACTGTGGACCCACCTCCTCCTGAGTCCATCATCAGCCAGGCGCAGCTTCCCAGGTCGCTAAACCACTCAGCACAGTAGGTCCTGGAAACTGTTCCCATGGTAACCTTCTATCAAATAGGGCAGCTCGGGCTGTGGTACACAGGCATAATAGAAAAAGAAATACTGGCTGCTGTTGTTCATGATGCCACAAAAGGGGGTAATACTGATTACTGGATAAATAGACTGAAGGGCAGAATAGCTATTGAACCACATAGGAATCATGGTGTTAGTGTCCTAAAAAGATATGACTTCTAAAACCTACATGTCCCAAAGAAAGTCAGTGTGAAAACATGGGTCATAAATTTGGTAGTAACAATCAGGTATTGTGTCAGGAGACTCTACTAAATATTCGGTATCGGGTTAAGTAACGCACACATCTAATCTCGTTTGTTTACCCTCAAAAACCTAGTTATTTTCGTGTTTCCACGATTTACCTAAAGCAACTGAGCCTCAAAGAATCAAAATGAGAGAGTGTCACTGAAGTGGGACTTGCACCCAGGTGTGCCTGTCTCCAGAATTAATTTATCAATCCGTTAATCAATTGAGATTTATTTACTTGTTTTATAGGGAGTGGGAGGCAGGGCAGAGGGAGAGGGAGAGAGAATCTCAAGCAGACTCGCTGCTGAGCGTGGGACCCATAGCGGCCTCTCTCGATCACATGACCCAGATCATGGCCTGAGCTGAAACCAAGAGTCAGACGCTCAACCGACTGAGCCACCCAGGCGCCCCAGAATTCCTTTTTATCTCTCAAAACTGCCCTTTTCCATGATGCCACCCTTGGAGAGCATCTATCAGTCATAACCTAGAGGAGTAAGTCATGGTTTGTGCTGAGGGAGTTCACCACCAATTAAATACAGATACGAAAAGTAGCATTTGGGAAATCATTCCGGCTCCAGGACCGGATCGTCTGGGAATAGTAGTGTAATAGAGTCATAAAATTTATAGTTAAAGAATTGCCTTGAGTGGCAGCTCCCCCACGTCATCCTAGAGTAGCCTCGAGAAACCCATTTAATGTCTTTGCACCTCAGTGTTTTCATCCGGGAAGTGAGATAATAACTTAATGGGATGTTTTGAGGATGAAATGAGAAAATGGGTTTGAAAGTGCTTTAGAAAATGTAAAATGTGATATATGGCTGTTATTATTTTCCTAAATAGCACATCGAACTGTGGCACATCTCTTCAGCAGAACAGTTTCTCTCTGCTTAAAAATGCCAGGTTAAATTCTTTTCGGAAGCATGTTTTGTTTAATCTCCAGAATTAAGAGTTCTTCAGAGCTTCTCCTACAAGACTGTATTAGGAATCAGGAAATAATTACTGCAATAATACATACAATAAAATGTCATTTAATACACACACACACACACACACACACATATACACACCTGGTAACTTGATAAGGAAATGCCATCTGTGTTTATTTTAAATGAATGCATAGGGGGTAACAGACTTTAGTTATCATTTCTGCATTCCGGCTGGGCAGAGCAAAGAGTATGATCAGAAGCTGAAGGTCAAGGATTAGATCAAGGAAATGGCAGTGCGACAAATTCAGGTGTTGTAATCTGGAAGCCTCTGGGCTGAGACTGGCCTGCAAAGGTGTTTTCTTGGACCAGCATTGTTTTATTTTGTTATAATTGTGCTTTTTAATGATGCTTTTAGGTCATGCATGCCCCCTCCCACTGGCTAACTATTTCAGTAATCCCTCCTGTTACCCTAGACCACTTGTCTCATTTATATGACCTGCCTGACAGGTGAGTTTGGACTCTTTTACCAAAAAGAGGCAAAAGAGATGAGAAATCTGTATCATGAAATCATAAAAACAGGAGTGAATGTATGTAGGCATGGAAAACATGAAAGCTTGACCTGGCGTGGATGTGGACTCAGACACGGAGAGAAAACCCACACGCCCTACCTGAAAAGGTACATTTAGGACTCTTATGTAGCAGTCTGGTACTACACAACAGATTGTAACTGTATTCACTCAGCAGGCATGTATCAACAGCTCGCTGGATGCGCTTCAGAGAAGTTTCTGGCTGTGCATTAGAAGCACTATGTAAATTAGTGTCCTTTATGATGATAGCATCCTGACCAGCATCATCGCTATTACTGGTCAGACACGATGTAGAAAGGACAGAGGCACATAATACCGATCTTCCTCTTCATGCCTAAAGACAGTGAATCCCCAGCATCTGGCACAGCTCCTGATATATGCCAGCTGCTCGATATCTGAAGATTGCCTACGTCATAGAAAATGAGGGGAAGACCATCACCCCTAGCCTTTGAGATCGACATCCGAATTCTGTTCTGACAATTTCTGAAAGAGAGCTGTGAATAATTATGAATCATGGAACACTGCATCAAAAACTAAGGATATACTGTATAGTGACTAACATAACATAATAAAAAATTATTATAAAAAATAATAATTCTGAGAAAGTGTCAAGGGGAGCTCTGACCAGTCAGAACAGCTCTGGGAACTTGATCTTCCTGAAGGAACTGAAAAGAAAGAAGATCTTGCTGGAAGAGTTTTCCTGCAGCTGGACAGGAGGCTAGCGGGTGAACTCCGTAGCGTCTGCGGAGAAGTATGGCCATAGTGCTAGAGAACCCCGGACACCATTGATATTACTGCTGAAAAGAACTGAGCATCCCATTACTTCTTCTGTGGTAACCTTAGCACAGCAGAATTTTCTAACTGTTCCCTCTAAAAGGCCCTCTAATAAGTCTAATCATTGATTGGGTTGCCAACTGGAGCATTAATAATGTTCTAAATGCATGTCACACAGGCAGGTTTGGGGTAGCCAGCATTTGCTCAGACCTTCATCGGGTCTTACTGGAGCAGGTGCAACAGCCACCTTACAGTCTACTGGCCTTAGGTGGGCCCAGTAGTCGGGCCATCCCTGGGTGGGCCCAGTAGTCGGGCCATCCCTAGCTACACTGGCCCATGTTCCTAATTATATTGATCTTTGTAACCTGGGATCTAATTATGTCACTTTTCTGTATTAAAACAGACCCTGATTTCTTTTGGCCTAAAAAATACCCAAATGCACACCCTGGACTAGGCTATCAACTCTCCTCTCTGAAAGTTCTACCATGATCTAACCACTCCATAGGACTGTGGGGTCTTCTTCCCATTTCCCCAGATGATGCACCGACCTTTGTTCCCCTGGGAAACTCCTGAGCTTCACTTCCAACTTGAAACCCTTCCTCATACCCATTGCAGAAGCAGAATTAATTGCTTTCTTCTCTACACATCGAAAGCACTGAACAATTCGTTTGTATTGACCAGGACCTTTGGCTGGCAGTTTTGGAAATTCAGGTTACCCAACTTAAGCCATAAACTGGGATTTATTCACTCGGGTCACCAAACTGCACAGGGTCTGGGCCTTTTATAGACACCGACTTCTCCAGGTTTGCATCCATGCATACTTGGAACCAGAGGAGAAAAGAACTCTTTCCCACTAGTTCCAGTTATAAAATTTCAGACAAAGCATTCTTTGTCTGAAGAATGGGTGGCTTGGACCCCATTAGCATCCCCCTGGCTCTATCCAGGAAGGGAGAACGGGGCACTATGATTCGTCCACAGAGTCCGAGTTCCCCCTGCTCTGACCTGGGAGTAGCACACCACTATTAGAAGCCCCCATCGGGACCCCTTCTTGGCTTTATGGTGGGAAAGAAGCAGTCTCCCAAACAAGAAGATATAATCAAAAACGGGATCCCAGACAGGCAGAAGAAACAGGCATCAAACAGACAGTTTTTCAAAGTCTGCAACTAGTAACCCTCACATGGTGTTGTAATTATGCCCTTGGGTGAGTCTCTCTGACTAGAGCCTGAGCCCTGGGAGGTCAGGTGGCCCATCTTCCTCAGAGTCTGTCGCCAACCCCCAGCAAGGTACCCGATGCCAACTTGGTGCTCAGCAAGTTGTTTGTTGTTGAAATGCTAGAATGGATAGCTCTCCGATGTGAATATACCATCAAGGAATGTGATCACAGAATGCCGTAGAGTTGTGAAGCTAGTTAAATGAATGTTTATAGGACCTGTATCGTTAACAGGTCATTGAGGCATTCAAAACTTAACTAAAACACAAGAACCTTTGAGATACAGCTAATATTTATTGGGTTCATCCTATTAGCATTTTTATGAAAGCCCTTTAATTCTTACCCAAATCCCATGAGTTTATAGGAACCGCCCCTATTTTAGAAATTAAGCAGATGAAGTTAAGAGATCCTTGCGTTTTCCCACGTTGTCAGGTAATAGGCTGCAGCAAAGGAGTAGAGACTCAGGGCCTCTGATTCCAAGTCTATCGCTGTGTTCTTAAGCAAGTTTTTTAACCTCTCTGTGTAAAATGGGGAGAAAGACACTTATTTCTAAAGATTGTTGTAAGGAAAAAAAGAAAAAGACATATGAAATGGCAAGTGTAAAGCGTGGTTTAGATTAGGGGATCCATAGAGAACAGTTGCAATGTTTGTCAGACTTCCTACGATGTCAGACTGGAACATATGAGACCAGTTCTCTTTTTGTCCCACGTTCCAGGAACTCGTCCTGCATTTTTCTCCTCTTTAGTGCTGCCCACTCTGTCTCCACTAGCTTCTGTCCCGCAGGACTGGCCATAGAGCAGGTTACAATCTCCTGCCAAGCACCCAGCCACCCTTTGCTGCCTCAAGCAGCCTACCTCTAGTTCCGGAAAGAGAACTACCGGGAGACATACGGATGTGTGCATCCCAGACCTTGTTCTGACATCAATTAGCTGGGTGACATTTGCACCGCTGTTCTTTCAAGTGTGAAATGAGGGTGTTGGAGCGGAGAAATTTCTATATTAAATTGTATTATGCAAAGGAAATTTCAGTAAAAATATTTTCATTGCAGAGTCAAGAGATACTATTACCCGGTTTCAAAAAAAAAAAAGTTTGAAATATTTCTCTATCCACCAAATAAATCCACGTTGGCCTTGCCTACGTTTAAATCCACTTCTGTAACTTTTAACTCTTCTTTCTTGCTGTACATCTCGGCAGGGATTCCGTGCCTGCAGCATGCATTCAGAATGGTCTCCTGAATATAGATTCCAGGAAAAGCTGAAGCACGGAGGACAGAGAAGAAAGAGAGTGATGACATTTCTCTAGGCTCACTGCCTAGACTCACTTGGCCTGCTGCCTTATTCTCATTAGTCCCACTGACTGAATCTGATTAGCCTACCCTGATTTATTTTTGGCGACCTGGGAGCCCATGGGCCAAAGCTTATTTTCATGGCTGATAAAATCATCCCCAAAGCTGTCGTTAGATTTTGGAAGATTAGTCCCTTTCCCTGGAAGATTGCACTGTCTATGAAGCATCATGACCCATCAGATACATATTTCTTAAACACTTTGCAAAATTGAGTCTATGTATCCCTCTTTTCATTATCACAAAATTTTTTGTTATTGGCTATGAAAACATTGAACAAAAAATTCTTAATAATCCTGAACCTGATGTTTGTACACACTTCCTGTTTTCTGAGTTAGTGAATCCATTTCTGTAACCAATAATGAATAAAAGCAAGAGTTCAGTGTTACTGGATATTGGATGCTTGGTTTAGCCTCACAGATCCACGTGGGTCGCTGGCAATAATGGTGCATTACGTTTTCTGTGTGTTTGTTTTGTTTCCCAAAAGTACACAATTTTAGAGACAATGTGGAGAAAAGGACATTTTAAAAGTCAATCCATACTGACTGATCTGTATTATAGAGACCTCCCTGGGAGTATCCAGATCACAGAGTCCCTAGCATATGCCAGGCAGTCATGCTGCAGCTAGAGATGCAGCTAGAAATAAGATACAGTCCCTGCCCCCAAAGAACATAGGGTCTCATACAGTGAGGATATCATGAACACAATTAAGTCTACTAAATGTTAGCATAGAATTAAATGTCTGTAAATGGCCGATATTCTTTACAAATACTAGGACCTGTAAAAATTAGATTTCTAAAACAACTAAATAATAAGAAAAAAAATCAGTACGTTTTTTAAAGGTACATTTAGCCTCCTTTAGGATTCTGATATGTACTGTATGCTTGATTTGACTACTAGCAATGGGAGGTACCATTAGGTTAATTCTAAGAGGCAAATGTCCACATAAAATTAATGCAATCAGCAATTCTTTCATTCATTCAACAGAGGTTTACCAGTCGTACACCGTGTGTCAGACTGAGTGTTAGGAAAACAAGTCAAGAAGGGAAGAGACACAGACATGTGGACATAATGAAGCTTAGTTTTGGTACTCGTGTGGATCCGTGGTTCAAAGTCCAAACTAGATGTGTGACCTTGGGCAGGTGACTCAATCCTTCTGAGCCTCAGTTTCCTTAACTACAAACTGAGATTGAAAAAAATACCTACCTCATCAGGTCATTTTGAGTACGAAATGAGATGACTGTGTTTCTAGACTGCCCAGCTTCGTATCTGGATCCTGGTAAGTCCTGAGCAAGTTTTAATAATTGTTCTGTCCCCCTTTCACAGAGCAGTGAAATCCCTTCCCTGGACCCCACCTACCCAGAAGATGAATGAAAAACAAAGCAGCAGTGATACAAAGGATAGGAGTGTTATGTGAGACCGGAGAGCAGAAGCACTATTCTGCCTGTACAGAATGGGAAAGAATCAGGAAGGAATATTCCAACCAACCACACCATGACTTTTCAAATACCGTCCACAAACATTTATCTAGACACTTAGAGCAGTTTTCTTTCCCCTAACTGCTGTCTTTTCCATAGATGCCAGTGATCCTCACTCAGTCTGGTTTCTTCTTCAAAGAGCATGTTAGCTTCTCTTATTAAAGATTGGCTCACCTCCAGTGAGGAAGATTATCACAGGATTCTCAGTCCTGACTCTTTTTTTAAATTTTATTTTCAGAACTAACAGGTGAAAAGTGAGAGAGGAAATAACTGCCTTGTGGCATTCTTCTAGAATTCTCCTAGGACTACCACAGCATTACTCCTTCCAAAGTAAAATAGAGTGCTTCATCCATGTAGTTTCTCCAGCATAGCTGAAACCAAGAATTTCCCTGGAAGTTGAGGGCCAAGATGATTTTCATTCATTTCATTCTTTACTCATTTCCACAATGTTTATTTTGTATTTATGACGTGACACAATCGATGAACTGGGAGCCGCTTTTCAATGGAGAAGTATCAAAAGTAAAAGCCTGAAAAGACCCTTAGTCATAAGAGGGTTAATGTCTCTCTTTCTGCTTTTCCTTGAACACTAAAATACCTGTACGATGCTTATCACAAACATTAGTTTGGGGAAAATGAGCTCAGCATAATTTTATTGCAAATGATCTCAATTTGACCTTCATTTCCTTTTTTTTTCTCTTTTCTTAAACAGAATGCCACAACATTCCATGTAACTGTTCAAGACGATAATAGCATCGTTGTCTCTTTAGAAGCTTCAGATGTCATGAGCCCATCATCTGTTTATGTTGTGAAGATAACTGGGGAATCCAAAAATTACTTCTTCGAATTTGCGGAATTCAACAGCACTTTGCCTCCTCCTGTTACCTTTAAGGCTAATTACCATGGCCTTTATTATATAATCACTCTGGTAGTGGTAAATGGAAATGTGGTTACCAAGCCATCCAGATCAATCACTGTGTTAACAAGTAAGCATCATTTGTAATACTGTCCTCTGTCTTTCTTTTTGGGTATATTCTCATGGGGCTCTCTCGTGGAAAGAAAGTCAGCCCAGGATGGCAAGACCGATCACCTTGAAGTCAAGCGACATAAATTCAAAGTTCTGCTTTATGTTGAGAACACAGTTTCTTGCCACAGTTGGATAATGTTTAACTGTTACCTTTTGTTAAAGAAAAATCTGTTTTAAGCCCAAAAAAGTCAACCTCAATGAGATAGTATATTTTCAGACTGAAAAATAATTTTAGATTCATGATTGGACCATGTAATTTTTTTGCTTTAACTGAATAATATGATCATAACTAAGCTAGTTTTTTTTCCAGAACACGTACTCTTATATTAAGCCACTTGGGTTTTGAGACAATGAATTTATACTCATATTTAGCCTTTTTGAAATTAATTATACATTTTTAGCTGAGAGGGAGAAAAAGATATTATTTATCGGTTTCTATTCTTGACCTCACCCTCCAAATAGCCTTGGCTTCCACTGCCCAAGAAAAATACCAAGAAAAAACAAATCATTGGCCTTTTAACCTTCGGTAGTTCATGTCTAAAAGCATTAATGCTGACATTAGGAATTTTTAGGAGTAATTTTAACTCTATGTGATTTTCACTTTTCTCTCTGAGACTTTAATACCTAATCTCAAAATCAGATGCAACTTTACTGTATATGTCGGTGTGTCTGTTAGAAGAAAAACTGTTATCTATAAGATGGCAGAGTTTACCACTAGAACAATTTAATGGCTCAGTGAACTTCTTTTTGCTTTTGTTCTTCAGAGCACGTTTTCCAGTGGCTGCGATTTTTTAAATGCCAGCTCCTTGTAGTCATTTTCACCACAATTAAGGAGAAGGACATAGTGATATTGTTCTCTTGGGATAAAAGGGAAGAGAAACATCAAGAAGCAAGACCTCAGAATCAAGCTAGAAGACATATTTTTAATATGTCTGTCAAAAATTAATTAAAGTTTCCCATGGCAGAGTCCCAGAATCAGTACTGAATCCTAAAAATTGGAGTGGAATGGCACAAACCCAAGACCTTCAAGGTTGATAGATATAATGAGCAAATCTAGGACCTCGTAGAATTAAAGGAAGAAACTGCCTGTTCTAAAATACTGTGTTGTTTTTTTTTAAAGATTTTATTTATTTGAGAGAGAGAGAGAACGAGCAGTGGGGAGGGGCAGAGGCAGAGGGAGAAGCAGACTCCTCGCTAAACAAGGAGCCCGATGCGGGGCTCAATCCCACCACCCTGGGATCATGACCTGAGTCGAAGGCAACCTATTAACCGACTGAGCCACCCAGGTGCCCCTGAAATACTGTTTTAAACAAGTGGCTGGGAGAAGTGAACTGGGAGTTAATAGGTCCAGGCGGCGGACCTAGGTAAACAATGGCTGTAATACAATTCCTTGGATCAGTAGTACTGCCTTACTCAGCTTCATAACCTCATAAGTGCCTAGCATGAATTTTATATGTAAAAAGTGATCAATAAATATTAATTCAATTCTGTTGAGCAAGTAACAGGAGAAAGAACCAGGGGGGGGAAAGACTAAGGCACAAAGCAAAATAAAAGTGTAGTTACTGTCGCTGACCTAACATTCGTTAGCATGCACTTAAGCCACTCCAGATCAGAAAAAACTCCCGCAGTCAGCCCTTTAGCTAATGGTTCCTAAAGACATTTGATAAGTAAGTGAATGATAAGTAAATGATAAGTAAGTACATGTTAAGAGATTTCCATAATATCTCTTTGATATTTTAGTGTGTGCAATGAGTTGTATTCAAAGTCTTTTTTTTTAATTTTCTTTTGTGATTTCTTTTTCGACATGTGGGCTTGGAAGCGTGTTGCTGAATATCCAAAATTTTGCAATTTTTCAGAGATCTTTTCATTACTTTCTAGGTAAATGCTGTTGTAATAGGAGAACATACTTTATATGATTTCAATTACTTTAAAAATGTTGCAATTTGTTTTATGGCCCCAAGTACGGTCTGTCTGGGTCTGTACTCTGTGGCCACTTGTTGGGTGAAGTTTTGATAAATGTCAATTAGGTCAAGTTGGTTGTTCAAGTCTTTTTTACCCTTACTAATTTTCTGTCTACTTGTTCTAATAATGACGGATAGTGGTATGTGAAAGTCTCCAACTATATCTATGTTGTCTATTTCTCCTTGTACTTGTTTTAGTTTATGCTTTACATATTTTGAACTTTACATGAAGTTTGAAGCTTTTCATCTTTACACTTTTAAGATTGCTATGTCTTCTTTCTTAGTGAGGTGTAATTGACATATAACATTATGCTAGTTTCAGGTATACAACACAATGATTCCATATTTGTATATACTGAGAGATGGTCACCACAATTAGTCAAGTTACCATTGTCACCATTCAGCCTCTATTTCTTTTTCTTGCAGTGAGAACACTTAAGATTTACTCTTAACAACTTTCAGATACGCAATACAGTGTTATTGACTATAGTCACCATATTGTACATTACATCCCCATGACTTATTTATTTTACAACTGGAAGGTTGTACCTCTTGACCCCCTTCACCCATTTTGCCCTCCCCACCACCCCTCTCTCCTCTGGAAACCACCATTCTGTTCTCTGCATCTATGAGTTTTGCTTTATTTTAAAGATTCCACATATAAGTGGGATCATACAGTATCTGTCTATCTCTGTCTAACTTACTTAGCAAAATATCCTTAAGTTCCATCAAGTTGTTGCAAATGGCAAGACTTAATTCTTTTTTATGGTGGAGTAGTATTCTATTGCACATAGATACACCACATCTTCTTTATCCATTCATCCATTGATGGATGCTTAGGTTGTTTCCATATCTTGGCTATTATAGATAATGCTGAAATGAACATAGAGGTATATCTTTTCAAATTATATATATCTATCTTATGTATACATATCATATATATCTTTTCAAATTAATTTTTTTCCATTGGATAAATATGCAGGAGTGGAATTGCTGAATCATATGGTAGTTCTATTTTTTAATTTTTTGAGAAATCTCCATACTGTTTCCATAGTGGCTGTACTAGTTTAGATTCCAACAGTGCGCGAGAATTCCTTTTCTCCACATTCTTACTGATACTTGTTATTTCTTGTCTTTTTGATAATAACCATTCTGACAGGTGTGAGGTGATATCCCATTGTGGTTTTGATTTGCATTTCCCTGATGCTTAGTGATGTTGAGCACCTTTTCATGTGCTTTGTGGCCATCCGCATGTCTTCTCTGGAAAAATGTCTAGTCATTTCCTCTGATAATAAAAATAATAATTAGTAATATAATAATTAGCTATATATATAATAATTAGTGATATACATACATGACACTAATTAACGTCCTTTCTTTTCAGCTTAGAGAAGTTCCTTTAACATCTCTTGTAAGGCTAGTTTAGTAATGATGAATTCCTTTAGCTTTTGCTTGTCTGGAATTTTTTTTTCTCTTTCAAATCTGACTGATACCCTTGCCAGATAAAGTATTCTTGGTTGGAAGTTTTTCCCTTTCAGCACTTTGAATATATTTGCCACCCTCTTCTGGTCTGTAAAGTTTCTGCTTAAAAATATGCTAATATTCTTTCCTTTCTTTCTTTCTTTCTTTCTTTCTTTTTTTTTTTTAGATTTTTTAAATTTATTTGAGAGAGAGAGAGTGTGTGTGAGCACAAGCAGGGGGAGCTGCAGGCCAAGGGAGAAGCAGACTCCCTGCTGAGCAAGGAGCCCAATGTGGGACTCGATGTCAGGACCTTGGGATCATGACCTGAGCCGAAGGCAAACCTTAACCAACTGAGCCACCCAGGCTCCCATGTGTTAATATTCTTATGGGGTTTCCCTTGTATATAACTTGTCTTGCTCCTTTTAAGGTTCTCTCTTTAACTTTTGACATTTTAATCAGAATGTGTCTTGAGTGGATCTCCTTGGGTTCATCTTATTTAGAGCTCTCCAGGCTTTCTGGATCCAAATGTCTTTTTTCTTCTTTAAGTTAAAAAAAAAAAAAAAAAGCTTTCAGTGATTATTTCTTCAAATGAGCTTTCTGCCTTTCTTTCTTCTTCTTCTGGGACCCCTAGAATGCAAATGTCACTCCACTTGATGCTGTCTTCTATGTTCCTTAAGCTGCCTTCATTTTTTTAAACTGTTTTTTCTTTTTGTTGCTGTTTAGGTGAGTTCCACTGCTGTGTCTTCTACTGATCCTTTCTTCCATTTCATCTAGTCTGATGTTGCCTCCTTGTAGTGCATTTTTCAGTTCAGTTATTGTCTCCTTCAGCTCTGTGACTTCTGTTTGGTAAATTCTTATATTTTCTAATTCTTTGGTGAAATTTTCACTGTGTTCATTCATTTTCTTAAATTCAGTGAAAATCTTTATGATGGTTACTTTGAACTTTTTATCAGGTAAATTACTTACCATTCATTAAGATTTTTTTTCTGGAATTTAATCTTGTTCTTTTGTTTGGAACATATTCCTCTGTTTTCTCATTTTGCTCAACTTTCTGTATTTGTTTCTATGTATTAAGTGAAACAGCTACCTCTCCCAGTCTGGAAGAAGTGGCCTTGTGTAGGAGATGAACATTACTGTTCAACCTTGCCTTAGCTCTTGGCTGTCTCTTGAACCTTTGTGATTGTCTAAGCAGCCTGATTTATTCTTGATAATTCCCAGCTGGTGAGGGTATGCTAAGACCTGTCAGTGTTCCAAAGGGAGGGATCTCAGTCAGCACTTAGTTTCAGGCTGATTGGAAACCAAGACCTCAGGCAAAGCTTTTAAAGTATGCAAATACGTATAGTCCTGTGGGACCACAATTATAAACCCTGCTGGCCTCCAGACCAGGTGATCTGGAAGTGTCCCCTGCACAACAGTTGCAAAATTTGGGGCTCCAAACAAGTGTATAAGCTCCTTTCAGGACTAGCAAGCTGTGGCTCAACTGAGGCAGGTTACAAAAAGTGTAACCTGACCTAAGTTCCCTAAGAGCACCTCCACAGCCTCTAGATATGTGGCAAACCTGAAGCCTGACTCTCAGGTGGAAGCTCCAGGACAAGTAAATAGGCCTTTGTCACAGAAAGTCTGCTGGTGTATTACAGTCTACTGTCTGTGCAGTGCCCTGGGGTTGGTAACCTGCCAAGAACTGTTTCTCCAATTGTTTCAGTCCTGTGGGGCCCACACAAGCCCCCGGGTCACCAGAGTCAGGTGATTAAGGAACATCCCCTGTGTGGACTGTATGAGATCACTAGCTTTAGGGAGGCAGTGGGGGAGGCCAGGGCCACAGCACATACACCAGCTTTAGCGAGGCCTGACATTTTTATCTGTATGCAATGGCCCTCTTTATCCCATGAAATACACCTTGTGTTGAAGTCTATTTTATCTGCTATTGATATAAATATTTTCATTTTCTTCTGTTAAGTCTTTTCATTGTATACTTGTTTTATCCTTTTTATTTTCAACCTACTTATGTCTTTATGTGTACATGGGTTTCTTGTATTCAGTATAGAGCTAGATTTTGCTTTTCTTCCAATCTGAAAATTTCTGCCTTTTATTTTTTATTTTCTTATTTTTTCAAAAATCTCTGCCTTTTAATTAGAGTGTTTAGACCAGCACTATCCAGCAAAAATAGGATGTTAACCATATATGCATATTAAATTTTGGGGTACACACATTTTAGAAAGTTTCTGAAAATATGAAATTAATTTTAATAACAGTTTATTTAATCAATTCCATTTGAAATATTACTATTTCAATACATAGTCAATAAAAAGTTTACTCATGTATAGCTTTTAAGCATAAGTTTATTAAAATTAAATAAAGTTAAAAATTCAGCTTCTCGGTTGCACTAGCCTCATTTTAAGTGCTCAACAGCATGTGTAACTAGTGGATACCAATTTTGATAGTGCTAGTTTAGAGCATTTATACTTCTGTATGTATTATTTATACCATTGGATTTAAAGGTGTTATTTATTTACTTGAGTGAGAGAGGTAGCAACAGATAGTGAGATGAGAGAGCACAAGTGCGGAGGAGAGGGAGAAGCAGGCTCCCTGCTGAGCAGGGCCCGATGCGGGGCTCCATCCCAGGACCCTGGGATCATGACCTAAGCCACAGGCAGATACTTAACCAACTGAGCCACCTCGGACACCTCTATACCATTAGATTTAATTTAAATCTACCATATCGCTAGGCCGGTAGTGTGGGAGATTGAGTCAAGCTGGGTTTAAGGTCTTAGTCACTTTCAGCTCACACAGGTATCAGTTTTTCCAGTGTAGCCTGTCAGCAGTGGTAGAGTGTATTTCTCAGTGTTCCAATTCCACCCTCGGTGTCAGCATGTCCTGAACGCCTGCACCACAGAGTCTCCGTGATTTTGCCCCTTCCCTCACAATGGATTGCTGTTGGTATTTACTAGTGCTAAGTTTTTGGTGAGGATAGGTTCTTGGAGGTTCTTGGTTCTCCTGGTCCAGCCTCAGGCTCAGGCAGACCCTGTGATCCTAAGCGGGGAATTCTCAGCATTCCTACCCCTCACTCTACACCGACAACCAGTCTACTTCAAATCTGTAGGAGGTCTTGGGTTGGAGTTTCCTGCCTTTTCCCCAGTAGTAGTAGAATTCTACTTTGTATGAGTGCGTGATCATAGGTCCAAGAGAGTTTCTGCCTCTCTCCCAGGAACAGACTCTTTCACTTCTACCCATCCCTCAGAAGGGGGTATATTTTCCTGAGAACTTGGAGGGAAAGATGTTTCTGCCCTTCCCCACATGCCTTAAGGCTTCTGTTTCGTATTCAAAAAAGGTCCAGGGACTGGAGTAGTTCATTTGTTTGCTTTACAATCTCAGATCTCTGATAGACTCAAGAAAAATCATGATCTCATGGCTTATTTGGCTTTTTCTTCTTGTTGAGGGTTGAGAGCATGACATTGACTCGTAGCTTTCTACATCCTAAGTGGAAGAGGAAATCTGCATTGATTTCTAAAGAGCAAAAATTAATGATGGTTCCTTGTCTCCCATACTCTATCTCATTTTTAAAGACTCGATTACATCATCCCAGATTTTAAAAAGGATAATAGGTTCGGAGTATAAGAATTGGGAATTAAGGCACAAATATTTCTGTGACCTTAGGCATGAGGTGACATTAGGTGACATTCGGTTTCAGCTTCCTTCTTTAAAAAAGAAAGAATTCAAGTATGTGATGAGTAAGGTTAGTTTTGAGCTCTAAAATTACCACTCTTTGTCAGTGAATGATGTATTTTTGCCATCTTTATTTTTATAACGGGAAGCTCTTTTTAAAGTTTAGGGAACATTAACAGTATCTGCTCAAGGAGATGACACATTGCTCTTGACAACAGAAGGGTACATTTGTTGCAGTCATTTATTGTGTGGTAAATGCTTGTCTTGATGAAATAAGCAGTGACAAAGCAATCGGCCCTGGGGCCGTCCTTTGATAGTTCTCTATGGTTGTTCTGAGTCTGGGGCTCTTAGAGAAAGCGGAGAAACACGGCAAAAAATAAATTCAGCACAAATAAGTCATTTGGCCAGTGCAAAGGCGTTTCACAACCCTTAGGCTCTGACATCTGATTAATATTTCATTGATTAAGAACTGTCAGTATATTGTCTGCACTTAGAAGTCATTTCTTAATAGCGAAAATAACACAGGAAAACAATTGCTTAAAAACTGGAGAAATGTTATGTATACACCGCTGTCTCATGTGTTAATAAAATCTGAGAGGTAGTAGTTGTAAACATCGTAGAACACTTTAGAGACACTCTACGAATATAGTATTATGTATTCTATAATATATTGTACAAATAGAAACGCGCATTCATACATTATGCAAATATAAATTCATGTATTATAAATACAAATAAGGCATGAATTTTTATTTTATTTATTATGCACATTCTGTATGTCATGTCCTTCATACCCAACTGAAAGATGGTACACTACAGTGTAAAAGACAAATAAACCACTACAAAGACATGATAAATGCTATAAGAAAAGTATATGAGAGAGATTGCCCAGCCTTCCTAGTGAACATTGGGAAGGCACCTCAGGGGAGACAATCATTCAAAATGTAGTGAAAATTTGCTAAATGAATAAAGAATGGAAGGTATTACAACAGAGTCAAAGGGAATCATATTTGCAAAGAATGGAGTCTTGCATAGCATGACCCTCTTGCGAATTGCAAGGAATTAAGATGGCAAGCCTCCGTGGTTCCAGAAAATAAGAAGAAAGGTAACTAGAAAAATTGGGAGGAACCTTGACTACCTTAGAAGAGTTTAGATTTTAACCCATAAGTGATGAGGAATGGTGACAGATACAAAGAAATGACCTAATAAGATTTTATTGAGGAAACCTCCTTTTTAAAGCTGTAAATTGTAGGATCCTGAATCCTGCATTGGCATGGACAAATTATGAAGCAGGTGTTTTGAGTAGTAGTTCAAAGTATGAACTTTAGAGCCAACAAAGAAATCTGGAAACCACATGTGTAGCATTAGGCAAGTTATTACTTTCTTTAAATCTCAGTTTTTAAATCTTTAATCTATCCCAGACGTGAGCAAGCTTTTTCTGTAAAGACTTAAATGATAGATATTTTAGGTTCTGGGGGCTGTGCACTCTGTTGCAATGATTCAACTCTAGTGTTGCCCCACAAAAGCAGCCATTGGCAATACATAAGCAAACAAGCATGGCTGTGTTCTAATAAAACTTTATTTAAAGACACTAAAATTTGAATTTCATATAATTCTGATATGTCGCGAAATATTATTCCTCTGTTAATTTTTGACAACAGTCTCACAATATAAAGGCCATCCTTAACTCACAAGTCATCCAGACGCAAGTGGTGGGCTGGATTTGTCTTGAGGGCTGTGAGTTTGCTGATTTGGTAGCGGGTAGTGTAAAATAATGCAATATTTTGTAACGTGAAAAATATTACAATACTCTCCTTAACAAAATGTGTAACACTTCATGTAAGATCAGTAAATAGAAACAATACCAATGGTATTCAACAGAAAATTACTCGAGGGGTTGGAAGCAAAGGAGAGTCAAAACAGATCAGGCAGGACAAAGTCAGTGAGGTGCAAGTGACAGGTGTAAGGCAGAGACTGACGAACTGAGAGTATTAGGTAGCCTGCGGGCTTAGAAGTTTTGAATAGAAACAAGTAGAAAAAATTAAGGTGAGATTGGAGACAAGAAGAATAATGTAGAGAGCTGTTGAAATATTCCAGGAAGGACGTAGTGAAGACTTGAACTAAGTTCGTGGGTGTGATAGGGATCATGACTCTTGGACCATGGGAGAAGGCTGCTGTCAGCTCACCTCAGTGGCCTGTGTGGATAGAAGGGGGGTGTTAGGTTAAGCTCCAAATCACCATCTAAACATAAGTTAGGAGCTCTGGCCTGGGACCTGGGATCAGTCCCTTTTTTCTACTCCTGCCCTCAGAAGTGAGGGCCTTGGGGCACCTGGGTGGCTCAGTCAGTGAAGCAGCCAACTCTTGATTTCGGCTCAGCTCATGATCTCAGGGTCTTGAGATCGAGCCTAGCACCAGCTCTGCACTGAGTGGGGAGACTGCTTAAGATTCACTCTCTCCCTCTCCCTCTGTCCCACCCCACCCCACCCACTCACACTCTCTCCTTCTCTCTCTAAAAACAAAACCAAAAACACACAAACAAAAACTTGAGAGTCAAATCACAGGTTTCTCTCCCTCAAGGGGCTGCATCAGAACAGACACATTTGTAGGTCGGTCACATCAAAAGCAAGGACCCTCGTCACTGATCCAACAGCTCCTTTAGTTTTAGTCCGTCAGAACCGAGAGATCTCAGGAAGAAGCCCCTCTCGGCTCTTAGCAGTTACCAACAAGCACAGAGTTAACTCTCCTTTTTTAAAACAGTATTTGCTCTACATCTGTTTTGTTCCTTCATCTCCATCTCACATAGTTATTCCCAGAACTTTAAGAAACTTCCTATTCATGATTGTCATGAATGATTCAAAGGTAATTAAGGGACATGAAACAGACCTCAATTAAACTTCAGATTTTATTATGTGGGACACCTAAATGAGAAAAAAACAACCATATTAACTGTCATTTAACATTTTTTTATTAAAAGAAAAAAATGGAAATTTCATGTTAGGATTTCTTGCAAACATAATGCAGTATGTATCTGCTTATGACACACTCTTTGCTCCTCCCACAAAGCAAAAAGAAAACCAGAAGTATATTGGTAGGCTCAAAAATAAGATAGTTGTCTCTCTGAATCAGAAACAAAACAGAAAGTCCAAGGGGGGCAGTGGGTTGAAGTCCTGGGGCCTCTGTGCTCTGCAGCTAAAAGAGCACAGCCCTGATCTTGGGCCCCAACGTATTAAGGATTGGAATGCTCCATACTAGATAGGGCCCAGAGCAAGGCTTTCTGTTTGGAACAGAGATTCCTTCTGCCTGTGATAAAACTAAAGATGGAGGCCTTGGGATGCAGGGAACACACATTCAGTCTCACTATCAAGGACCAAGCTGAGTTCCCCTCTGACTCAGGGAACGAATCTGTGATAGCCGCTATATCATCCACAATATTAAGAACCTCAGATTACTATTAGCTGCCCTGGTTCTCAGCTGGGAGCTGTGGTGAGCTGAATGGAAGCATGGCTAAATTGCGTCCACAAGAAGTTAAGCAAGAAACAGGGCAATAAGAAGACACAAGATTAGCCTAGGGCCTGTATTTCAAAACACACAATGAAATCCATGCTAAAAAAGATAGACATCAAAACAACAACTATAACATTGAACTCTATTTCGCGTAGCAATTTGACAATGAATTTTCAGTATGTTATGATGTTCAAAGAGATAAATCTAAGAATTCCATCCATTCAAAAGGATTAAAACATAATGAAGCAAAGATTGGCAGAAATTAAACACAAACGTATCAAATAAACATACATTAAAATTTCTTAGAAGTGAAAATACAATTATTTAATTTAATATTTACTCAGTTAGACTAGGCAAAATTCACTTAATTGGTCAAATGTAAATTCAATCGAAAAACCTCAACTGATGGGATAAATTCTGGACTGATAGAAGTTAGATAGTAAATTGAGAGGTAATACTTTGTTATTGTCTCATAATTTAGCCCAATTCTCAGATTTGATGGTGGGAGAGGCTCTAATTAAGGAGGTTAAGAGTTCAAGAGAAAGAGAATGGAGGGAATAACGGGAGCAATATTTCAAGATTGATTATGAAGATATCCAAGACTTGAAGAGTGACATGAATCCACAAGCATTTCAAATACCTAAAAGGGTAATTCAAAAATAAGACTACATCTAGATATGTGATGGTGAAATAGATTATAAGGACAAATACAAAGCTTAGAAGGTATCAAAGGAAAAAATGCATAATATGTAGAGAGGAATAACTGTTAGGCTCACAGAAGTTTTCTCTTCTACAATAATTGATTCAAAAAGACAATGGAGGAATAGCTTCAAAATACTGAGAGGAAATCTTATAATTTTATATCCAGCTAAACTACATCAAGAATAAAGATAAAGGGGTGCCTGGGTGCCTCAGATGGTTAAGCATCTGTCTTCAGCTCAGGTCACGAACCCGGGGTCCTGGGATCCAGCCCCACATCAGGCTCCCTGCTCAGTAGAAAGCCAGCTTCTCCCTCTCCCTCTGCCCCTCCCGCCCCCCTGCTCATGCTCTCTCTCTCTCAAATAATAAATAAAAAAAATAATAAAGAATAAAGATAAAGAACTTTTCCAGAATACAAAGCCTAGGAGAATTTAACACCTAGACTCTAACTTAAATAACTACTAACTGATATGTTTTAACAAGGAAGGTGAATCCAGAAGGAAGTCATAGGACACAATAAAAAAAAAATGACAGTAGGAATGCAGTACATGACAGAAGGTATATTACAAATTAGCAGGAGACTTTGGAAAAAGAACCCATGAAACAGGCAAAAGAATCAAAGAATTTTAAAAAAAGAAAAGCTGAATGACCAATAGACATAAGAAAAGAAAATCAGCCTCTTTTGTGAACAAGAAATTAAAAGAGACAAAATTTCATATGTCTCAGAGTGGCAAAAACTAAAAAGGTTGATATGAACAAGTGTTGAATAAGAATATGGAGAAAGAGGAACTATCACACACTGCTGATGGAAATGTAAATTGACAGAACACATTTTCACAATATCTCGTACAATCCAAGATGTTCATTCCCTACTATCCAGGATTTGGATAGTCCAGAAATTTGTCTCAAGACATTTATTGCAACATTATGTGCAAAAGTGAACGATTGAAAACAACCTATCTAACAAAATAACAGATAAACCGTATGGTTTGTGTAATTCTAAAGTGAACACTAAAACAAATTTTCTAGAAATACTTGCATCACGGACAAGTCTCAAAAGCAGTGATAGTTGATAAAAGTAAGCTGCAGAATGATTCCTATATGATATCATTAACATACTTTAACACATGCAAAATAACGTTCCATATGGATGTTGGACACATATAAATATAAAAATAAGAAACACATCAGAAGCTAACCACCCAATTCAGAGCACTAATTTACCTCGGGCCACGGTGAAAGGCAAATGAGTGAGTTATTTGGGGGAGTTTCAGATACAGTTTGTAATACTTAGCTTTTTAAAAAATAAAAAGACCTGAGGACAAAAAAAGGAATAAACAAACAAAAGTAACAAATGATTCACATTTTGTAACAACTCTGTTTAACTCTCCAGTCCTGCCTGGTTCCTAAGACAAGAAATGGCAGGGTAAAGGGTGGCTGGCAGAGAAAGCAATATTGAATTAGATCAAGATTAAACCTTGTCATTACCGAAAAACACTTGAGTAATAACAGCTCTGGTTTATAGCACATCACTTAATTTCTAAAAAGAAAAATAACGAGGGAAGTCACTGAAGAGACAGTAAAATATTTTTAGAGAATGCATTTGAGTTCTATTGAAAATAGTAATTCTTGAGTTAAATATGCCTGAGTAATGCCCGGGCTCGGATTTTAGAATTTACAGCTAACCTGGGTCACTTTGGTTGAAGCTGAGAGAGCTGTAGGGAGCAAACAAGCAAGTAGGCATTTTAAAAATTCTTGGTTTAAATTTAAGTAGCTTGCAGAAGCAAAAAAAAAAAAAAATCACAAAATAAAATATCTATGCTGTAATCCTCATGTATCTCTTGAATTTCAAAGTTGGACTGTGGCTTTCATGTGCAGATGCCATGGCTCTGGGCATGAAAGATTGGGTGGACCTCTCACTTCCCTTTTCAGGAGACAGAACCCTGATGAGGCTAAGATACCAGACAGCAGGGATGGAAGAGTTCCTGCTCTGTGGCTGCTTTTTGTTGTTGGCTTTCATTTTGGTTCCTTTAGACCCAGAGGCAGCAGGTGGATTTAGTAGACTCCGCGGGTTAGTAATTAGACTGGGTTGAAAGAAAGACCTTCAAATAGTTCAGAACTTTGGGGGATTCATCAAAGAGAAAGACACAAGAGTCTTCCCTACTTGGTTGGTTGGTTTGTTTACATGGCACAAGTGAGTGCACTCCATAAATATTACCTTTAAGCAAGGACAAATCAAAGATAAAATAGAAACACTTCAGCCAGAGAATACAGCATGTGGTCTACTGGGACATGATCACAATATATGCTGTAATCTGAAGGTCCTTCCGGACTTTTTTTGATAGATATCGGCTTGGTGTCTAAGAAAATTCGGGAAAAAAATCAAAGCTTTAACATGTTGCTTCAGTCCTTCCTGGATCTCTTCAATCAAAAGCAAAAGCTAAAATAGGTTAAGATCCGAAGGGCAAAATGAAAAATACTTACCTACAGATTAAGACAAAGTAGGTACTTGAGACTCATGGAATAAATTAAATCAAATTTTGGTGTCCTATGGAATTGAAAATAAAATTTTAAAAGTATAAAATTTAAAAAAGGCTATTGCTTTCATTTAGGCCAAAGATGATGTCTGAGAATCTTCTAAGGATAAAACTGAATCAAAATTATTTTTGTCTGTAATACAATAGTTGACTCCAAACCAAATTATTAAATGATTTTCTTAAATCAAACGAATGCAAGTAAAACTTATCCAACAGCTCGTTCAGAAGAGTGACGGAGCTCAGTCATTTTTACAAGGGTTTTGCTGAAGAATGGGATATAGAGGAGATGCAGGTGTGCATCAAACTGCAGTTTAAAAAATGAGTATTTATGGGGCACCTGGGTGGCTCAGTCGTTAAGCGTCTGTACCTTTGGCTCAGGGTGTGATCCCAGGGTCCTGGGATCGAGCCCCGCATCAGGCTCCTCCGCTGGGAGCCTGCTTCTTCCTCTCCCACTCCCCCTGCCTGCATTCCCTCTCTCGCTGGCTGTCTTTCTGTCAAATAAATAAATACAATCTTTAAAAAAATAGGGGCGCCTGGGTGACGCAGTCGTTAAGCATCTGCCTTTGGCTCAAGGCGTGATCCCAGCGTTCCAGGATCGAGCCCCACATCAGGCTCCTCTGCTATGAGCCTGCTTCTTCCTCTCCCACTCCCCCTGCTTGTGTTCCCTCTCTCACTGGCTGTCTCTATCTCTGTCGAATAAATAAATAAAATCTTTAAAAAAAAGTAAATCTTAAAAAAAATAATTAATTAAAAATGAGTATTTAAAAAGTTTTGTAATGAGTCAACTCAAGCAAACTAGAAATAAATATTTTTTTAACCTTCTGCAAGAAGAGTGGTTTGATAAACACCATAAACTATAATTCTCTCAACATAGGGTGCTTTGCAATCTTATACTTAATGTAGAAAAATAAATACTAAGTTTATACAAAGAAATAAATGATCACATAAACATTTATCCTTGGTCCGAGCCAAAATGTATTTTCTGTTACTGGTCTGTTATTAATATCAAGTTTTCTTGGCTTGGAGAAAGAAAAATGAACTAGGAATCTGGAGATACCGACTGCCACGTACTTGTTAAATTACACTTGACAAATAATTTAAAATAATCATCATTTTTATCGGTTGAAGGGCAATATTCATATTTGCTCATCCTAGATCCCAGAGTTGTTGCAAAAGGCAAATGGAAAAATAAATATGAAAGTTCTTTGAAAGCCGCACAACACCACGTAAATGTATTTTGTTAATTACCGCTCTGGAGAACAGTCAACTCATGAGTATGGGGGAGTTTAGTGCTGATGGATAAGAAAAGTGTTCTGATAAGTATAATTTGGGGTACTTCCAAGTACTGATAATGGTCTTTCTCCCTTTTCTCCACTTCCCTTCATCCCTTCACTTCCCTTCTGCAGAACCCCTACCTGTAACCAGCGTTTCAATATATGACTATAAACCTTCTCCTGAAACAGGAGTCCTGTTTGAAATTCATTATCCAGAAAAATATAATGTTTTCACGAGAGTAAACATAAGCTACTGGGAAGGTAAAGACTTCCGAACAATGCTATATAAAGGTAAGAAGCAAAAGGAAGGGTGATAAATGATAACTACTCCTTTTTACGTGTTTGCCAAACGGTCATCTGTCTTGCTCTAAAGAGGTCTTATGATTCACTATCTGACCATGGAAGACCATTAAAAATAGTTACTAGTTTATGAAAATCTTGTCATGAGGAATCTTAGAATACCTGGTTTGCTGGAGTCACATGCAATGCCTAAGTATAAGAAAAACTCAAATTATGGTCACTTGTATGTTAGCCTTGCCAAAGGCAGCATGTCTGGTACAAGAAATAAATTCAAACTTAAACTTAGAACACCTCGCCTAACCATTTATTTCTGCGTGTGTTAGAAGGCTGTTTCTAGAACTAAGAAGCTAGAAAGGCACCTTCCACCAAGTTTCACTTGCAGGTGGTCCAAGATTATTCTCAAATGCAAATGATAATGCTTTTTTGTTCCTTTGAATGTATTTATCTGTATGACCAGCTAAATGATTGCATTAATATACAAAAATTGGTTTCATTGTTTATACTGTCCTGATGCGGACCCTGTGGGGAGAGGAGAAAAAGAGATCCTACGGGAATCAATCATTTCAAAAGAACCTGGGCCCTTTCTCTGAGTAGACTGGTGGGGAGAAGATGGAGAGGGAGGAAAGGTGGGAGGGGCTTTCTGCTCCACTGGGAGTGAATTGGGAAGAAAAGGAACTTAGACACTCTCAGATACAAAACTGTAACATTGCTCTCCAAGGGCTTAGATGATTATCAAAGTTGACTGGTTGTAACTGGAAATAGATACTGGTGAGGTGGAGAATGGATACTGAGGCACACAGGTCGTGATATCCAGAAAAGTGTCATTTTGACTTGCTGCTTTTACAAATGCGTTACTTCCCTGGATTTCTTTTTTATGAGACATGGTTTCAAACACATGCAGTGAATTTATAGTTTTTGAAACTTTAAAACATCAAATAAATATAAACATGGACCCCAGAAATTATTGCATTTTTAAATTTTCAATGAAAACATTATCTGCAGATTAATAAATGGGGCCTTATGTGTTTATTGATCACATGCAAATAGAGGTTCGTGAATGATTAAAAAGCATTCTCTGGAATTTTTGTTGAATCAAAAACTAGGAGTTTTAAAATAAGTCAGTATACTCTCCTTTTTAAGTTAATGAATTTTTAAATTTATTTTTGGCTTTTAGCTCAATAAATGGTACTTTCAGTTTCTTTCCCACATTCTTTCTACTTTGGATTGGAATCTTAATTATTTTCTTTAATGTTTTCCAAATGAAATCCAACTTTTTTTTTTGATCAGGTGCTGCCAACTGGCAGATAAGCCATTCTACTTTAAAAACAGGCCAGTTTTTTCAAGTAACCCTAGTGAAAACATGTCTTATAAAATTACTTTTTCCTAAGTCATAAGGTAGCAAAATATCTTTGATTTTTATCATAAAATAAACGGCTAGCATAAACCAAATCCCTACATTTTCTGTATGTTATCTTCTCCATAATACACAAAATGTTCCCATAAAAAAAATTTAATTCCATTGTATCCAATGCCTGCAGAAAAAAACTTTTCAGGATTTTGGATATAAAGATCCAAATTTTCATCTCTAATCTTATGCCAATTTTGTATTACTGACCATGCCAGAAGTTGCAGGAAATAATATCTCAGGGCTATTTAATCATTATTGTTTAGAATGTTCTAGAAGTATGTGGCATTTAAGAGATCAAAAATCTAATATAATTGTTTTTAATCTCAGATTTCTTTAAGGGAAAAACAGTATTTAATCACTGGCTGCCAGGAATATGTTATAGTAACATCACTTTTCAGTTGGTATCTGAGGCAACTTTTAATAAAAGTACCCTCGTGGAGTACAGCGGTGTCAGTCATGAACCCAAACAGCATAGAACTGGTAAGTCTTCTGAAAAATCAAATTCAGTTAAAAAAATAATTAAACTATACGTTTGTTGCATGTATACTTTCTGACATTCTGAGAAAAATTCTGTTCTAGAGCCAAGAAATAAAATAAATATATATTTGTAATACTCTAAAACAAATTCCCTATCAATGTAAAAGGAACAGTAAAATATTCAAAAGAAAAATCTAAAATATGTCAATGTAATCATAGATTTATTATCTTTGAATGGAAAAAAGTACATGATCCTACGAAAAGTTATAATTAAATAGCTTAACTTGACCAAGTAGACATCAGTTATTCTATAACCTGGCAAAATTCCCATATGGCAGTAAAACTGATAGCAGATGTTCTAGGACAGAATATCAGATTATTCAAGGAAAATATTGGGATTCAGATGTGTCTAAAACTTGCAGTGTTTAAATTTTAGTAGCGTCACTAATAGGAAACACTGTTATAAGATGGATGGATGGATGGATGGATAGATAGATGGAAGAATGGATGGAAATAAATATACGCCTACTAAATGCCTGTCACCAATACCAATGTAATTGACGTTGCCTGTGCCTAATGTGCCCAAATTACTCATTAGGAATGTTAGAAATGCCTTTCCTATGAACATTGGGTATGGATTGTGGTAGATCACTCCTGAGACGCTGCCAGTCGGAATTCCAAGATGCCATGATTTTCATTAAATAGGACAAGACAAAGAAACTATTTCAGCTACATAAGTTATTCACCTCATGGCAACATCTAAGATTCTATTTGTATTTTTAATTATTCAGTTCAAGTAAGGAAACGTTATCAATTGAGTGACTTCTATTGAGAAGTTGTTCTAAGTATGAGAGAGATGAAGACAGAGTCTGGTGAGATAGGTTTCCTGTCCTCAAAAATGGTAGAGCTATAACACAAATGGCATTCATATAAGACAGGATTGACACATGTCCTAAGAGGTACAAAATTGTACAACTGCACATAGGAAGGAACGATTAATTTTTATTCGAAGTTCATGGAAGGGCTGATATTTCAGCTGCTATTTGAAGGACAGGTAGAAACTGTTGCAGGTAGAGATCAGACAGCATGCCTTCAGAATTTTTCACCTGTAGAAAAGTATGCTTCCGTAATTCACACGTGGATTTTGTGCTCATATGTTTCTCTCTGGAGAGGTGAGGAGTGAAGCCGTATTCCTAACATGTGTGTTAATGTTTCTAAAGGGATATATGCAACTCTCCTAAGTGCAACAATGTCACCGAGAGTATTTTTATCTCCATAGCTAGAGTACATTAGAGTTGCTTTTTGTTGTTGTTAAGAAAGATCCAGTGGCCAAGACTTGGTTTTCTTAAAAGGAGATTTTGATAAGCTAAAGAATATTTACGAAACTGTGCTTTGGAAATGGTTAAATGACCACTTGGACAAGCATCATATCACTAGTTAATGTGTTTGGAGTATGAGTGGTGATACGCTCATGTGTGTATTTCACTCACTAATAGATTAAGTATTCACTATAATAGAACTAAAAGTTGCTGGAAAATGAAAATTCTCTCTCTTTCAGCCCCTTATCCCCCTCGAAATATCTCGGTTCGTATTGTAAACTTGAACAAGAACAATTGGGAAGAACAGAGTGGCAGTTTCCCAGAGGAATCGTTCATGAGATCACAAGATACAGTGAGAAAAGACAAGCTCTTCCATTTTACGGACGAAACCCCTGAAATTCCCTCTGGCAACATTTCTTCTGGTTGGCCCGATTTCAACAGCAGTGACTATGAAACTACATCCCAGCCCTACTGGTGGGGAAGCGCATCTGCAGCCCCGGAAAGTGAAGATGACTTTGTCAGCGTCCTTCCTGTGGAATATGAAAATAACAGCACCCTCAGCGAGACCGAGAAATCAACAGCAGGCTCTCTCTCATTTTTTCCTGTACAAATGATCCTGAATTGGTTACCACCTAAACCACCCACGGCCTTCGACGGGTTCCACATCCACGTAGAAAGAGAAGGTAAAGTAACAGGAAATCAGCAAAAATAAGAAACGGTGTGCAAAGGAAAGGGCATTGACATAAGTTATGACTAAAACATTTAGAAAAACAAAATTGATGGGAGAGAGTTAATATTTAAAGGAAAAATGGTCAAGAAAGGGAAGAATTTAATTGAGTAGCCATGCCCACCACGACTAGAAAACAAACAGGTTGGATCAGAATCCAAGGTTTAGGGAGTTTCTAAGTTGCAAGCATTCACAATTTGTGCACATTTCGTGGTCCAGCATGTCATGTACCCCAGGCCGTGGAGGAAAACCTTCTGTTTGGAAAAATTTTGAATTGAAGTTCTAACCATCACAAATTACAAAATATCCTGGAGAAATTTTCTGTTTTCTGGCACACAGTTGGTGACGCATGTAGCAAAGCAATCTTTCCAACAAGAAGGCTACCTTCCCAAGAGCATCAGCCCTGGGTCCTCTCATCTAGCGACTCTGATTTGCCTCAGGGTGTGTCCCTCGGGGACAGGCCCCACTCCACATCGTCCTGAAGGGGAGCTGGTCGTAAAATAGAAAATGCACAACAACTAGTATTTTCTTTTTTTTTTAATATTTAAATTCAATTAGCCAACATATAGCACATCATTAGTTTTAGATGTAGTGTCCAATGAGTCATCAGTTGCGTGTAACACCCAGCGCTCATCACATCACGTGCCCTCCTTAATGCCCATCCCCCAGTTACCCCATCCCCATAGCTGCCACATTACGTATCACAGTCATTGGTCCAGCATCCCAGAGCCATTATTCTTGTTTTAGTCCACTAATTTACGAAAAACGGGGCCCTGGCCTTCAGGCAATGTGGGTCATGAATCACATCTAAATTGTTGCTTGGTAGGTTATTATAGTTATTCGTTATTTGTTTTGTTTCTACAATAACATACTTCATTTTATACTTTCCAGTCTTGTAGTTTGAGTGGCAAAAGTTGTCGAGTTGTCAAAATTTAAAGTTCAAATGATAGCGTTATTTTCAGGGTAGGGCATTAATATCATGCAGTATCATGTATTACATATTGTGTGCCCTTATTTTATTTTATAGAACAAGACACCAAAATCTCTGGATTCCTCTATTCTGGATTATAGAGCAATCGACCATACCCAAATATTGTGTAAAATTGAAATCCTTTATCATTTCTGAGTATTTGAGTCAAAAGTCTTCACATTTACCTGGAATTACTTGTATAAAGCTATCTGTCTTCATCTGCCCTTAATCTGTCTTTTATTTTTCCGTTCCACAATATATTCTGTGGAAAATAGGGTCTTGTAACTTACAATTTTTTTTAATGAGTATTTCCATGAACATTCAATCATGCTTTTATCTGACTGCAGCGTGTTCTGTTGAAGGCTCTTGTAGCCACCAACTGATGAAAAACAACTTCAAATGAAGTAATAAGCAGCAGGAGATGGACTTTGAAGCAATGCAAAAATCCTTTTTACTTTTAGAAAGTAAAATCTGAAAGAAGACAGATGAAGGACAAGTATTACAACTGTCAGAAAATCTACCCAGAAGAATTATTTCCAACTACAAATAATTCAATTTATTTTAAAGCATTTCTGGATATTTAATACTACCACAAAGAATTGATAAGATACTTACTGCTGGTTATTTTTTTATTCTTTATATCCAGATGAGACGGTCAACTATTGCAATCTTCTCCTGACATTCTACTTCTGTTCTTTTTTTTTTTTTAAGATTTATTTATTTATTTATTTGACAGAGAGAGAGATAGACAGTGAGAGAGGGAACACAGGCAGGGGGAGTGGGAGAGGAAGAAACAGGCTCCC
Organism: Ursus americanus; assembly: GCF_024610735.1. Taxonomy (NCBI): domain Eukaryota; kingdom Metazoa; phylum Chordata; class Mammalia; order Carnivora; family Ursidae; genus Ursus; species Ursus americanus. The sequence goes on from NC_142151.1 coordinate 15,921,313, forward strand.
AGCAGAGGAGCCTGATGTGGGGCTCAATCCCAGGACTCTGGGATTACGCCCTGAGCCGAAGGCAGACGCTTAACGACTGAGCCACCCAGGCGCCCCTTCTTCTGTTCTGTGCATATAAGGTTGTTGGGTAATAGTACATAAGAGTATGCAGTATATACTCAACCCTAAGCTCTATTGATCTGGATGCCGTATTTTAGTTTAATTATTACAAACAATTTGAATCCTTGATCATGTTTCTTTTCTAATACCCTGGATGAAGATGTAAAATTGAACTTGACAAAAAAAAAGTAAACAGTTTAAAAAATATTTATTCGTTTGTCTTAACTGACTTGTCTACATTCAAGGCCCTTCTGGGTTTTAATTCATATATATTCTCTTTTTTATGTATGATTCAGAAAACTTTACTGAATATTTGACAGTGGATGAAGAAGCCCATGAATTCGTTGCGGAACTGAAGGAGCCTGGGAAATATAAGTTATCCGTGACAACCTTTAGTTCTTCAGGATCTTGTGAAACCCGAAAAAGTCAGTCAGCAAAATCCCTCAGTTTTTATATCAGTAAGTACCAAAGAGATTATTTTGCACTTACAGGGGAGCTAGGACAACGGAACTGGGGAGATTAACGATGCTCACACATCAATTATTCATCAGACCTCAGAGACCCTGAGAAATCGTCAAGGTCAGAAGAGGCCCGGATCCATGAGATTCTGACAGCAGAGGAAATACATGTATGTTTAATGGTAGCAAACCTACCCAGAGATTTAACTTACGGATTTTTTTATTGTTGTGAGAATTGAACATTTATTAAGCTGACCTTCCACACTAGCCATAACAAACCGTCCAAGGACGCAGACACACTGTTTAGGACACAATGACTTTTGTTTGAGGCCGTATAGGAAATGGATATTGTTGGACTGTGGGAAAAGTCTCATTAGAATATTGAGCTGAGAGAGCTCAAAAGAAAAACAGAGATTTAAGTGTCGTGGGACCTAGGTGGTCACCATAAATTTGGCCCAAGAAGACAAAGCTAGAGCATCCCGAAAACCCCAGTGTCAAGTCTTAGGGTGGCTTCTACTGATTCCACAAGGGGCAATAACGGAGCAAATAAATGGCTTCTAAAAGCTACACAAATCGTGCATGTCTGTAATGTTTGTAGGTAATCTGAATATGCTCGCCAGAGGTTTCGAGGCCAAAAGTCAGTGACCTAGTTTATCAGCAGCTAAATGTGCCTCCCGTCAGCAGAAAGAAAAAAACCAGAACGCAATGGATAAAAATGTCTCTTCAAAAAAGATGACCACCACACACTCTAAGGCAAAATACCACCTTTCACCGAAAAACCCTCAAAAAGGGTGGGTGGGGGACAGAGGGAAAAGATCTGTTTATTTAACAGCTGAAAAATGTTGAAAATGTCCCATGTAGCATTTCTACTTAAGAAATTGAAAACATCGCCACTGGTAAGTAGCCTCAACAAAGATCCATCAGATATGCAGAAAGAATAGTCACAATTTCCCTTGCATGGGAGGTCTCTGACATGAGGTCACTTGAGAATGAGAATGAAGTTTACTAATCAGTTCTTCCCGGGAAGCTTAAAATGTTCCCTTAACCAGAAGCTTTCCGTGTCTGTCAGTAGGGACGCACCCCAAGTGTCAGCGGCTTCTGGAAACTTGCCCTCAGCTATTCGGATTAGGCTGGCCCTTCCCTTCTCTGAATTTCTACTGTGTTTCATAGCGCACGACACAAAACACGGGCCTTTTTTGTGTACGATATTTTTCTAGATCGGTTTTATTTGTGTCCATCTTACTTCGCACACCAAATTGACAAATCCTACCTTGGGGTTATAGTTATTAATTCTGGGGTACCTTCAACAAATATTCACTGAACAACTTTCACGAGTCAGGCACGCTGCTCTCGAGTATCCAAATGGACTATGCTGTTGAGAATGTGTCAGAATTGCTCCAAAATATGATTATTTCCAAGAGATGCATCTTCATATTCATTTAGAAAGATAGAGGGCCCTAAAAATTCTGGGTTTTTTTCTCTGCCAATAAAAGAATAATACTTCGAGTGCTTGGATATCCCGCTCTGCAGTAAAGAGTTATTGAGATGCACTCTGTGTACACTTAGTTTAAAACAGGAAACTATAGCTGTAAATACTATACTGGACCGAGTAAGCCCCCTCCACACAGTACAGACTCATACCAGCTACATGATATTCACAGCCCATTTTCCTGACCCAACTGTTCCGGTGTTAAGCTATGACATTAATATTTATTAAATTCCATTAAGATTTATGTTTCTCTCTCTTGTTGCATTATGATTTATATTTCCATGGTTTTGAAGGCTTTCCTCAGAGATGAGAAGGAAGGTAGACATTTACATTCGGCCCCCAACAGGCTTACATTTCAGTGATCCCCATGTTTCAGGTGGAAAGAAACTGAGGCACAGAAAGGTTAGTGACTTTCCCAAGTGTCCAAATGGGACTAGAACCTAGGAATATTTGCTAGCAAAGTCCATTTCCACGTAGCCTACCCTGACCCATTACCGTGGTTTGATTATCAGGTCAGTCCTAACGTAAAACCATTGAACCAGTGAATGTGTTTGGCTTCCTCCCACATTGGCTGTCTGTGCCCCTGCTCTCCCAGTAATCTTCCTAATGACGATGAAAACACTTCACAATTACAGGTTCTCTAACACCTAGGATCTCATTTGATCCTAGCAACAGATGGCATCATGATAAATTGTCACAGAGCGCTGAGCCAGGAGACGAGAGGTCTGGGTAGGGCTCCAGGCACCTACTCGCTGTGTTATATTGGACAGGTTATAACACATCTCTGGTCCTTAGTTTTCTCATCAATGAAATGAGGTATTGGTTCTCTCAAGTTTTCAATTCTAACATTCTATGGTTTAATCCATTTGCCAGTGCATTGCCAGAGATTCAGAGAAGTTAAACCCTTTGCCCAAGGTTATATCACTAATAATGAGCAAAGCCGAGTTTGGGTCAACTTTCCTCTCTCCAAACCAGCGCTTCTCACAGTTCCTAGTTTCCCCAGAGGTTTCGTGCAGGGGTTAAGAGTGTGGATTCTGGAACCAGCCTTCCTGTTGGTGAATCCTGGCTGTACTTATCCTATCTTTGCCTCAATGCCCTCATCTGAAAGTGGGATTCATACTTGTACTTCTCTCATAGGTCTGTTATGAAAATTGAAGGATTGACATATGTAAACATACATAACCCTAAAACAGAGCCTAAGACATGCCAAATGCTCTTTGCCACCATTGTTATTGTCATTTTTTATTGTCATTATCTGCCTGGCCCCATTGGCTGTGAGCCTGAGACTGCTGTCCCCCTCCTGGGTTCCAGCCCACGAATACAGCTCGCTATGAAGACACTGAGGAGTGTATCCTAAGCAAAGAAAGGAAAGTTGCATATGTGCATTTTGACAAGGAACTTCTGTAGATAATAACCACCTCAACACTTCTTGAGTCCTTACTATGTGTCGGGCACGGTGCTAATAACCACTTTAGAAACTTAAAGAACAAAACTAATAGTGGGCCTTCTGACGAGATGCTTTATAATGAGGAACCCACCTCCTCCCTCAAATTAGCACCCAGGTCCCAGGCAGCTTCTGTAATTGACCTAGCCTATTGCCTGGTTCTTCTCTCAATACAGTCACACCCCGCCTCTTTGATCCCCCTGTTACCAAATTTAAAATCCTTTCACACAATGGCAGTCGAGGCTCATTTGAATCTCAAAGTCATTATTTCTAGAAACCAAAGATCCTAGCAAAGGAATTCTAAACCCTGATGAAATGCCCCCACTTCCACACCCACTCTGCACTGAAAGAGAAGTAGAGTCTCTCTGGTGAAGAATTTCCTGGAATAACCTGAGAGGCAGGGGCAGAGAGCCGTGCCGTCCAGCTGCGGGTCTTACCTCGACTCTCTGTGTAAGGGCAAAAGGAAAACATCGTGATTTTTAAAACGCGACTCTCTTACCTCCACCAGCTCAGCATGAAACCTCCCTTGTGCTCTTATTTGCAATGTTCAGGCCCTTCCGGAGAGTGGATCGAAGAGCTGACCGAGAAGCCCCAGCACGTGAGTGTCCACGTTCTAAGCTCAACCACGGCGCTGATGTCCTGGACATCTGCCCAGGAGAACTACAGCGGCACCATCGTGTCTGTGGTGTCGCTCACCTGCCAGAAACAGAAGGAGAGCCAGAGGCTGGAAAAGCAGTACTGCACCCAGGTAAAGGAACAGAGAAAATGCTGAGGGGCTCGCTCACTCACGGCCTGCAGCCCAGCCACGCGGGCGCAGCCATTGCAAGAGGCGGTGCTGGGGTCTGGGGCGGGGGGGGGGGGGGGGGGGGGGGGGAGGGTATTGGGAGGGGGGTGTGAGCAGGAAATGAGTGCGCAAGGCTCTGCAGTTACACTCTTCCTCCCCCCCTCCCAGCACTAGCATCTTCCTTTTATTTTCACGCCTCATTCAAGACGCCTACGATGTGCCGGGTACTCGGATAGGATAGATGTTGGGATTCTAGATAATTGCTTGCAGACTTTGTAATCTAGTGAGAACAACGCATAAGTGAGCATACAATTACTGCAGAAGAGTATAAAATAAGGCCTAGGCTAAAAGTAAATGATCGAGAGGCCCTGTGAGTTCATGGAAAGAAAGAGCATGGGTAAATATGGGGAAAGAAAGGGCACAGGTAAATATGGACTGGGACAAAAGGATTTGGAAACTGGCCAGAAAAACTTTTCCCAGGGCACAAGATGACCAAGCAGAAGGTTCTGGGGAGTTTTCGTTTGTTTGTTTGTTTGTTTTACTCTTTCTATTTTTTTCTTGTTATTTGAACTATGAAAGTAATTAAGCTCACTGAAAAAATAATTCAAAAATGAAAGGTACTAAAGTAAAAACACTCCCCTTTCACTAATTGCAACTGAGAAGAGCTTTGAAGGATAAATAGGAGTTAGCTGAGCGCAAGGGGGGATATGAGGGATGCGGAAATGGGGTGCAAATCGGTAGGTCTGGAAATGGCTACCAGAATGAGCTCATGCGCCCAGCCATCAGTCCTGAGCGACAGTCCTGAGTGAAAGCCTGCCACGTGGGCCCCAGGGCAGACCTTGCTTTCCATTGCCCTAAGTATCCACAGGGAGCCTGGAGCCCAGAGCTATTTTCCTAAAACCTGGGTTGTTTTGTTTGTTTGTTTGTTTGTTTGTTTGTTTGTTTCATAAGATCAAATGTACTGATTCCTGGTGTCTCGCAAACACAATATTTACTTCCCTAAAGGCAAAAAATTTAATTATCAACTCATGTGTCATACACTGGAAATATAATACTCAAAAACAATGTTTGCTATAGAAAGCTTTGTGAATGTTTCCATTTATCCCACGAAAATTAGGCACTTAGGGAAATTCAAAGAGTGAGAAACTTAAACTTGATAAGTAGAATTCAGGAATCATGGCCTTTGGAGCGCTAGAAAGGCTTAAGAGTGTTGAGATAAGCCCTTGCTTGCAGATGAGGCTACCCCTTGACTTGAACTAAAGTAAGGAGTAAATATGCTAAACCGATTAACTTGTAATCACAACTCACTATGCAGCTTTGTGGCTTCCCTTCCTGAGTAAGGGAAAGACAGCTGACTCATTATATTGGTAGAAAAATGTGTTTCTCTTACAGAACATGACACAGAACTTGACTGCTCCAAGGTACATTTCTTCACCCCTCATCCAATGTACAAATTACGTGTCTTTTGCACAGAAGCCAAAGGCTAACAGTATAGATAAAAATTATAAATTATAAATGAGCCAGAAAAGACTGGTCTCAGTGCACTGACAATGCCTTTTTGAGATGCGAACATGAGACTGTTAAGGATTATAGGCACAGTGGGCAATATTTAAAATGGATTGCTGTGTGAGGTGTTCTCTCAATTACAAGAAAATTTTGAAGATTTGTTATTGCACCAACATTATCCTTTGCCCCACTATACACACACACACACACACAGGTTTTTAGATAAGGAAATATCAGTTCAAAAAGTCTGAAAAACAGAGGCGCCTGGGTGACTCAGTCACTTAAGCACCTGACTCTTGGTTCTGCGCAGGTCATGATCTCAGGGTTGTGAGATGGAGCCCCTCATCCGGCTCCTAGCTCCGTGCGGAGTCAGCTTGGGATTCTCTCTATTCCTCTCCCTCTGCCCCTCTCCCCCTCAAATAAATAAATAGATCTTTTTTTTAAAAAAGTATCAAAACCTGGCCTGCAGTCATGTGGCCTTTAATCAAAAGAATCCAGAAGATAGTATCACCAGTATCAGTCCGATTTGGGCTTCTTCCCCAAAGCAAACATGATCCAAAAAGAAAAAATAATAATATTGCTTTGATTCTGTATTCAGTGATACTGTGATTGAATTAATATTCAAGATGCAGCTCGAAAATTAAGAGTGATTCTAAAGCCAAACACTTAGTGTCCCCTCCCCCCATTCATGGTTTCCCTTTCCATGGACTCAGTTTCCCATGGTCACCCGTGGGCAGGAAGCAGGTGATCCTCGTCCAACATACAGTCAGAAGGTCGATAGTAGCCTAACAAGAGGTCACACGCCTACGTCATTCACCTCACTTCATCTCATCACACAGGCATTTTATCATCTCACAGCACCATAAGAAGGGTGAGGGTGGTACAATAAGCTATTTTGAGAGAGGCCACATTCACATCACTTTTACTACAGTATACGGTTGTAATTGTTTGCATTACTGGTTATTGTGAATCTCTTACTCCGCCTAATTTAGAAATTAAACTTTACAATAGGTATGTATGTGTAGTAAAAAAACCTAGTCCACATAGGGTTCGGTACCACCCATGCTTTCAGGCATCCACTGGGGTCTTAGAACAAATCCCTTGCAGATAAGGGGGGGACTACAGTATCAACAGTTAATATAATGTTTCACTATTTTATACTTTCACTCTGCCTGCTTTGCCTCTACCACGGACTATAGCACAGGATCCTCGCTTTACATATCGCCTAGATCATCCATGAGACTCACTGCTAGTGTCACCACTCTTCCTGACACCACCACTGATTTCTGGGTGTTAGGTGGGTCCTGTGCAACATCCTAGAAATAAAACAAATTTGACTTGAACCTTGAGTTCGTGACGCTTAGAGTCTGGCCTTCCGTGTCGGTACATGGTATTAATTTGAATTCGTCCTCATCATGTATGTGCTCTTCACGTCTGGTTGTTGTTTCGTGTCTGAGTTTGCATGCAAGTGCTTGTAGAAAAGGGGTTTTGTGACGTATGCCTCCTAACAACCATCTCGGTGCTATTGGGTAATAAATACATGTTGAACGTCACGTCTGTGCTCCGTCAGTGTTCAACGTAAAGGACCCGGTCAATTCTTCAAAGCAGATGTGCTTTCAGTACTTTCTCCAAAGACTCACACACAATCCTAAATTTGAAGATTAAGAAAGTCGTATAATAGATGTATGTATGTTTACTTTGACGTGTGATCTGCCTTGGTCCCTATGTGTTTTCCGACAATGTACGTACCCTGTAATTTATCAGTCTGTTGTGTATTTCCTAGGCTCTCTAGGGCAGCTTTTCTCCTATCTCTTTAGCTGGGGAGGAACAGGACTGGTGCCTCATCAGAGGGGCATTGGGCTGCACTGAATTCTCTGGAATGGAGACAAAGCCCATTGGGAAAGTGAGAGAGGAGATAGTGGAATGCAAAGATGGGATGAAAATTGGGGGAGGGGATGTGGAATGATCCTCTGGAGAATAAAATACGTATTATTTAGTAAGTAGTATTCAGGGGCATTTCTTCTGCCTTCCGTCTACTTACCCCAAGGCGATTCAGGATAAATACAAGGGCATGGAAGGGTAGAAGCATAGATACAGGCTGGTGGCTCAGCAAATATTCAAAAACGAGGTGGCAGGAAGGAGTTGGTGTTTATGATCTGTTACCAAGGTCATTATTTAAAATAATGTAATGTATATACACATAGTTGCTTCTTTATTTAAAAAAAAAAAAAAAGGTAGGGGCGCCTGGGTGGCTAAGTCAGTTAAGCGTCTGACTTGGGCTCAAGTCTTAATCTTGGGGTCCTGGGATGGAGCCCCACCGTTAGCCCCTCCTCGAGCTCCAGGTCAGAGTTGATGACTCCGTGCTCAGTAGGGAGTCTGCTTGTCCGTCTCCCTCTGCCCCTCACCCAGCTCGTGCTCTCTCTCTCCCAAATAAATTAATAACACCTTTTTAAAAAGAAGTATAATGTCCCCAGGGTGAATTTGTTATGATGGCACATTTTTTATATGAGGTGTAATTGACGTAGAACGTGTTTTCAGGAGTACAACATAAAGATTCAATCATTGTATACATTGCAAAATGATCATCACAGTAAGCCTAGGTACCATCCACCACCATACAAAGTTAGAAAATGTTTTTCTTGTGATGAGAACTTTTAAGATTTACTCTCTCAACAATTTTCAAATATGCAACACAGTATTACTGACTATGGTCACCCTGCTGTACGTTACATGCTCATGACTTGTTTATTTTACAAGGGGAAGTTTGTACCTCTTGACCCCCTTCACCCATATCATCCACCTCCCAATCCCCCCCTCCTCTGGCAACCACCATTCTGTTCCTCTTACCTCTAAGTTTTGCTCTGTTCTGCTTGTTCATTTGTTTTACTTTTAATTTCCACCCAGTGAAATCATACACTATTTGTCTTTCTCCAACTTATTTCACTAGCCCGATACTCTCAGGGTATTTAAATATGATGGCATATTTAAGTGGCTCCAATCTCACACAGTCATTTGAATAATCAGAATCAACTACTTGCTTAAAATATTATCAAACCAAAGAAACCTTAACACCACCCTAAAGCAGTCTACACTTTTTTTTTTTAAGATTTTATTTATTTATTTGACAGAGAGACAGCCAGTGAGAGAGGGAACACAGCAGGGGAAGTGGGAGAGGAAGAAGCAGGCTCCTAGCAGAGGAGCCTGATGTGGGGCTCGATCCCCGAATGCCGGGATCACGCCCTGAGCCGAAGGCAGACGCTTAACGACTGCGCCACCGAGGTGCCCCCAGTCTACACTTTTTGGTCCTGCTATTCTAAATAATCTAAATGAGTGATTAATGAGCTAAGTTGGAATTCATGGATATGCCTAGGTGTCTATGATGTGTTGTTTAGTTTTAAAGAAAGGTTCAGAGCGATGTTAATGATGTAGCACATATATGGGTCAATGTCATATTATTTATGTATATATGTATCGAGGAGGGCCTGGAAGATTGCCACCAAAATGTTGGAAATGAGGGGAGGAGAACAGAAAAATTGCCAATTTTATTCATTTGCTCTTCTGCTGTGTAATTTCCACAATGAGCATTATAAGTTTTATCATTTAAAAAATTTATTTTAAAGAAATAAGACAGCATCACTTAGTTTTGCACAACATACGTGTCTTGTTCATAGTTTATCTCTTCAGGAAATGCTCTATCAGATAAAGATATCGGGCTGACCAACTGGGCCTAGATGGCTTCCAGCAGAATTCACCTTTGAAAGCATGGGCAAAAAATTCTGATGAGTGTAAATAGGAAAGAAAGGAGGGAAATGCTAATGCATTCATTCGACTTAATTTTATTTTGCTTAAGTTATTGGAAAAGAAATTATGGTATGCTGGTCCCCCCACTTACATTTAGAGCAAGTTCTACCAGTTCAAATTATACAATGTCTATTGTGCAGAATTGGTTTCTGGTATTGGAAAGGTTTAAAATTTGTATCATATCACCAATTCTGTGTTTATTCTTAAAATCATAATGAAGCTTAATTTAAAAAAAAAAACCTTTATAGCATAGGTAAGTTGTCAACGATACTGTTCTTCATTGATTATGTTCCTTTCCACAGCGATTTTATGTAATGTACCCTAGAGGCCCCAAAATTGCTGAGTGATGAGCTAACTTCATTGATACTCTAGTCTAAGCATCCTTGCCACTCTGTGAGGTCTGGAATAGTATTATCTCTACTTTATCAGTCAAGAAGTCAAGATAAGAATTATAAATAAATTATAAATAAATTTCCGTGCTGACAAGGGCGTAGAGGCAGGATTTGATTTCAGGCAGTCTGAATAGAGAGCCTGTGTTCTTTCTACAAAGCAAGACTGTCATAACTATGAGAGGCACTAAAGGTCAAAGTCACACACTTCTTGACCTGGAAGCTGAAGCATCAAATCCCCGTGCACACCAACATTTAACCTTAGTAAGGACATTTCATTCATCTGTCTGTTCTGTTGTTCTCTATATTGCATTTGTTACCGAACCAAAAGTTTTCTTTCTCTTTTCTTTTCTTCCTTTTTTTTTTTTTTTTTTTTTTTGAAGAACAGCAAAGAAGAGCTCATCTAAATGAGGAATGTTTCCTACAATGTTATTTTATGGGGTCACAATAGCCTTGAGAAGCCCTTATTGCTGTCCCTCCACACTTAGCCCGGTGACCCTCCTGTAGCAGGGTTCAGAGGTCACAATATTAGACTTCCAGCCCCAGCGCTTAATCTACATATGTGACCTTGGCCATTTCCTGGCTTTACTTTCTTGATCTATTAAATGAGAGATTTGGAGCAGATAATCTCTGAGGTCATTTTCATCTCTATAATTAGATATTATATGCTTCTAAGTGACGAGAGACCGAAGACGTTCCTGCACTGGTCTTTGTATGTTTTTAGCTGACACTACAGTTTAGGATGTCAGACTCCCCTTATGGTATTGCTGATTTGATTATGGTTAGAGGCTGATGTGTCTCTAGTGTACATAGTTAAAATTGACATTGATGGGTATAAAGCAGTTCACGGGGCTTATTAAATCCAGCCATAGAATTTGAATGTTCTGGGTTCCCTTCAGTGTTCACATAAACTATAAATCATCCTAATTTTGAAATCTGACCTTCCCCAGAACAAGCAAAGGCTTCTGGATTTCAAAGGCATCTGTGGCTACCCTGAATATGATATCAGCTTTTGTGTCACATTATGAAAGCCCAGCTCTAAAAAAATTATATTGGGTGTTTGGTTTAAAGGTGAACTCAAGCAAATCTATTATTGAGAATCTGGTGCCTGGGGCCCAGTACCAGGTTGTGATGTACCTAAGAAAAGGCCCTTTGATTGGACCACCTTCAGATCCTGTCACCTTTGCTATCGGTAAGCTGCCAGCCTTGATATAAACTTTATCAGAGTACTGTTGGGGGGACGGGGGTTCCAAAGCCCAGGTCCAAGTCATTATCATCCTATATGGGGAGGGGCCCATACTTGTTCACCCAATATTCTACACTCAGAGTAATGCATGACTACCGTTGTATACCGGGGGGGAGGGGATATCGTTAGCATCTAAGGCTCAGGAAAAATAACATGGGAGGAGAGTATGATTTATTCAATAATTGTATCAGAAGAGTGAAAACCCTAGTTATTAAGAAGAAGTTTGAAGCCAATTGCTAAGATATTAAACATTCCTTCTTGGCTCTTTTTTTTTTCATCCCTCCCCACTTCTTCTTAGTTCCAACGGGAATAAAGGATTTAACGCTCTATCCCTTGGGTCCTACGGCAGTGGTTCTGAGCTGGAGCAGACCTTACTTAGGAGTGTTCAGAAAATACGTAGTTGAAATGTTTTATTTCAACCCTGCAACAATGACATCGGAGTGGACAACGTACTATGAAATCGCAGCGACTGTGTCCTTGACTGCTTCCGTGGTAAGTAGCGTCACACTTCCCCATGTAAACAGACACGTCTTTCTGTACCAAATGTATCAGAAAAAGTTACCTGTAAATACATATGGGGGGCTTCCTGCTTTCATGATTTTCCTAGTTGTTTTTGATTTCTGGGCTATTTTTGTTTTGGGAAGAGATTGAGAGAGAGAGAGAGAGAAAAAAAAATTATGTGAAATAAGCTTTCAGCCCTAACTGAGCATATCCACATTCTAGTAGAACTATCAAGTACTTAACTGTTTCTCTCTGCTCCCGAGGAGGAAAACACAAAAAAATTTCCTTTAGTCTTTCAATAATGAGTTGACACCTTTTAATGCTAATGATGAGTATTCTTAACATCTACACACCCGTTAAACACCTCTAATGTCAGGCCATTGGAGGATGCTTTTCAAGAGAGCACGTAAAGATTGCTCTTTCTGGGGCGCCTGGGTGGCACAGCGGTTAAGCATCTGCCTTCGGCTCAGGGCGTGATCCCGGCGTTCTGGGATCGAGCCCCACATCAGGCTCCTCCACTATGAGCCTGCTTCTTCCTCTCCCACTCCCCCTGCTTGTGTTCCCTCTCTCGCTGGCTGTCTCTATCTCTGTCAAATAAATAAAATCTTTAAAAAAAAAAAAAACTTAAAAAAAAAAAAGATTGCTCTTTCTGAGACAGGAATAATTTCTAACATGTGGGTTCCTAGGGGTCACGCATGAAGTACACAATTGCCCTCTACCCAGTTGACGACGCTGATATTTGCCACCCAACAAGGATGCACGCTTATAGTCCAAACTGGGAGAATGCAGAGTGTGAGAGGCCAATTTTCTTAGAAATAGGGCTATGCATATGTACAATCATTTACAAATAAGTACATTTCATGTGCGTAACACAACTTAGGAAACTGCAAAACAAAACCAATTGGAAATATTTAACTAAACCTATGAATCACTTTTTTAAAATTATGTTTGTAGGGCGCCTGGGTGGCTCAGTCAGTTAAGCATCTGCCTTCAGCTCAGGTCATGATCCCAGGGTCCTGGGATCGAGTCCCACATCAGGCTCCCTGGGAGCCTGATTCTCTCTCTGCCTTTCCCCCCTGCCTGTGCTCTCTCTCTCTTTCTCATGCTCTCTCTTTCTCAAATAAATAAATAAAATCTTTAAAAAAATTATGTTTGCCTACCATTCTATTTACCCCTCACCGCAGTCCAGAAAGAATTCTTAATGGAAAATTGGGGAAATACAAAAAAAGGCACAGAAATAAAAATAAAGATTACTTACTGATTACCTTCATGACCTAATAAAAATAACTCTGTTCCAAAAACATGATTTTTCCTCTCTTGTCTCTTTGCTCTTTTTAGAGGATAGCCAATCTGTTGCCAGCATGGTACTACAACTTTCGAGTTACCATGGTAACCTGGGGAGACCCGGAATTGAGCTGCTGTGACAGCTCCACCATCAGCTTCATAACAGGTGAGTGGTGTGGGGGAACTGCTTCTGTGGGGTAAGAAGTCTGTTTGGAGGGGTTTCTGAAGAGATGCACCTCCAGAAAGTTCCAGTTGCTCACCTGGCCCTGATCAAGCATCAGTTTCATGGACGACAGTATGCTTGATTCTGAAAATTCATTATTTGCTTAAATGATAGTCTTTAAAAATTAAAATGTGTTTTTATCCTGAGTTACTGTCCTTTATTTGTGTGCCCCATTCGGAATTGATTAGAATGGAGTTGTAGCAGACAGACCTTTCAGCTTCACCCTGAGAGGAATTGATTGTACGCATTCGATGATTGTATTTGCTAGAGTGCCTCCATCTTCTTATTCATTAGCCATTTTTAAGGTCATAGGCTGATGGCAGTGTTGTCCGTTGCGGGAGTGAAAATAGGCTTTGGAGACAGGTGGACCTGGGTTTGAATCATGGATCTGCCATGTGCCGCATGTAATCTGTGCATGTTAACTTTCCTAAGCAGTTTTTTTAAGTGTAAAACGGATATGATAATGGTATCTATTATTCTTTTCCGTTTAAATACGTGACTTAGGGGACACCTGAGTGATTCAGTCAGTTAGGCGTCCCGCTCTTGATTTTGGGTTGTGAGATCAAGCCCTGCGTCGGGCTCCACTCTGGGCATGGAGCCTGCTTGGGATTCTCTCTATCCCTCTGCCCCTGCCCTCCCCCAATACATTACTTCGTGAAATTTGTGGCACAAAGTTTAAGTACTTAAAACAACTGTTAGCTCCTTATCATATAGCAGAAATAGCAGAGGTGGTCAGAGATGACAACGAAAAGGGGAAATTCATCAAAGGAACACTAACCCTTTTTGAACCCTATTGGAACTAAGATTTTTCAGGAACTTTTGGTTGGACTACAAGGCTATAATTAGTGTTATGAGGAGAAATGAGAAAAACATGTCTAGATGAAGAATAATGTTAGCAAAATACTTTCTTTTCTGGACATTTAGTTTTAGTCTATCAGACTTTATCAAAATGAAAGAAAATGAAAGGAAAATAATCATGGGGGGGCGGCGCCTGGCTGGCTCAGTTGGTAGAGCATGCGACTTTCGATCTTGGGGTTGTGAGTTCAAGCCCCACACTGGGTGTAGAGATTACTTAAAAATAAAATCTTAAAAAAAGAAATTAATCATGTGAATTCTTACACTATCAACATACATAGTACATCCCCTTCCTTTACTGGCCAATATCTAGAGCTCCCTGTGTTCCAGATGTTAACAGTACACTAGGGTAGGAAAGTCAAAAAATGCCAAAAAGGTAGAAAATACCAACTATGTGACATGTACTGTGTTAGCTTCTTGACTATATTAATAATTGTGTACTTAACTTTAATTACATTTTACTGTATAAATAATTCGTACAGCTTCACTTTATTGACATTGCCTCTCTGAGAATACTCTTTCCTTCTCAGACAGAGCATATGTCTGGGAAAAGCCCGGAATTTGCATCTGAACACTTGATTGAGCAGAGTGGGCTCTGCAAAATTCTAGCTGTCGAACACGGAGCAAGTTATCTTAATGATCCCGGACTTGTCTTTTCTCATTGGCAGAATTCAAAATGCCACCTAACAGCTGGCTAATAGAGCAAAACCAAGTGTATTAGAACTCATTGCAGTAAGGCATAAAACTGCCGTGAGAGGCTCTTTGCAGTGTCTCTGAAGGGGGGCATCAGAAATGAAAAATTAACAGGATTTGGAGTTCCGGACTCAAGTGATGGGGGTGTGCCTTTCAAAGCTCAGAACTGACCAGGATCTGGCAAAGGTGATGTGCCTGGCAAATCTGGAGAGTTATAAGGTAAATAAGCGAGCTACTTGCCTAGGTGAGCAGCCTATTGTCTCCAATAAATTGAACTTTGGGAATTTCTTACCTTTTCCTGGGACAATCTACGAAGTCATGCTGACATGGGCAGTTCACAGTTTCATCTAAGCATGCTAACACAGTCTCAATTCTCACATCTATAAAATGGGCATAATAGAATTTCACAGGTAGTGTGAAAATTAAATTATGTAATATAAATCACTATTAAAATATATATGGTGGCGGACTTTTATTTTTATACTTATTTTTAAAAACCAGTTGAGGGGCACACGGGTAGCTTAGTCGGTTAAGCGTCCGACTCTTGATTTCGGTTCAGGTCACAGTCTCAGGGTTGTGAGATCGAGCCCGCATCTGGCTCCACACTCAGCCAGGAGTCCGCTTGAGCTTCTCTCCCTCTCCCTCTATCCCTCCCCACTTCTCTCTAAAGTAAATAAATAAAATCTTAAAAAAAAAAAAAAAAGTTGAAATTTGAGCCTTGTCTCATTTTGTTTTTCTTCCCTTGTTTCAAGTTTAAAGCAAACAAAGATAGCATGCTTCTCTTACCTCTGTTTTTAGTTATGAGCCAAAATGCCAAACCGTGTGATATAAAAGGATATAGGAATAAAATATCTGAATAAAGGGTGATTTATTAGGATCTCAGGTCCCCTGTCTTTGTTAGGCAAATTTGTCCTCAAGTCAATGCATAGTAATTATGCTAGTATACCAAATAATGTTCAATAAACAAATAGTGACATCTTGTGGCCTTTCAGCAATATGCTGCATTTTAAAGCAACAATACAGAGTATAAAAATCTAAAGACTTGGGGTGCCTGGGTGGCTCAGTCGGTTGAGTGTCTGCCTTCTGCTCAGGTCATGATGCCAGGGGTTCTGGGATCGAGCCCCACATCCCCTCAGCAGGAAGCCTGTTTCTCCCTCTCCCCCTGCTTGTGTGTTCTCTCTCCGTCTCTCTCTGTCAAATAAATAAATAAAATCTTAAAAAAAAAAAAATCTAAAGACTTCGTTAATACCTGTAAGGGGGAGTTATACACTTCTGGGTTGACGATTTTAAATACATCTCTTGTCTTTACTAGAATTAGAACAGAAGAAAATCTCGTTTGAAGGAATGTAAGTATAGATACATATGTATAATGAAATACATAGAAATATATTAAGAGTAAAGAAGGCAAAGGTATCATTCTCTTCATTAGACTATTCTGAAATGGGATGCAGGTTTGTGTTACTTGCTAGATACATTATTGGTATTTCAAGATTTTATTGTCAAACATATAGAAACACTAATTTCACATGAAACAATTTTTTAAAAAGATTTTATTTATTTATTTGAGAAAGAGAGCCAGCACAAGTCGAGGGGAAGAGCACAGGGAAAGAGAAAAGCAGGCTCCCCACTGAGCAGGGAGCCCGATGTGGGACACGATCCCAGGACCAAGGGATCATGACCTGGGCCAAAGGCAGTCGCTTAACCAACTGGGCCACCCAGGCACACTAAAACAGAAGTGTTCTTTACTCTCTATATTACAAATCTCTACAGCGAATAATTGTTCTTGAAAGCATAGCTATGAGTGCTTGTTTTGAGTACTAGCAGAATCTTGAGAAAAATGAATCTTCATGGTGTATGGAAATTCTCCTCCAAATATTTCAGCTCGTTTTGTGCTGTCTCTCGGAATGGAACACCTGCCTGTCTTCAAACCAACATACACATGGACTTCAAATTCAACTGTGTATGTGTTTCCTAAAATCTTCAGAATTATCAGTTAGTTTAAAAAATAAAATACACATTCGTAGCTCATATATTATAAAGCTTGTAGTGAACCCTCCTCCCCACTAAAAATAATTTAAATTTAAATGTGGAAGAAAATTTAAAAATTAATAAGCTCAGTGCTAGAATTTAGCAAAGAGCCCTTCCCGTCTTCCCTTACTACTGGCTTCAGCAACATTTAGTAAGAGCCCACTTTTTGCAAAGCACTGGTTAGACACGATCAATGATATTGCCTTGTCGTTTTATAGAAACAATAATTATTTTCTGTCCCTCTAATTGTTGACCTTACGGTCCTTTATTTCCATAAACACCTTTGCTGCACACACAATGAAAAATTTACTTTTATAGGACCCCAAATTTTCCAGTACTGATTGGAAAATAGGTTCAGCCATGCCTTATACTATTAATTTATAGATGCAACAAGCATACTCAAAGAGGTGAACATTTCAGGAATCTTGTAACTGTGAAATTGGTATAAAAGACCCTATATCCTCGGGTACAGAAGGGTCTGCTGCCCTGTGTCTGAGCCATGCAAGGTGGGGTCCCAGGAAACAAGTGTCTGCCTTTTACCACCAACCTTTGCCATACTACTGAGAGGTCCAGGGATCCCCAAGGCCATCATATGGTGTGAAATTTAATTCTCTAAGTTAACTCTACGTGAGATTTCACGCTCTGTTGAGAAGTACTTTAATTGGTATTAGTCTCTTAAGCTAAAGTGCACCTCTTTCTTTCCTTGTAGCCCCAGTTGCTCCAGAAATCACATCCGTGGAGTATTTCAACAGTCTGTTATACATCAGTTGGACATACGGTGATGACACAACTGATCTCTCCCATTCTAGAATGCTACACTGGATGGTTGTTGCAGAAGGGAAGAAGAAAATTAAAAAGAGCGTATGTTTCTTTGAATCCCAATATCGGGCATCTGAACATTCATTTACATAAACTATTGAAAACTATTAAGCAAACATTTATTGAACATTAGACAAATGTCTTATGTCTGTTGGCACTCTTTTAGGCTCCGATGATAGGACAGTGAAGAAAAATTCTAATTCTTCCTTTCCTAGAGTTTACCTTTTAATCTTTCATAATGAGTTATAATAGTTATAACTAGTAATTCATTTATATTTAAAGTTATGATTTAAGCTTTTGTCAAACATTTTCCGGATGTCAAACATTTTCAAGAAAATCAGTTAATATGTTTTGATATTTTCTCCATCTATCACCAATGCCTAAATATTTGGGTACGTTGGCAATACTAATTTCTTCTGCTTTATTAAACTTTTTGACATTGCATTACTTAGGGTAGAGACTACATTACTGTAAAAACAAACAAACAAAGATTGAGGCTCAAAGAAAATAAAAGTTTGTTTCTCTCATGCAAGCGCGGGACTATCAGGGCACCTCTGCTGTAAGGGGTCAATCATGCAGGGGTCCAGAGTCTGCTTGTCTTGCTGCTCCATCTACCACGGAGCATAGGTAAACCTTCATAGTGATTAGATCCATATTCTAGCCTGTGGGGAGAGGAAAAGAGATGTGGAAGCCCAGCACTTACAGGGTGTGGACAGAATTATAAGCTGCTCGTGTGACTTCCACTGACGATCGATTGGTCAGAAGTGGGTCCCATGGTCCCCTCTAGCTATAGAGGAGACTGGGAAATTTTGTCTTTCGTTGAGAAGCCAGGTGGCTAGAAACAGGACTAGGTTTCTTCTGAGCTTCCCAGCTAGGGCTGAGCAATGTCCACATCAGTAACAACCTAGCAAATGCCTTTTCTAAAATTCGCTGTGAAGATGAGGAAAAGTATCAGAGGAATCCCTATTTCAAATAGAGAATTCATAGAAAAATGTTCTGATACGTACTCTGCATGTTCAGAGCTACCTTGGCTCAGTTGAGGCATTTATATCATTTTCAAAGGAAATAAAGTATCCCTAAGGCTGTAATTAACTGTAGATCGATTGCACAAGACAGAGAGGGAGTGCCTGCCGCAGCCCTGTCGTGTGGAGAGCCATCCTAGTTCAAGTTCGTTAGAAGTTTAAACCCTTGATTTTGATGGCCCTTGCAGGTCACACGCAATGTCATGACTGCGATTCTCAGCCTGCCTCCTGGAGATATCTACAACCTCTCCGTAACCGCTTGCACGGAACGAGGAAGTAATACCTCCATGCTCCGCCTCGTCAAGCTAGGTGAGAAGAATGCACACGGGTGTGTGCATGTGTGTGTGTGTATGAGAAAATAGTCATGTCCAGAGAACTGGTGTTTGCAACTCTTGACTTGTCATGGTCTTCTCAATTCAGTGAAATAACGGAAAAATGGTTCACTCTCTTCTAAGCGCAAAATAAACATACATACTACTAAAAGAATTAGGTTCAACTTAATACAAGTTTCTTTGAATGGAATTTTTACTCCGCTGAGAGACAGGAGTGTTCACCATCCTTAGTGAAATTAGAGAGACCAAGGAGTCTGAGGAATTTAGAGGAGACAAGACTTTAGAGATTATCTAGTGTTCAGACACCATTCCCTTCTCATAGGAGCATTATGGGATGCCCTCTTTAATATGTCAGATGGAAACTCGTACATAAAACAACCCACATATTGATTTTCTAAGTTGATATAATGTCCTAACCCTAATCTAAAACCAAGATAAAAGAAACAAATGTGTAACAAAATCATATGAATTCCCTAGGTATTCGTTCAGATATATTTCTTCTGTAAGTCATAATGAAATTGCCTAATGATGACACATAATTAACATGAACAAGTTTGAGTTTCTAAGAAGCAAAGGAATCGGTAGTTCTTCCATACAAGTATAAAAATAAATGAAATAACTGAGCAAGCATAAATACAGGTGGGCCCTTGAATAAAACCTAGCGTTGTGATGATAAGAGACTAGATGTATTTGCATTTGATGAGAGAAAGAGGAAAATAACCTTAATTAAAGTAAAGAGAACATGCCAAGAAAAATAAAGGGCTGTGGATGAGGGAAAATGAGGAAAATATAATATTCTTGCAAATGAGCTAGAAATTATTGTGTAGTGTCGTGTCAAAATAATTATTTATATTATGAACTACAACTGGGAAGTGATACTATTTAACACAAAACGCATCCTCTACATTCAACAGTCTTCCATGTAGTGAGGTATACATTTAGTTTCGGATACATAAAGGGACCTCAGAGATAATATTCCATAATCAGCAGCAGGCAAAAGAGGCTAGATTGGCAAAGAGTTGTGGGGTAGTCAGTGTACGAGGGGCAAGCTGGAAATGAATGCACTTCCATGTGTCATTTTCACAGCAGAGAGCTCCTTTCCATATTTCGAAAATGAAAAGTATAGAGAATAGCAATACAAATATTTCCAAAACACTTAATGCAACTTACTGACATCACTGTTTCAGACGTCTGCTAATTTAGACTCTGTTTCTGAGTCTATTCAGAAGAATTTCAAATTGTCACCATTATTACACATGTGCAGATGTGCAGCTGTAAGTAAAGACGGATCCAGGGTGAGGGGCGCCTGGGTGGCTTGGTCAGTTAAGCATCTGACTCTTGGTTTTGGCTCAGACCATGATCTCAGCATCATGAGATCGAGCCCCACGTTGGGCTCTGCACTCAGCATAGAGTCTGCTTCAGATTCTCTCCCTCTCCCTCTGCCCCTCCCCACTACATGCACTCTCTCTCTCCCTCCCTTTCTCTCTCTCAAATAAATAAATGAATAAAATCTCCAGAAGAAGAAGAAGAAGAAGGAGGAGGAGGAGGAGGAGGAGGAGGAGGAGGAGGAGGAGGAGGAGAAAAGACTGATTCAGGGTGTTTTATTAGCAGCTTAAACACCCTGAGTGGCATTGCTGGCAGTGATGTACCTTTAGGAAACTCTTAGAAAACCCCAAACAAAACAAAACACAGTCTTTCCTTCATTTCCCCAATAGTTGCATTTCTCTACAATTCAATGCATAAGACACTAAGTCTTAAATCTTTGTGTGTGTGTGTGTGTGTGTCTCGTATTTGCCATGGCAAAAGTTAAATTCTTGCACTGGAATGCTTTAACATTAAATAGGTAGTTAGAAATATATAACACATATGGTTTCTCTCATCTATGGAACATAAGAACTAGGAAGATCGGTAGAAGAAGAAAGGGATAAAGAAAGGGGGGTCATCAGAAGGGGGAATGAAGCGTGAGAGACTATGGACTCTGAGAAACAAACTGAGGGCTTCAGAGGGGAGGGGGTGGGGGAATGGGATAGACTGGTGATGGGTAGTAAGGAGGGCACGTACTGCATGGTGCACTGGGTGTTATACGCGACTAATGTATCATCGAACTTTACATCAGAAACCAGGGATGTACTGTATGGTGACTAACATAATATAATAAAAAATATGATTATAAAAAAAAGAAATATATAACACATTAAATAGACACTATGGGCGGAAAAAGAAAATTACTGAATAATTTGTAAATAACACCTTAATTCTTCTTGGTGACAAATCTCTTCTTAATTATTTTACCTAACTTCTTGAAAAAATTTTCCAGTATTATCATGTGGTGAAGTACTCACAGTTATATTTATAGTGGGTCTATACTGGTGTGACATTACAAAGGTATGTAGGATGTAGGACACGGGACAGTTTTTCCATTTGGAGCTTTCTTGATCATTTCAGGACACCTAGCACTTCTGCTTCCTATCCACAGAAGGCCCGTTAGCAACCTTCCTTGTGACTATTAAAAACATTCCTGCAAATTTACAAACACCCTCCCGCTGAGAACCACAAGTTCAATTTCATTCACTGCAGGCAATCTGCTCTTCTTCCCCAGCAATCTATACTTCAATTCTAGGAACGTGGAGACCACCAGCTTCCAACCTTGTATGATCTTTCTCTTAAGAAAAAATTGCCTGTCTATCCATTTCAACTGTTATGTCTGATTTTGTCCTCCATGGATATAAAGATCAGTTCAAAACTTGTTTCCGGGTAACTGGAATTGCTTAAAGATTATGCTCACCGTCCCCATGCCTTTCTTTTCTGCAGCTTCATGGTCACAGGAAGCTGTGTTTCTTGAGTCCTAGCTGCTTTCTCTAACTCATCTGGGTTTTTTTAGTCTTCCTCGAAGTTCAAAGGTAGGTCTTACCAAAGTAGCGTTCAGTGAACCAATTCTGAGCTTCACTGTGATTTTTATTCGACATTATGGCTGATATAGGATCAGGAGTATGAGTTAAAGTCATGAGCTGGTACAATTATACTCACACTACATAGGAGTAGGAGTAAAACCATGATAGTTCCCAAATTTATCATGAGTTTTTGAGCCTCCACGTCTCCCTGTTGATAGACGGAACTACCTAAACCCCATTAGAAAGACCCTTCAGACTTTTCAAGAAAAGAAGGCATGTTTCCATACAAATTATTTCTTGGAATCAGTAAGGTTTTCCCTTTTGTGATCTATATATGAGATGAAATGTTGCCTCTATATTGTTCCTCTCTGAAAACAAGACAATGTGTATATAATGGGCCTGAACTCAGACTTTTTCTCCCCCTGAAAACTAAATAACCTCACTTCTTATCCATTTGTCTAAAAGTTTGTTTTCTATTCTACTAATCACATTATTGTGTTTTTGCAGCTCTTCCAATTTCCCATAACACACAAGGCCTTGTCTACTTCGATGGTCAATAGACACTCCTCAAACCACACTGCAACCACAGACCTCAAAGTTGAAAATAGTATTGCAGGCTTTACCTTTCAGAGAAGTAAAATAACATTTCACTTAAGTAATAACTGATTGCAGGCATTTTTTATTTCACAAAACTTTTGCTCTAATCACTTTATGTTTCCATATACATTTGTTTGGTATACACAGAAGTCATATTAATTCTGCTTTACAGAAACATGCAACTTTGGCACAGGTTGTTAGGGCTCATTTGAATCAGAATGATGTTGTTAGAGCTGGGACCAAAGCTGGTTGGGCTGGGGTGCATGGGTGGCTCAGTCGGTTAAGTGTCGGACTCTTGATTTCTGCTCAGGTCATGATGTCAGGGTGGGGAGATCAAGCCCTGGGTTGGACTCCAGCTGGATGTGGAGCCTGCTTAAGATTCCTTCTCTCCCTCTCCCTCTGCCCCCCCCCCCAAAACAAACAAACAAACAAACTGGTTGGGCTAAACTTGAGTTCAGTTTTCTGTGATAAAAGCCTCTTTGCAATGGCTCTATTTGCCATCATGGAGGGCAGAATCGACATCTGTGGAAAGAAACCAGGCTACCAATGAATCCAATATAATATAAGTTAATCCAAAATGTCATGTACAAGGATAGAGAGCCCTCAAAACAATTGCCAAGGATTTTCAACTATTATGTCATCAGGAAGCACCCACAAGAAGACATCTACCAGCAGTGGTGCTGTTTGCAGGGCACTGAGCCAGTCATCCTATTAAGAATTTTAGGTTGCCAGCAGTCTCACGGTACCATGGTGGTGTGTGATGACAGCTCTCTTTGGCAGTCAATACAAATGTCAATCAAATCTGCACTAAAACGTGTCATTTTACAAGAACTTATTGGTCTACACGCAACTGTGGCTTCAACCAGCAACCAGTCATAACTTCTGGTCTTGGGGAATCTACTTAAAACTCTGGGCCAACTTTGAGAGGATTTGGTAAGTTTACATCAGAGGATCAACCATTTTAAAAAAAGAAAAAGAAAAAAGAAAGGGAAAGAAATAGAGATGAGAAGTGTTGGACGTATCACAAAATAGCTGTATGGTAGTGGAATATACATTCATTCATTCATTTAACAAATACCTACTGAGAACCTTCTAAGGATTGCCCAGATGCCAGACTACTTGTAGTAATGAATTCAAAGGGCTACTTTCAGTTTCTGTTCACAAGGAGCTTATGATCTACTGAAGGGGGAGATGGTAAGAAGTGCCATATAGCGCATTAAAACAGGGTAGTGTGGGACAGATTGTGTATGCAGCAAACCTTTCTCTAAGGAAGCAGTGATGAGAGATATGAATAACAAGAAAGGATCTGGCATGAAAAGTTTGGGAAAGGGCACGCTAAGCAGAGGGAATAGGCAGAGGCCAGAATATATAGGATTTTTAAGAAGATGGAGCTGAGATTTTATTTTGAGTGCAATAAGAAGGCATGGAGAGAATTAAAAACAAACAATCTAACATTTTTAAAATAATCCCTCTGGTTGCTCAAGGGAGGAACAATTGTTGGATCACCAATGAAGACGTGGAGACCAATTAAGGGACCATGTGTCCAAAGCTTAAAGATAGCATTCTAGGGACACCTGGATGGCTCAGTTGGTTGGACAGCCCGTTCTTGATTTTGGTTCAGGACATGATCTCAGCGTCATGGGATCAAGCTCCGTGTCGGGCTCTATGCTCAGCATGGAGTCTGCTTGGTATTCTCTCTCCCTCTCCCCCCCCCATTTCTCTCTCTCTCAAATAAATAAATAAATCTTCAAAAATAGCATTTTAATTCAATAAGTTCCATGGGAAATGATAGCAACTTTGACTTAAGTGGTAATAATGGAAATGGAGAAAAATGGACAGAATTCAGGAGTTATTTTGGAGCTTGTGTCCACAGAGATTTCTGGTGGCATGAAAATAGGAAATAAGAGAAAGGGAAATTAAGAATGACTTCTAGACTTTGCTCTTGAGCAACTAGGGTGATGGTGGTACAATTCACTGAGATGGAAGACTAGAAAATCTAGAAGAATAAATTGAGGGTAGGATGAGAAGCACAGATTCTTCTTTGGACATAAAAAAAATTGAGAGGACATCCAAGTACAGTTGTCAAATAAAATGATTATTGTTATGTATCTAGAGATGAGATCAGGGGAGAATTCTGGACTGAAGATATAAATTTTGGAGTGTCCAGATGAGATCACTAACTAGTAAGCAGAAATAGAAAAGAACCACTCCAGCACTTAGACTTTGAGCAGGGGAAGAGTCAGCAAGAGAGACTGGGAAGGTACAGCCAGTAAGGTCAGAGAAAACCAGAAACAGAACGTATACACCACCATTGTCAAACATCTACAGTATCCTGACCACAGCTGTGCTCAGACAGGTTCAAGATAAGGAATCAGGTAACTTCTGCCCTTTGAGGTGCTAGGAGATATTTGGAGATAATTTAGTACAATGCTTTCATTTGAGCAACTTGGGACCTAGAGATATTTGACTTTACACATTATTGAGTCTGGGTGGAGAAACAGTGATTCAGCCCTTTTTATCCATCTGTTGCTTATGTTTTCCTGGATTTGGAGTGTATTTTTTCTAAAAACTTTATTTTTTAGTGAACACTTGTAACAGAGCAGAGAGGAGTTTCACACCCACTTGGGTGGCTTTCTTTGTTCCTCTTTTGGAATTTGAGTATTAATAACATTAGCTTGATTTTCTTAATCTCAATCACGGAAGGTTTTCTATGGATTAGAAATCTATATAAATATAAATTAATAAAATAAAAATTAATTTATTAATAAAATAATAAAAATATCAAAATAATAAAATAAGAAATAAATTAATTAAAAATCTATATAAATTAATAAAAATTAAATAAAAATTAATTCATTCTATCCATCAACAAATATTTATTTAGCATTTACTATGTGCTACATACTAATCTAGGTGCTGAGAATACAGAAATGAACAAAACTGACAAAATGTGTACCCTCCTTCTAATAGAGAAAAAGAGATATTAAACATAAATATAAGGATGCCAGATGATGACTCACGTTATGGAGAAAAATGAAGCAGTGCAAAAAGTGTTATGGGGAGTAGGGTGCCATTTTTGTAAGGGTGACATGGGTTGAAGGTGGTTTTTCAGTCAAAACCTGAAGGAGGTAAGGAAGTGGGCCAAAAAGATAACTGGGAGGTTTTGTAGGCTGAGGAAATCACAGGTGCAAAGCTCCAAAAGCAGGAGTGTACCTGCAAGGTTCAAGGAAAAGTCTGGAAGGCAGTATGGCTGAAGTGGCAGGAACAAGGGGGAGAGTAGTAGATAAAAGGACAGAGAGGTAACAAGGGAACAGATCATGTAGGATCACTGAAAAGATGTTTCATTCCAAGTGAGATGATACTCTGCTGGATGGTTCAAGTGATGGAGTCTCATGACCTGACAAGTTTCACAAGATCACTTTGGTAAGAATAGAGTGTTCAGAGATCAAGGTAAAATGGGAAACCAGGTAGATAAGATGACCATAGGTTTGAGTTACTACAGATAATACCAGTTGACACCTGCTATAGATCAGTTAAAGGCCACTCTCCCCCTTTTGCAATCCTTTTCTTCCCCCAAAAGTATTTCAGTTTGGACACTTTTGGTAAATTACAGTTACCTTAAAGTTAAGAGGCTACTGCATCTATCCAAATAAGGGATTATTCACGCCTGCCGCAGGGTGGTAGCTGTGAAGGTGAAGAATGGTGATCAGATTCAAAATGTACCTTGAAGATGAAGCTGAAGACAAACGAACTAAGTAAGTCTAGGGAGATGCCAAAATCTGGGGCCTGAGATGCCAAGATTATGGGAGATGCAGATTTGGGCAAAAGACCAGAAGCTGAGGATTGGATGTGTCAACATTTGAAGCTGTCTGTTAAGCATTAAAGAACAGATATTGAGTGGGCAGTTAGATAAAGGAGTTTGGATTCTGGGAGATTTCAGAACTGGGAAGTATAAATTTGAGGGTAGTCAGGAAACAGACTTGATGAGGTTATCAGGGAATGAATGAAGGAAAAAGAATGCAATGCAAGGACTGAGCCCTGGCACTCCAGCTTTAAGAAATGGAGGTGGCGTGAAGGAACTAGCCAAAGAACCTGAGAAGGAATGGTCAGTGAAGGAAGAAGGAACACAAAGAAGTGTGATGTCTAAAGAACCAAGCAAAGAAAGTGCTTGATGGGTCAACTTGTCAAGCCTGCCGGTAAGTCAAGTAAGATGTGGAATGAGAATCGACTGGTGATGGGAGCAACCCAGAAGTCATTGGTGACTTGGGGAGGAGGCGTTTGGCTGGAGTGTGGTGAGGACAAAATATGTTATTAAGAGTAATTCAAGAGAGAATAAAAGAACAACTGAAGACAGCTGGAATAACAGAACTTTTGAGGGGTGTGATTATAAAGAGGAGAGAAAATGAGCAGGAGCTGAAGATAGAATCCAAGGGTTTTTATCTGTTTGGTTGGATTTTTCTTTTTCTTTCTATTTTTTGAAGTGGGTGGAAACAGCTTATCAATGAGCTAATCAGAATGATTCAACAGAACAAGGAAAATTGAGGGGGCAGGATGGTTAGAGGTGACACTCGTTAAATGACGTCCTTGCTTGGGCCAGAAGTGGCAGGACCTTAGGTGCCACTGGAGGGGGCGGCCTCAAACTGGGTGAATCTGTAGTAAAGAAGAGTGACAGGGTGTATGGACACCAGTGGGGTAGATAAGTCAGGTGGGAGTGATGATGGAAGCTTGTGGAAGATTTCTTCTACTGACTTCTTACACACACGTGTTCTTTAGGTTTTCAGAGGCTCATGACCGCCATGCTAACCCTTCTTGTAGAGTCCTCCAAGGCCAGCAGCCTCATGCCAGCATTATCTTCTGGGTTGGGCTGCCAGGCATGTCACTGTTTCATGGCTCCTTCCCTCATCCTGAGATTAACTGATGCCCCTTCTCAATCTCTTTCTCTCTCATTTCTCACTGTGGTCTTGTGAGTTTCATTGTCATTTGTCAGCTGCCCACAGCAAGCCACACAACTTTAGCACTTCCTTAAAAGCACTTCTCCTGCATACCATAGAGTGACTTGCCGAGTTTGTAGGTTTCTGTTCAACATATTGGAAGAATCTGGATGATGGACAGATAAGGCCATAACTGTGATGTCCGGCACTGATCTCAATGTACGAGCAAGGGCCCACTCTGGAAAAATTAGTCTTCTAGAAAGAGGAACTTTTCAGGACGCCCTATCATCCTCAGTTATATGGAAATGAATGACAAACACCCAAATTTTTAGGGAGGAATCCAGGTGTAGAAAGGACCCTTAACTAGGTGTAGGGAGGTCTGGATCCCAGTTCTTGCTCTCACAGGCAAGTCGTGTTACTTTAAGAAGTGGGTTAGGGTTCCTGGATTTCAGTTGCCTCATCTAGAAAGTAAGGGTCTGAACACAATGATCTTTAATGTCCCTTCCAGTTTTAGAATTTAGTTCATACCTGAGTTTAGAGTAAAGGCAAAAGGTAATGATACAATAAGAGTAGTGACATTTTTCTAAGAATTTGGCAAAAATAATTCCTAACTAAATAAAAATGCTAGGTAAAAAAACATATTCTTGGAACCGAAAAAGGAGGAGGTCAGAAACATTGTTTTGAAACTAAGTAAGGTTAAATGAGAGCTTTCTTTGAAAAATTCTACTAATGTTTAGAAGTTACTAGAGCTGGTAAAATCATAAAAACACCCAGTGACTCACAGAAGGGGATTTTACACTAGCTATCATTAAGCCATAAAGAATTTATTTAAAATGTAGTAGAAATCACGGGTATTTCTAATTCCTGAGAAAATCCTATGTTTTGCATATGGAAAGGGCCTGAATATAGTATAATATTTGCCTGAATTTTTTTTAATATTTCCCTATGTTGTTTTTAAGTGTTCTCATTACTTCTTAAAAGAATCTCTGTAAATTGACAGGAGAATGGGCTTAGTAAACTTGGAATCTAACCCAGGTTGCTGTTATTTAATATGAATTTTCGTCTTCTTAATATCACTGCCTACCAATCTCAACTCACCATGAATGGTTTCTCTAACACTTTTTCCCCCTTTCAAATGGTGCTCTTTCTTTTGTGGATGTTGTTTTTGACCAGGCTGGACATAATTTATGCGGCTTGCACCGTGTAAGTCACAAATGTTTTCTTTGCCCAAGTTGAATAGAAGTTAAGCTTACACCCCTTAAGGTAGAACTGCCTGCCTTGCGAAAAATAAAAAATAGATTTATTTAAAAGGCCTACAATACTATAGACACGCAAGGCCGTTCTTCACGTATGAAGAGTACACAAGCGAACACTGTCAGTGATGCTGAGGACTGAAATCAGATTTGATCGTAGCGATCATTTTTTACAATGTTTTTTCTATTGAATTCCCCTTATCACCAACGTCACACATTTGTAGAAGGACTCACCAGGTTTAGAGGTATAAACTAGAAAGAGAATGAACCCAGTGGGCCCTTGTGGATATAATCTTGGCCTCATTAACATCATTCTTTCGGCAGCTAAACCAATGGGTCCCATTAAAATAAGAAACAAGGTAATAATTGTCAGAAAAAGATGGATTTGAGACAATAAATACATTCTCTTCTGCTCCAACGTGAAATATTACAAGCTGACTCCCTTAGGGATTTCCTAGGAAAGGAAGAAATTTGCTGCCAGAGCAAAGAATAAGAGTCGGGCACCAGCTCATCCTTTACCCAAGGTCACCTTCACTCCGCTGAGATCCTAGGGAACAGCTTGAGCCTCTCATAATCCAATCTAAATTAAATGTGGAGATAGCCTTACAGCTTTCCTTTCTGCCCATGTTCTGTGCCTTGTACTTAATTTCCTTAGAAAATTAAGTTGGATTCCCCTACTCTGAGGCACTGAAAAGGCAAGAAGAGAAGGAAAAGAAGAGGGGCCGAACAGTTAAGTACAACCCCGGCAGTGTTAGAAAGCTCTCAGAGAGTATTTTAAAGCCAGCAACCCCCTCTCTGTACCTTGTTTTGTAAAGAGTCCATCTGTCTTCTTTCCCCATATCCACGGGTTCTCCTGCCAAGTATCGTGGACTCCAAAGAGATTTTAAACAAAAGGAAATCTGACATTATGAAGCCAGGGAATTTTAAAGAAGTTAAGGTTTAAAATGTCATTTTGAGAAGTAGAAAGTGCTAGCCAGGGGATGTTCTGTAGCTAGTATCTGCCTGGCTCTTTCTATTTTCAAAAGTGTTTTGAGTATGTTATCCTAAAGCTCACTTGCTCTTCATAACGTCATTGAGGCCTTCCTCTCCCTCCCTTTTATGAGCTGGCCTGGATTTAATGTTTTGAAGAGGAAGAGAACCGTATTCTTTTTTTTTTTAAGATTTTTATTTATTTATTTAACAGAGAGACAGCCAGCGAGAGAGGGAACACAGGCAGGGGGAGTGGGAGAGAAAGAAGCAGGCTCATAGCGGAAGAGCCTGATGTGGGGCTCGATCCCACAACGCTGGGATCACGCCCTGAGCCGAAGGCAGATGCTTAATGATTGCACCACCCAGGCGCCCCCAGAGAACTGTATTCTTGTCCTAGAGCTGCCCTATGAAGGATCACAGATGGGTGGCTTAATCGACAGAAACTTATTTTCTCACAGTTATGGAGGCTAGAAGTCCAAGATGCGGGTATCAGCAGGGTTGGTTTGGTTTCTCTTCCCAGGAGAAGGCTTACAGGTGACCTCACCTTCCAGCCGTGTCCTCGCATGGTTTCTCTGTGTTCCCATTCATCTTTGGTTTCTCCTTGTTAGCCGAAATTTCCTGTTCTTATAAGAACACCGGTCAGATTGGATTGAGGTCCGCCCTAAGGACCTCATATTAACTTACCTCCTGAAAGGCCCTATCTCCAACCGTGTTCACATTTTTGAGGTACTGGGACTTAGGACTTTAACCTAGGATTTTGGGTGAGCACAATTCAGCCCATAACAGAGACAGAGACCAATAAAAAGGCTGTTGCATGCCACTGTATTCCCAATCACATGAAATTGCCCGAACGATATTTAGACACTATTGGGGCACCGGGGTGGCTCAGTCAGTTAAGCGTCTGCCTTCAGTTCAGGTCATGATCCCAGGGTCCTGGGATCAAGCCCCGCATTGGGCTCCCTGTTCAGTGAAGAGTCTGTTTCTCCCTCTCCCTCTGCTGCTCCCCCTGCTTGTGCTCTCTCTCTCTCTCTGACAAATAAATAAAATCTTTAAAAAAATATATATATATATATACACATATATATATATATATATATAGCCACAACTCCCTTCTTGTCTTGTGCCCGAGGATGGGAAAGAGGAATCATCTAAGTCATGTTAGGCTATGGAGTTTAGCTGACTTTGCCTTCTTCTGAGAGGAGCTAGATAACAGAAGGAGGAAACCTCCAACCAGCTTCTGCCAAGAATTTCCACACTTCTGCTTTACCACACAGGAAGGAATGCTCTAACCCGGTACCGTACAATTGAAATACAACGAGAGCCACAGATGTAATTTTAAATTTTCTGGTAGCCACATGACCAAATACTAAAAAGAGACAGGTGAAATTGAGTTTAACATACCTTATTTAACCAAATATATCAAAGTAGTATCATCCTAACATGGAACTGATAGAAAGAATTATAAATGAAATATCTTTATTCTTATTTTACTCTAGATCTTCAAAATTCAATCCGTATTTTCCTCTTGCAGCTCCTCTCAGTGTAGACTAGCCACATTTCAAGTACTCAGGAGCTACATGTGGCTAATAGCTACTGTGTTGGACAGTACTGTTCTAACGTTTTAATACATTTCCGGGGGCAGATGTTGTCTTGAGTAGGAAATTTAATTAGAAACCCTTTCCAATCCAATTGCACCTCCTTTATGAAATATTGCAATGACTTTCTTTGTTTCCTTTGGAATAGCTGGTGAAATTTCTTTCCAGTACATCTAAGGAAATATATCTCTCACGGAGATCCTAAACAGTCCCCAAGCAGGTGATTTGTGTATGTTACTCACTGACCTACAGAGCTAATATGCATATGTCTTTCAGAAAAGGATACAGTGATAATGGGCACGGTGACCTTGGAATAATCTATTGCCCTTATATACCACCTGAAAAGAAAATTTTGTTACGTGGCTGCTCAAAGGTCCCAGACCCTTTGGAGATTTTCCTGAGGATTCTACCTATCACCTAGGTCCACCTTTTTAGCCAGACCCCAAAGAAACCACTATTACAACATCCAA
This sequence comes from Ursus americanus, assembly GCF_024610735.1. Lineage (NCBI taxonomy): Eukaryota > Metazoa > Chordata > Mammalia > Carnivora > Ursidae > Ursus > Ursus americanus. The sequence goes on from NC_142151.1 coordinate 15,952,992, forward strand.
GTCATATTCTTTGGCCCACTGAGAACATTTGTAATTCATGACTCTGCCACTGAAAGCTGATCATTTTACCAATATGATCACTGTAAAAAGACAGAGAACATCAAAACTGTAGCCCTAATGTGTCTGGTCTTGCCTGATGCTTCAACCCTAATATCTCTGATATTGACTCTGATCTTGACTTTTGGTTTAAATCAGCCAATAGAGAAGATTTATTGAACAATTGCAGGTGGCTAGTTCAAGGTGAAAACAAAATAATTTCCAGCACATGGTCCCTGTTCTTAAAGCATCTAGTAGGACCTAGTAGAATCAGGACTTTTTTTTTTTTAAGATTTTTTATTTATTTATTCGACAGAGATAGAGACAGCCAGCGAGAGAGGGAACACAAGCAGGGGGAGTGGGAGAGGAAGAAGCAGGCTCATCGCGGAGGAGCCTGATGTGGGGCTCGATCCCATAACGGCGGGATCACGCCCTGAGCCGAAGGCAGACGCTTAACCGCTGTGCCACCCAGGCGCCCCTAGAATCAGGACTTTACTCACATAGATCAAATAGGGTAATAGAAGGTCAGAGAAGGGATAGATCATCAACAGAGTCAGCAGATAAAGCTTCAGAGAAAAGACTTTTTCCTGATGTGAGGATGATCCAAGTAGAAGAAAAAGTACACAGAGTCGAGAAAGAGTACTGCTTGTATGACAGTCAGTGAGTGAATTGGCTCTACCAGGGGAAGCATTTCTGTGCGGAAGGGACGGCGGTGAAGCTGGATGGGTAACATGTGGCCAGTGTAAGTAGGGTCTTTAAAACTTGGCATTATTTGGATTTGGTGCAACAGACATAGATCACAATAGATTATTACACAGATAGGACTTAACATAAGCGAAGTGGTGTTGTAAGACGATGTAAGCTCTCATTGACAAGTGGAGAAAGAACTGATTAAAAGCAGGAAAAAAGAATGAAGAGGCTTTTGTGATGATTGATAAAGTGTGATGACAAAAGCCTGAACATGCAATATAATAAAAAGAATAGACGCGAGGAAGAGATGACAAGAATTCTTTAAAGATATGCTCTCCGGGACTTGAGAAGCCAGAGGAGAGCCTCAAGGCTGTCGGGCCAGACAAGGGAACGAATAGGGGGTGCTCGTGAGGAAACGCGGATGGTAGGTGATTGGAAAGACGTGTAAAAAGTTGGATTTGGAGATCAGGACTCGGGCAATGTTCATATTGGATAGCTAACCTGAGTGTATCTACCCAACGGGGAAAAAATGCTTAGATGTCCTAGGGAATCTGATCAGTTCAGGAGACTCTCTGTGAAAACACACACATGTGTGTTTTCAAAATAGAAATAACCAAGGTTCAGCCTAAAAAGCATCCATCTCTGCTCCAGACAACCTCACACTCGCCTCCCAAGATTCAAGGTCTGCCCAAGTCAGAATCGCTGGAGGACCTACCCTCTGACTCATCCCTATTCGCAGTGACAGTTATAAAGGATGTGGGAAGTGGAAGCTGACCCCGTGTTTCATCAACAGTTTTCATCAGAGGGGAAGTGAGACGGTACAACAGCACAACGTTTGGGGGAGTGGAGGACTCATCGCAAATGAGAAAGGGGTCCTGACATCTATTGTGAATCACGCCTGCGCACGACGAACACCCTCCCCTTTCCTCCTTCAACTCTTCTACCCAACCTCGTGGGGTTGCCTCTGGAAAGAAACCTGCTTCTTTTTTAGTTGGGCACAAAGTTAAGTTGCCTGCAATAAATCACGTGAAGGATGGTTCTGACATACTGCCTGGTTCTGAATAGCGCCATGAAGATGATATTCTGGAAAGAAGTTCCAAACCTTCCCACGCAAAGATCATGGATATGTCAAAGGAGTGAAATGGCCTCCGGGGGCTTCTTCAAGCACTGCTAAAATCCAGGAGCTAGAGAACAGACTTGGGAGCATGGGACAAAGAATAAAAAGAAACCCAAGTAACAAGCACCCTGCGTGCATAGTTACCGGATGGGGACACGCACGTGGGCAGAGTATGATGTTCCGTGAACCGGGCAGCTAGCCATGTCCAAACGAGCAATGTCAAGGACGTCTGACAGAGGCGAGCAGGGACTCTGGCTGAAGCAGTGGGGTTCAGGCATAGCGCTTTGTGTACTGGAGGAATTCAAGGGAAAGACAACACCCAAATGACAGGGCACAGGGAGGAGAGTAGGAGAGATTCAGGAATGGGGGAACAAGACACAAGACCACTTCCTAAAACTGGGGAACAGGCAGGGGTTTGGTGTCAAGCCAACAAATCCCGTGACTCACTTACTGGAAATGAGTACGAAGGGGCACAGTTAACTTGACTAATGGATTAATTTATTGATCACGATTAAATGTCTAAAAGAAGAAGATAAAGAACTCAGTCCTCTAACGTTTTATTGACCATCCAGTCCCCTTCCATTGATCCTTTCCTTTAAAAAAAAAATCATATCTTTACCCCTCTGAATTTCGACTAAATTTTCAAGAAGCCATTCCTCGGACTAACTTATTCCAAATAGTCTCCGGAAAAGACAGACAGGTTTTTGGCTAAGGACCAGACTGAATGTCTCTGTTAGGTGGGAACAAACCACTTTCATTTTTCTCAACTCTCTAAGTATACATTTTTGTGTCTCCTGCAGACGGCTCTGTATTATCAGGGCAGGGCTAGCCCCGGTGCGGATGACACAAAAACTATTAATAGATGATGGATATCATAAAGCTGAAGTAGAAAACAGAAGTGTTCCGAAGAGGGAAGTATAAAATGGAAGGGGGAGAAAAAGGCAAAATATTCTGCCTTCCAAGTTAGATGACGACTGTGTTGGGACATATTTCAAAAGCAATAATATAACATTTCAGTGTTGCTCTTAACTACCTGTATTTGGGATTTTTTTTTTTTTTTGCCTGTTTCATCCTGCCAATCGGTGAAAGAAAAAAGAATGTATTCAATTAAATGAAATTTTTTAAAACTCTGCCTTTGCTCAGAACCAGCTCCTCCAAAATCACTGTTTGCCGTGAATAAAACCCAGACTTCAGTGACTTTGCTGTGGGTAGAAGAGGGAGTTGCTGACTTTTTTGAAGTCTTCTGTCAACAAGTTGGCTCGAGTCAAGAAACAAAACTCCAGGTACTGGACTTTTTGATTTTCCTTGTCTGAGTTCATTTTAGATTAAGGCTAATTAGCTGAGTAAATGACAGTCTTTTATTTGTTTAACTATAGAAAATGAAAACAAAAGTTCGTTTGCACTTTTGTATTTCAATGATGGAAATTAACAATCGGCTTAGGGCAAGTCTTAACTCTAAGAACCAATTTGCCAAGTGGCAAAGTTGATTTTCATCTTCGCATGTATCTTTTGTTCCTAATCCTTAGTCACCCTGGGTCATACTGAGGCCTGGAAGGGGTTCATTTTTCCTATTGCCATTAAATCGATCAAAGGGATAGACACTGCCATATACAATATAATTTAACAAATATGAACTGATTGCCAGTTATGTGAAAGGCACTATGTGTGCTACGAACGGTAGAATCAATACTTGCCTTTAAAATTTTTTTCATGTAGTTACGGATATTGCATCAGTCTAGAAATAATTAAGGTAAAACCCAAGTGCCATAGAGAGATCCATTCTACTAAAAGAATTTAAAGAAGGGACCATTTCTAGTTAGTAAGGAGGACAATTTCGCTTGGGAAAGTGAAGGCGGAGAGAGGTGATTGTTAAAGCTTCAGAATCGCAAGTAGCAGATAGAATGACTGCTGAGTTATTCACCAGGTCAAACCGAAGGGAAGGAGAGAGACGAACCAGCAGCTCCGAGGGTAACAAAGCCACACAAAAAGAAATATTTTACAGCCAGACATGGAAGGGAAAGGTCAAGTTTGTGACGGATGTCACAGAATGCAGTGTACAGACTAATTCTATGAACATGAATAATTGATGCTTTTTAAATAATGCAGTTCAGGAGATTGAAAAGAAGAAAGGATTTCTGGAAATAGGAATCTTTTCATACGAGTGTTAAGATAATTTGCTTTGATTTCTTTCCTCTTTTGATATTCTCTTGTACAAACTTATCTCTTTTTGATCTGAACAGCTCATCTTTTTTTTTTTTCCTGTTCTAAGAGTCCTTTTTGGAAATAACTGCTTTGCCAGTAGTGGATTTTCTTCTCTGCACCTAGAGTAATGCCTCCCCTTCTGGAAACAATGGTTATGCAGCTACTTCCTACAACGGAGTCTTGCTAGCAAAAGTCTTTCCATAGAACAGCACAAAATAAGTGCTGACGGCTCTCATCTCTTTAGGCAGGAGTGTTTTGGATCCCTGTTTTGAAAAAGAATGTTACGCTGGCTCATATTTTTATATTGTACTGTGGTACTTGTCGCTGGTCTAATCATTGGCTCACCAAATTAACAATTTGTTCTATTCAAGCATAGGGTGATGGGTAGTAAGGCGGGCACGTATTGCATGGTGCACTGGCTGTTATAACCAACTAATGAATCATCGAACTTTACATGAAAAACCAGGGATGTACTGCATGGTGACTAACATAATATAATTAAAAAATATTATTATAATAAAAAAAAGTATTTTAGGCTTTGAGGGTCATATGGTCTCTTTCAAAATTACTCAGCCTTACTAAGTGAAAGTAGCCATGGACAATTGGTAAACAAGCAGATGTGATTGTGTTACAGTCAAACTTTAGAAAAATAGACTGCAGGCTATAACTTGCTAACCTGTGCACTAGAGTTGTGCTTCTTAAACTGTCTGTTGGGAGGACTTTCTTTTTCTAGTAATTCATTGATGGACGCTTCCCTCAAGTATAATAAAAACTACTGGAAAATGAAATTGAAAAGGACATACGATACAAGCTTAAAATTTTTCATTTAAATAGATAATACATTATATTTTGATAATTAGAGCAGTTGTACATAAGGAAAAAGAAAAGAATTAGCAAAACTGTAAATGTTGTCACCTGAAAGTATCTTCTAGCCTATTAAAATAGAGTTGCTATGATAGTCATAGCTTTTCTGTCATTCGACCATACTAACGAAACAAGTTGAGTGAAATTGCAACTCCCCATTTATTAAGCGCCTATATGTACATGAAACAAGTGCTGTATACATCAGTAAAAATTCTAATGTGACAAATTAAAAAAAAAGAAAAGTTGCTATTAAATGTTGTTGAGAACACAAAGTTGCTGTGCCTTTGGTTGCTATTTAACAGCTGAGAAGGCGGACAGAGGATAGTGTCCTGAACATACGAAGAGCAGCTACGGATTTAAAAAAAATGAAAACCAATAGCCCAAAACAAATAGTTCATAGAAAATAAACACGAAAGACACTTAAACGTATGAAAAGATGATCAAGTTCACCCATGGTAAAAGAAACGCAAAATGAATCTGTAATGAGGTGCAATTTCCACTAAGAAGATTGGGAAAACTCAAAGAGTTTACAAATATATTGGATTGGAAGGAGTGTAGGAGACGAGATGTTGTCACACGTTGAGGGCAGCAGGATAACTTGGAAAGTGTCTATAGAAGACAATTTGTTGGGGCATCTGGGTGGCTCAGTCGGTAAGTGTCTGCCTTTGGCTCAGGTCATGATCTCGAGGCCCTGGGATTGAGCCCCGCTTTGGGGGCAGGGACGGTCCCTGCTCAGCGGGGAGCCTGCCTCTCCCCACACTGGTCAGCTCTCTTTCTCTGTCTCAAATAAACTAATAAAGTCTTTTAAAAAAAAGGAAAAATTTAAAGAAGGCAATTTGTCAATAGCTTTCAAAATTTTGAAAAATATACAGCCTTTGGACCCATCATTCAACTGCTGGGAATATGAGTATCCATATATGTATGTACATTCACACGTACACACACACGCGTATGTATGAGTATACATGCATACACACATACATGTATTAAGTGAGTGTGTGTCCATAGATGTTTGTTCCCATAATTTAAAATTCTGTTCGCTGTAGCACTGTCTGTAATTGCAAACAATCAGAGACAAGTGAAACATTCCTCAGTAGGGGACTGGTTAAATAGAGTAGGTCCTTTCAGTGAATTTCTACACAGCCCTTAGGAAGAATACATCAGCTCTATCTGTGCTGATGCGAGAAGACCACCAAAACACACTGATAACCAAGGTAACAAATAAGCAGCGTGATGTGTAAACCACGTTATCACTTAGGTTTCGCTTAGCTGTATCTTCTGTCTTCACATTCATTAAGTATAGATGGGAAGGAAAAAAAAAACCCTGACAACAATGGCTCCTTCCGTGGAAGGAACTGGGGAGGTAGAAAGCAGGGAAAGAAGGAAACTTGTTTTTCACTGCTATCCTCTCGCATCTTTTAAACGTTTTACTCTGTTTGTGTATTATCCACTCAACTCGGAAAAACAGTCTAAAAAGACACAAAACAGAGGAAGATAATATGACATCCATCTATGTTCTGCGTCTCCAGGAACCGATTTCTGTTTCCTCTCACGTTGTGACCATCTCCAGCCTCCTTCCTGCCACGGCCTACAACTGTAGTGTCACCAGCTTCAGCCACGACAGCCCCAGTGTCCCCACATTCATAGCCGTCTCAACAATGGGTAATGCTGTGCATTTGTGGAATCTGCTGTCTTTGGAAGTTTTATCTTTCTCGATTTTCCTTCTGTTTTCTTTTCAAATATATGTACTCTACCCTTTAATTGAACCATGTTCCAGCTGAAACATTCCAGGCTCTGGGGACAGGGAGGCCTTCACTGCACTTACTAGCTATGTGATTGAGGGAAAGATATTTACCATCTCTGAACCTCTGCTTTCTCATCTGTAAAACTGGAATCATAATATACGTCCCCCATGGAGCTGTTTCGAGGCATAGAAATGAAGAGCCCTAACACACGCCGTGTGAGTGATAGCTGCCCCCGTCCACTCTGCCGGCCCCATCCTCCTCCCCAGTGGTGGCCACAGTACCCTGATCCACTCGGCCTCGGCTGCTGTCTCCTTGGCCTTAGCCGTCCCTGGTCAAGCAATGACAATATTAAATTCCCAGGTCAAAGCAGGCAAGTTCCCAACCAAGCCAAACCATAAAAGGGGGAATCAGAAATTAATGAAAGCTCTAGAATAACGGTGCTTCCTTTTTTTTCTTCTGAGTTATATGTGTTACTGCCCTGTTTGTTGGAGGCTGACTCTGCGTTCTGAGACCCTCCACAACACCACCTGTAAAACACCTGCTCTCAGCATCACACGATCCCTTTACTAGGTGCATTGTCATTTCTGTCGCATTCATCTTATATGGAGCCACTCTATTCAGCGATGACTAGAATGGCCTTTTGTTTTCTGCTTTAAATTTTTATTTTTCCAGAAAAGAGGACCAAAAACGGACCCGCCAAGTATATTAACGGTCTCTCACTTCTATGTCTTTATACAGCATTCCAAGTAGCCTTTCCTGTCCACTATTCCTTGTCGTTGCTATAGTAACCCAGTGAAACAGGTGTATTATTCAACTTATTTACAAGTGAGGGAAATGAAGTCCAGGGAGACAGATAAAATAGCTTCTCCGAATGGCAGTTAGTAGTCAAATGAACTTGAAAAAGGTCTTCTGATCATGAGTCTAATGTTCTTTCTGTTCAGTTACTCTGCCCGGGAACGGGAGTCATGCTGGCCCAAATGGGAAGTGGCGAATACACAGAGTCTTAGGGATTGAATGCACCAGCCAGCTCTGTGATTTTAGGATCAAGGCAGAGGATGGTACCATTCTCCCCGGCTCTGGTCGGTCTCTGGTTAAGAGTTTTATAAGAACATTTGATATATATTCCCTCTTGCAATGTGCATGTTCCATAGCAGCTCCCATAGAAAGTACAAGGAAGGGGCACAGCCCCTGCTCTTCAGGGCCCCACCACTTATTAATAGGTTTAATCCTTTGAATTGTGCAGATGGAGAGCCTCTCAACATATGGTTACAGATCATCAGAATGCCTGCTTCTAGCGACGTGTCAAGTGTGGCAGCAGATGGCAGCTTGCTAATGCCATTTTCATATACGTTATTAGTTGTGAGCGAAATATACAGTTGTGCTTTCTGACTTCAAAGTCATAGGCATAAAATGAAAACCTGCCGTTCTCTAAACTTCTGAAAATCCTAAACAGTAATAATCCATGATGATGACTTCTAGATTTTGTGATTTTCAAAGGAATTTAAACTATGGTCCAAGCATTATTCGCAGTGTGTAGTTTTCCTGTATAAGAACATTCTGAATGTAAGCCTTTGAGATGGACACAATTCTGCTAGGCACCTGAACGCCATTTATCAATCTGCTTTACTAGGTTATGTTTGACAAAGAGGAGGTCATTGGAGAAACATCATTGTTGCTGTTATTGTCATCATGATACGTTCAGCGCTGTTAAAAATCAATGGAAAATGATGAGTGCTCCTATCAGTTTCATATAATGGAGTTATAATGAAAATGCATGGCTTCTCTCTTTAGTTACAGAGATGAACCCCAATGTGGTAGTCATCTCGGTGCTGGCCATCCTCAGCACGTTGTTAATTGGGCTGCTGCTCGTGACCCTTATCATTCTGAGGAAAAAGCACCTGCAGATGGCAAGGTAAGTTCACTTTTGTGGATCTTCTACCCAAGGGCTTTAAAATATTTTAATTTATACTACAGGTCTGCTTTTGCAGACCTAAGTCATGTAGTGGGGCTTTAAAGTATTTTAATTCGTAATTTAATTTATAAATTTAATTTATAATTATTTTAATACTACTAAAATACTTTCATTTATCATTTAAAATATTTTAATTTAATATTTGAATTGCATAGCGGTAAGTTCGATTTTGGTTTTCAGTGTCTGTTTTGTGTGTTTTTGAAGTAGGCTTTTAAACGTTATTTTAGAAAACATTACCATTGAAATGACAGAGCAAAGGATTGTTTACACAAGTCCAGACTTCTTACTATCAGTCTTGTCATTTTAAGGAACCCACACAAAGGGATCCATTAATGACATTTGGATACTTTCAAATATACTTTGGAGTAAAATGAAGATCTCTGGCTACCCAGTATGATTAATGAAAGGAGTGAATATATGGACAGACCGCAAGAAAGAAAAAAGTCCCGCTCTTCATCAGTTCTGCCAAAGCTGTTTTATCAGCAAACATTTGTAGAGTTTATGATTAGGTCCATTTGAGGTCCCCTATTAGTTTTGTTCCTACTACTCAGAGTTCAGGCAGTTTTCATTTTTCTTGCAGCTAGAAAAGACTTTTGATTTATGATTTTGCTGATTCCCTATTCCTTTGACCACTGATGCATTTCTTATCAAAGCACATTCTCAAGTACTTTCAGTGGTCCCCTATATTATCAGAACAATCCATCAATTCTCTTAAAAATTGTTGCCTCATTGAATACTGCTGGGTTTGGGAAATTTGGGTTGAAATTTATATTTACCCAGTGTTAGCCTGCTGAATTATCAATCCACATCCTTCTTCTTTCTCAGAGTTCTATCAGTTACCTAGTCATAAATAAATTTATCCATCCAATAATGATCTAATCAGTGTCTTATCTGGCACGATTAAATAAAAATCAGACGTCCAAGCTGTCCCCTAGGAAATTAGAACGTAGCTGGAGATATGTACATAAAGAAATATATTTAAAGGTATAAACTCACCTGCCCCAGAAAGGAGATAAAAATGGGATTCCATGAATGTAGAGATTAGTTCTGAGTATAAAAATCAAGGTTTATAAATGCTGGCATTTAAACAAATCTTAGAAGAACAGGGAGGAAGGTGATACCGCATTGTGACTAGTATAGAGAGCTCTGAAATTACACTCCTTGGGATCAAACCCTAATTTACAATCTATGTGACCTTGTGCAGTTCACTGAAACTTCATTCATTAATATGAATAAATATTAATGGATATTTTGATAAATATTAATGGACACCTGCTGTGTGCCAGACTCTTCCAGATGCTTGGGATATGACAGTATATAAAACAGACAAGAATTTCTGCCTTCATGGAGCTAGTATTCTAGCAGAGGAGATAGATAATAACACTGATAGAAGTAAAAAGGTTGCGTGGTGTGTGAGCAGACAGTAAGAGAAAAACAATAGAGCAGAGTAAGGGAAATTAACGGGTGTGCGGAGTATACGGACAGGAGCTCTGGGATATGGATAGGTCTCACTGAAAGGATGATACTTGAGAAAAGAAGTGAAGGATGTGAGGGAGTGAGCCATGTGCTTTCTGGCAGAAGAGTACGCCCAGTAGAGGCAAGAGCCAGTGGAAAGGCCCTGAGGCTGGAACAAGTTCAAAGAGTAACAGGAAGTTTAGTGCAGCTAACGCAGAGGAAATGAAGGGAGGAGCAGCAGGAGACGATGTCAGATCACATATTGCTTTGTAAGCCGTTATAAAGACTCTTGCTTTTATTCTGAGTCAAGCCATTGCAGGACTTGGGACAGAAGAGTCGACTTACGTTAGAAAACAGCCTGGGGGTGCCTGGGTGGCACAGCGGTTAAGCGGTTAAGCGTCTGCCTTCGGCTCAGGGCGTGATCCCAGCATTGTGGGATCCAGCCCCACATCAGGCTCCTCTGCTATGAGCCTGCTTCTTCCTCTCCCACTCCCTCTGCCTGTGTTCCCTCTCTCGCTGGCTGTCTCTATCTCTGTCAAATAAATAAATAAAATCTTTAAAGAAAAAGAAAAAGAAAAGAAAAGAAAACAGCCTGTATTGAGGCAAAGCAGGCATATTAACGGGGACCTCCATTACAGTACCCCAGGCAAGAGATGGTAACGCTTTTGTCCAGGGTCGCAGCAATAAAGGTGGGGAGAAATGATCAGATTCTGGATATATTTTGACAATAGAGGCATTTGCTAAGGGGATTTGCTAACAGATTGAAGGTGAAATGGAAACGAATAAGGGTCAAAGATGACTGCAAGGGTTTTGGTGCTAGCAACTTTCAGGATGGAGTTGTCGTCAACTAAAATAGGATTCCAGGTGAGGATTTCAGAGTTGGGGGGCGTTGAGGCTTCAGTCTTGGAAATGAGAAGTTTGAGAAGACGGCAAGTTCAGCTGTGGGGTAGGCAATTGAACATAAAAGTGGTGTTCAGGAGTGAAGTCTGGAATGAAGATATAAGTTGGTATTAAAGCAATAGACTGAATGAAATTCTCCTTTACTGGAGGGAGAGAGCATAATGAGAGAAGAGGGCCCTGGATTAAGCACCAGAGCAATCTAATATTCAGATTTTTAGGGAGGCAAAAAAAAGATAAGAGCAAAGGAGACTGGCCAGAGGCACCCAGTGGAGTGCAAGAAAAACTAAGAGAGTGTGTAGCCTGGAAGCAAGGGAAAGAGTGTATATGGAAGTGGTTGGTCAAGAGCAATAATGCCGTAATTGGGAAGCATGCAACAAATGTCAGCTCATAATAATCATAGTGGAGGGGGTGGTAGTAGGTGTGGTAATGGGTACCATTCCAGGAGCGTTCTCTGTGGTGCATACAGCAAGAGGTTTAGGAGAAGTGGTTCTCGTTCAGCCAGCCGACCATTAGAGCAGAGATTCTTCACAGTTTTTGTGCCATGATCCTTTCTGGCAATCTGATTAAGCCTGTGGATCTCTTCCAAGAATAAAGCTTTCTTTTTAATTGCAAAAAATAAAATACTTAGGATTAAAAAGAAATTAATTATATTAAAATATGGTAATCAGAGTATTTAACAACTGCATTGCATGTTTCTTTATTAATACATTAGATAATATTTAGGGTATCTAATAACTCTCATAATTTCATCAGAGTGATGAATATGAACAATATTTCGATACCTGCAACAGGTTCATTATAGAAAAACATGTGCAGTTTCTGTGGTTAGCAATCTCGCTAGCACTGATGATACTATTGTGGCTTATTGCCTATTTTAGTAATTAAAAGAATTGCTAGATTTCAGTTAGAGGTTGTGAAAACAAGATGTGCTTTTCCCCCACTATGTTCACGGAGCTCTAAATTTTATCCTTGAGCACCAGGTAAGACCCATTGAATTACAGGGTAAAATAAATCCTACATATGGGAAATTAACAAAGGAAAATTCATTGATGATATGTAATTTCTAACACAGCATGATATAACAATATAGTAGTACATCTTTCAAAGAAGAAAACTGTTCTTACACTCGGTAATAAGAACAGGGAGATCGCTAAGGTGATTAACAGATGTGCCAATAATGTCAAAATCTCTGCTTCAATTCTGAGTAAGTCCATCAGTTTCATCTAGGAGGAGAATGAGGTGCATGAGCCCCGGTGAGCTGTGTTGTTTATCCATGACATTAGGCAAAGGTGAGAAGGCATGAGAATATGTTTACCTTTGTCTTCCACTTCTTCTGGAAAAAAAAAAAAACTTTAACAGTATTTTCTACGGACAGATTAATAAGCAACCTTTTGGATACAAGGCACTGCATAAGCCAATCTGTTTCAATATGTCTCACTCTCTTTACTCTTATCTCAAGTGATAAATCACACAGGCATCCCTACATGAGGGGAAAATTCTGGAGGAAAAAAATAATCCAACTTCATCCACCATCATTTTAGAGAGGAAATCAAACTGCTTTAAAAAACAACCCCACAAAGAGTATGTGCTAAAAACAGAAAACCCTCGGGCTAGGAGGCTTTGTGAAACCCATATACCCCAAATAGCTCAAAGATTTATGTTAGGTTCACAAGTGCCCTTTGGAAAAGATTGTAAACCAACTCTTCCTGACTTCAAACAACTTGATTAGGGCTTGTGCAACCTTATGAAAAAGTTTTTTATCTTTCTATTTTGCATTGCATGCGAAAGAGGAACACATGGAACTTATATTAGCTTTTTTTTCTTTTTTTTTTTAATTTAACGCTGTGATGATAAGCCAGTAGAGAGTTTCTTTTATGTCAAGGTAAAAGAGTGCTCTGTCAAGCAGTAACCTTGATTTTGTGGTTCCTTTCAAACAGGGAATGCGGAGCAGGAACTTTTGTCAACTTTGCATCTCTGGAGAGGGATGGAAAGCTTCCATACAACTGGTGAGAATTACTTTGGAACAAGCCTCTAGATAGCTTATCTATGCTGTGTGTGTTATCCAAACTTTATTTTACTCTCTTTGGGGGATGCATGGTTTTGTCTGATTGTCCTTTTGCAATTTCGGTGAGAGTGGACCTTCCAAGGTTAGCTTTTCTTCACTGGATGTATTAGTTTATATAGGTTTACTACGGTTGTGAAGTAGAAAATGTCTTAGTCTGCTGACTATTCACTGTTTTAAACAAAGGACTAACACAGGCATGGATATAGCTCGAAACCATGCTGACAAAGGGCTTCAATGCAGGAGTCACACTGAACGAGTAAGTGTGACGAAGACACAGGACAGACCCCAGCAAAGCAGCAGGAGACAGGGCAGCATCTCAATTTCAAACTGACATTTCAGTTCCTGAGAATATGAGCCCCCATTTCTGTTCAAAATCCAGTAGACATGTACAGCCCAGGGCTCTCGGCTCTTACACTTACAGGTGAATAAATAGCAAAGGCAGTAAAGTCCATTGGGAAAACCTGGCCTTATTTTTCCCCCTATGCTCGAGTATGAAGGACCTAGAGGGAGGAGGTATTTGGAGAATTAAGAACGCTTTATCAGGAGATTAAATTGCTTGATATTATACCTTAACACTGATACGTGAGAATTAACGATCCTATCCTCTGCGCTGCAATGGATACCCAACAAAATTGCTACTGAAGTAACCATTTAATATAAAGCCAGCCCTGCTTACATGATCAGGTTTGTTTCTTTTGCAAGCCACCATGCAAAACACATTTATTTAAACGTATACATTTCATGTTAATCCTTGCTAAATGGTCTTTTTTTTTTCTTGTTTTCCTAACCCCCCAAAATGGTGATCTTCAAGAAATAGATAGGTGAGGCTAGAAACATAACGGAATCAATAAGGGACGGAGGGCTTTAATCAGAATATAACTTCTGCTTCCCTGAACGGGCATCTGGCAGTGGAAAGTCTAGTTGAAATAGGATTCTTTTTAATAAGACAGTATGTTGTACTTTTTAAAATTTTAGCCTGAATGGAATTTTGCTATTAAATGACAATTAATCCAACTGTGAAGAAAGAAAACCCATAACCCCTCGATGGTAAAAAGTCAGTGAACTGTTCTAGGTTTGTTCAAATATATTAACATCTTGCCAAGATTAAGAGACTAATTCACTGATCTTTGTTTCTTGTGTGGCTCGCGCTTTAAAAAGACCCAGTCACAAAGCAGTGAAGAACAGCCCATCTAGGAATTAATCCACTTATACCTGGGACTCAGGATAGCTGTGTATTGACTAACTGCACAGTCACAATTGACAGAATATGGGACACCAGTTACGGGAGAGCTAAGGCAAAAGAGAATTCACTTCAGGATCTTTCTAGAAAATCTAGAAAATTCTCCTCCTGCTCTTGGCAAAGATGGTTTTTCCAGCACCAGCATGTTCTGGCTGACAGAATAGATATCTCAGTGGGAATCTGTAGTAACTAAAGTGACAAGGTGACAGCATTTCCCCTCCTGGTTCTCAATGTAGCTATAGACGCAGCCATAGGACGTTTTAAAATCTACATTAATGAATGTTCTATTTTGCACGTGGTTTGAATACCTGAAATTGAACTCATACCGCGCTTTTTAAACCAACAGACTGAATTAGAAGTAAAGTATGACGATATGATTTTGCTCCCACTCAGCTCAGTATTAGTCAGATTACGGACCAGGCAGTTTCCATGAGCTACTTGTCTTGAATCAATGATACCTAAGCGTCCTCCCATCGCTCTGTTTTAAGGGTGATTTTTCTGCGATGCTGTATTAACGTAAACGAAAAGTAATATAGAAAGTCACACCTAGGAGTGCAGCTTTATGAGAACGTGTCCCGGAAGCTTGGGGTGTTTACCAGAATCAGTATAAGCGGAAATTGACTGTTGGTTGATATTTCCTCACGCAAGCCGCTGTTAGCGATCCAGTGATGTTATAATGGTTCCTTAAAATAGGTTCAAGCATGACAAAGGTAACAATATCCAAGAATAAGACTGGAGGTAACAAATGAGGCATTTAAGAGCCTCAATTAACTGAATGTAACTTGTAATCACTTAATAGCAGACTAATCGGCACAAAATAGGTTGAAAGGAATATATCTGATTACAATATGGATGTGTGTGCATAAAGCTGGTGTTGGCCATACGATAGCACGTAAGCCTTCACGTTTCAATTTTGCAGAATGGAATAATCTTTAATTGTAATTAAGATGCTTGTCATTTTAATTGATCCCAGTAGGTAATTTACTGATATCTGTTCACAGTTTATGTTACTAACTCTTGCCACTTTTTCATCTCTACATCTGTTATATCTATTAATGCTCACAGGCGTAGGAGTATATTTGCTTTCTTAACCCTGCTACCCTCATGTCTTTGGACTGATTATCTTTTGGCATTTTATATTAATCCTTGGTAAGTGATTTTTTTTTTTTACTGTTTACCTAACACAAAGTCTATAAAGTTAGCTCTCCAAAAGTAAAACCAAAAGGAAAAACTCTCTCTAATTATCTGATGTGTTTGGATGGCATCTAAAATTATTAATCATGTGTTGAAATGGAGTGAAATAGTTCATGGTACCAAGATGCTAACTAACTGTAATGTTTTTCCAATTAAAATTTTCTTCTTGGGATGTTCTTGGCAAGCTTTTCTTCCATTTATTACTAGTCATTTGTTTCTTCATTCAGTCAATGCATTGGCTTCTCATCTTTGTAAATGGTGCTTCCCTATTTTCCTTACCATCTCCATCCATTAGAGAGCTCCGTATTTCCAAGAAGGGAGAAATGCATTCACATAGAGAAGCCCAGAATACTTTACTGTACAGGTGTTAGTGTTTTCAAAGTAATGCTAACTCAATGAATATTGAACAACTAAGTGCAAACCTCTTTGTATAATTATCTTATTTAATTATCCCGCAACTCTGCAGAGCCCCATCCTAGAGATATGGAAATAGAGGCTTAAGGAGATTATCTTAACATCATACTACTATCTAGAGAATCCAGGTTCCAACCCCAGGTCTCTCCAAAATCTATTCTTTCCTCTGTAAAAGCAGCTTCCTTTAAATTCTCATTTTCTTAACCTTTAAATCGTTTTAATAATCAAATCTCAAAGAGTATCCTTTTCAGTTTATATAAAATCTAATAACAATAATCTTAAAATCTGGGACTAGCATACCTAGGAGGACTATTTCTTTTCCTGAGCTGTAGGAAAAAAGTAGTGGTTTCCTGACGAAAACCAAAAATCATTGTCCTGAAGTCTTCCATGGTGTTTAGGTACTAAATTATGTACAGACAGATCCAGATATATGGACAACTTCAGAAGGACTCAGAAAAAAGCAATAAATATAGTTCATGAGCTAGGAAAAATGGCCTTTGAGTGGAGGGAGTGGGGGGAGAGAGAAAGATGAAAAGCAACCTGTAAAGTTATTTATTCAAAAAGACAGTTGATCAAATGTTCTTCAGCTCCTCCAAGGACAGAATAAATACAGCTGGCAAGGTTAGGACTTCAAGTTGCAATAGAAGAAATACCAAAAAGGACTTCCTCACAGTACAGATTAATACCAGCATCATTTGGGGGAGGGGGCGATTGTTTTAGTTTTTGTTTTTGCTTTTGTTTTTTAAGAGAGACTAGAGGAAAACTGTTGAAACATGGTAGACACTGATGTGCTAGGTAATGAGGTCAGAAGACTGTCCTGGATGATGAGGACCCATCGCTGTTATTCCAAGTTGGTTTTAATAACAGTTTTGAGTATAGGGCTTTACCCATAGCCAGCACGATATTTTAAGTATTTGATATCAGATAGTATTCAGTTATGAGTAGTGCATATAAATTCCATTTTGACCTTCAAAATAGGCATCCCTTTTCACTGGACAACTCCTGATCATTCTCAAGTATTCTTACTACCATCAGACTCCTTGTACCCAAAACCCTTAAAGTACCCTCCACAGATTTCAATTCAAACACAAACAAAAAGATGCATATACTATCGTATTAATTTTTCCACTTAATTCTCTGACTTTCCCACAGTTTGGTTTCTAAGCTTATATCAGGCCTGTGCTTTTTTTGCATGTCTCTCTTAGTAGGTCCCCCTGATGAACACATCTTCCAATTCCAACAACCCCTTCAAGGTCTGCCATTTATAGTACTGATCAAATAGCGTGAGACCCAAGTTAGGGGGGATAATCCCCTTCAGTAGCTGTGTTTGTTTGTTTGTTGTTTTGGTTTTTTTTTTTTTAAACCCTTCAGTCGTTTTTAGAAGAATGGTCTTGAGACTGTAAATGGTTAATTCCAGGTGAGAAGAGAAGGCAAAACGTAGAGCCCCAGGCTTTCTGTCACTTTCGGCAAACCATACACATATTAACCAATAGAATAGACTGAATATAGACTCAGTTTTCAGCCGTAGGCTTGTGTTAGGTCAGATATAACAGAAGTAAAATACATGATCCTTGCTTTTTTTCAGGTACACCTAGCTTACCACTCACAAAGCCACCCGAGGTCCCTACTGTTCACTACTTTTCATCTAGTAACTCCTGGATGTTTTCCCCTGCTTTCATTTGCTAGAAGCCATTTTTAATCTTCCTCCAGATGTGTTTGTCTTCATATTTCACCTCGTCTGTTAACAACCACTAGAAATAACAGAGCCACCCACCCCACCTCCTTCCTCAGCCACGGCCTGCTTCTCCAAACTGACAGCTTCATGGGAATAGACGTTCCCCTTAATTTTGTAAAATCTTCCTGATGAGTGGTTCACGTGGAAACCAGGAGACTCTTTCTCTCTCACAGTGTTGCTCAAATCTTCTCCCAGGGTGATAGCAAAACCAGAGCCGAGCACCAGTGCCCAGGTGGCTTAGTTTCCAGATGGTATTCTGCCAGGATTTCTGGCTACCCTCATCTCAGATCGGGTTTCCTATTCAGAGAAAACCATTTCATTGGGACCAGCTCTCTCTGGATTCATTGTTACTCCTCTCTTTTTATTAACACCATAGTCACCTCATGCTCTGCTCAAGTATTCATCTGCCTGCTTGAAATTCACAACGGTTGTCATTTCAAGTGTGAAGCAACATTTAGTTTCAACTGCTCAGCTCTCCTCCATATTTTATTCAAAGAACGATATAACTCTAAATGCCTTTTTAAGATTTGGGGATGATTTCCAGTTAGCTCATGACAGAGTAGTAGCGTTTATGAAATTGGGGACATTTAGAGTATTGGAGGCTGTTGTTTGGGGGGGGGTTGTTTGTTTGTTTTTAGTCTTTGTAAATCCCATGTCTCTGCCATTGCCTCCTCTTTGCAATGAATTCCAGTCTGGCCGGCTTTCCAAGATCTCACAACCATGAAGAGTTATGCATCTTAACTTCTTGAAGTCATTAGGATTTTGAACCTTACCTATCTGATAAAAGTAAAAGCGAAAATTGAAAGATGTGCATGACCATGTAATATATACTGTTTGTCTGACGAGTGTTACCAATTACTCAAAAAATCTTTGGCAATGACAAGATGACACCCTAAACCTCACCTCAAATGTTCACAGTAACAGGCACACCCATTAGCTCTTTCCATAATGCACTGATGTCAGAATGGCTGACAAAACCTCCACTCCCATGTTTAAAAGTGAGTTGTCCCCTAATGTGAGTCTTAGAATTAGCACAGCAGTTGAAAACGTAGGGAAATTCCATCAATGTGGCCGTAGAGTCTCATAATTCAGTCCTATCCTTATCCCACCACCTAAGGATATGAGAACCCGGTGGAATCACTGGGAATTCTTCAAAATCTAAGCAGAACGTAAAGGTTGTACACAAATCATGAAGACGTCCACTTAAACATACCCTTTTGGCAATAAGTCATTGAAAACATGTGGTGGAATTTTACATTCTGTGTAAAGTTCACTCAATCAATGAATGAGATTGAGAGGAAAAAAGTGCCTGTCTTCCAGGAATCAGGTTTCTACACAGCTGTTGAATAGTAGCAGCTTAATATTTCAGCACTGAATTTATTCAGTGTCACTCTCCCACATACATTTGTTTCTTCCCAGTTTCCCTTAAAGTCTGTTTGGATAGGAAAGGTTTGGTTTGGGGGTGTGTTTTTTTTTCCCCACTCCCAAGCACAAGATATGTTGGCAGCCTCATGACTTCACCAAACTGTTAGTTATCTCAGCGAACATTCCTCTGTCATAAAACACCAAAGTCATCAACTCCCACGAGACAAAGTGAATGTGGAATTCCTAAAATTAACTGCATTACCCCCACAAGAGCTGAGTAAAAATTATTCAAAATGCCTAGATGATATGGCTCTGCCCAACATGACAGTGGTGTTTTGAGGGGGTGAGGGAGAAGCAAAGTAAAAACCAGAATGTCTATTCCCTCTAAATCCCAAATATGGAAGACAGAGGATGAGAGAGAACAGGACAGGCGCTCTTGAGTGGATGGTCGTCACTCAGAAGTGGGAAGAAGTAAAAACTGCCTGAAACCAGGAAATGAAAACCAGAAACACCACTTATCTTAGTGGATATTTCCCTACATTCCCTGCCCTCGTAACTTCCTGTCCGTCTCCCAGTTCCACTTCCTGAGTCTAGTATCAAACTCCTCATTGAATCATTAAATAAAATTGTGGGGACAACATGACAAAGGTATATTGTTTCAACCCAATTCCCTAAGCATTTATTGAGCACCACCATGTGTCCTATTAACTGTGCTCGGCTCTTGGGGGGTGGGGTTGGGAAGGACTGTGTAGTGAGGAGCACAGATGTGACTGACAGACACCGGGAGAAATATTCCATGAACAAAGGGCTACGAGAGCAGAGGAGGCAGTGCTTCATTCGGCTACAGCCTTTCTAGAAATGAAGGTACCCAGACATTCACAATTCTGATTTTTATTTTTTTAAAGATTTTACTTATTTTTTTAGAGAGAATGAGCGTGAGCAGGGGGAGGGGCAGAGGAAGAGGGAGGGAGAGAATCTCAAGCAGACTGAGCTGAGAATGGAGCCTGAATCGGGGCTTGATCCTACCACCCTGAGATCATGACCTGAGCCAAAATCAAGAGTCAGGTGCCTTAACAAACTAAGCCACCCAGCCGCCCCCATAATTTTTAATATAAATAAATATTCTGGCATATGAGAGCATTCAGATCACACTGGTTATTTACTACAGATGGTTTATTTCCTGAAAGTTTGAATGCTTCCATCAATATTTAAAGACCTTGGAAAACTATTTGTAAAAATTGTCACTCAAAATGATATCAATATTTATCATTTACATAAAACAATAAAAATACAGTAGTGAAGTGTTTCAGCAGAGACCATATTCACATTCACTAACTTAGGTCAGTTATCTTACTTGTTGGTTGAGAGCGATTACCCTCAATAGCCCCTAAAAACGTAATTAACTGAAGCATACATTAGCATTACATGTGTTTGAACTTACAAAATAGTAATGAATTAAGAACTAGCAAATAATAGGTACAGTTCTGCAGATAGCTTTAAAAACTAGTTCAAAATTAAATAAGAACAGTGCCATAGTAGAATTCTATAAGAAGCATGTCAGTTAGTTAAGCATCCAACTCTTGGTTTCGACTCAGGTGATGATCTCAGGGTCATGAGATTGAGCCCCAAGTCGGGCTCTGTGCTCAGCGCAGAGTCTGCTTGAGATTTTTTTTTTCTGCCCCTCCGGCTCGTGCGTGCTCTTTCTCAAATAAATAAATATTTTTTTTTTAAAGATACATGCCGGGGCACCTGGGTGGCTCAGTCATTAAGCGTCTGCCTTTGGCTCAGGGCTATGATCCCGGCATTCTGGGATCAAGCCACACATCAGGCTCCTCTGCTGGGAGCCTGCTTCTTCCTCTCCCACTCCCCCTGCTTGTGTTCCCTCTCTCACTGGCTGTCTCTCTCTCTGTCAAATAAATAAATAAAATCTTTAAAAAAAAAAAAAAAAGATACATGCCAACACTGATAGCCAAACTCACATTCCGGGGGAAGATGCTCAAAAGGTTCTTTGAGTCTTTGACAACCAACATGCTGACCCTCCCAGACATTTAGTTCTCCCCTTTATTCCCCAATTCTTTCCTTCTTGCTTATAGGTCCCAGAGTTTTCAGGCAACAGATATTTCTGTATATTTATAAAATACTTCAGCCACATAACCACTAGTAGCAAGAGATTATATTTCTAGAATTTAGTATTTGGCAAATCCAAAGCGTAAAGTACAAGTATGTTCCTGTAATCTAATAGACTTTTTAAGAAGTGAATCTGAAATTATCATCATTATCTTCTCACTTAAGGAAAAGTAATTAAACAAACGGGAGGTATGGTTAATGAAAATTAAATAAAATTGAGGTACCTGATGTAGTTATTTAAAGCTCTTCAAGTTTCATCATTATGTCAATCGATTCTTTTGCCCAGATAAAACTTTTTTTTTTTTTAATTCTCAGGAGTAAAAATGGTTTAAAGAAGAGGAAGCTGACTAAGTAAGTTGTTTCTTATTATTGAAACATAATTGACCTATAACATTGTGTAAGTTTCAGGTATGCAATGTGTTGATTTAATATACTGTTATAATGCAGTATGATTCCCACCGTAGCATTTAGCCAACATCTCCATCCTGTCACATAGTTACTGTTTCTTTTTGTGGTGAAAACATTAAAGATTAGTCTTAGAAACTTTGAAGTATATAATACAGTAAGTTTTTCTCACTGTTCTTTTTTAAAATGTTTGATTTTAAAAAGTTCTTCACTTTGTCTATTAAAACAATTGCTGGTCTTCAAACAGAAGGGATGCTTAAGAAAGAGGCAAATGTAGGGACGCCTGGCTGGCTCAGTCGGAGAAGCGTGCGACTCTTGATCTCAGGGTCGTGAGTTCAAGCCCCATGTTGTGTGTAGAAATTACTTAAATAAATAAAATTTAAAAAAAAAGGCAAGTGTATATTTCAACAGCTAAACTATTATGTGTGGGTGTTTACCCATATGGGTGGCAGAGACCCACTAAGAAAGTGTATCCCAGAAAACAAGTGAGGAATAAGGAAAATTGTCATCATGTGAAAACTGAGAAAGAATGCATTGTTAGGAATTATAAAAGTCTTGTAGAAGGAGGTCTGCCATTCTAAATCAAGGAAACCTCTAATAGTTAGCTACGTCAAAGCCGTACAAAAACCTTTGCCATTTTATACTTGAAATGCTGTGCTTAGTGCAGGGAAAGGCTTTTACTCCATTTGATGTTATAATCAGTACTTTGAGAAATGCTGTCTCAGGAAATCTTTATAATAAATAGAAAAGAATAATTACTGTAGCTAGCCTATGGTTTCACTTATCTACTGAACTGCTAAGTCATAAGAATTAAGATTCTGATGGGCAAAAATTACCCATCAGTTGATTTCAAAAGCGTAATTAGAGTGTCACCTCCAGGCCGTTAGTTAAAACTCTGCATATAAAGAGTGGAACATTTTCCGTGCATAGAGTTCATCTTTGATATTTGCCTTGGATAAAATATTGGTGAATTAATAGGAAGCAATTAGGTGTTCCAGCCAAATCTGTGGCATTCACGCTAATGAAGTATATAATACCAAAGAATAGTTGATGCAGAATATTTCTCTTCAGCCTTGAGTGACATACAGATTTTTTTCGGGCACAGATAGATAAAAGAATAATTTTTTTCCTTAATCTGTTTCAAATCAGTGTGCGTTCCATTGGCATAGATCAACTGATGCAAGAGAGACAAGAGCAACTAAAACAGAAGAGAGGTAGTGTCACCTGGAAAGAATGATTTGACAGAAGCAGAAAGACTTTGTTGCCCAAAATTCTTGGTTGGGTTGTTAAGTGAGGTAGAGAGGCATAGACTCGAGCAGTAAGAAGACAGGGTCTCTGCACCAAAAGGGGAAACTATGGGGCTTTCTCCTCCCAAGACCCGACAGGGAGGAGGAGAAGCAGGACGTGGACGAAAGTCTGGGTAGAGTGTAGGTGTGGTAGGACCTGCCCACAAGCCATGTCACGTCACATCATATCACGTCGCATCACGTCACGTCACGTCAAACCAGCTTCCTCCTTCCTTCTTCTCGTTTTCTTTCTGGTCCTCCCTCCTTCTCTAAAAGCCATTTCCTGAGGGGCTTCCCTGCCCCACATTTCTATTTGCTTTCTCTTTACCCTCTTTCTTCCCCTCCCAAAGCCACCCCTCACCCCACACCATGTCCCCCTTAGCTTCCCTTTCCTGTCTGTACCTATTCTCATTTCACCCTCCTTTGCTCCACCTTCTCGTCTCTCTTTTTCCTCTAAACCTTTGTCCTCCTGATCTCTGCTCCGTCCCAGCTTGCTTTTGCTCCTCCTTACCATCCTCCTCCTCTCCCTGAGGTTCATGCTTCTGTTTCCTGGCCCTCCTCCTGTCTCTCTTTTCCTTTTGCTTTTCCTAACCCACAAATATTTTCTGGTTGCCTTCCCTATTCGTGCTTCCATTTGGGATGAAAGCTAGAATCGTTAAATCCAACCCTAAGGTCAATGCACTTCTCAAAGACAACGGCCAGAGAGGGCAGGTCTAATAGAGTTCATTCTAGGGTAGGAGCCCCAGGTTTAGCCATTCTTTTGGAAGGATAGCAAGTTTGAAGTGGGAACAGCTTTCAACCAGAAATCATCCTCCCAGGGTGCTGGTCAGCATTCTCCTGCCGAGTAGCTGCGTGATCTTGGACTATTCAGCTGACTCATTTAGCCTTGGCTGTCCCACGTGAAGCATGGGGCTGATGTTGCCCATGTCTAGTTAAGAGATTAACCGAGCAATATGGCCTGTGCAATTATAACATACGCACTGGGATGTGTTTTATGGATACAAGTCATTAACGCTATTGGGTGAAACCATTAGAATTCAAGTGTGTCTCTGGGAGGTGTAACGCCCTTTAAAATCTACTAAACTCTTAACATAATCTATCAGATTGGGTAATCAACAATGTTAAACAAATAACTACTAATAATACTATGTATTTGCTAATAGGACATAAGGCCACAGGTGAATGATATAAGCTGAGTAATTCGCATGAAGACTAAGGGAAAGGTCAGCTGTGTGGATCCTGCCAAAGTGGAAAGGCTTGGATTCGATGACAGAGCACAGCATCCTGCGGAAGCTTAGGGAGCAGGTTGGCATAGGTAAACTCGGGGAGGATAAGCGGCTACAGAAAACTGTAGGAAGCAAAATATAATTCTTATTCACGAAAAGAAGAAGGAAAGAGGGGAGAACTTCAGCGATAGACACAGACACATAAGCTCAGAAGCCTTACTTGGTTGTACCGTTGAGCCTTTTTGATATTTTTATAGATACACAGGCCTCTAAACATGGCTTTCTAGGAAGGAGGCTCTAGAAGCTTTCTGGATATGTGCTTCCTCGCACCCTGCCTCTGCTCTGAGGAGACAATGTAGCTAGCAATACAGTGCCTTATACTTGGAAAGCTGCTTAAACTTACAAGGTTCTTTAATATACCATGGGTCAACCTTGGAAGGTAAGTATGACCACAGTATTTTATAGATGAGAATGTGAATCTCACAAGAGTCAGGCAAATTTTCCATGATCACATGGTCAATAAAATAAAACCGAATCTCAGTTCTTCAGACTCTAATCCTTTGTTCTTCCCCATATATCAGCGTTTTCTAGAAACAACATAAATACTATGTATATAAGTGTGTGTGTATATATGTATATTATATATATGTTTTGTTGCTAGAGTATATATATATTATATATAATATATAATAAGTAAATATATATATGTATATACATATATATATATTATTGCTAGAGTAAGAGCCAATTGAAAATCTAGAGATCTCTCCCATCACAAAGAAGTATAATTTCTAAGCCCCTCTTTTTAATCACAACCTATTAGGGACTGATAACTTCAACAACAGCAACAAAAGATGAGTGCTAACCTTGGAGCAGTAAAGCTTCTCTTTTTTCCGAGAAAATCGTCCATGTTTGAAAAGTATGACATTAAACAGTATAGATACCTGTCAACCAGATTTTTAAAACCTACACTTCTTTGTGTTTGGTAAAGCCCAGTTCAGCTGGATGACTTTGACGCCTACATCAAGGATATGGCCAAAGACTCTGACTATAAATTTTCTCTTCAATTTGAGGTGAGTGGATCAGGTATTTCGCACCTCCTATGGTGGATGAGGCATGGGGCCTGGCCGGTCAGGACGGGCGCCCTTTCCCTGCTCACCGGGCAGGACTTGCGATACGTTCATAATGGGCAGCACGGTAACTGTGCCGGGCGTGTCTCTTCCGCTGATGAAAGTGAGGGCATCCTTTGCAGGTCAGGGCTAGGCATCCCGGTGGAAAAGAGAGAACAAACGTGGTAGTGGGGTGAGCAAACACAGTCCTACGAGAAACCATCACTGAACACCAGTGCAATCGGGTGTGCGGGGAAAAGCAAGGTGAGGATTTAGGTGGGAAACAGAATTTCCCTTTCAGGGAATTTTTAGTGCGTCCTTTATGTCACGGAGGCCACAGTAAGGGTAGGTGAGCCAGTGGGTGAGACGGAACCCCCCTTTGTCTTCTGGACAGAGAAGAGCCTGTGGGGCAGGGGGAGGTCTTAAAGCTATAGGACCCCTGGCATTCTGCTTGATAATTCCTTGTGAGGTTTCCTTTGCTCTTGGGGGAAATTAGGGAGTTATACATGGTTCACATGGAAAAAGAAAAACAAATGGCAACACCTCCTTTCTCTGAAGCAAGGGTATTCTTTGAGTCCACGACCACGCATCCGAGGAGATGGAAAGGAGTCAGCCTCGGATCTCAGCGGTGTGAGGGGTATAACCGGTCCTTGGGGTTTCTTCCCGTGTATTTCACAGCTCAGGACAGTCTGGGCGGCCTCATCCTTCAGGTTCTTACAGCAAGGCTTGGGTGGGCCGTGATTCAAGGAGACCAGGGAAAAGAAAGAAATCAAGTGACTTTTCTAAATACGGCAGTGTTTTCTTAAAGGTCTTAGGTGTTCTTTCGTGTGAAATACCAGGCTGTCGCAGGTAGCTGCTTTGCCCTGGTTTTTCGTATTTATTCTTTCCCCTCCTCGGCTGAGGACATCTTAGGTCTGCAAGCAGCAGCAGGAGTCCTGGTGTGGATACAGTGCGAGGGAATTTAGGGATGATTACCAAATACAAAGCCCCCTAACTACCACCTGTGTCATCAGAAATTCCACACCGAGCCCGGCTCAGTTATCCATTGCACGCGAGTGTGCAAGAAGTTGTGGGTGCTACACCAAACACTACATCTCAGAGAATAGAACTTTCGTGTGAGCTGGAGATCTATGACAAAGATGGCATTTCAGAAAAAAAAAAAAAAGAGATTTTCTTTAAGAACACATATGCCAAACTCGGGAAAAAAATAAATGTCTGGATAATTCTGATAACGGTGATGAAAATTATGATGTATGTACACTTTCAAATTCATTGAAGCCTCCAGCTCTTCACCCCTACACGACAATGTGACCTTGGTGACACAGCTAGCATCACTGCCCTCGCTGGGAGGGTTGGGAGTACCTCCCAGCTTATGCCATCAAGCCCCAGTGTGATTATTACTGTGCTCCTATCGTGCACCATCAAAGAAAATTCAATGAGCCATTTTTTGGTAAAAAGAAAAGATGATTTTAATGGTGAATGACACATCATTCAGACTAATTAGACCAAAGAAAGAGGGCATTTTTCAAAGGGTGCTGAGATATCTCATCTAATCAAAGGAATCATATAATCAGAGCTAAACCAGAGGGAGGAAAGGGAACAGCTCAGTCTCAGGAATGATTGGAACCAGGGGCCACACCCCTGCAGAGACCTGCTTTTTTTTTTTTTTTCCATTTCTACTTCTCTCTCTGTCATGGCCTCTCTCTCTTTCTCTGCAAACCAACCTCTTTCTCACAGTGGAAAACAAAACCACCCACAACCCCTGAGCATCACATCCGAGAATTTTCAGTTTCCAAAGGGAACTGTTGACTCTCCTTCTTATTCAGAGTTTAAAAATTAACAGGAGAGAATACTGATTGGCTGGCCTGGGTTGTGATGTCCTCTCAAGCCAACTGCAGCCTGAGAGGTCAGAGTCAAGTAGGAACTGGACAGCTCTTACTGGAACCACTTGGCTAAACCAATGGGGGGCACTGTTCCCCAAAAAAGGAAGGACATTGGAGAACCAAACAATAAATGGTTAGATCCTAGCTTCAGATGCTTCAAAAATGTGAAAAGTAGAATAATAAATTCTGTGTGCTAAATGTTTAATTTATACCATGCTGAGAGCTTTTATACATTCAATATATAAATGAACACATTCAGGCTTATTCCATAAGAATTATAAAGGAGGTAGGAATGTACTAAAGTGGGAATCCAAACCCCTTCATTCTCACAACCATTTTGCCATTAATTAATATTAAAAAAAGCCACAATTTCTCATCCCCTCAATTTGTTCATCCATTCAATGAGTAGGCTGAACTAAATCAGTGGTTCTCAACTGGGCTAGTACAGGCAGTCCCCCAGGGAGAGTTTGTGTAGGAGTATTTTTGGTTCTCATAATGCCTTGGGAAGAAGCTACTAGTGGTATTCAATGGAGAAAGGGACAAGGATGATAAATGTTCTGCAATGAGTGGGACAGTCCTGCACAACAAAGAATTGTCCCAGGCAAATAGTATTCCGTTGAGAGACACTGGACTAAATGTGGGACAAGAGTACATCCAAGCTTTCTAACTCATGTGTATTAGAATTCTCCAGAGAAACAGACCAATAGGAAATATATACATTTATACATAGATAAACACTAATAAAATATAATATAGTAATATAATTCATCCATAAGTTGATTACATTATGTATTTCTTATACAATTATAGAGTTCTTATGTATTATAATATGTATATCCTATATACAATAATACAATAGAAGAAATATATGAGTCCTATTTTAAGGAACGGGCTCACACAGTCATGGGAGCTCACAAGTCTGAAAACCGCAGGGCAGGTTGTGGACCCAGGGAAGAATTGATATTGCTGCTCAATCCAAAAGCTGTGAGGAAGCAGAATTTCCTCCTCCTCAGGGCACCTCAGTCTTTTCTCTTAGGGTCTTCACCTGATGGATGAGGCCCACCCATGTTATGGAGAGCAATCTGCTTTCTCAAAGCCTATGGATTTCAATGTAATATCACACCTAAAAAAATACCTTCTTGCAACATCTAGACTGATGTTTGACCAAGCACCGTCTAGCCTGGCCAAGCTGACACATAAAATTACCCATCACACCATGAGTGGAAGGAGTGTTTAGTATCTTTATTTATTCTGAAGCTTTTCTTCATCTGTTTTTGTTCTTAGAACGTTGTTGATCCTATAGGTAATTTATTGGGTGCCGAGTCCTCCTATTGTGTCCCTGCTCTGGTGAGAAAATACAAATTCTTCTCCAGCAGTTTGCTTTAAGTCACAGGCTCAGGCTGTATTTTTTTGAGCTAACATTTGCCCAAGCAGTGACCCTGACTCACTTCCTTTTTCGTTCATCAGCCCTCAGGCACCGCCAGCCTCCACCCCCCATACCTGGTTTTGGGATGTATATCAGACCTGTCACATGGCAGCCATCAAATTTTCCTGAAATTGGTAATTAATCAAAACTTGAAGGGGAAAAAAAAAGGTTTCCTGTTCTAATAAGAACCCAAGAGGGTATTAGGATGGCCAGATCAGCTGGTCTGGCTGAATTCAGTAGCTGAACAGTTGTTTGTTCTGTTTGTATGAATGCTTAATACTTGTATTCATTCGGATACTGACATTGAAAGATCACACTCATACTGAGAAATTACATCATTTATAAGCATTATGCAAATTGAAACTAATGTCTGGGTTTACATATATTACCAATACAGCTATAAGTCATACATGAAGCTATATGACTTGCTAATTTGCACTCACTAAATACATTCCTTTTTCACTCTGCATCTGATTTTGGATCTGCTGGAAAGATTGATTATCCTTCTGATGAAAATGTGCATCTTTTCTTAAGGAGGTTTGGGACTCAGGGATTAGATTCAGTTCCTCATTTCGTATGTCTCATATGGAAAGGTTTTGAAGAGCCAGACTTTAGAGCTCAAAATTGGAGAGCCCATGAGACATACCATATATTGCTCATTCTGCCATTAATTTCTGTGTTTTGTATTTGTTTGATCAAGATGCTAGCGAAAGCCCTTGCCATCTTTGTTCAGAAATGTGGTTGCAAAGGCCAAAACAAACTGCATTCCTTGCCACATAGTTCATGAGAGATGAGCCTTGATTTCTGCTGGCAGCTCCCATTGGCAGCTCTTTTAACCCACGTTCTGGTCCAGTTCCCTGGAGACCTACCTGCAGCCATTGTGGAAATAAGTCACCTGGAACCCTCTCCAGCAGTGCTTACTCCAGGGGTCTTGCTTGGCTCCCAGACCTGAGTTTTCCCTCTTCTTGTTCCTAATCTTCTAGTTTTGGTCTCTGTTTCCAGGTGCCTATACTAGCAATCTGTCCAGCAGCTGGAGTGTTGCCCCTAAACCCCAACCTAGTGCCCAGGGCCCTGCCAGCTACTGCTAGACTCTCCCGAGGTTGGCAGCCTTCTCCTCCGGTCCTCCATCACCTCCCCAAGATGCCCATTACTACTCCACCCCATTCTTCCTTTAGAGTACCTGCCCTGGGTTAAATTGTGTCCCCCAAAAGATATGTTGAAGCCCTAAGCACTCAGTTCCTCAGAATATGACCTTATTTGGAAACAGGGTCATTGCAGATGTAATTAGTTGAGATGAGATCATACTGGAGGGGTGTGGGCTCTTAGTCTGATTGGTGTCCCTATGGAAACACAGCTGTGTGAAGACACAGAGATGAGCAGGGAGAAGGCCATGTGGTGACAAAGGCAGAGATTGGAGTTATAGAGCTGCAAGTAGGGGAATAGCAAAGGTTGCCAGCAAACCATCAGACACTAGGAAGAGGCGGGAAGGATGTCCTAATATTCCTCTATAAATGACAGAGGTGAGAGAGGTCAGAAGTCCCTGCTAACACCTTGACCTCAGATCTACAGCCCCCAGAACTATAAGACAATGAATTTCTGTTGTTCTGAGCCACCCGGCTTGTGGTGCTGTTATGGTGGCCCTCAGAAATGAGATCAGAGCCTCACTAAGCACCTTGTTCTAAATCCCGTCTCCTTGTGTGTTTACCTGAAAATGAGGCAGACCTTGCCCAATTCCACCGAGCCTTGTACTTGCCCCAGATGGTACCACCGCTGTCAGCACCACTGGTGACGTCGTGACTCCTCACTTGTTCGAGGCTAGTCATCGAACTCACCTGACTCTGATGTCCCACCCGTCCCAAAGCAAATGCCAAATACTTAGCACCTGCTGCCATTGTTACAGACTCTAGAGCCAGAATAGAGTTTTCGCTCTTCTCAGAAGGTGACTGTGCATGCTACGGGCTGCATGCGTCCTCCCGAAATGGATATGTTGACGAGATGGAGGCTTGGGAAGGTAAGTAGGGTGAGGCAAGAAAGATCATGTGAGCACACAGCAAGACGATGGTCACGTGCAGGCCAAGAGAAGCCCCAGAATGAAGTCTAGCTTGTCAGCACCTTGACCTTGGACTGCCCAGCCTCCAGACTGTGAGAAATACATTTCCATTGTCCAAACCACCCAGTCTGTGGTGTTTTGCAATGGCAGCCTGAACAGACTGATGCAGTGCATACGTTTGTGCTTTGCTTTCCCCGACTTGTGTGCTTCGAACACAGCCAACCCAACGTAGACTCATTGGGCTTTAGTGACTATATTAGTTTCCTGGGGCTGCCGAAACAAATTACCACAGTCTTGGTCACTTAAAACAACAGAAATTAATTCTCACAGAATTCTAGAGGCTGGAAGTCCAAAATCAAAGTGTTACCGGGGCCATGTTTCCTTTGAAGGCATCAGGGGAGAATCCTTCTTTTCTCCTTCCGGCTTCTGGAAGCTCCACATGCTCCTGGCGTACATCTGCAGGACTCCAATCTATGTCTCCGTCTTTCTATGGCCTTCTCTTGTCTCTCTTAGAAGGACACTTGTTCTTAGATACAGGACCCACCTAGATAATACAGAATAATCTCATCTTATGATCCTTAACTTAATTACATCTGCAAAGCCTCTTTCTTAATAAGGCCACATTCATAGGTTCTGGGGGCCAGAATGGGACACATCTTTTGGGGGAGCCACCACTCAACCCACTGTGCTTGACTACATGGCCCAGGAAAAAACACACGCGGTGATAAATCATAACAGAAACAAAACTGGCAAATCAAAATTCAAAAATGATTTATGCCGGTTTCAGGCCATCCCCTCATCCTTTGCCTTTATGAAGATATAAGCCTGCGGAGTTTCCATATGGTTGGAAAGAGAATAACTGCAAAGCTACTGAACTGGAAACTTAATATTTGATTTTCCACTTAGCGACAGGCTAAATTACAAAAGATTGCGAAGCATTTTGTGTACGCCTGCTGTTCCCACTCCGCCGCGGTTCAGCCTCGGCAGTCTACACTTACAGTGTTCAGCCAATTAAACCTCTCTTATCAACTAGGGCATTTACGGCAGGGAGGCAACTCACAATTCAAGTTCTATCAGTTAGCCAGCTTCAATATGTGCTCTGGCTCCCAGCTCCAATCTGTTCCCACACCTTTCTTTCGCCACCGAGGCCTCTTCCCATGGCTCATCAGTCTGTCCTCAAAGCAGGGGATTTTCGGGGAAGGTTGTTGGTCTGTTCGTGCAAATGGCAGAGGAGGGAGACGTTAGGCGTCCAGACAAAGCCAAACAAAGAATCCGAACAGAAGCATTTTGCCACCGTTACCAGTAGTGCCGTATTCATATTTGTGGAGTGTCATCGTTCCCTTGGAAAGTCACAAACGTGACCGAAGGATGGAAATGTTGGTAGCCTTATCTTACAGATAACTGAACTGATGTCACCAAGTTGAACTACGTTTCCGAGACCCTACAGTCTCTGAGTGGTGCACCAGAGGAAGCCAGAGGTTTTGACCAGCCACCTCTAAAGACACTCTCTAAGAGGAGGGTGACTTCCAAACCATGTTACGCAATGGGAGCGTCGTTTAAACTAGCTTCTAGCTGCCAAGAGGAACTAACCTAAAAATAGCTGAGGTTTGCTAAAAGTAAATTTTGTTACTTATAAGAAACAATAAAGTCAGTCTTTGAAAACCCTTTAAAACGGAAAAACCGCTTATAAATGACAGTGACACGCTTCTGGTTAAAGGCATTTAGCAAGCAAGGATTTTTTCTGAGACAGAAAAAGTCCCTTTGTGAATTGAGGATCAAAGTCAGCATAGCTTGTCTTTAAGGTTGGCTTCAACTTGGGCCCCAGAGCTCGGGATTTCGTGATCTTAAAAAGCCCCAAGTGTTGCAGAATGAAAGGAGGGAAGAGATCTGAGTGATTCAGGTCGGTCCATCCGTGTGGACCGCAGCTTTGCATGCCAGTACCAGTGAGCACATTAAGCTGTCAAGAAACTTCTATGTGGAAACAACAGAAGACCCAAGAACTTGGTCTCTCTAATGCATATGCTTTGCAAAGAACACTTAAATCAGGACAGAAAGGCCATGATAGAGATATGCCTGTTCAGTCTCTCAAAACATCACCAATGTTTCCATCCCCCTTCAAAAGTCTTTCAAAGACGCTCCCAAACTCTTCCCCCAGGTATGTATTCCTCTCGCTTATGAATCTTTGGAGGAAAAAATGGGAGGACTTATGAAAAGTAAATGTGTATGCAACATTAACATCTTATCTGAGTAACAAAAATTACAGCAAGTGGTTTCTCTACCGCCTCAGTGAAGTCTCACAGAGAAGTGCATACCATATAGATAATTCCATTTGTAGATGGTTGTATGTGCTGTTTGCTAATATTCCCTTGAACTTTGTGCAGGAACATAACCAGATCTGCTGCGTTGGTCGTGCACTGCCCAACTCCAGGGAGCTATTCACATCGACCACAGCATCAACGATGCCTCCTGGGAAATCCAGGTGGCCTGACCATACCTGCTTGTTTCCTATAAGACACATGAGATGAATGCTTAGAAGCCCCCCTGGCCCATCACATAATCTTGTTGAAATGTGATGGTTGTCTGTTTACATAAAAATTCCCCTACCAATGCACATTCTGGTTATAAGATTTATAGCAGTGCTGATAGGCACATGCAGACAGATATTTGGTTGTTCCTATTTTCACTGAAAGGTTTGCCTACCTGCTACTGATTCATCCTTACTGTCCAATTTATTACCAGATATTTAGTGCCTGTAGATCTTCTTGTAACACAGGGAATATTCCGTACTTGTTTCTCATTCTTTTACTACTTTCACCTGTAGGAGAAATATCTACATTTCCCCATAGAATAGACATGTTTACACATATTGCATACATTTCAGTTAACATATACCTCCAAAAATCTGAAATGTGTCTCTGTTTTCAAATTTTCCATACCTTGGGTGATACACATAATTCTTACCTTCTCCATGGGGTCACTAAGCTGTTCAGGGTAGTTATGTATTATATTAGCCCTATTCCTGCAGTAATGCTATAGAAGCATCCTATTGGGTAAATCTCAAAATCTCAGTGATCCACAACATTTATTTATTTTCCTCTCTCAAGGGTCTGTAGGACAGTGGGCAGGTCTGCTTCAGGCAGTGGGGCAGAGTCAGGTCTGCTCCAAGCATCTCCTCATTCTGGGGCCAGCAGCTTCCCTCGGCATGTTTTTCTCGTGGCAGAGGGCGGTAGCACAGGAGGGAAAACCAAACTGAGCACGCACACGTAAAGCTGATCGGAATGATTGCTACCCAAGTTCATTGGCCAAAGCAAGTTGATGACAGTGGAGTGGAGAATAACCCTCTGTCCCAAAAGGGTGTGACTGGAACATCATGTGGAAGAGGGGGTGTGAAATTCTATTACAGACAGGGAGTGAGGAATAATCCAATGTGAATACAATAAGCCACCGTGAACAATAATCCAATCCACACCAAGTACCGAAATCTCAACTCTCTTCTCTGTCATTTACAGGAGTTGAAATTGATTGGACTGGACATTCCACACTTTGCAGCAGACCTTCCACTGAACCGATGTAAAAATCGCTACACAAACATCCTACCATGTAAGATTGTCACCAGAGCCTGTCCTATTCACGTCTCTCAAAGGTTGATGGACTGTTACTGCAGATTCATCAGTTTCACCAATCTCTGGCTAAGCCCAGCTGTGGTCTGGAACCTCAAGGCCATCTCTGCAATTGCATTGATCCCATTCATGCTTTGATGTTATTACATCCCATCCTATGTAGGAATATTGAATTTCTTTGCTTTCAACTGAATTGTGTCTGATGATCAGGAAAAACTGACCATTTGGCTCTTCGGAGATCAGAAATCTTAGCCAAATTAGGATAAGATCATCCGAGCTCTCATAAACTATTTTCGGTCAACTCCCTGACAAGGGAAGGAGTGCAATGTACTAAAATGCCTCCTCTTTCTTACTTCTGGCAGGTTCTCTCGTTGCTTAGCATTTGGTAATAAAAGCAACATTCAAGAAAAAAAGTAATATGAAGCACTTACCAGACAAATAAAATACATTCTAATATAGATTTAACTTTCTTCTCTGCTACACTGGGTAGACGTGGGGGGATTGCTGGGAGAAATGGAGAAGTGGGAGGAGGGGAGCTGAAAAGCTCTAGAAGGACTCTCTTGATCGGCCTTCTTGATAAAATTACATGGTGTCATCTTTAGAACACTTTATCTGTACGCATTCCAGAATGTACTTTTCTCATCTGAAGTCTGTTTACACAAAGCCCGCGCAACTCCACCTTCCCTAGGTTTCCCAAAGGTAATGGATTTTCATGGGTTTAGGCTACATCCTCTAGCCTTCCATACAACCTACCAGATATTTTAGTTCCTCTAAATATCCTGCACAATGTCCCCACAACCTGGAGACAAGGACAGAGGAGCTGATGGGGAGGAAACAGTGATTGAGATGTGTTTCTGTATTTATTTAAACAAGAAACTAAGATGGAGGTGTGGCTGAGATATCAGGCTAAAATAAACCTGACCTACTCTGTCACGGGCTGATCTGAGTTATTATTTGGATAAAGAAGGTCAAGACAATTCTTTCTGCTCACATTTTTAATATTTCTTTTCTTCTTGTTCTTCACAGATGACTTTAGCCGAGTGAGATTAGTCTCCATGAATGAAGAGGAAGGTACAGACTATATCAATGCCAACTACATTCCTGTAAGTAAAAGACAATACAACATTTTTTAAAACCGGGCATCCAAATTCTAGCTCAGCCAGAGAGGACGATTCCAACAGTTGTAAAGAAAGCCATTCTCTACCTGGCCACCCGACTCTCAGGAACAGTTCCCATCAGTCCTCTTCAGAATAACGAATGGCGAGGGGCGGGGGCCAGGGGAGCCTGTAGATGAGTAATGTTCGGATTTCTCTGTTAAGATCTGGTGAAAGTAAATAATTACACTAAAGACCATTTTTCTCGCATTTAAACTTCAGTTTTGGTAACCCACCTCAAAGGGTTCCACCTGAGCCCCTGTGCCTTAAAAATAGTGACTGTTCTCACAAAAAAGGTGTGAGCACGAGGCTTACCATCACGCAGACCGATGCGGGTCCGTTACTCTGATTACCTCTTTGATGAACAAGGGAGAGAACACAACTCAGGTGTGTGGTCCTTTGCCAGGCTTATCCCCCGGAAATTCTCAGGTTTTCCTCCTTCGTGTGGAACAGCATTTGGTGTGCACAGTGGCTCCTTAGGTGACAACTTTGTCACTTTGTCTTTCAGGGATACAACTCACCCCAGGAGTATATTGCCACACAGGGGCCACTGCCTGAGACCAGAAATGACTTTTGGAAGATGGTTCTACAACAGAAGTCCCAGATTATTGTCATGCTCACGCAGTGTAATGAGAAAAGAAGGGTAAGTGCCTAAGGGGGCTGTCCCCACTGGCAGCACAACCTGTACCAGCCGTGGCCACGGCTTGAGGGCTGAGTACCAGAAACTTCCGCTTGCTTCATTTTTCATCCTCACGATAGTACGTTACTGTTCTTCAGAGGCAAGGACTTCTGTGTTCCCTAAGTGAGCACAGACTCTCTTCCACAGCCTGTTTGGTTTAAAAGGTTGTGCCATTGTCCCCTCAGGTGAAATGTGACCATTACTGGCCGTTCACGGAAGAACCCATAGCTTACGGAGACATCACCGTGGAGATGATCTCGGAGGAAGAGCGGGATGACTGGGCCTGCAGACACTTCCGGATCAACTATGTAAGTCACGACGCGCACGTTCAGGGGCTGTCCCCGTGCTGAGGGGACACCCACGTGTCAGAGGCCGACCACCATCACGTCAGACTGTGAGCTCTTCGGCCTTTGCAACACTGCTTTCTTCAAGAGCTAAATCCCACTCCGAACGTATTTATTTCCAACTTCATCAACAGTGGTGTGGATGAAATGGTTGGCCTGGAGAGCCCGAGGAGATGGGACGAAAGGTCCTCACGGTTCCATCTCAGATTAGCCCAGGGCCATGGGAGACACGGGGAGTCACTGCTCACCAGTTAGGACTGACGAGAGAAGTTCTCATTGCTTATACTAAATTCCATGTGAGAACAGCGAGGATATATAAGATACACTTAAACTTTAAACACTTAGACCATAGTTCAGTAGTTTGGGTTTGGTTTTGTTTGGCTTTTTGCCTTATCTTTGTTCTGGTTTGGTTTTTATTATGTCAAAGGTACTTCTAGGCCTTTTTTACCAGGGTTCCATACCTCTTTGAAATGCTATTGATCTCTGAATATTAGCGTGTCAGAAAAAGTCTGCTTTTCCTGGGCCTGCTACCTCTCGGATGATCAGCTTTGGAGCTTATGCTGAATGTAATGTGCTGCTCAGGGGCCGACATCAGCCAGTCACCCTGCTGCCTTCTTCACACACCACAGTTCCAGAGAAGAGGAGGGCGTTTTTCCTGTAGTCACTTGAACATGCTGTCTGTTGAGGCATTGAATGGGAAAACCCCCACTGCAATGTTCTCTGCTTAGAAACAGCACTTCCTAACTGTGTAGGTCAGGGGATGGTAGACCGAGCTGTGGACCAATGGACCACTGCTTGTTTTGTAAAGCCTGTGAGCCAAGAATGAGTTTAAATTTTTAAATGGGTGAAAAAAATCAAACGAAAAATAGTTCACACGAAATATGGAAATGATTTGAAATTCACATTTCAGTGTCCACAAATACCATTTATTGAGACAGAGCCGCACATTTGCTTACGTACGTATCAAGCTTGTACCTACCAAGCTCCATCAAGCTTGAGTAGTTGCAACAGAGACCATATGCCCCCTAACCCCGAAACTACTTACTGTCTGCCCTTCACAGAAAATGTTTGCTGACCCTTAATATGGACAATGGAAACAAAGATTGTCCATATCAATACAGCATAAGTACTCATTAACTCATCATTTATTGATATTTGCAAGTTTAATCACTTCTTAACTACTGGTAGTTAACACTGGCTTTTGCTAAAAGGGGAATTCAGGCAAATCCGTAGCAGACTGTTGTTCCCGCTGCTGTTCCATTTTTTTTTTTTTTTTGAAATGGCCATCTCCTCCTGTTCCACAAACACTTCCCACTCAGAGTTTCAACTCAAAGGTCACCTCCTTTGTTAAGCCTTCCCTGGTCTCAAGACACCTTTATTTCTTGCCCCTCTGCTCTAGTCTCGCCCGGATTATTCTATCACAGGACAACAGAGGTGGTTATAATCGTCTCTCTTCATGTCCTCCTCCCCAGTGTGCTGTGAGATTGGGAAGCAAGTACTCTGTTTTAAGAAGCTTTGTAATCCCAACCGTTAGCCACTTACAAAATCTTTGAGGAATGAATAAATGAGTGAATGAACGAATGATTTCAAAAATAATAAAACACTTGGAAAGCATCACAGACGTTCCTCAGAGAAAATATTTGACAATCTGAATGCCATTTGAATCCTGCTTTGTTTCTTGGCTATTTCAGCCAGAAAGCCAGTGTAAACTACTGGGCAAATGTAAAACAAGTAATTCCCTGGTTTGCATTCAGGACAAAATACAAAATAGGGCCTGTTCCCATGGCTGTTTCCTTGACAGAGAGGGGTCACATAGATCACTGTCTGGTCAGTACTATGCTTCTTGTCCTTGGTCTTAAACGATGACTTACCTTTCAACGATAATCGTGTCAAGGGCTTGAAACACTGAAATAAAACATTGAATAACAGTGTTTTCCGGTAAGATGTGGCTACGGTAGTTACAAGCTTTCGGTCCTAGAGTGCCCCCTTTTGGCCATAAACACAGAATCTAAATTTTATGCTTCCTGAATGAAGGTTATGTTGCAGAACATTGTGCTATGCCAGTGGGTATGTTTTTCTATTTGTTTCGATTTTTGTTCACACTCATCTTTAGTCCCTCCATATCGATATATGGGAGCTTTCAGAGTACAACCAGATAAAAGTCCATGAATGAGGAAATCAGGGTAAGAGAAATTTTGGAATGGCTAAGACGTAACAAGAATGGTTCTTTCATTCAACAAGAAAGGAGGAAAATGACCATAACACACAATTTGTCCCTTTCCAGGGCTTGAAAACTTGGCCTGAATTAAGAACTGGAGACTAAAACCAGCAAAAATGGGTTTGTTCCCATTGATGTGGGCCTTGTTATTCGGCTGGCAGGGATCTCCCTGATTCTAAGAACCCTGTCTTGCAGCTATAGAGAGACTCATGACAATTTAAGTGTTTCCTAGTTTTGAACCACCTTACATATTTTAATTGGATACATTTTCAGATTAATTATATATATATGCCTATATATATATCCAACATATATAGGCCTATATATATAGGCATATACATACACACACAGACATATTGCCTACAATGTACAAGTCTTTGCAAAAAGCCTGTAATCAGCCTTTGAAAAGATCTAACATTTTTTTGTGAGCTTTTCTGGGCAACCAAAGGTGTCTAGTGATTGAGTGTGCTTAAAATCCTCATGGCGCTGAGTAACGGAGTCATTCTGCACAATTCATTATGCTCGGATACTGCCTTGCCATGCCTCCTGAAAACAGCAGTGAGAGGGGCCAGCATCTTTGCAGACTTTCGCACCCATGCTCTGTGTGTCTAAGAAAGAGCCTTTGAAGACAGTGAGGGAGGCACCACCTGCGGCTGGGGACGGATAACCTTAAGTGCCCAGGGGACAGGGGCTCCAGTTCAAGTGCTGATTTATTTGTGTTTACACAGATCTTATTACATATTTATGTATATGCTTTATTTATGCATTACTTAGATTTATACAAATTTTACTCCACCCGAGACCACTGGCCCTTTGGAATTCATTTCTCTTGAATACCTGATCCTAACTTTCGTTTCATAACCAGGCCAGATTCTTCCAAATTATGATACAGTATCCCATTCACCAAGTGGATTCTAGGCTCATAGCAAGCTTGAGGGAAGGGGGATGAAACAGATCTTTGTGAGGCCTAGATTTGGAATATTTCTGACAGTTGATGATAAGAACAGAATAAATCGTTATGCTTACAAATTAGTAGAGACTAAAAAGAGTGAGTCTTGGGGCGCCTGGGTTAAGTGTCCAACGCTTGGTTTTGGTTCAGGTGATGACCTCAGGGCTGTGAGATGGAGCCCCTCGTGGAGCTCTGTGCTCAGTGCAACGTCTGCTTAAGACTCTCTCTCCCTCTCCCTGCATTCCCTCTCACTCTCAAATATATAAATCTTAAAAAAAAAAAAAAAAAGGAAGAAAAGAAAAAAGAAAAAAGGAAAAGAAAAGAAAAAGAGTGAATCTTGAAGGCCCACACCCTAACTGATAATTACTCAGTTCAGAGGGGACAAGAATACATTTGACATATGGGTTAATATGAATAAGATAAAT
This sequence comes from Ursus americanus, assembly GCF_024610735.1. Taxonomy (NCBI): domain Eukaryota; kingdom Metazoa; phylum Chordata; class Mammalia; order Carnivora; family Ursidae; genus Ursus; species Ursus americanus. The sequence goes on from NC_142151.1 coordinate 15,992,887, forward strand.
ATACAAAACATACCGACCCCCTGGGATTCCCAGAACCAGCCATACACCTGCATGGAGCTGGGTGGGAGAGAGTAGTGGTAGCCAGGGAGTGGCGATGGTCGCATCTACCAGGTCCCACCCTTCATGGACATGAGCACACTGAATCCTCACAACCCCCTTGTGGTGGGTTATTTCATCCCATAACCTCTAAAAGGGCTCATTCTAGGTATGAGAAAACGTGTTCAGCAAGTTTGTCTTGGGTCAGAGCACAAGACAGGGACTGTCCTAGTGGTGAGTTTTTGAAAGTGTAATCTTGGGTAAAATCTCTAAGGGAACAAGGGAAGCAGGATAGAACAGGGCAGGGAAGGAGCTACACACCGCTGTGGGTTCTGCGGAATTCTGGCCTCAGCTGGGTCCCACGGAGACGGCCGGGGCAGTGAATGACACCGTGCTGTTAGCTGTGCCCCCCTGATGTAAGGGGCAGCCATTTTATACTCCAGTATCCGTCATTCCTTAGCTGTGGACCGCCCTCATTAGGAGAACACATCCTGTCGGGCACTCTCCAGCAAGGCCGTTCCCTTTGTGGAGGACAGCCAGGAGGAGGACACAGCCATATGCTGTTAGCAGCAGCTGGAAAAGGGGTGCATCAGCCTGACAAAGAGGACCCGGGGGGTGGGGCACCAAGAGCACCTTCCACCGGATTCCTGGGCCAATGCTGATGCACTTGCCAAACGGCCAAGCCAGGAGGCACACCCTGACCTGCTTGACCTCTTATCTCTACAAAGGCATGGATTCACCTACTTATCTTACTCTTTGAAGTTTTATACAATCAGTATTTTTTTTTTCAGGGCCCGCTTTGGGCCAAACACCATCCTTGGAGCTGGAAAGGGAAGGGGACCGGCCAGGAGGGGAATGTGGCTTGAACGTCTTAGGCCATTAACCTGTGAGCTGCTGTGGAGGCCTAGTCCACCTGGCCGGCGCACTGAGACATTCACGCCTGTGTTGGCTTTTTCTCCTAAAGGCTGATGAGATGCAGGACGTGATGCATTTCAACTACACTGCGTGGCCTGATCACGGGGTGCCCACAGCAAATGCTGCGGAGAGCATCCTGCAGTTTGTGCACGTGGTTCGACAGCAAGCAACCAAGAGCAAAGGCCCCATGATCGTGCACTGCAGGTAACCTCACCAGCTGAATCTTCTGTTAGGGCACCACGGGCTTTGCTTTATAAAGAAAGCGAAGAGCCCACCATTCCAGGTACCCCATCACCCTGAATTCGCGATTACATGAACTATAACTTATTAAAATTTACAATTAACTGATACCTTACTAAATACACGATTTACTTACAATATGGCTTTTTTTTTTATCTCCCATAGCTTATGAGGTAGATGTTGTTCTTCTCGCTTTCAGATGAAAAAAACAAAACAAAGCACTGAGGCACAAATTCATGCAGCTAGAATGGGGAAACAGTAAGGCTCCTAGCTGTGCATTTAGGTGCTGTGGGATATTACGCCAGCCTCTCAGTGGTTTACAACATGGCCAAATACAAAGTCAGATTAAAAACAGCTAATCACAGCCCTGAAAAATATAAATATTATTGACCACCTGCAAGTGGCTGTAGCTAGGCCCAGAGCTAAAGCTAGCGTGTGGCCTCTCAAGCCGACTTTCCCCAGGGGGTGCCCCGAACTCTGAGGCTACACAGAGGACTGGAATTGTTTTCTGTGTATCAGCTCTCTGAGAGCAGGAAGCAGCCCTCCAGCAGGCTCCCTCTGGAATCCTTACCTTCCTCCCTGCGGCGGGAGGGGGTGTGGCTAAGGCAGCATAGCCCCACGCCTCTTTGAGGGAGGTGGCAGGGTGAGTCAGAAATGTGACAGATACGTGACATTGAAAGACAGAGCGTCTGCCTTCGGGTCGGGTCATGATCCCAGGGTCCTGGGATCGAGTCCTGCATCGGGCTCCCTGCTCAGTGGGGAGTCTGCTTCTCCCTCTCCCGCTCCCCACTTGTGTTCTCGCTCCCAAATAAATAAATAAATAAAATCTTAAAAAAAAACAAAAAACCAATGCCAACCACATTCACATACTTCAAAATCAGGAAAATATCGTCAGGAATATTTCTTGTCTTTTCTCAGTGCTGCTATCTCGTGTTGGGGGTTTTCTAGTGGCCAGTGTGTTTGTGACCGTGTAAAAGGACGTGTGAGGAATGTGCTGTCCGAACACTCTTTTGCAGCGCCGGAGTCGGCCGGACTGGAACATTCATTGCCCTGGACAGGCTCTTGCAGCACATTCGGGATCATGAGTTTGTCGACATCTTGGGGCTGGTGTCCGAAATGCGATCATACCGGATGTCTATGGTGCAGACAGAGGTAGGAACGGAATCAAAATGTATTTTCAAATATGCCCTGGACTGAGACATTTCCCATGATTCAGTCTCATGTTTCAAAACAATCGTCTCAATTTTTGTCCTGCCTCTGCTCTTGCCAGTGTCTCAGTGTGCATGTTCAAATTGCTTCAAGGTATTTAAAAAAACAGATGTTAGCCTCTAGAAATCCACTCAGTGTATGGTGCTTACACTGCGGTTGGCATCATATGCCCTTCAGTAATCCAGAGCACATGCATGTATCTATAATATCTATAATAGAATAAAACCGCTTTGGACAGACTGAGAGTTCAAGGAAGGTGACAGCCAATTTGGGTAAATGCCACAAAGTGGAGACTATGGAACTGACATGATTTAATTTATATTTGAAATGCTAGAACTGATTCAATAAGTTTGGCATTGGTTCGTCCTCCACGTGACTCTCTGTCCCAATGCACTTTGGATCCAACCAGGGGTTGGATTTATACTTTCTGTCCCCTGTATGATTTTAAGGATCTCCGGCTCCCATCCAAGCAGTGCTGCCAGCACCCTTGATCTGAAGGAGCGGATTTATCGTTGTAACAACATGGAGACATCCCCAGAAATATCCACCAGTCTTTTGTGCTCCCTCTTCCACCTCTTCTGCCTCTCCTGCCTGGAAGCCTCAGGATGCACTCCGGCGGGAGTGGTTAGCCCTGGGCTGCTGCCCGCACACAGCAGCACACCATCCCAGCAGCAGCGGGTGGGCACCTGGGTGCGCCCCGAAACCTACGCACAATAGCTGGTTCATAAGCCTCATGACCATGCCGTTCTTGGGACTTCTCAGCTTAGAGCGTACAATAATCCTTTCTGCTCAAGGAGTGTGTGGGGGAGGAATGCTTGTAGAGTAGAAAATACCTAGCCTGACCTCTTATCTCAATTTCCAGGAGATGAAATGCTGCCTTCCTCTTTCCCATGCTTTTCTACTAAGCACCACGAGGTGTCAGTATAACTCAAAGAGCCTGCAGTAATGGCTGCTCTCTGTTCGTGCTTCCGGTTTCTCCTTGTCCCACTCTTAACTTTTCTCTCCTGCTTCCCCACTCCCTCGGACCAAGGCTCGACACAACCAACCGACCCAAGGGATTTATTTCAGCGCCCTAGCAAGATCATCCCACTTTGGAAAGAGTGATCCATTCACATGCAGGTGTCTCACTGATGATGGGGTGTTTGCTCAGTTCCTTGAGCCCATTCACGTCCCAGCCCTGGGGCCTTCTAATTTATGGTGGTGGGGACCGGAATGTTACCTAGTTAGCGTAAGCTTAAAACGTTCTGCTTCCCCAGAGAAGCCCACTACCTAGTGATTAAACAGTGCTTTATGAATCGGTCCATATTTTTGGTTTTCACTTCCATAAATTGACATCCTAATATGTGGTTAAAACTCCCCATTATGTATATTAATCCCCGATCTTCAAAGGGCCACTCCTTATTTTAAGTATTTTCGATGTGATGAATTGTCTGCTCCATTGACTTACTTTATGCCTCTTATGACTTTATAGACTTTGATTATAGCCTGTTTGCCTTCGGCTTTCCCAATCACAGAATCCTAATGCCTTCTTAAAAACTTCTTTCACTTGGCAGACCCTCCATCCAATTTTCAACACCATTATCTCTCCTCAAGTGTGGTAATCGCACCAATCGCACCTGTGCCTTTGGGTAGCGGGGGAAGTGTTTTGTGTTCTCCCCAAGTTTCTGGTCCCAAATTTTGGCTGTTTGGCTTCTTTGTTTATGGCAGCATTTTTAGGTTGACATCTCCAGGGAAAACAGTCTTTTTCTAAAGTATAATATCCCTTCCCTGAACTCTGGTGGGAAAACTCAAAGTCAGCAAAAGAGGCGGAGGTCAGCACAGGTTACTGATTTTTTCCAACTGTTCCAGCTTCACTCTTGAGTTCCCTCGGGACTCGGCAGTGGCTGTTCTCTAGCTCGAGTTATTTACTTTTATGTCTGTTTTGTTAGTTATGTCTGGAACATCTTGTCCGTTTACCTTGGTTTTTCCTGGTTCCTGTGCTCTTCATGGTTCAACCTGGGGTTTTCCTAACGTCCTCCTCGAGCCCATTCATCATACCCCAGTCCTGCTGCCTTCCACCTCACTGATATTAACAAGCAAGGAGCAGAGTAAACAAATTATATTCTTCAGCTTTATCATCCCATAGTACCCCTTTAACACTAACGATTTTCGAGAGGCCAGAGTGATTCTCCAGCTGATTTCCGATTCTCTATATAAACCACCTGTGTGTGGTGGCTCAGAATCCCTCCCGTGGCTGGTTTCTAATTTTCCTACCTCCTCGAGACTGCCTGTCATCTCGATTCCACCATCCCACCCCACTCTAGGAATAGCAGAACTAACTGATTAAAACAGCCTGTCCTAAGATGCACATTTCAGGTCATGGCAACACGCTGCATGGGCTGCTTTTTGATATGTTCTCTTCCCTTCTCTCAACTGACCAGGCAGTCTACGGCCACACCACCCTGAACGCGCCCGATCTCGTCCGATCTCCGAAGCTAAGCAGGGCCTGATTAGTACTTGGATGGGAGACCCCACACATAGTATGAGACCCACCACAAGAGCAACAAGAGGTAGTTAGAGAGTCGGGGTCCGAAGGCCAGACTGTGAGTCGGCCTGGGTCACTCGTACAGCTTCCTTCACCTCTCATAGCTCCCTGTCCTCATCCGTAAAATCTGAATGGTGCATTCATGAATTGCTGTACAGTATCCATTATGTGAATGATATAATCTAGACAAGCACTTTGAAACCGTAAACCGCCCTATGTGGGTGGCATTCACCTCTCTTGGGCCCTCTTCTATTTTTATCAAATGTTCTCTTTGATTTTCCTCTAATAGGCTTTCCCTGGAGGTCAATTCGGGCTTTGCTTTGAGCAGCCATCATCCCGATCAGCAGCTTAGGCTTCTCAGGGGCTCTCGGGGATATGTCTGTAAATAGTCTCTCATTTACTTTTCCTGTGGTCCAGCTACTTCTTTTTTCTTTGTGACACAAAGTTTGGCCACTGAGTGGTTATGAATTGAAAAACAAGGTACTCTCTGGCCTGAACCGTGCTCAGTGCTTGATGCGACACCAGAAACCGCGGAGTGATGTGTGATCATGAGAGGAGGTGGCCAGTTAGGGATGTGATACTATCACAAAATAAGGGAATATATTTTCTCCGAAGCTTGTTGAAAACTCCCGATCAGGCTGAGGTGTCAACCCAGTGAGGTTTGAAGTATTAATCTAACCTTTGTAAAGTTGTCATACAAGAGACCCCTTAAATCCTGTGCATATCATGACTGGCTTTTACGCCAAGGTTATTTCTACTGGTATCAAGAGAAGCTCTAGGAAATAAAGAAAAAAGGTGAAAGATCGCGAAGTTACTTTGATTTCATGGCACCAAGACAGCTACTGTCAATATTTTGATGTATTTCATCTCCATCTTCGTTGAAGTATAACTTCTATATAATTACGCTTATATGCTATACAGACATATACTATACACCGTGCTTTTCCACTTTACGTTTTGCTATACATATCATCCCAAATTGTCCAAAACTCTATAAATCTCATTTTAAAGACCGAATAATATTTCAGTACAGATCTGTTGTGTCTTATTTAAACTATTCTCCTTTCTATAGGACATTAAATTGGATCCTTTCCCACTTGTTTACTATCTGTGTCCACAAGGCCATATACTAGCTCTTTAGTAATAATATCTCCACCAACAACAGATAAAAAATGACAGCTTCAGCAAACTCAAGTTATCATCGAGCGTTACCATTTTCCTTTAGCTCTGCTCATGTCGTGCATGAAACACAATTGTTTCAACTTATGTTTTTTATTATATCTCCATCTTTGGCATATGTTTTAATATTTCCTCAGTTTACTTCAGAAAACCTTTCACAAGCACAAACTGAGAGCTAGGCATGAGGAATAAAAAGATATAGTTCCTGCCTTCCAGGAATATTTGGTCTCATTACTGATATATTTTATTGGTCAATTTAAGTGTGTGTGTTACTGGCTGGAGGAATTTTAAACAAAAATAAAGGTACTGAGAAGCTTTCCTTAGGTTTCTCCTTTCTGTCCGTGGATGCCCGCTAAGTAAGCATCCCTGAAGTCTCTCTTTCCACCGCCATTATATCTAAGTCAGAGTCTCCCAAGAGCCTGAACAGTGGCGGAAGCTCTTCATCAGACGTTTGAGCTTCAAAACAACTGATGAGAGTCCAAGGAGCCATTCTGAGCAATGGGGAACACTCGCGGACTGTGTGGTCATGAGAGATCCAAACACCAAGCGCTCCAGAGGCTCTGGTTTGTGGAGGAGGTGGAGGCAGCCATGAATGCAAGGCCACACAAGGTGGATGGAAGAGTTGTGCAACCAAAGAGGCTTGTCTCAAGGGAAGATTCTCAAAGACCTGCTGCACACTTGACTCTGAAGAAGATTCTTGTTGGTCGCATTAAAGAAGACTCTTAAGAACATCACCTAACAGATTAGTTTGAACAGTATGGGAAAATTGAAACGATTGAAATCAACTGGCTGAGGCAGTGGCAAAAAGAGAGGCTTTGCTCTTGAACCTTTGATGACCATGACTCTGTAGACAAGATTGTCATTCAAAAATCCCATACCGTGAATGGCCACAACTGTGAAGTAAGGAAAACTCCCAGCTAAGCAAGAGATGGTTAGTACTTCATCCAGCCCAGGAGGTCAAAGTGGTTCCAGAAACTTTGGCGGTGGTTGTGGAGGAGGTTTTGGTGGGAATGACAACTTTGGTCACGAGAAAACCGGGGAGGTGACTCTGGTGGCAGTTGAGGTGGTGGCGGAGGTGGTGGCGGTGAGGACAGCTATCATGGATTTGGTAATGGAAGAAATTTTGGAGGAGGCAGAAGCTCTCATGATTTTGGCAACTACAACAATCGGTCTTCAAAGCGTGGACCCATGAAAGGAGGAAATTTTGGAGACTGATGCTCTGGCCCCTGTGGTGGTGGAGGCCAACAATTTGCCAAACCACGAAACCAAGGTGGTTACGGCAGTTCCAGCAGCAGCAGTAGCTACGGCAGTGGCAGAAGGTTTTCATTACTGCCAGGAAACAAGGCTGAGCAGGAGAGGAGAGCCAGAGAAGAGACAGGGAAGCTACAGGTTACAACAGATGTGTGACCTCAGCCAGGCACAGTGGAGGCAGGGTCTCATTGCTACAAAGAAGACACATGTTAGACAATACTCACGTGCATAGGCAAAAAACTCGAGGACTGAATTTGTGACTAATTGTATAGCAGGTTATTTTAGTTTCTATTCTGTGAAAAGTGTAAAGCATTCAACAACGGGTTTTAATGCAGCTTTTTTTTTTTTTTGCACCCATGCTGTTTGCTAAATGTAATAGTCTGATCATGATACTGAATAAATGTGTCTTTAAAAAAAAGTTATCAACACTTTGTCATAATTTTAGAAAATAAATTTCCCTCCCAGTTAACAATTTAACCTTTATTTTATTCTTTATTTTATTCGTTTTACTTTGTTTTATATATGGTAGTTTGAAATTTTTATTTGTAATTTATTACATTGCTTTGAAGTTTAGAAAGTCCTTCCTAATAGTATTCAGAGAAAAACTAACCTGTATTCCGCCCCCCACATTTTTATGGCTTAATTTATTAAACTTCCTGGAATTCATTTTGGTGTATTATGAGATGATACACTATTTTTTTTTTCAAAATCAGCCCGTGATTTATTGATTGGATAGTCATTGCCTTTAGTGTTACGTTGTGATGACTTAAGCTCTATTATTAATCAAAATATTTTTACAGTCGATTCTCTTAGATTTTCCAGTTATAAAATTATCTCATAAATAATGGGCATGGTTTCCTTTGACATCAGATCCTAGTTTCTAATCCTGTCATAGTATGAAACGTGCGTTTGCACAACAATACCTCGCTCTGAACCCCACTTTGGTCTTTTGCTCCAGGAGCAGTACATTTTTATCCATCAGTGTGTGCAGCTGATGTGGATGAAGAAGAAGCAGCAGTTTTGCATCAGCGACGTCATCTATGAGAATGTTAGCAAGTCCTAGTTCAGAATCCAGAGCAGTAAGTAGACGAGGCCATCGTGGGTGCTCTGTCTTCGAACCATGGAAGGGGACGTGATGGGACACAGCAGAAGGCAGCAGTCGCCAGCTGTATTGATTCCGACCCCCCAAATGTGGTTATAGGGAGAGAGTAATACCGTGCAGACCTTAGAGCTTCAGTGCACCTTGGTTGGGGGGTATGACACGCAAGAGCTTCAGCAGCTCATTATGATTTGACTTTCCTTCCCTCCATCCGGAACCTTCGATTGTTCTGACGTTGGATCTGGGCCCGAGATATCAGGATGCTATCCTCCCACTCTATTTATCTCAATATTTTGTGCAAATATTTGATTGATTACAAGGGTCATACCAGGGATTACAAAGGAGATATGAGCTGGTACATATCCCAAAGAAGAAAAACAATATTAACACTAGTCTCAGAATAGCGGAGTCGAGGAATGCCTTGCTTCCGTCCATGATGTGAACACTTACTTGAGAGCTTCCTGAAAACATTAGTAACATATTCAATGCCTTGTGCTCAACTTTGACGAGGAGATCCGACTTTGGAGATGTTATACTCTTACCTGAAGTAACAATATGCCAATTCAAGTCAGTAAACAGAGTGTGAAATATATCTGAGTACAGTGAGGTGGGGGTACCATTCACAGGGTTGGGAGAGGACAGGGGTGCATGAAGGATTCATATGGAGGGTAAACAGCATACGGATCAGGGGTAGCAGGGTAGGATTAGTATTCTACCTTTATATCTATCAAAATACATAATGCTAAGTGAAATAAGTCAAGCAGAGAAAGACAACTATCATATGATTTCTCTCATCTATGGAACATAAGAACTAGAATGATCAGTAGGGGAAGAAAGGGATAAAGAAATGGGGGGTTAATCAGAAGGGGGAATGAAACATGAGAGACTATGGACTATGAGAAACAAACTGAGGGCTACAGAGGGGAGGGGGGTGGGGGAATGGGATAGACCGGTGATGGGTAGTAAGGAGGGCACGTATTGCATGGTGCACTGGGTGTTATACACAACTAATGAATCATCGAGCCTTACATCGAAAACTGGGGATGTACTGTATGGTGACTAACATAATATAATAAAAAATCATTATTAAAAAAAAAATACAGGAAGCGCAAGGAGGCAGGGAGGGTGAAGACTAAGAGACAAATTTGCCAAAAAGGGAAAGATATTTAGACACACAAAGGGACTTACAGAGAAAGATGCCCAGACAAGCCTGTGTCCAGATGGGCGATGGGTTTGAGTGTAAAGAAAGCCAATAGAACCGGGAGGAAGATGCTCTTCTCCTAGCCCCAGACCTGTCAGTGTGTGGCCTGTCCCTGCCAGGCTGCTTACTGTCTCTCTCTCTCTCTCATCCACAGGACAGGACATGGTGTGCACCCATCCTCCCTTGCTTCCAGAGTTTTTTAGGGGCCCTGCTGGCCATTTTGCTAAGAAGAGCCCCTGCTTTGTAGTACGTGGCCAAGGAGATAATCTATCTCACTGAAGCACCGGGAAGACTTAGCCTTAAAGAGCCTACAGTGTCTTTTGGACTCCTTCATTCTGGACATTTAATAACGGACCGAATTCAACCGAACACCACAAAGGTCCAGAAGCTCTGCAAAGGGCAGGAAGCACAGCACTTCCGAAGACTTTCCTTGGCCCTTGGCTGGTTGGGCTGAGTTTTTCGTTGTTGTTGTTTTTAAGTGCAATAATTTTTGTATGTGTGATTTTATCAGGAAATTGGATTGTTTTCTACCCACACGACCGACCAAGCCCGTAGCCCAAGAGGGAACAGGAATTGTTAGTATCAAATTTTACCTCATTGTTAAAAAGTGGCCTGGCCACACATGAGGAAATGTTAATTCTACTGCAAGGAAATCGAAGCAGTGCTATCTGTCCTCCAACATTAAGCTGCTGGATCAGGAGCGGGGCGGGCGGACAGGGGAACGAGAGAAGGGTTCTACCCACAGATTCACTGCATATCTTTTCCAAATATGGAAAGCTGTAATTCAGCTTCAAAGTAGAGTAGACAAAATATTTAAGTCTTAATTGTTCTAGTTCTTGATGGTTTTCTTCCTTATTAACAGTTAAGTGTTGTTTTTTCCTGGGCCCTCTTGAACTAATGTCACTGTCCAGATTCTTTTTTCACCAAACCACAGCTGGTTCGGAACGGTTTGAAGAAGGACTCTTAAGACTCCGTTGCTGTCTGAGCAACCTTGGTGCCTAGACTTTGCATTCCTTTTTCTGTGGACCTGCATACATGTGAGAGCGATTTCTCTGAGAACTATACAGGCTGTGAAAACGCACTTTCCTTCCCCCCAAAGAGCTGGGGGTTTATGAAGCTACGGCAACGAACTGCAGCATGCTAGGACGATTATTTGGCTCTTGTCAAGCGTCTCTATGGATTCCAACAGAGGTTTCTTTGGGTTTCGTTTTCCTTTGGGTTGTCAGTTTCATTTTAACCAGTGTAACTAGTAACGTTTTCTTCTTGGGATTTTGTATAATTGTGGTACATGATTGTGTATGGTGCCCTACGCGCTGTCACGGTGGACCTGACAGCATTGTGACGCCCGTTGCTTTGTGTCACTTCCTTAAAAAACGAGGTGATGGTATGGATATTCAAAGGAAAACATTTGCAGCTGAGAGTAAACGCGAGCTGACTGCTTCCCTGTGGCAATGCGCTGTCCTGCCGTCCCGTGCGGGCTTCCAGACGCTTCTTCCCTGTGCATCTGAGCACTACCCCTTGCCCTGGCTTCCCTTCACTCCTGATCTTCTTCACGAAGCCATGCGCCTGGGAGCAGCTTAAGCATTTACCAGTGACCTTAGCGGCGGTGAAGGGTGCCAGGCGAACAGCTCCGCACCCCGCCGTCTCCTGTCACTGAGAAGGCCTGGCCACGGCAGACCTTGGCCCTGTTCTTGGCAAGACCTGGCCAGTGAGTCTCAGGTTCACCTTGCAGGGCCAACGGCAGAGGACGCCCAGACCCCGCGGCTTAACAGCTTGGGCTCCTCAGGTGGTGTTAGTTCTCCCTCGCCTCCCTTCCTCCCCTTCTCGCCTCCCCGCTGCCACCTCCTCTTCTCACCCCTACCTGTTCATTTCCCTTCTTGGACGTGTTAATAACATATCGCTCCGCTCTCAGGAACCCACGGGGCTAAGGAAAGGTGGCAAATGGATGTGTGACATTCTTAGATTTGCACACAAGGACAGGTCAGGAGTGACGTGGGCAACCTCAGATGGGGCCGAGAAGAGGCGCGGGTGAGCTGGAATTCATTTCGGTTTCGCAGACCGGGATATTACTTCCCCTGAAACTTAAAGCACCTCATAAATATTTCATGTCTTTCTTGAGCACCCCTTCAATGTCGGGATCAAATAGTCCCAGATCAATTTTCCCAAAAGAGAAGTATCCTGAGTTTAGACGGAAGACTCCGAGCTGAGACCACAGACAGTTCCCACGAGAGCACTTTTCCAGATGCTTCCTTCAGGGGTCTCCAGAGCCGTCACTTCGTTCACTGGCACACGGGTGCTCCTGGGGCTGGAGAATTTACACTGAGGAAAGCATCCACCTGTCAGAAGACCTGGATTTGCATCCCAGCAGATGCCTTTGGGACTTCTCTCTCCCGAGTCTCTGTTCATGAACTGTCGAATGCCCCGCCATAGTCCAGATTTTTCAGATAGAAAGCGTAAGGGTATCAGTATGATAATCTACCCAAAGGCGATTCGTATCTTGTCCTCTCATGGACCCTAAAGCCACTTCAACCAGCTTCGTTTCCACTCCAGGACTCAATTTGAGCTTGCAGAGCGGAGGCTGCCAGGGCCTCTCTAGTATTAATAAGGTTTTTGCTGTTGTTGTTGCTGTTGTAATCATCTGAGTAGTGCTACAATGTTCTGAACACAGAGGCATTGGCATATCCAGGTCATAATAGCCTACGTGGTGCGTAGAAAGAGAGGAAGACTTTGGAATCACAAAATATTTAACTTTCAGTGTGTGGAGATCCAATTTCTTCACATGCAAAAGTCAATTCCTAAAGGTAATTGAGAAACTACCAAGAGGGCCTAATCTGTAAATTTAATATTTAATGCCAATATATCCCTCACTACACATTCTATGATTTTATTTAACTTGAAAGGGAAAAAAAGTGATGGATGACAACATTTTTTTGGACAGCGTTTTAATTCAAGGCTTATCATTTTCCACTACAGAGTCAACGTGACCCCTCAAATTGAGAGAACTTAGTAAGATTATTTTAATCTCTTATAAAATCTTTAATCAGATTTTCTAATGCCTCTCCTTTTCTAAAAGCTGCCCCTTCCACCTCTCCCTCCTCCCCCCCACTGCCCCAAAAGGCGATACACATCTCTCAAAGAAGGCTGTGGTGTCAACACAGGGCAGGGGCTGGAGATGGTGGATCTGAATTTTTTGCAGACCATATGATAGCTGCTTGCTAGAGGCTTGGCCCTTAGCCAAGGAGTTAAAGTTACTGAATCCAATCTCTAACAGCCAAAATCCTCCCTGCTTTCTAGCAAGGAAGCCTTCCTTTCCACCTCAGGAAACGTCTGATGTAATGTGCTTCAAATAAGCTGGCTCGCTTCCTGGCTCGCAGCTTTCTAGCCGGGTACTTGGCACAGGCTCAGAGTCCAGAGGCCATGCCCAGGACTAAATGTAACATCTCCTTTGGCCAAAGGGGTTATAAAGCAGCAAAAACATAACACATGCAAACTTCTACCCCTAGTTTTTCACAGCCCCATTTGGATGTATTTGGAAAAACAAAAAAAAACAAAAACAAAACAAAACAAAAACACTTGAGCTATGACATGTCTGACGCCTGGCCTTTCAGACCAGCAGGAGCCTTGTTCTCAGGTTCAGCCAATGCTTATGGCCAGGCCTGATCCTGGTGGGTCACTCGAGGAAAGACGGAGTGTGATGTGTAGCTCTGGGAGTTGTATCACAAAGGACATTAAGACATGGAAGGCCGTCCGGGGCAGGGTCGCCAGAACGGTTAGGGATGTGGAAAACAGCAGGTCAAAGTTACAAGACTTGAGAGAAGCAGGGCCCTAAAGCCTGGAGTAAAGCTGGCGTCCTTTGTTTATTCACTCAATTCAACAAAGGTTTGTGGATCGAATCCTGTGGAATGAATCAATCCATTGACCGGTGAAAGATTTCTTGACGACGTGCGATATCCTGGGCACCGTGAGAAGCACAAGCTGTGCCATATGGTCACTTTCAAAAATGTGCCATGGAATCCGCTGGGTTGTTGGAAGGACTGAGAAAACGGTAGTCAAGTCTTTTTCACCATGTTGCACTTATATATCTTAAAACCTTGTCAATATATTTTCTGCAGCGTCTACCAGTCAAGATAATGGTGTTAGGCTTTTTCCCCTGTGGCTTGTAGAACAGTGACCTAGCTTCTCATTGTTCTTGTTGCTCATTGGTCACCACGGACCCTGACATGGTCCCTGCTCCTTGAGGAGAATCACCACGCTAGCCTCCTCTCCTCCTCAAAACAGGGTTCTCCTCAACCATATATATCCCGGCAGATGGGGGGTTATTTTCTCCCGAGCCCGTCCGGCATGCAGAATTGCCCCCTCACCAGGCAGCCCGTCCGTCGTCTGTCAGAAAGCATTTCCTTCTTTTGTTTACACATCTAAGGACCTTATTGCTAACATGAAGCATGTCTGAGTCTATACCTGTCGCGGATATAGGCTGGAAGCCCCGAATCGCGTCCCCACTTTGGTAAAAGGGCAGGGGCTAAGTGTGCGTGCTAGTGCCCAGAGCTCCTTTGAACAGAGGCCTAATTTCGAACCATCCCATCTGAGAAATAGTCAACTTCTAACCCTCTCAAAAAATCCTTTATTTATTCAACATCCCCTATGAGGCACTGGGGCTATGAAGATGGATGAGACAAGGTTCCTGCTTCGAGGAATTTCTATTCTATTAGGGGAAGTTAGAAGTGAAACTAAGGGCGACAAAGTGACAGGCGCTGTGATAGGAAAGCATAAGGCATCCCATGTGGGGCCAAGAGTGGGACAGGTGATTTGTTTCTAGAAGGGTCAAAAAGACTGCTCTGCCGTATGACAGTGTTAAAGACTGCAGAGCCATATCAGGAAATGCTAATGATGGACACTCATCCCTGCGCTCAGCAAGCATTTGGAACACCCGCTGTACCAGTCACTAGGGCCCATCTGGGTAAATTCACCTCCAACCCTGCCTTCTGAAACTTTTCTTTCTGGCTGACTCCAAAGTGACAGTTTCTTTCCAAGCCTCCACAGACAGCTCTAGCTCATGCGTCATGCAGCAGAACCCAGTGGATTTACTGTTACCCCCATTAACAGAGCATCTCAGGCCGACACTTTCCAGCTACTTGCAGTTCGTTCTGTCCCAGGGAAGATAGGCAGAAATGGCCAACTCTGCTCCCTGGCCTGTGTACCCCTGAAAATCACCCAGGACCAACCTTCCATCTCTGCTCATCTGTCTGCCTGTCTCTCTCTCTCTCTGACTCACTACTTGGAGCAGGAAAACCTGCCTGCAGGCCCGCGATGTGGCCAAGTGACACTTTTCTGTTGTGTTCTCACAGTGATTCTGGTATGGCCAGCCCAGGTGGTCAAGCTGCTCTGAACCCATATGGCAGCACAAGGATATGCCTTACGATCATGTGTGGCCTCCGTTAGCATGGGAGTTTTCCAGGGCAGAGGTGTGTACTTCCCAAAAAAATTCCCAGAAGGCAGGTGAGAAATGAAACAGAGCAGAGCAAGGTTACCCCACAATGCAAACAAGGGCTCAGGAAAAGGCTACAGGTGGGGCGCCTGGGTGGCTCAGTTGTTAAGCGTCTGCCTTCAGCTCAGGGCGTGATCCCAGGGTCCTGGGATCAAGCCCCACATTGGGCTCTCTGCTCTGCTGGGAGCCTGCTTCTTCCTCTCCCACTCCCCCTGCTTATGTTCCCTCTCTCGCTGGCTGTCTCTCTCTCTGTCAAATAAAAAAATAAAATCTTCCAAAAAAAAAAAAAAAAGGAAAAGGCCCCAGGAGCAATGATGGTTCTTGTAATAAAGTTTTCTATGGAAATATATGCATTCTTCTCCAGAATTGGTTTTCCCCTGTATTAGATCTCTCCTGCTCTTTGTTACCCCTCTTAAACCCTATCATAAGAAGGCCATTACTGAGGAAACCCACTTGAATTCTTTAGCCTTATGTGAGACTATTGGCTCTGAATCAAAGTCCTGGATTCCTATGAACAATAGGCCCCACGGTGGTTTCACATCAATAAAAGCCCAAACGTACAGGAGGCCATGAGGCTTGGCATGGGCGGTGGTGCTCAGCAAGCCAGGCCTTCGCCATGTGTCTGTTATAGTAAGTTCCAGAGCAGTGGATAGGAGTTCAAAGCCAGCGGACACAAATTATTTTTGTTCATTTCTGAGAACACCAAAAAGTCCAAAGGGGTTCAAAGTAGGAAAAGTTCACTGGAACCACTACCGCCTTGACAGATACAGAACAGGATGGTCTTGGAA
Source organism: Ursus americanus (assembly GCF_024610735.1). Lineage (NCBI taxonomy): Eukaryota > Metazoa > Chordata > Mammalia > Carnivora > Ursidae > Ursus > Ursus americanus. The sequence goes on from NC_142151.1 coordinate 16,008,814, forward strand.
GTGTTCCTTTATGTCCAAAACCAAACTAGATCACATCCTCTCAACTCGTGAGTGAGCCGGGGAAGCAGGCCAGCCCAGGGTCCAGCAGTATAGCAGAGCAGAGCTGTTTAGAACAAGAGACGATGGGGGCGCCTGGGTGGCACAGCGGTTAAGCGCCTGCCTTCGGCTCAGGGCGTGATCCCGGCGTTATGGGATCGAGACCCACATCAGGCTCCTCAGCTATGAGCCTGCTTCTTCCTCTCCCGCTCCCCCTGCTTGTGTTCCCTCTCTCGCTGGCTGTCTCTATCTCTGTCAAATAAATAAATAAAATCTTAAAAAAAAAAAAGAACAAGAGACGATGGATAAGACTTGAGCTGAGACTCTGCCTGCCTGTGACTCAGTTGTCTTATCTGTGAAATGGACATGCTGACGGTGGCTTTATGGTAGCACAGGGCTTCAAGAAGATACAATAACATGTGCTGGAGCTGAAACCAATATGTGAAAAAACAGCATATTGCATGGCCCCTGGGACAAGCCAACCGCCCACCGTTCCCAAGGGCCATCTTGGAATTCTTATAAATGTGATCAGAGCATCTGAAGTTGGTCCCTGAATTGGGCTGGGTCAGTTTCCCCAGGGTGACAAGTGAACCCCCACCCCGACCACACCTAAGCACACAGCTCAGAATATGAAGGAGGTGCAGCCCGGGATGCATTGTGGACTGTCATGTCCTAAGCGTGGGGTGCCGAAGCAGGAGCTGCCCCTCCTGATCAGAGTCCGGACTGTCCGGGCGGCTTTCCGCAGTGATTCTCTATTGCCCAGTGCATCAGCAACGTGTTTCGTGTCTACTGCCCATCACCCACATAGACATTCACAGCAGAGCAGAGCCACGACCTGATTGACATTCAGGGAAAACGTCCGCCACCGCGCAGACAAGCTGTGCCGATTCTCTGCACGGAAACGTCTGCAAAGCTGGCTGCGTCTAAGCCAAAGGCGCCGATCTGTACAAACCGTAAGATATAAGAGTTACGCGTTAACTCTCCCCGGTAGAGTTAAGAAAAGAGGCTTGGCGTGGGCAGGCACCGCGAACACCGCTCGATCGTAAATGCGAATAAGAGCTTCCTCTGCGGTGTTGTGTGGAGGATTAGACGTAAAGCCTTTGGTGTGGTGCGTGGTGGTTTGAGGATGCAGTGACATCATGGAAAAGGTAGAGGCTTGGATTACAGCAGCCTGTGCTGCGAAACGCTGCAGCAGCGAGCCCTTGAGAAGTGACCCGCCGTCTTTAAGCCTAAGTGTCCCCGCAAAAACAAAGCAATACCAACCTTGTGGAGTTGTCAGAGCCGGGGCCTGGCCGAGCTCGCACGCCATGAACGCTGTCCAGCTCTCCACCTCCCTCAGCACGTCCAGACCGCCAGACCCCCGCTCATTGCAGCACCGGGGCACCTCCACAGTGGGCATGCGCAGGTGATTCCGCGATCCACCTGTGGCCGCACTTCCCACGCGATGGCCAGCGCGAGGCCGGCTCCCCAGATTCGCGGAAACAACCCTCCGTGCTCAGTGCTGCCGGACTTGGGAGTCAGAGACTCTGTAAGACAGGCATCTGTCTCAGCTGCACACTCGTGTCCGACTGGGGTGTGGGAGCCTCAGTTTGACAAATGCTACAAGAAGGGAGAAGCATCCAAGCCATTCCCAGATAGCTGTGCTAATTTGCATTTTGTAAATCCATTGTGCTGTCACCAAGGCATAAAATAACAATAGTCACTTCCTCCATTTCTTTCTTCCTATTGCTGCAGGACAAATGAAATTACCTAAATGTCTCAATTCTGCCCTATGATAAGATTGGTTGTAGAGAAGAGGTAATTAACTTCCCTGTGCTGTTTTCCTAATGGAAAATGGGTCTTCACTCACTGGCTGCAGGATCCCGGGTTGCTACAGGTTGCTAATGCTCTAGACGTCCTCACCCTGCGAAAGGCTGTGTTTCGGAAGCTAGACAACCGATCATGGCAATTGTCTTAGCCTGCGGCGCAATGGCTCCGCCGCTTCCATCTCCTCCCGGTGCAAGTCACACTGCTGTTCCACATGCCTCCCCGGAGCTGAAGAAGACCCCGCCATTGTCACGTTTACCGCATACACCACACCACAGATTAACTTGCAGCCAATGCGTATCTCTTCCTGGCTCTGGCCGGGCTATCTCGTAGAAAACTGGGACCAGAATCAACTAGTATTTGTCAGTTTATTGGCATCTTATATAATTTCTACTTCAAAGCATAAGTATGAACCTCAGAGAGGGGGTGCCTCAGTCGGTTAAGCGCTGCCTTCGGCCGAGGGCAGGATCCCAGGACATCAGGCTCCCTGCCTAGTGGGGAGTCTGCTTCTCAAGTTCTCTCTCTCTCTCTCTCCCCCTCCCCATCACTTGTTCTCTCTCTCTCTCAAATAAATAAATAAAATCTTAAAAAAAAAAAGAAACTAAGAAAGGATGTTAAAAGGCAGTTTTTCTGTCTAAATAAAGTGCTGTTTTGAAGGGGTGGTCAGCCACCTGAAATTTCCCAAAGATGCGAATGACTGCTGAGACCGAGTCTAGCTGTGGCCATGGAATGGTCAGCTCTCAATCCACCTTCATATGCACCTGCAAGGGTCTTTGCGGAGGAGGGAATCTATGGAACCTGGACCACTGATTTCCAAATGAGGCTCCAAATCTCCTCTCTGCAGCTTCGACAAGAGAAACTCTGATTTTACCTATTTATACAGTGGTATACTGTATAAAATTTCAGGTCTTGAAAAGGTGCTTTTTATGCTTAGAAGCTTTTACTACATTGACCCATGATATCTGAGTAAAGATTTGCAGGCTATATACAAGTCCAAGAGAACTGAGTCCAAATTTAGTTTTTGTACTTACTGTGTGACTTTCTATACGCTACTTGACTTATATTTGAGTCTCAATTTCCCCATCTGTAAAGTGGGGTTATATGTGAAAGATCTTAGAATACTGAGTTGAGTTCTTTTTTCCCTTTCCTTAGACTAAATGGGAGGCAGAAAGCCTTAGCATATGATACCAGCTTAAGAAACTTTGAAACAGGACCAGCTACAGATATTAATTTCTCACTGTATGAGTATATTATTCCTTGTTTTCCATTATCTGAAAGACACTGTGTGTTCATTTGGGGGGATGATAGGAATAACTAAAGTAGGACAAATTACAGCCAGGTTTGAGGGACAAGAAAAGCAGCAGGAATTGGGCCAAGTGCCTGGAACTACACTCAGGAAGGAAAGAGCCCATGGGACCAGCCTGGACCAGGACCATCTGGGCTTGGCAGGAGCCCTGACTCATTGCCCACCTTGTCCCCACACCAAAGCAAAGGCAGTGTGCCTGAGGCTCTTCAGGAAGCATCTCAGCTCTTAAAATACCCCCTTTGATACAGAAATCCAGATTCAGGACTTCAGTCCTCTCAGAGCAACAGATAGCCGTGTCTCCCCCCAGTCAGATTAGAGTCAGTTACTAAGTGCAGTTCCTAGTTTCCTAATTCCTTTTAGCTTATCAGAATTTTACTAGCTTTTTATTTTTTCACTTTTCTTTTACAAATTTGATGAGGTAAACCCAAATATTTGGATATTGGAAAGTACTCTTTGTGGTAATTATGCCCCTTCTCCACCAAAACACTGAGCGCTTCCTATAAAACTTTGCTCAGAGCACCAGCTTCTTCCGCCTCTTTCCTGTCCTCTACTCTGAGGACAGAAAGGAACAAACAGGCCAGGGAAGGAGGTTGTGAGGTGATGTGGAAGTAGATCTTGGAGATACCCGCCACCAAGAGGACACTGAGGAACCAAGATGGTGGAGAGAATGGCTGGTGAGGGTAAAGATGTGAGTCCACAGGGACGTTTCCGTCTGGGACCCAGGACTACTGGAAATACCACCTTTCTCTGGAATTGCCTATAGCAACTGCAGCTTTTTGTTTTTAAAATTTTGTTTTGTTTCAAATAAGGAAAAGAAGCCCCCAGAGAAGGGTGGTAGAATGGTGCCTGCCTGCCCCTCCTACCTCATTCCTAGGGGCCTTACATAACTCTACAAAGATCTTGGAGGCACGCCCTTTGGGAAAAACTAAATGTCATAGGAGAAAATCACAGCCTCTAGAAAACACCCCACTGCTGGTTTTAGGGTGTACTTTAGCCCCCAGGAGATCAATAAGACTAGCGCCAGGGATAAATAATGCAAGCTGCTCAGTTCTTTAGATTGTATGTTTCCTGAGGCCAGAGGCTGTATCTAGGATTTGCCTTTCTATCTAATTCTTAAAGTAGACACTTACTAAATGTTTATTGAAGGAACATTGTCGTCGCCTACTTAGAAACAGCCAGTCTCTATATAAACCCCTTTATTGAATCCAGACTTCCTAATACTGTTCCAGTCTGCTCGTGTAAGCATTGAGGGGAAAAGTGAGCAGATGCAGCCCTGGTGAGATCTCCACGTAACCCCTAGCGCAGCCGCCATAAATTTACTTTTAGAAAACAAATGAATCTCAATTTCCTATAGATTTTCTTAGAGAGAAATACTGAAAGGAAGAGTTTTAAGTAACTAGAGTATCTCTCACAATTGTTTCCTATGACCCAGTGCCTCTTCAGTGGAGGCGGGGAAGAGAATTTACTGCTCACCTTTTATAAGCAGTACAAGACGACAACCGTTGGGATAAGGAAACCCACTGGCTCTTTGGGGATAACTCCCCAACCGCAGCACAGCGAGGTAGCTCCAAGCAGAGCAAGTCAGTCCTGCCAAAATGAGGAGGCCAAGATCAGAGTCAGGGCACTGGAAGTGGCTAGAATTCCTGAAGGAGGGCACCGGAGTGGAGTCTGCATAGGGCCACGCTACCCAGTGTCTAGCAGAGTGGCTGCGGCAAGGTTGAAAGTACAATCGAGCTACCAGAGGTAGCGGTGCTGGAGGACATGAGAAGTCAGCCCAGCAAAAGAGAAGAGACCTGCTGAACACCTTTTAACACTTTGGGAATCCATCTGAGATACAAAATAACCGGGAAGTTCATCCATAAAACTAAGGAAACTCCTTAGAAGTCAGGACTCCACAGTAAAAACGACTCTTGACAGGTACAGACAGAGCAGAAAATTAAGCCCTGACCAGATCTGCAAAAGAGAGAGTTTGTAGATAAAGTCCCATCAAGTTAGAAGACATTGTGAACCAACCTGAGCCATCAGGACCATCCTAGCAAAGTATAAAACCAAAGCTGCACAAGTTCAAAGTGATCGGCCAGCACGGAATTGCTGAAGAACAAGAATAAATATTCTTCAAAGAAAGATAACACGTTCTAGAGTGAGACATCTCTGCAATGCCAAGTATATCATAAACAATTACTACACATGCTAAGAAAGAGGAAACTAGAACCCAAAGTGGGGGAGGAAAAAAGCAATCAATGGAAGCCGAGCTTGAGGTGGTCCAAATGTTGGATTTAGCAGGTAAGGATTATAATGTAGGTTTTACGTGTTACAGAAATAGAAGAAAGTTATTCAAAGAATTAAAGAGCAATATTTTAATGAGTGAACAGATGGTCTTGGCAGAGAAATGAAAGCTAAATCAAAGCATGAAATGTAAATGTTAGAATAAAATACAGTAACTGAAAAATAATTCTTTGTATTACAACATGTTGGGAAAGAGACCACAGGGGTAGGGGGAGGAGAGCTGGCGAATCTGAATACATAAAAACACAAATTTTCCAACCTGAAGAATGGGAAAAAATTTTTTTAATTAAGAGATTCAGGGATCTTTGGGATGCTATCGAGTGGCCTACATACATGTAATAGGAGGCCAAAGAAAGGAAGAGAGAAAGGAGCAAAAGAAAGTATTGGAAAGAATATGGGCTTCGATAATGGGAAAACAGGACTTAGTCATCGAACCCCACACAGGATAAATACCAAAAAAACTACCTCTATCAGCTTTATAATCAAGCTGCTGGAAATGAAAGACACTGGGAAAAAAATCTTGAAAACAGCCAGAAGGAAAAGCATGAATAATGACTGACTGACTTATCATTAGGAACAATAGAAGCCAAAAATCAGTGGAATAACACTTTTAAAGGTTCTAGAATAAAAACTGGCAACTGAGATTTCTGTATTCAGTGAAATATGTAGTTTGGGCCCAGATGGAATCAGAGAAACTGGATTTACCCTCAAGCATGAAACAATTAAAAAACAAGCCAAATGTATGAAATTCATGAAAGAACAGTTTTCAGAATATTGGACACTGGGCATTGAATGATGAAATCAAATGAAAAAACCCTACAATTGCTCAGCTTTCTGCCTAGAGATAGTTTCTAACCTGCAATGCAGGGAGGGCGAGCCCAGGTGGAGTGAAGCAGACTCTTTGAGTTGAAAACACAAAGATTACAGTGCAGCAAGGACAAAGGGGCTTAAGTTTACAGCACAGAGTAACGAGAGGAGAAAGCTACGGCGAGAGAGCTCTGGAGATCTTTCTAGGATCCCCGCAGAGTCTTACATTGAGTATGAATCAGTAGAAGTATACAAGAAAATGGCCCAAGGCTGAGGAAAGAACCCCCAAGGCTTGGGGAAACAACTGTCAGAGCTCACACAGAACCAGGAATAGTTCTTATTACCATCGGCTAGAGTGGGAAACATCATAATTCATGGAACAATAGCTTGGGTATAAAAGGGTTTTGTCTCAATAGTGGGATAAAATCAGGTTTAATGCAATGCTATTCGAGTCCCACCTAACAGCGGCAAGATCAGAAAGAACCAGATTCTTTCCAAGTAGCTTAACAGTATCCCAAAACAAAGCATGAAGCTGTTTATAGGAATACAAAAGTATCCAACAAGGTAAAACTTACAAGGTCTTTCATCCAATTAAAAATCACTGGGCACACAAAGAAGCAAAAAAATAGACCCATAATACAGAAAAAAAAATCCATCAAAACTAACCTACTCATTATAAAGATGACAGAATTCATAAACAAGAACACTAAGACATATATTTTAACTATATTCTCTGATTGATAAAGTCAAAGAGTTATTGAGCAAATTGAGACACGGAAGATATCTTAAAATATCAAATTGAACTTTCAGAGATGAAAACTAATGTCTGAGATGAAAAACACAATGAAAGAGACTACAAGCAGACCAGAAACTCCAGAAGACAAGACTAGTGAACTTGAACGCAGCAACAGAAACCGCTCAAAATGAAACGCAAAGAAAAAGGACTGGGGAAAAAATTAACAGAGCCTTAATGAACTTGGGGAACTTCAAATGGCCTAATAAACATGCAGTTGGAAAATGCCAGGAAGGTAAGGGGGATCCCCCCCAAAAAAGTAATACTTGCGGAAGATTTTGTCAAATTTAATAAAAACCGTAATCCCACAATCCCAAGAAGCTCAATGGACACCAAGATCCAGAAACAAGAAGAAAGGTACAGAAAGGCCAAGCCATCCTCGAATGGCTTAACACCAGTGAAGAGATCTGCACTTTGGCCGCGGCAATGAACACAGCAGCAGGTGATTCTAGTTTCACCCCCCCCCCCATTTTCAGAACCAGTATCATGACACCCCCTCAGAGATACCAGCTTCAAATGCCCAGCATCCTCTCCTCAAAGCTTTCTGTCCCAGCTAATCGGGGCATCTCTCCTTTGTGTTCCTGAGGCTCCAGGACCAACACCAGACAGCACTTCCCCCAGGGTGCTGGGTCCAGCCTTTCTAGGGCCCTTCCCCCAGGCTCCTACATGCTGATAAACCCAAACCATCCCTTTGCTCCCCTAGCCCAAGGGATGGAAGCTGCTTCCTATCATGACGACCTCTGTGATATCTCAGTGTTCTTTTTTTCCTGTTTCACCAATTCTGTTTATTAAATGCTGTTTTAAAAAACAGAGAAGGATGATTACATCTTGTTAGGTAAGAGTATGAATTTGTAAAAAGGATTGTATGGAATCTCCAACATGCGTAGAAAAGTTAAGTGTGCAGGATAAGTAGTCAGCGTTGGGATGGGTGGGTTACTGAGCTTCTGCAAATCCACCTCTCTTTTCTCAGCTTCGTGATTTGGAGCTTTGCCAGGTGTGTTCCCACCAGATTCTGCCCGAAGTGTGTGCTCTAGGGAGACAGGAAGCTAGAGGGGGACAGGGCACCTGCTCCCTTCCGTCTGACTTCCCGCTCATATTAACATCACCCTAATAATGGTTCTTCACTAAGTAGCAAGCAATCCCCAGTAGGTTCCAGTTACCAGTTTGTTTGTTTTTTCCTGCCCTCCCAGGGCAGCCTCATTATGCCCTCACAGAAATCTGAGTACCAGCTGGCTGGCATGGTCTCCTGAGGTCTGAATCCCAGCTCTGTGGGATCTTCTCAACTGAATTCTTCTCTGAATTCCTGAGGCCACAGCACCGGACAGGCTGTGCCCCCTTCTCAGGGGTTTGTTTACGAGCTGTGGGGTCTTTCTTCTAAACTTCTCAGGTACCAGGGACCAAACTCCCCAGATGTCTGGCTCCGAACTCTGCAGTACCTCTCCCTCAAGCTTCTAAATTCTGTGACTTCCAACTCTTCCCTTGTTCCTACAACCCGGAAGGAGGCAACTGCTTCCTGCCATCGCCACCACTGTGGTTATTGTCCACTGGAATTTCATAGCATAAAGACCTCTTTATAAATTACACCATTCTTTTAATATCTTATATGTCTCATTCCACTCAGGCTATTTTAACTTTTCTATCTACTTTCTCTTATCCCTATATTTTCAGAGACTGTCCATAAGGGCTAAGTTATAAATGAGTGTCAGGGCTTATGACACGGAGAAGATCGAGAGTAACCTTCATGGTTCTTATGTTTGTTTCACTTTGCCCGAGGGGCACTGTTTCGGGGAAGATTAGCAACTCCCGTATCTCTCATAATTTGGGGGGAAATTAGACCCTAGGACGCTGTTTCCTTGTCTATAAAACACAACTCACAGAGCTAATGTAGACACCTAAGGAAATACTTCTGTGGAAGCACTTAGTAATCGTAAGTGCTGTAATACATTTGTTTTTACCCCTGTGACCAGCTCTTACTAGATGCTGAACTGTACTGAAAATCAGTTAAAAAAATAAAACAATAAAAAAAGAGTGGGCCTCTGTTTCCCATTCAGCTCAACCCCGATCCGCAGTCTACATACCAAAGATCCCTTTTGCCAACGAGACAGAGGCCATTTATTAACATACGGCAAATACTGTTTATTGCAGACTTTCCAGCTGACTCATGTGAAAAAGGCACTATGAAAATTAATGAATCTAGATAATCTCTCTAAATGGATTTATGTTAAAATATACAACATTCTTACATAACATCTGTTTTATATATGTGAAATAATATAACATTTAATGACAAAAATCGTGTTTCCAAAAATAACATTTGTTGAAGGTTAAGTATCTTTCTTTTCTCTATCTAGAATCTGTCACAGGATTAAAATATGCGTAAATTAAGGGTTTCTTATTACCAGAAAAACTTGACACAGATACACAGATAAAATGGCCCCAATTATCCATTTAACTACTCATATCAATATTCAGAACTGAGGCCTTCATTAAGCAAAATACTGTAATGCACACCAATGCGGGCTACTTTCTGGGACACATTTTTGACTGCATCTGACCTCTTTTCCACTTGTGCTTTCTCATATAGAAGAACACAACATAGATAATAAGCAGAATATAAACTAAATCAAAATACAGGCTATACAAGGAATTGTGATCAACAGAGCCATGACAAATAAATTGTCTTGGGAATGCTCCATGGGTTCATATTTGCATGTCCAAGGCCTTGTTGTATTTTGCAGTTCATTAAATGTTTTGATTTTTTTAAAAAAACTCTTGGCATTAAGAACTTTAAATAAATCTGAACAGTCTATCATTGAGTACGTCAAAGAAGAGACCTAAGTAAGCAGAGGCTGGCCTCAAGTAAGCTACACTCTGAATGACAGACACCAGCGTCATGGGCAAAACTGAAATTACTTAGATTTTAAATCATGGGCAATATCTTTGTTTTGCTGCAGTAAATAAATTAACCGCTGTCAAAAGATGCCTGCTTACACACTGAGATGGGGATGAAATAATTTATCCAATAAGAGAAACCTCACCTTGGTAAAGCAGGCAACATACTTCCCAAGGGCAAAACATCTACTTAAAATTAGCCGGTTTTAATAAAAATAACGGGCCAGGAAACAAGTCCTCTGCTTACTTATGTTTGCATTGTTTCTTTATGGCGATAACTTAAGTATTCCAAGACATAAGAATCTGACATTCCCTTCATGGCTTCTTAAAACAAAGCACGTTGGAATAATGCCACAAATTTAAGTGGAGTTTAAAAACAAATTAGTGACTGCTTCCCTCATCAAAAGACTCCACTCCTGAATCACTAGCAGCGGCACTGATTTTTTCCTGTCGTCTTCGCATGATTTCTTGCAACTCGGAGCTGCCGCTGTTATCCTGAAAAATAAACACGGTTCAGACAAGACGGTTACGGGCTGATGCAGGCTGCGGGTCATGTAATGAAACGGTTCAGGGTAAGAGTCCTTTGTTTTTCTCCTAATACCTCTTGGGGAAAACTGAAGGCTGCCCTTCATATAAAGTGATGCTTCTGGACTTCACCAATACATCCCATTAATCATTTTTTCATTTATGAGGTGTCTTAAGGCAATTCATTCACCATGCCTTTCACTTGGACATGATAAAGATAAATCAATAATGTATGTGGAATGCTCCAGATTCCCCTGGAGAAATAAGATATGTGCACAATAAGCATAATAAGATGGTAAATTATCAAAGAACCCTCAAGTCAAGCAAGATATTCATCTGCCCTTAGGGGATTCTAAATTCGGCTCCAAGACTGGGCTCAGGGTACACCGAGCTCCCTTCAGAATACAGGAAGGCTCTGACCCTCTGACCTCACGTCAGCTTTTCTCCTTGCCACGCTCTATCTACCATCCCTGTGCACCCTCCTTATTCTGCTCTTATCAGTGGAAGCTTCTGACAACCCAGGTGACTCATCTAAAAGATGGACTAGGTGCAAGAGAAGGGTGTGGTGAGAGGGCAGCTGAGGAAGATGAAGAACCCCCATTCACATCCAGAGGAACGGAAGTGAGAGACCAAGAAGTGGGTGGTGAGGGGAAGTACAATCTGACACAAAGGAATTCAGAAGTTTTGGAACCTTCTATCATACCCTTGAGAAGGAAATTTATACACTCTCAATAAAGCTAAAATGGTAAAAAAAAAAAAAAAAAAACCTGCCTCAGAAAAGATACAATCCTTATTCATATTCAATATTACAGAATGCCTAATACAGAACACACCCAAGATCCACCCAATAAGGAACTCCCAAGATCAATGTTCTAGGAAACATCTCCAAGGAAATAAAATTTCTCCTGAGAGTGGTTACAGGGTTGCATGCACGAAGCTATTTCACTCTGACTTATTTCACTGTTGAATTTAGAGGGTATACATGCTAGAGAGAATTATGTATCAATTTTACTCCAAAGCCAATATCCTCTCATTTGAGTCAAAGTATAATTTCATGAAAGCTATTAAGAGCTATGAGATAGAACAGTTTGAAACTACTCCCCTTACACAGCCCATTTTAAGAAGAGTAGGATACAGGAAGCTTAAGGATATTCAATCTAGAAAACATCTCCTCTCCCCCTTTCCTGCCGACAGCTATGACAAAATAATTACTCTTCAGCACTATTTCTTTTCAATGATTCCTACTTAATATTTTCCGTCTGACAATTTAGATATACGACAAGACCAAAGACCCACAGCCAGGGTTTTAAGACCTTGTAATCACTAGCTTACTAGAATCTCCAAACTACATATTAAGAACAGGCAAAAGAGTTCTGGCCTCGCTCAGAAGTAAATGTCCATTATTGTGTCAAAATTTAAATTCTTACAGAAGTAGTTAATGCATATAAAATGAGAACATTAGGCTTTTCATTAAATGTCCAAAAGCATATGCTCCAAGCTTCATGTTACAGGAGCATTTATGATAAATTAATCTCCCTGCAAATGGTCACTGCTGGTCTCCAATGATCAATTACAGAAGCGGAGTCAAATTTAATTCAGCTCTGTATGAAAGGGAAATTGACCACTATGGACTTAAACAGCTCATTTCAGAGCTTCCAATTTGCAGTCCACACTCTCGATCAATGCAGACAAACACCGACTTAGGTTGACAAGCCATACCTCTAATGCCGCTTTTTGTACAGTGATTTGGCTAAAGACTCTGGACCCTTCAGGGCAGACTGTCCTCAGTTCCTCTTTGTTGAGAGAGAAAAGTTGTGCACCGTTTAATACTCCAAGACTACTGACAGTCCTGAAAAGCACAGAAGAAAGAAAAATACAGCGTTAAAAATATTACCTAGATAGGGGTACCTAGGTGGCTCAGTAGGTTACGTGTCCCACTCTTCATTTTGGATCGGGTCATGATCTTGGAGTCATGGGATGGAGGCCAGCGTTGGGCTCCACACTGGGCACTGAGTCGGCTTGGGATTCTCTCTCTCCCTCTGCCCCCCCACCCGCCCAGTTCATGCTCTCCCTCTCTCTCTCTAAAATATATATATATACACACACACACAATCTAAATAAAACAAAGGAAAGAAGTTTCTGGTCCTGCCATAACCTCTCTTTTCTAAGTGTTCCATACAGTGAAACTCTTATAAAATGGTACTAGAGTGCCTATTCAGGGCCGTGACAAGGGATCTTCATGATGATGACCCTGAGGCTACAAAAGATGATAATGGAACCGACTGTATTTACTGTCATTATTGTTGAGTACCGATTCCCTAAAATATGGTGTTTTATAGGGGAACAGGTAACTTTCTAGTAACCAGGCAACTGACTAACCAATGTATCTCATTTTTCAGTCACGTGGGTATATGAGCTTATAAAATTCTCTAAATATGTATGATTGAAATAGTTCCTTGTATCAAATACACATAAAATATTTTCAAATTTTTAGACTGTAGATAAGTAGAACTGTTGCCACGGGTTTACTACGGGAAAAGCTCTATTAGGTTATAATCTATGATAGGTAATTTATCTATTTTTTAGTTGGCTGAGGATCCATATCCTACAGCAGAATGTTCTTCCATATGCCCTCTAAGGTCTGGGCAGTCCAGCTAACACTTAGTCCTACCCTTTGTAACCAGATGAGGGGGAAAGGAGGCTAACTCCTCAAAGCTACTGACAGTTTGCCTAAGGGACCGAGGAGAAGTAGACATTAGCAATTAGGACACAGGGTAACAGCAAATTATAGTTATTTCTGCTTCTTCCTTTTTTTTTTTTTTAAAAGATTTTATTTATTTATTTGACAGAGAGAGAGACAGCCAGCAAGAGAGGGAACACAAGCAGGGGGAGTGGGAGAGGAAGAAGCAGGCTCATAGCAGAGGAGCCTGATGTGGGGCTCGATCCCATAACGCCGGGATCACACCCTGAGCCGAAGGCAGACACTTAACGACTGAGCCACCCAGGTGCCCCGTATTTTTAAGTAATTTCTTTTTTTTTAAGATTTTATTTATTCATTCGACAGAGATAGAGACAGCCAGCGAGAGAGGGAACACAAGCAGGGGGAGTGGGAGAGGAAGAAGCAGGCTCATAGCGGAAGAGCCTGACGTGGGGCTCGATCCCATAACGCCGGGATCACACCCTGAGCCGAAGGCAGACACTTAACCGCCACCCAGGCGCCCCCCTTTTTTTTTTTTTAGCTATAAGTATCTATAGTTATTTCCTGAGCATGGAACAAAGGCAGTCTGGGCTCCCGAAATGTTTAAATGATGACATGTTAGCGACCAAACTCAAAATAAGGCATATATTACATATAGAAATGCAAAGTATTCCCGGAGACTTACACAGGGCTGAACCCCTTCGACTGTAACCACATCTTCACATCTTCTGGTGTGGATTCGTACGTGATATTGACAACTGGCACGTTCTGCCGTGGCACGTGGAACTTCTTCTGGGCGGCACTGCGACCGATGGTCAGTCTGTGGATGAGCTCATCCTGCACTTCCTCCATCTGAGATTTCCTTCCTACACACCAACGCGGAGCAGGTTATTTTTGAAAACCCCTAACACGTGTCACTCTCTCTAGAACCCCAACGCCCCGAATCCTTTGACCCCAAAAGGACTTCTAATCTAGTGTTCCTACCATCCTTCCTCACTTTCATCCTCACCCAGGACAAACTCCACGATCAATTATTAAAATCACTCCTTGGCTCTTCTCCTCTCTCTTCATTGTAGTCACTTGGCAAAAGCCCAACCCGTGTTAAATCGAACTTTCTGCTTATTCTGCACCTGCGCAGTGAGTACACACCACAATGCTGAATGATCTCCTGTTAAATTCATGAATATGAACCTCAACCAGGCTGCTGTTTCCTGACAATCGTACTGCGTTTCCTTAGGTCCATGGTCTCAAGTGGGGGAAATTTTGACCCCAAGCAAATCTGCCAATGGCTGGAGACGCTTTCCATGGCACAGTTAGAGGGGAGGAGGAGAAAGGATGCCAACTATCGTGTTGCGGGCAGAGGCCTGGGCTGCACAGAACATTCTACTATGCACACGTCAGTCTCCCACCACAGAGAACTATCCAGCCCCGTGTCAACATGGCTCAGGTGGAGAATCTGCCCTAGACCAAATAACTGCCTGCTGTTAGACAAGTATTTACTCTCTTCTTTCTCTGCAAACCTCCAGCACTCATTCCCCAATTCTCACCCTGAACTGATGACCTCACTTTCCTAATGTCGAATAAAGAAGTTGGAAGAGAACCTCCGTAAATTCCCTCAGCGGTTTTCCTCACCTACCAGCACGTTCCCCATGCACTCTGCCTTCTTTCTCCTCCTTTCTTTCTATCTTCCCTTCCTCTCCCCCCTCCCTCCCTCCCTCCCTACATTATGGATCAACTGTTTCCACGCTCCTAAGGCCCAGCCCTCTACATGTGCCCTAGATCCCATGTCCTCTGTCTATTTAAATACTTCAACAGTAATTTCTCCTCTATTTATCTAGGTTATCCATTTTCCTCTTTTACTGAATCATTTCATCAGCATACAAACACACTATTATGTTGTTATTGTTCCTCTCCCTGTTAAGCCCTTTCTTGACCCCATGTTCCTCCCAGCTACTGCCCATTTCTCTGCTCCCCTTTTAGTAAAAGGCCATGAAAAGCTGTCTATACTAGCTGACTCCCATTCTTGTTCTCCAATTTTCTTCTTGAATTCATGGCTAAAAAAGAGGCTTTGGGCCCCATCCCTCCACTACATTTTGCTAAACTACTGTGGTCAGTTCCCAGTCAGTCTCATTTAACCTACTGGCAATATATGAAGAAGGTGAAAGAACATTCCTTAGAATGCCTTCTTCCTTTGACCTCTAGGACACCACACTCACCTGATTTTCCTCCCGTCTCCCTGGCCTCTCCTTCTCAGTATCCTTTTCTGATTCTTCTCTTCCCCCTAGTAATTCACGTTGAAGCAACCCAGGGCACAATCCTTGGACCTCTCCTCTGCCTGAACTCACTCCATTAATGGTCCCGGCGCCATTTAAAAGCTGATGACTCCCAAAATTATTTCTCCAGTCAGACTGTTCCTCAGAACTCTGGACCCATATACGCCAACTGTCTACTTGATAGATTCATTTAGATGGCTATTAGGTGGCTCAAACAGAATGTTGTCCAAATCTGAACCGCTTATCTTCTTCCTGAAGTTTGCTTTTATGCTTTACTTCCCCACTCGGGTAATGGTCATTCCATTTCTTCAGTTCCTCTGGCGAAATGCCATGGAGCTCTGCTAGACTCCTCTTTGTCCTCTATTACATCCACTCCATCAGCAAACGCTTAGTCCTAGCATCAGAATACACCCCAAATCCAACCCCTTCACTCCATTTTTTTCCGTGACTAGTTCGGTCTGAGCCACTGGCCTATTCACAGGTTGCCTTCCGTCTACTCTCGACCACTGCAGCCCTGGCTCTTCTTCCTGTTTTCAATAGAACAGCTAACATGGTCTTTATACACTGCAACTCTTCTGCTCCAGACTAAGTACTCCCAGTAAAAGGTCTCAGGTGACCACTTTCTGAGGTAACTCTACTGCTCTCGGAGCCCTCTGCTCTATCTCAGAATGGCTTCCTTGGTGCTCTTGAAATTTAAGACCTCTGCCTGGAATGCTTTTACCCCACGAATCCACTTGGCTCATTCTTCCCCTCCTTCAGATTTTCCATATTTAAAATTGCAACCCTCTCCCCAACGGCACTTCCTACCCACATGGCTTTATTATTCTCCAGAACCACTTATAATATTCTCTATCAACTCAATCGTTTATTTATCTCCTTTCATCAAAATATATACCTGAAGAGAAAATGGATTTGTGCCTGCTTCGGTTGCTTCACCTGAAATCCCTAGAACAGGGTAGGGATTTAATAAATACTCACTGAATAAATGAATGACTGAGGCATCCTGCTGACTTTTTTAGGGAGAGAGACTTTGAAAAGCATCATATACAAACCCCTGAAAGAAACAGCTAAGAGAATGGAGGCCACAAGAGGAGAAATGATCTGTCAAAATCACATTATTAATTAGCAGAATTTAGTTAGAACTGGATTTCCTGACTTTCAGTTCACGGTTTCTAATTTTTTCATGGCTTAGGTATTCCAGAAACCTGGAGAAGTCAAAAGACAGAGACAGGAGAAATGAAGGGCGAGAGGGAGAAATGAACGAGGGGGGCTAGAGAGGGTGAGAGGGAACATTACTGACTGGCTCATTTCAGTAATACACAGCACGCACTTTAGCTTTTGTTAAGTCACCGCAACAAACGGCCACACAGAACAAGAGCATGTCTCAAAGGGAAGAAGCATCGCCACACGAGAAGATTTATTTTCTTAGCTACTAACTTAGCCACGGCAAGATCATCTCTAGTCCACAGCATGAGCTTCCACGGGAGTACAAAAACCTCTTCGGCTGTGCTCCTCCTTCGGGTTTCCATTTGCAATGTTCTAGCACAGTAAAGAACCGGACTGACTTTACACCTCTTTCTGAAATAACACTTCTGATTACAAAAGATTAAGCCCAAATAAAAGGACTAACATTTCAAAGGAAGTGGAAGAAATGCAAAATACCTAAAGCACTGATATCTTCAAAAGTGATAAAAGGAGAACCTTTTTGAATCTTGCGATAAACCAATTTGAATAGCTTATAGGACCCCCGGCTCCACGCAGCCAGTTGAAGAGGCAACCCTAGTCATTCCAGCAAAAGAATTGTCCTTGTCTCACCCTTGCTACCTGCTACATTTTAAAAAACAGGCATGTTGACTTTTTTTCCTTGTTTATTTTCCTTGTTTTATATTCCTTGTTTTCCTTTTTTTTTGAGTGAGTATTCACTTTCCAGTTCCTTCCATTTTATTTTTATCAGAAGTCTAGGCAGTAAGCAGAGAATGTAGGAAGCATAAAAGGCTTATTTTGAGAGAAATCTGGCTATTGACAAATATACATTTAAATATGTTTGTCTGGTTTTACAAGACCGCTGAGAAGCCCCCACATTCATTCAGAAAAACTGTTCTCCAAAAACGTGCTCAGGAAAAAGCTATCATGAAAATAAGTGCTTTATAGAAAGAAATATACTTATTTAACATGAAACTATGCTTCTGAGATATCTTTAAAAGGGAACTTTGTGTAGGTAAATGCAAATTTTTATTATTGTAAAGAAACGAGTACAGATGTTAATTTGGAGAGAGATGTCTATATTTTATATACCAATGTCACCCTTTTATTTATGAAAAACAGATTCAAAAAGGATGAGTCACAATTATCAGGAGAGTTCTCTATCTTTAAAGTATTCAAACTATGCCTCTTTCCCATTAGGTTATTCTTAGTTTCTTAGACTAGGACAAAGAACAAGCTGTCCCAACCCACAGACTGTTCCAAATGGGGACTAGATGCCTATGAACTCTGACCTAGGCCTGGAAGGAGCGTCACAGTGTCAAAGACTACTGTGCTGACGTATCAAAGGAGGGAAATGTTATAAACTTGTGGTAAAAATGAAAAAAAGAACAGTCATTTATGAGAGGGAAATTTTCCTTAGGGAAATCAATAAAAATATTTACAGAACTTTCTCATCTCAAAACTATGTTTTTAAGTGTCTTTGAAAAAAAATAAAAGCATCTTTTAAAAACATACACAAACATTTGAAAAAAATTAGTAGATCATACTTCCACACACACATTCTCACACACGGTTGTTTCTGCTGCACAGTTAATCATTTCTCTAAAGCTGCACTTTTCCATTCCCTTTTGGTAAGGTTGGGATATGGCTAAGAAGGTGGTAAATCAGCTCTACTTTAGGGAAGAAAGTAACATATAAAAGTAGGCTGATGCTTATTGCATTTAGCCAGAATTTCTAGAATAACTAAACAATAATATACATCTCTTCTTTTAAATTTTTTTAAAAAATTTATCTAAGAATGACCACAACTGAAGAGATGTGGCTATGATTTACTGAGATAAGAAAAATGTCAGATGAAAATGGGAGTAAAAGGTTTGGTAATTTAGTTTTGAATCTGATCATCCAATCTCAGCTTTAGAGTTAATATCAGGGGATGCCTCGGTGGCTCAGTACATTGAGCGGCTGACTCTTGGTTTCAGCTCAGGTCATGATCTCAGGGTCCTGAGATCGAGGCCCACCAAGGCTCTGTGCTCAGCAGGGAGTCTGCTGGAGATTCTCTCTGCCCCTCCCCCCCAAAATAAATAAATATACCTTTAAAAAAATAAAGTTAATAGTTCAGTACTTGTATTTGAATGGCAGAGATGAGATTTGATATGAAGACAAATTTGGGAGTCATTCCTTCTCTACCAATATGGACAATATTAAAAGAAATGGAAATAGATTGATCACTGACAGTAAAAGTAAGTTTATATGGAGGGAAGAATCCAGAACTGAGCCCTAGGAGAAGCCACACTGAAAGAACGAAAGACACCCTTTATACATTCGCACACACACACATACTGAAGAAATACCTTCCTGGCCCTCGTTTTCCAAGAATTTTTACATGTCCAGTAGAGGAAGAGCCAAGTCATCTTATAATACTTCTACAAACATAATTTGAAGAGTAAATAATAAGAAAAAATATCTTAGAATTACCTTCAACTTTCAAATTACCTACAATGCTGTTCAACAGTACAAACAAGGGTAATCCAAACTTTGCCACAGTGTCTTTTCTTTTAGCTTTTTAAAATCTGGTTTTCACAGAAATCATTCATATAACAAATCGAACTTAATGTTACGAACATATAAAGTTGAAGTCTAAATCAAATAAAACCTGAATTTGGAGGGCAAATTTGACACTGGTATTGGCAGGTTGATTGCATTAAGCTGGTATGAGTATGTGTGTGTGGCAAATATGAGGAAGGGGAGCGGGAAAATGATGATGACATTGATGATGATAGCGGCAAATATTTGGACTGCTTAGTATGTGTCATACTGGTCAAAATCAGTCAGAGTTTTTCAACCTCAGCATCACTGACATTTTGGACCAGATAATTCTGTTGGGGGGGGGGACCGATCTGTTCATTGTAGGATGTTGCTAAACACCTGTGAGATGCCAGTAGCGTCCACCCGACTGTGACCAAACATCCCTCCAGACAATACCAAATGTTCCCTGCAGGAAGGGGGCACAACTGTCTCTGGGTGAGAATGACTGATCTAAATGATTTCTACGTATTATAACCTCATTAAATCCTCACAATTATCCTATGAAGAAGATGTGATGATTTCCCCCCACATTTCAGACCCTGAAGTACAGAGAGGATTATTAAATTGTTGAAGGTCAATGGCCATCAGTGGTGTTTCACTCTACAAACTCAAGTATGTCTGGCAGCACAGTCTGCATTCAACCCCCACAATATACTGGAATATGTGTAGAAACATACACAATAAAACAGAGAGTGGAGAGAACTTCCTGTTTCTTAGAATGACTTGAAGGACAAGAAACTGGATGAAAGACTTTGCAATCTATGAAGTCCTGTGCAAGTATAAAGGACCACTATTTATATTTAATAGTGTTTAATACCAGTAAAACTAACAACATTTTACTTAGCAGTGCTTTTAATTCACAGATGAAACTGCACATTGTTGGCTCCCTGGGAAACTTACGATCCACGGAAAGTTGTTTGTGTCTCTGGTTATCTCGCACAATGCTGCCGCCACTGTCGCTGGAGCTGCTGTTCTGACGGGTTACATTGGCCGGGACCTTTGGCACAGAAACAGGGGCTGGAGTAGAAGGAGGAAGCGGGACGGGAACAGGAGCCGGTGTTGGAGGAGGTGATGGAGCAGAGGGAGTATCCGTTGGTCTGGGACCATACTCCATCCTTTGTTTCTATAAAAAGACAAATAATTCATGTGAAATTGCAAAAATATAAAACCTAGGCTAGGAAAACGGTGTATACCTCGACAGGATATTGTTAGCTGTTTATTTGTAGACTTACCTGCAAATCCATAGCACACACCCCCCTCCAATCCTATATGATACCATGATCATTAAAAATCATCTTTTAAATATTCTCCATCATGTGTTCAAATTCAAAATGTAAATTAAGAAGTCAAAAAGATACACCAATAGCAAATAGTAGTATAATAATAGTAATAAATGTCAAAAAATAAAATTTGAACTTGGAATCACACAAGACCAAGGTAGGTCAAAAGATTTCTGATTATTTTTTAATTTCCATCAATATTAACGTCTAATTGCACTGGAAGTTTAAAATATCAATAACATAAAGCATTACTTACTCTTTAGTTTAAAAGTATGCTACATTAAATAATATTTAATTATGCTGTTTCCATGTAGTTTGTTAAGAAAAAGGGTACTATCTCAGTAGATAAAAGGACTATGCTTAAAAATAAATAATTTTTAAATGCTGTTAATTTTTTCAAGTCATAACGCTTTCTGCCACCGTCTTCATGTCAACTTATAAAAATCAGAAACTTTCCTTGTTAAACAGGAATGCTGTGGGGCAGGTGGTGGTTAGTAACAGTATGGTCTTTAAATGTTCATGACTGCGACTTGAAAACAGCTATTGAAAAAAGTCCACGTGAGAATTTGCTTTTAAAAAGCTGAATACGTTAAAATACACAATAACTTTCAGTAATTTTTTAAATCATGATTGTTAGGCTATTAGAAAACTGTATTTTTGTATATTCCCCATTAAACTACACAGAAGAGTTAAAACTTTATAAACGCAATGATTTTAACTAATAGATAATTGCATTATAATAAGTTCCAAATTCTCAAAAGGCAGTTTTTGGGTTGTTTTGTTTTGGTTTGTTTTTGGTGTTTTTTGGTAGAATCTAAGATACAGAACAATGATTTATAATTTAGGCAAAGTTTAGATACTGCACCGGCACAATTTTAATTATGCTAAAATTCAAGATTAGCAGAAAAAACTTGCAGAGGCAGGCCTTTTGGTAATCTGGTCCTTTGGTTAGAACAGTATTTACTTTTAATTCCTAAATTGGCCCAAATATAAGGTGACATTGATTTTAGAAGAAGCCTCCCCGATTTCCACAGAGATGAAAAACATAAAAATACACAACACACACACCATTTTAAAATTAAATCATTACTAAAAACATAACAAAACAAACAAAAACCAACCAAAAATCACAGTTGCCTTCACAGCAAATGCGTAACACCTGTGGAAACCGGTGTAGGAAGAAACCCTGGTTCTTCTCTTTCTTGAAAGACTACCACTCACCAGCCAGTGGGGTGAAGAAGGTGGGAAGGGAATAAAGCAGACAGGAAAAGAGAAGTGAAAGAAGGGTCTGTAATGCTACTAGATACTGGAGAGAGGAGGACAGAAGGGGGAAGGAAATAGGGGGGGAGGAATAGAGGGTAAGATTCATAAGAGCTCTCCATGAAGTTAGACGGGACAGAAAGAGAGACTGCTGACCCTCTCAGCACTGGAGGCCTAAAAACATTCCTAATATATTCAATAATAGAGTTTCATTATTATTATTTCCCACAAAACAATATTCCTATATTTGGGCCAATAAGATATTTAAAAGCAACCAAAATACAGCAAATATCACCAAAATGTTATACTTAGCACACACCAAAGTCCTATCATTAATGTGCATGCAATGTTCCCTCGACAAGAATATCCTTTGAGTGTAGTTTCATAAAGGGTTAGTGAATTCTCTCAGTAGGATCTCAAAAGTGTCAGTTTAAATTACTGCTCTTAAAGCTTAAACAAACAAAAAATGCTATCAGCCCTGCTCTCCACGACGTGATTCATATCTCCTGCTCCTAAAAACCAGAGTGGCTAGTGTTTTGCTATCCATCAAATAATACTGTGAAGAATGGGCTACGCTGTGTGTGACTGTCCCCATCGAGCCTGAAACAGGCTCACCAAATCTCGTGCCTCATCTCATCCATCTGGCATTGCTGGATCGTGCAACCTGAGCTGTATAACCAAACAGAGCAAGGCGCTTAAGACATACGTATTTGATTAAAGAGAAACCATATGAAAACTTGTCATGAATTTGCTTGCATATGTTCCCCTTTTCTAGGTCCTTTCTTCCTGCCTCATGTTTTCAACCCATGGAATGAAAAGGGGGAGAATCGTTGCCTCGAATCATTAGAACCTGACCTGAAACCCCAACCAAGGCAGCTTGTCTGTGGAAACTGACTGGTCATTCTTGGTGCGGAGGAACCAGAGCCCGTATTGGCTCCTGAAACCACTATTCTGTGGCCCTCCCAATCTCCTTCACGCGCCTGTACCTACCACCCAGCTACTGCTCCTGCCTTCATGATTTGTCTCGTGGTCATTTTTGCCTGGGGGTGGATCCAAATCGATGGCTCCCCAATATATGGGAAGTCTTGCAGAGCGGAACTACACCCTGAACTCTCCTCTCCCGAACCACGTGCTGAAGCTCTAAATCCTGCCCCCCCAACATCTTGACCAAACTCTTCCTGGTTTGCCCGGGACTTTCCCAGTATTAGCACTGAAAGTCCCACGTCCTTAAACCCCTCCGTGGTGAGCACACCAGCATGACTGGTCACCTATATGGACCAACTTCTGTGGGACTGTCGCCCTCTTAACTCTTGCCTTTTATCTCCCAGAAATATATTTAACGTTCTGTTTTTAAAAAAAAATCTTTGTCTTTGGTTTCTCTGAAAGGAGTCAGAATTACTAGACCCCATGGCAAATCTACTTTCTTATCGATAATTAAGGCAGAAAGAGTCACTTTTCTTTAGCCACTTAAGCTGAAATTCTCTAGGATTAAAGAAAGTTATGTAGAGATAAGCTCCTGATTTGTGCAAGATACTGCTCCAGAGGGGAAGTTATGCAAGCAAGCCCGACAAAGCCGATGAAATGAAACTGTTCTTAAAAATTTAACCTACACATTTTTCCTCTAAATTTGGTTTCTTTGGAACTCTGCAGTGGGGAAAAAAAAAAAAGGCACAGCTGGAACATTTGGAGGGTGTTAAGTTCAGAAACTGAATCCAAGAAATGATATTAAAAAGAAGTGCCATGAGGGAACAAATGTGGGTTACCTCTGACAGCTCGCCAAGTAATTGCTATTAGGAAAATGGAGCAAATCACATCAAATGAGAAAATTAACACAGGAGATGGAACTATAATAATATCAGATACAATTCACATCAAGTATCAGAACGCGTGAGCAAATTAGTTGTTGACAGTAAAATTACCTGCCCACAAATCAACCAGTGAAGGTGCTTGTAAATATATAATTTCCAATATCCTTCTCTAGCCATGGAAAACGAATTATATAGAATCATGCTACAGTGTAAAGAGTATGGAGTATTTCAGTAACTATTTGTATATTAGAGTACTGTGTTTTTAAAATATTAAGATAGGTTCATTTTATTCTGATAGCTTATAAAGAATACAATTAGAGCAGATTAAATATAAGGCTAATTCCTGTTTAAAAGCTGACTTTACAAAAGGAAATATATATCATGGTGTGTTTTAGTGAGCTTTAGATTTAAACTTGTAAGCAGTGTAAAACACAATCTATCTATCTATCTATCTAGAGAGAGAGAGAGAGAGAGAGGGAGAGGGAGAAGACTATTCAAATTATTACAAGAAATACTTGGGAAAATGTCAACACATGAGGCAGAGTAAAAAGCATCCTTATCTAAAAACCATGCCTCTAATTAAAGATGAATAGAATGTTCTGAGATTAATTTTAAAAAACACATTTTAAAAAACTGAATATTATCAGGAAGCTGGTCTGCTGGAATGAATATGAAAACATCTTTAGTAAAATGGTCACTGTCTGTCTAGCAGTATCTGAATTATCTGGACTGAGCTTGAAAAACAGAGCATTCATAACACGGGGTGAAATTAGTACTGCCAGTGGTTTAAAACTCACCCGCGGGAAATATTTCCATTTCTAATTTAGGGCTATTTAAACATGCATAGAAAAAAATACCAGAAGTTTATATCTAGACTGGACTGTGGAGATGGTGAAAGTTGTCAACCCCCTCCATTTCACAGCTGAGCAAACTAGAGCACAGAAAAATAAAATGCTTTAATATCACGCAGCTAGTTAGTGACAGAACCAGGACTAGAATCCTGGACTATCAATATCTAGATTGGGGCCTTTTCCGCACTATCGCAGTATCTCTTCCTAGGAAACAAAGACGGGAAACTTTCTGTTTAATTCACAGGACCGTAATGACCAGATAATCGTAATTATTTGTTCCTTGGCAGGTAAGAGTAGCTACAATATTTAATAAGTGCACAGACTTAATAATTAATGATAAATGAAAGACGTCTTCAGTGAAGCCTTTGAGTGCACCAGAAATAACAGCAGGGAGGGGTTAGTTTCTGTTCTCATAGAGCAAGAGAGTCTACGTGGGCAAAAAGGTACTGTGAACAGTCACAGTGCCAGAGGTCTGGCAATCAAGTCAAAAGAAATATCAGGGGGGCGCCTGGGTGGCACAGTCGTTGAACGTCTGCCTTCGGCTCAGGGCGTGATCCCGGCGTTCTGGGATCGAGCCCCACATCAGGCTCCTCCCCTGGGAGCCTGCTTCTTCCTCTCCCACTCCCCCTGCTTGTGTTCCCTCTCTCACTGGCTGTCTCTGTCAAATAAATAAATAAATAAAATCTTAAAAAAAAAAAAAAAAGAAATATCAGGAAACTTTACGTGGCAAGTAGATTCCAGATGGGGAGAAAGCACCCTGGATATCGACCTGTTGCCCAGCTAAACTACAACCAAGTCCTAGAATGCTCTACAACACAGTTTTTATCAACAGGTATGTCATTTATCTTCATTTCTCCACAATCTCTCACAAGCACCCACTTCCTTTTCCCTGTGGCTTCATTAAATCTTTTTTTCATGTTCCCTATCTTTCATAAATTCTTCATGACCTCCCTCCTTTTTATTTTTAAAATTTTGTGGAACCCATGGGGGAAACACATTAGGTGGGAATGGCAGTCTTTACAGAGCTGTTAAAAATCACTCCAACTGTGAGGATATTAAACAACCCAGACTCTCAGGGACACGAGGTGGCAGTTCAACACCTACGGACTTGTGCTGCCAGCTGCCAGCATGCCCGCTATCAGAAGAGACTCTCCAACCCACACTAGGTGAACAACCACAGCAAGGGCTGCTCCTGCGCCCCCGCCCAGGGACCGCCATTAGTCTTCATAGGAAACACGGGGGTGTGAAAAAGGAAGAGTCATAACCCTGTGCATTTTTAAAACATTGGTGGCTTATAGGTGCTCCAGGGAACAGTTTACAGCTAACTCCCTTATTCCCACCATCCACAAAATGCCGACTTTCTAAGTAAACTGTGTACCTTGGATTATTTTCCTAAATGATGAAAACAGTGAAAGAACTGATGAAATCCAAGGAATTGATGGGTAAGGCAGAAATCCCATTCTGAGGATGGTAACTATCAGATTAACTTTTGTCACAGTACAATGCATGGTAAAGCTGTTCTGAGAAAATGTTCCTGAAGCAATCGTGTAGTGAAAACCATATGTATATACAACATGAGAAAACAATCTTTTCTAAGCCTGACTCCCCACGGGCTCTGAATCCAGAGTTCGGGGTCCCAGTTCGGGCTTCTCGCAGCTGTCTAACTGCAGATGACTTACTTTTTCATACCCTAGTTTCTTCATATATAAAATGTACCTGGCTTCATAAGACTTGCTGTGGGAATTAAACGAATACTGGTGAAGTCCTTAAGCAATGCCTGGCCCATAGCATGAGCACTGACCACTGGCCGTCTCTACTTTGGAGGTAATACCATTGCTGTCTGTGGATGTGAACGGAGCTAAAGCAATCCATCACTACGTATCTTTCTGCAGCACAGTACAGGGATCTAAAACGTTTTTGCAAGACGTGGTTTCTTTAAATCCCTTCAAAATTTTGATCTCAGTGAATAGAAGATACCAGGGGGAAAGTGTGTCATCCATTTCTGAGGGGAGAGAGGGTCACTGCTCGTAATACTCTAAGCACAAAGGAGCAAAGCCTGGCAGACGGTTGGAGGTTCCGATTCCAGACGGCAGGCTTTTACGGAGGATGTGCTCGGTGCTAGGCTTTCTGTCTTCCTTTTCATCAAATGCAAGCTCCTGGCACTCAATAAATATTTGGGAGGTGAATGAATGAAGCAATAAATAAGAGAGAATTGCTTCTGGTGTGTCTGTAATCCAGTGGAGTTCTGTAAGCCTAGGGGGTTAGGGTCACTGCAATCTACACTTACGGTGGTACCTTTATTATCATTTCGAAATAAGCCACAGAGTTTTTCTTTAGATATTTTAGGTAAAGGTGACTGATAACACTGTTATTACAGATAGAAAATGACTGGCATATATTTCTAAGGATGCTCTTCTTTTCCAGCTTACTTTAGTCATTCTGTGTGTGTTTGTTACAAATGCCTTGAGAAGAGGAATTCTTTTAGAGTAGGATTTATGCCAGATAGCAGATTGTCAAGCCTACTTATTAACACTTTACAAGATTTTGGTGGTTTTGTTGGGCTCAGCCCAAAGTTTTCAGGAGCTGTTAGAAAAGAAACTGTTTTTAATAAAACCTTTTAAAAGTAGGGCTCTTAACCTAAACTCACAAACACACACACACACACACACACAGCTTCTATAAGATTTCTACATGCATCACTGTATTCAGAGCTGCATCCAGGAATTTTTAGAAGACTGTCAGATAGTGTTGAAAAGTTCAAAAGGAAACAGCCCAAACAGGGAATAACCACACACATTTCTATTTACATAAAGTAGCAAAACAAATCCCTGAAACTTGTGAGCACTTAAAAAATTTCTCGGTTGTGCCAAAGTTGACAAAAATATAAGATGAGGCTCTGTTCAAGAAAAGAGGGATAGATTTTATGCTCTCAAAAAGGACTCTACTTACCTAGGATATGTATTAATAGTTTTGTTTCCGTTTTAAACAGAAGCAACCATTAAACAAATGTAAACTGATAGCTCAGGCCAAGAGTCAGAATTGAAGATAAAGACAAGACTGCACGTAAACAGGCAAAGGTAAAAGAGGTTAAATTCATTAGGAAATCTCAGGCAGGAGAAAAGACTTAAAATTGATATTATTTGCAAGTTTTAGGGATTGTATCAGATTTGCTTATTCTTAGCACCAGTACACACACACACACAGAGCCCACACACAAACTTGAATAATTGTTTTTTAACTCAAAAATATAAACCTTGGCTCCTGTTCATAGGCAGCATCTAGGGATCTTGTTTGTGAACAGTGTTTCTTATAGATTCTCACAAGCTAATTGCTAAAAACATTCCAGATGTTCGAAGGGTATACACTGTTTCACCATTTTAGGTACACACTCTTTCACACTGTTTACGGCATTTGGTCTAAATCTCTACAGGAAAGAATGTAAAGAACTGGCATTTATAAACCAGGCAGGAGCCTAAGTTATGTCAGGTAACCACATCTCAAAATCAGAAAAGAATTTAGGAAAGAAAAAGGTATTCAGACTAAGTTAGAAAATGCACTTCAAAAATCCACAGGAAATGGAGCAGACCGTACCTTGAATAACTCAAACTCCTTCTTTGGCATCAACAGCTAATGACAAATGATGAACATTAATTAAGCACATAATACATACACACATCGGACCAGCCAAAACAAGCACAGCAAACAGAGTTTCCACAGATATCACTTTATCAGGATACGTAAATTGTACACGAATTCTTTATTTTCAAAGTTTGCTTGACTCTTGAATTCTAATGAGGCCAAAAGTCCCACTAGATAAGTACAGGACCCGCGCTCTACTCGAATGCCATGAGGAGCCAAAAGTAACTAAGTGAAAGGTCGTGGCAGTAGGAGTATGATTGCAATTCTAGGTTTGGACAATCTGTGTCTTACTGAGCCTAGACCTGGCACGAAAATTAACTGTGTATTTATTCTATGTAGCTTCTACTCAAATCTATGATGTTCTTATGGGGTCAGTTGTGATCTGTTGCTCAAGATTCTGAGAATTAAAATAATTCTTGCTGGGGGCATGATATAGAAGCCACCACAGCTTCACAGGCTGTGCAGGAGCTGGTCCCTCCATTCGGCCTCTGCTAGCAGAGCAGACTCCAGAGATCCTGTCACAGGTCGAAAATCCCCAGGGTTTAACAGTGAGTGAGTTCAGAAGTTGGGGTGAAAGAGATACCCAGGGTCACCAGAGTCCTAAAAATGTAGTGTGTCACTCAAAACTTATTTAGGATCAAGGAGAGAGAGCCTGAACTACCTACCCTATATCATAAGTGTATTTTAATCATAAAATCAAGATAGGAAGACGCATGTGTTAGTGTCAGGTGAGAAGAGTGCAAGTTCAAGGTTAGTCAGTGGTGGAACATTTAAGAGAATGAGGGCAAAGGATGGTAGAGATGGGCTGCTGGATACTCCAGCCACTGTCACAGTCCCACCCTCTATCAGGAGGGAGCTCCTGGATAGGAAGGCTCTGGGCAAGAGTGAAGAGGCATAAATACTACTCTCCACATGTCAGAAGCATTGTAGGGTGGGGGGAAAATAGCATTCAGAGAAACAGTCACTTACTGGCAAATATTTTGAGCAATTTTCTGAAGAAATAAATCAGAAAAAAATATATATATAATTCTTCCCTATATCTCTCACCACTGCCCCTCAAGTACCCTACAAAAAAACTATACAAATTATACAGCAAATTAAGTCCCAAAATGATTAATACACAACAGGTATTAAAATCCCACTGAAAAGTGATGAATTTGAAAGTTTATAAAAGTTAAATTTTTGCTAAAAAATCATAAGTACCTGTATGGTATGTGTGTAAGGTGGATCAGCACGCCCTAATCCTGACTCTGGAGGTCTCACAATATCCAAAATGTTATTTGGCACAAATCCAGAGTCTCCACTCGCATTTCGAACCTTCCACCATTGCTTCCTATCATCCAGGATCTGTCATCATGCAAAAAGATAAAGGCATCATTCCATACCAAAACCAATCTATGGAAGAAATTCAAGAAACTCTTTTCACTTCTAATAAACGGACTTACTATCAACATATTGTGGGTTGAATGATTTCCAGGAGTTACACTAATAATCACTAGTATAGGACAGGTATGGAACCACCGCGATCATTTCCTGAGGTCCTCATTACCTACCAAGAATGTTTAACTATTTGCATTATCTGAAGTACTTATAGATGACTAAGATGACTTGCTTGGAAAGGAGGACAAAGTAAGACAAGAAATCCAACCTCTGTCCTCCACCCCCTCCCCCAGAAAAAGCCAACAAACAAAAAATAAAGCAGCTCCCCTCCTAAATAGATCCAGGCACCTATAATATACTTTCATCCTTGATAAAATAAAATAACACTGAAGAATAATTTCTTGACCTCAGCATTTCTTTGAGGAAGGTTCAGATATACATCAAAAGAGGAATACAATAAATCCATTTTATTAAGAGTATAAAAAAGGTAAAATCCTATTACCTCTAAAATATCATCCTTTAGAACTGAGAGCTCACTGTTGTTCCTTGCCACGAAGTCGTACTTGGATTTGGCATATTTCTTGGGCTGTGCTTTGAGTGGATCATAATTTCTATAAAAAGAAAGAGAAATTATCATTCAGCTAGCTCTTCCTAAAGGCTGAAAACAGAAGTAAAACATTAAGGCAAGCTAATTCCTACCAGAAAATATTCTGACAAATTATTTCAAGAGTAGTTTAGCTTATCACATTTCATAGAATATGAGAACTAAAAAAAACTTCGGTGTCTTACTACTAAAATGAGCGAACTATGGCAAGGGCAAAAATAAATAATGCAAAATCACAAGGTTAGTGGGTACTAAGCCGAAACTAGAATGCAAATCTATGAACTCCTTGTCCATGAAATATACTGGGGTATTGCTTTGTTAATTAGCATTTCTACCATGGAGGAACTAGGACAAAGATCACTGTTAGCATTTTTTATAAAATTAAAGGAGACTGAAGATAATCTCCATGGTGGTAATTTAAATTATATGTTGATTTCACTAACTCAAGCAATGTCTTCAATTCATATTTAAAAATTATGACTAAGTGTCAATTTTTAGGAAAGCTTTGTTTAGTTCGTAAAATGCAAGGAAAGGTACAGATTAAGCAAGACTAATAGCACTTCCTAATTAATTAATTAATTCCCTATAAACTTATTTTAATGGTAAGAATAGATCCAAGAGTCCTATGTTTTTTTAAAAAGAAAACTTTCTTAAAGAACCAAATACTTCCTTTAATCATTAAATGACCATTAATATCAATAATGTCCTGATAATATTTTATTCATTTCAATAATAACTTTAACTGTTTTTTATTAACTTTACTCCCTCTTCTCCTTTGTTTACCTTTCGACATTTCCTTACTCATTTTTACAAGAGAAAAAGCAGAAAGGAACTAAAGATGTTTGTTCATTGTCCCTGTCAAGTGGCCCACCAGGGTCCTCTGGAATACTGAGTCCCAGCAGGGCCAGCATGACGATTGTGAACACAATGTATCATGTCATCACAGGCAATCTGCAACCTCTTAGCAACTCCAGAAGAGTTAAGGGACAATGAAAAAGATGACCCGTAAGCTATGCTATCAACTGGCCATTTTTGATATATTAAAAAATTAGAAAAAGTGAGAAAAGTAACATTATAGCCAAATAATTACTGTATAATAATAATAAAAAAATAATAATTTTAAAAATGTTCCATGGACTTCCCACTCCTATTCCCTAGGTTACATGTTTACATTCTACTTAGATTTCATTTGGGGGGGCATAAAAAAATTCAACCACTTCAAAAGTCAGAAAAGCAGTAATTTCAGTCCTATCTTTCTTCCCTCAAGTTCTCCCCTCCCATCATCTAGAAAACAATCACTATTAATAGAGAGCTGAGTATACTATAACAAAAGGTAGAATAACTCTCTGCCACTGTGTCTCTGAACCAGCGAGTCAAAAAGAAAAGTACGCTCTATTTCTTGAAGTCTTTGTTATCTCGAGTGTCTCAGAGGTGACTGCCTAGCATGCACTTTGTAAAGTGCTTTAGAATGTACGAATCTCCATAGTTTAGTTTCTTGTTCTCTACAGATTAAATTTAGCTATGATATTCACCATAGTAATCAATCTGAAAATCATACTTTGTAATTTTTCATATATATGAAAGTTTCTTAAGAGATCTGTAATGTATCAAAACATATGGTTTTGGAGTAATAAATATGCACTTGATAGAGAGCAGACCTGGAGGCGGCAATGATCCGAGACATCTCTAAAACACAAACTGCTTTTGGAGAGCAGTAACCTATAATCCGTCAAAGGTGAGGGCTCTAAATTCAACAGGTGGTTTACCTAACAGCGTGGTAAGGTTCACTGAAGAGTGACTACTTCGCATGGCATTTACTGAGTTCCAGGAATGTAACAGAGTTTAGGGTAATAAAAGTTATTATAAAAGCAAATTCCAAAAAAGGGAAAAGAAAATATTAGGATGAGTAAGAAGTTAGTCAAGAAGAATTTCAATGAAATAATTTTTAAACTTCAAAAATAATTTTCACGTATTAGCTACTAAAAATTGAATCTATAATTAAAACTTATTTCATATGTTGGCATTTTCAAAATGTATTATTCATTGCTGACTTTATACTCAATATAATATGTTACTGGTGTCCTTAGAGTAATATCTGTAAAATTTCCACACCAATTACTTAAGTACTACCTCTGTTATCATTCCTAAAAAATCAAACATTTTAAATTCCATCTTCTTTAGATTCTATTAAGAAAAAAAATATAGTGAGAAGAAGGAAAAGGAATACAACACTCATGAGTTGGCGAGGCTTTGTCTCTACCCCACTTCATCTGAATGACCATTCTCCCATATTTTTTTCACTTCCTTTTCTTTCTCTTTTGTAGACGGGTTGGCCACAATGTCAGCCTCATTCGCAGAGGCTGGAAAACGAGACTGAAGAAGTGAACCTACTCTTTTTTGCCTTTACTTCTCTCCCATCTCA
Source organism: Ursus americanus (assembly GCF_024610735.1). Classification (NCBI taxonomy): domain Eukaryota; kingdom Metazoa; phylum Chordata; class Mammalia; order Carnivora; family Ursidae; genus Ursus; species Ursus americanus. The sequence goes on from NC_142151.1 coordinate 16,041,269, forward strand.
ATTCTCCAGCCTTGCCCATACTGAATTTTTTTCAAGAGTGAAACTATGGGAAAATAAATGAAATATAAAACTGGAAAGTGAAAATACAATATAATATGATGAAATGGCAAGAATGGCAAATAAGGCACTGATTCCTTCTAAATATCTAGTTTATACTTTGAAATAGTTCTATCTAAAGAAAGGTTTGTTTTTGTTGGGGGGAGAGAAAGATGGAAATTGTTTCCTTTAAAAGTTACAGAGCTAGAAAGATCCTTAGAGACCATCTGGTATTAACTAATGGAGAGTTTCAAAACAATTCTTTCTTCTTAATTCACAGTTTTTGTCAGAGCATCTTTTTAAAAAGGGAAAGTCATCCAAAGGCATTTGCACTAAATTAGAGTTATAGGCTGGAGGTTTTCCAGTAAGAATTATAAACTAGAGGCTTTGTTTATCAAAGCCAATTCTATAAAGGAACAACTGAAACTCCATCAAACAATTAACAGACGGGAAGTTTAAAGAAGTAGTGACAATGCAGACGCCGGGACCTTTATGTGCACTAAATCAGAGACCGTTATCCGCAGCTCTCCAAATGGTGCCCGTGAAATGTTACCTATCTATGTGGCGATTAGGAGTTGGCTTAAAAGCCACAGCCGCTTCCCCTTGGTCCAGATGGGGCCCTCTTGCGTACATGTTATGGAATGCATACCCATCCGCTGGAGGATACTCTGCTACACTGGACTGCTGAAAGACAGAGGAAGAGAGATTAAAGAGTCGCTAAGACTACTGGAATGACCACTAACATCGGTCAACAAAACCCTCCAACTGGGGCGTGATCAGTTTCTCATTTTCAAGTGCTTGACCATTATTAACAAGTTATGAAATGGGGGTGACACATTTTTGTCAAAGACCTATTTATAATAGGAAAAGTCATTAGTACAAAAGCTAAATTGTAACTCTGAAAATAACTGGGTATACAAGCAATAAATTCTTTCCTCAGGCATTTCAGTAATAGGTGATTTTGGTATTAGGTACACTTTTAACAGCTTACGTAAAATAAAATTGGTTTAAAAACAACAAAAAAACTTTCCCCCCTTGCTCTCTCTGTTTAAGAGACCCTTACCACTCTAGCAAAGTAAATAATATCACATGAAAATCATCTAAACTCTGTGCATTAAAATTATACTACACTCTCATTTTTTAAAGGTGCACAAACCCTATTTGTATTTTTTTTAAAAATGGCAGCCACTATTATCAGATTTACTTTTGAGAGAAATACAGAAAGACAGAAGGAAATACAGAAAGAAACACATTGATCTTAACAGTCAATACAGGATAAGACAATGCTGAAGTAACTCCTTTTTGTAGTTAACCCAGTTCCAACAGGAGTCCACTGGGTGCTACTAGGAGAGGGAACAGAGGTCTATGGGCCCCGGCGAGCACCATGGTTTCAAAGCTATGGGGAAAAAAACAACGAAACAAAGAAAAAAAAATTCATGTAAAGATTTTCTGCTGTTTCCTTCTGTGAAATGAAGTATGGAGGAGGAACAACAGGCCATGAAGTACTGGAAATCCTTGGCTATGAACTCATTGGGGCAAAATATATGAAACTGGAAATGTTTTAGAAAAGTCTGAGATATATGTTTACTGTAGTTCATCCTAAAGACTGAGTTGGCAGGAGTAGGAATGTGTTTAAACACAGATGGTGTAGGTGAGGCTTCTCCGATGTACTCGGGGTGGACGTCAAAATACCCACACTATATTACTCCTTTAGAATATGCTTAACGCACAAACAGAAAGAAGCAATTTTCTCCATTTAAATACCTGTGCTTAAATCATCAGCAAAATGAAAAAACAACCACAGAATGGGAGAAAATATGCGCAAGTCATGTATCTGATAAGGACTAAAAGTCCAAAATATATAAAGAACTCATATAGCTCAGGAGAAAAACAAAAAAACAAAAAAAACCACAACCAAATAAACAAAAAGCTCAATCCAGTTAAAAAATGGGCAGAGCAACTGAACAGCCATCTTCCAGAGAAGACATACAAATGGCCAAAGAGTTCATGAAAAGGTGCTCAACATCACTAATCATCAAGGAAATGTAAATCAAAATCACAATGAGATGTTACCTCACACCTGCTGGGATGGCTATCATCAAAAAGACAAGAGGTGACAAGTGTTGGTGAGGATGTGGGGGAAAAAAGGGAACCCTAGTGCACTGTTGGTAGGACTGTAAATTGGTGCAGCTGCTATGGAAAACAGTATGGAGGGGAGTGCCTGGGGGACTCAGTCGGTTAAGCACCCAACTCTTGATTTCAGCTCAGGTCATGATCTCCCCATTGTGAGATTGAGCCCATGTCCAGCTCTACGCTCAGCAGGGAGTCTGCTTGGGATTCTTTCTCTCCTTGCTTCTGCCCCCAATACCTGGCTCATCTGAGCTCTTTCTCTCAAAACAAATACATAAAATCTTGAAAAAAAAAAAACAAAAACAGTATGGAGTTTCTTCAAAAAATTAGAAATAGAGCTACCATACTATTCAGCAGTCCCACTACTGGGTATAATACTAAAGGAAATGAAATTAGGATCTTGAAGAGGTGTCTTCATCTCTATATTTACCGTGGCATTGTTCACAATATGGAAGCAACCTAAGTGGCCATCAGCAGATGAATGGGTAAAGATATGGTATAAATACACAATGGGATATTATTCAGCTATGAGAAAGAAGAAAATCTTGTTATTTGCAACAACATAGATGGACTTTGAAAGCATTCTGCTAAGTGAAATAAGCCAAAAAGGAAAAGAAAAAGACTGCATGGTATCACTTACAAGTGAAAAAAAAAAAAAAAGTTGAACTCATAGAAACAGAGAGTAGAAAAGCAGTTGTCAAGGGCTGGGGGAAATCGGGAGAAGTTGGTAAAAGGGTACAAACTTTCAGCTATTAATGAATAAGGTCTGAGGATCTAATATAAAACATGGTGAGTACAGCTGATAGCACCGATAATATTGTGTAATTACAATTTGCTAATAGAACTTCAATGTTCTACCAAAAGAAAAAAGATAAATATGTGAGGTGACAGATGTGTCAATAAGCTAATTAACTAGATGGGTGGGGAGGGATCCTGTCACAATACATATCAAATCACCAGATGAACACCTTAAATATCTTATGATTTTGTCAATTACACCTCAATAAAGCTGAAATTAAAAATGACAAATAACAGGGCTCCTGGGTGGCTCAGTCAGTTAAGCATCTGCCTTCAGCTCAGGTATGATCGCAGGGTCCTGGGATCGAGCCCTGCAACAGGCTTTCTGCTCAGCGGGGAGTCTGCTGCTCTCTCTCCTCCTGCTCCTACCCCCACTCGTGCTTTCTCTCCCTCTCTCAAATAAATAAATAAATAAATAAATAAATAAAACCTTTTAAAAAATGACAATTAAGTAGCTTAATTAATTAGTTTATCATTTCCCTAGCGGAGAGGAGAGGCACTAGATGATTAGGTAATGTTTTATTAAAGGCTGTTACAAAGCGGGGGGGGAGTGCAAGAACCTGTTAGAATCACCCTCACCTTTGGCTAACTCTGAACAGAAAAGAGTGAGGTCAGGCAGCATGAGATCACTGGGTCCTGGGAGTGACTGGAAATATTGCAAGGGAGGAGAGAAATGATGACGAATGACTAACTGTGATGACTACACAAGCTTGTTTAGGGCTGCCGCTGGTTCAGAGGAAGTAAAGGAGTATTGCCACCCATATTTGACACCCCACGTCACCTGTGCCTTTCGATTCTACACAAAACCACCAGATCCTGAATCATCCAAGTCTTGCCCTGAGTGTATTTATTTTAGTAGCAATAAAGTATAATAAAGTTCCTCTTCTGGGGATGATTGCATTTTTTATGCATTTTAAATCACCATTTGTTGGCCTTTTTTCCGACAAATTCTTAAGGCATAAAAATCCCCTAAAACAGCTAGCAGGCGCTTTTCATTTCATTTTTTAAAACCTTTGAACCAGTACTTAAACCATAAAATGGAAAATAGTTTACAACAGGAAAGAGATAACTCATTACAAGTAAGGATTCTCAATAATTCTTCCTTTAAAATTACTTCTTCAGTGAGTATAGGCAACTTTTACACTGGAAGCCCAGAACACACTATTTTCTCTTTAAATACACAAGTTTTTGAAAAAGAACACACGAAAGTGAATTTCTGAGGCAATACATTATTAGGTGGATGTATTTTCTTATTTAAGATACAAAGACTGTAAGCTAGAAATTTCCGTGATTTGAAAATAGTCGGCTGTAACGACAGCAACAAGTATGTCATAATTTCATGTTCGATTACATCTTTTTTCCTCTAGAAAAGTTGTCCTCTATGAGGAAAGGAAATCCACAGCGCTGAGGTCTGACTTATAAAATCCACAGTGCTGTAGTCTGGAGAGGGACTGCCAACCAATGCAAACACCGTGGGGCCATGTTCTTAATCACTTAGAAGGAAACAGCAGTTAGAGACTCTACCCTTCCATGCACCAGAGGAAAAAACAACTACATTAGAAAAAACATGTATCTTCAAACCAGTACCTCTGCTTTATTTCTAAAGTTTCAAAATTTAACCAGTCTTCTATAATATTATGGTTACTGTCCAAGGGACTGATTTTTAAAAATTTTAATTTATGTGTTTCTCCTTAAAAGTGAGGATCTACTCTGGTTTGTTAATCATTCCTTCATATCATATTTGCCATATTATGAATACCCACAGCAGTCTGAAAAAATTAATCTACAGTTAAATAAAGGAAGTGAACTGGACTTCAAGGAGGATCTAGTCATCATTTACTATTTCTTCTCCAAACCAGACCTCATTCACCGAATTCCTTGGGTTCTGGTCCTCCTATTTGGTTTGGTTCAGCGTTAAGCAATGTTTGATTTTCTTTTCTGACAGAACAAGAGTCACAGGAAAATCATTTTTAAGAAATGTGCAGAGATAACTTACCCAACTTCAATCCCTCAAGGGGCTCTACAAACAGGTTCTACTCTAACGCTTACTAAATACTTAAAAAGCACAATAAATTTTGTGATCTTCTCAGGGTGTAAATTTTGTGATCTTCTTAGTGTTACACATCATCACTGGAGCCTGGGGACTGAGCCCAGGAGAACTCTGGCCTTCTAGCCAGGCTGAGAGGCTTTCGGGGTTTAGAACTAGGTGGAAGGAAGGAGGGAAGGAGGGCAAGCAGGAAGGAAGGAGGAAGGAGGGAAGAAATGGAACATATGGGAAAGAGCTGCTTGGGATAGGCTTCAGGGACCTAGGTTCACGGAGCTAGCTGTCTTAAGGGTCTGAAACGATGGAGAGAAAAAGAGAAAGCACAAGCCAAGCAACAATAGGGCATTTCTCTGACAAGGAGAGAAAGCAGGCGTCCAAAAACTGAGATGGGATCACCAGGGCTCAGGGAGCACTAGCAGGTGGGTAGGGGTGAGGGCTGGCAGGACTATAAGGAGTGATACGGGCTGGTGTTAGGTTCACAGGGAAACAGAGCAACTGGCACAGCAATGACAAAGCTGTGAGAGGTAACTAAGGGCAGCAGGACATACAGTCATTGTTCTAGAACAATCTTCAGATCAATAAAATGAGAACAAACAATCAGAATTACAAGAGGACGCACAGGTTACTGCACTTTCTACAAAAGGTGATGCTAAAAGGCTTTGTACCTCTGTGGATAATCTTTTTGTCTCCTGTTTGCGCTGATGTTCTGCGACATTTGCCACAGACTCGGCCAGCTGATACAGATCTTGTTCCATCGGTGCTCCCATGACGTTCAGCATGGGGGGCTCCCAGCCATTGCGGAACCGTGGGACATAGGGTGGGATAAACTGTTCTTTTGGCCACTCTGCTCTGTAAAGGGACATTAAGGCACAATACTAAGAAATATATCCATGTTCAAAATTAGTTTCGATAAAGTTAGCCGCAAAAAACAAAAACAGATAACAACAAAAACAAAGCATACCTAATCTGCCCTCTGTCCTCTTGAAAAGGGAACGTGAACCTGCTTATAATAGTCTGGAATGCCAACAAAATGAAAGGAAGATTGAATTCTGCTTCATAATATGTTTGCAGTACATTGCCTCAATTCTCCATTAATTCGATTTTGTAACATGGATACAGGTTTTGAAAATTTGGAAAGGGAGCATGAGGCTAGAAGTGTTAAAAGTATTTAGAACATGAAATTCTCTTGTATCTAAAGTAGTTTCAGATTCTTATCTTTCCCTTCCCTCCCCTCCCATCGGTATGAACCCTCCCGGTATCAGATATATCTTTCAAAAGATAAGAAGAGAGAATGTTCTTAACATTTATGACTTTTTAAGTTATAAAGTCCCCTAAATGAAACATTACCAATTTTATAAATTAAATTTATCAGCGAGCCTTTAATCAGTAAAATCAAGTTAGGACTAATCTGGAATGGTAATCATTACCCATTCATTATTTAATGACTCTGAGTGAGGCTTATTTCTACAAGCTCTAATCACTCACGAAGCACAAAAATAACTGGGACAGAAATTGTGGCTTCATTTCTGCTATACTGTGTTGTTTTATCTTTCACAAGTGAAAGATTAATTCTTCAGGTTATATTTCTACTACAATGAAATGAGCCATTTTATTCAGATTATTACGTACCTTCATGATCTTTTTATCTTTATGAATTTTTAAATCAGTATATTCATTTCCTAATACTCTTAACAATTAGGATCTAAAAAATCACCTTTTCTCTTGTCAAGAGCTAACAATATACTTCCTTTTCGTGTAGTTTTTCCAATGGTCATTTTCTAATTTTGAGGTAGGACCCAAAATCAAGAAATTAGAAAGTCTGAGCTATTTTTGTACTAGGAGATCTGATTAGTTTAGTAAGTTTCATGGGGAAATATTAAAAGATCCTACCTAAGCTTACCATAAGATTATAAACTATGAAAATTTAATAGATTTAAAAAATCTATTTAACCAAGTACGATATATAAATAGCATGATACAGTAGGTTGTATTAGTACATAAATAAATTTAAATATTGTTTTCAATATAAAAGCAACAACTGCAGTGCTTTTAAATAATTTTTTGCTTGGTAAACCATTCAATATGTAAACCATATTCCAACACAAGCTGTTGCCTAAGTCCAAAATATAAGTTTTATATTTTATATATAAACACAGTTTATATCTGTTTCAACAGAAGAAAAGGAGGAGAAAAAAAATTATGAACTGATCCATTACTTTTAGGCTAGTCCACTCAAAAGCATTAGGAAGAAAAGCTTCTAAGTGACCACACTGAAGACTCACTCTAAGTAGTGAGAGAAAGAAAATGATTTGGGTAAGATAGGAAGGCCAAAATTATTTATTCACATGTCATAAAGAAAGAAAGATTTTTTTTGCCTTGCTCAGGAATCTTTAACACTGCAGTGTTAAATGAGGCAATATAAATGATTTGTCTTCCACAATCACTTTACTGACAAAATACGATTTTTAAAATGATCCCCTCTTCCTTTCCATTCCCACTACTACCTTTCGAGACCCAGGGAATGTTGCTTACTTACTAAGGAATCCCTGACTATAGCATCACCATCCCAAGGGGCCTCCTTGCCTCTAGTTACTTTGGTTCTTGTCCTTGCTAGGCTCAACTAGCAGACTGATCCTTCTAAGATACAGATGTAATCATGTCACACTCCTATTCACACGGCTGTTGGTTCTCCATAGCCTACAGAATCTTCTCCACCTCTTTAGCATGGCAGTGGGAGCCTTCATAGCTCATCTGCTTATTTCCATGTGCCTCATTTGACACCATCCCTCCTCACCCCCTTCCCCACAAGCACCTGCTACCCAAAGTCGATATACCAGCTAAACCCATATTCATTCTCCATTCTCTTGACTTCCTGCTTCATGCCCTCACTCGTGCTTCTCTCTCTGTTAGGAAGGCCCCTTCCCAACTATGTACTTGCAGAAATCCTATTCATCGTGCTAAAAGGCAGCATATAATTATGAACACCAACTCTAGAGCCAGATTGCCTAGGTACAAATTGCAGATCTGCCACTTAAGAGTTGTATGGTTTTGAGCAAAGTACTTAACCACTCTATGCCTCGGTTTTGTTATCTGTAAAATAGGGATAACAACAGTACTTATGTAAAGTTTATGGAAGAGTGCCTGGCAAATACTATCTGTATAGTGCATACATATTTATTACATAATATACTAGTATTTTTATCTATTGATTTTAATGTCAGCTCTTCTTTGAAAGCTAACTACCCCCCTCTTCAAATCCTCTTCCTGATGGCTCCCCCTTGCCAAACAACGGTAGTTTGAGTCACTCCTGGTACTTAATATGCCTTATACTTTATATCTTTTCCACTAGACTAGCTTTTTAAGGGTTTAGCTTTTTCAACTGTAGTGACTAGTCTTTCATACGCAGAAAGCGAAATAAATGTCTCGTTAGATTCATGTAATAACAAAGAACAATACTTGAAGTATTACAGGTTTTAAACTCATGTATGTTTACCTGGCTTTCATCCAAGTTTCCCCCAGTGACATCCACAGCTGTCTTTCATCATTGTTGACAGTATAATTTAAGAAATCAATTGCATCCTTAGTCAATAGGGGGCTGAGTACTGAACTGGCTAGCTCAGGACCTCCTGTTGCCTGTACGACCTAAAATGACAATAATTCATTTTTTAGCAAGAAGATGATGATTAGTTGTATATTTTCAAAATATGTAAAATCCATGCCAAAAACAAGCACTGTTTTTATATACTCAAATTTTGACGTGGTGCAGTATACCATTGAATGAAAAACGGCTTATTAAGTCAACCTGCCCAGCCCAATGGTGACTAATAATCTAGAATGAAAAGTTAGTAGTTTAACAACTTTCACAGGATCTGTCTGTTGGCTGCATATGACTGTATTTTCCCTGGAAAATACTAATGGTTATCCAGAGAATTCTCGGTCAGGTGGTTTAACTATCTCTGCTTTTTGCTTTAAAAAAAAAAAAAGTACGTGTATCTTTCCTGGCAAATCTATTATCCCAAATTTGAAAAATATGGTTCTATAAATGAATACTACAGAGAGAAATAAGGCTCAACTTAACAGTCTATGGTTGTGCCTATAAAGACATACAAAAACAAAAGGATCCAGAGAGAAAAGTGAGAGAAGAATGAGAACTCTGAATCCATGGTGTTTTTCCCCAGAATTTAATTCTAGGAAATTGTCCTGATTTAAAGCGGATAATTTAATGATTAGCAGAAACAAATAAACAGGTGCAATTCTCTGATAAACAAAATGATGTTAAGTGTATGTCCAGAAACTGCTCCAAATGGACTTCTCAGAGGCTATTTCCTGGCTAAAGAATGGTAGTTATCTCCTAGAGCAGAAACCAGAGCCCTTTCATAAAAGTCTCACCTTCCCAGAGATATGGCACAAGGAAAAAGGGATTTTTTTGAATGGCTCCAGACCAAGGGTCGGTTTCTCAGTTTCTCCCCAGTCATCCGTGCTCTGAGCATGCTATGCTGTTGTATGCCTCGTGCATCTGCACATACTGCTTCCCAGCTCCCCAGAAGGCCCTTCCTTTATCAGGCGGAACTCTACTCCGGTACCACCTCTTCCAAGAAGCCCTCCTTAATCCCAAAGCAAAGCTCTGAGGCACCTCAGTGTCCCCAAAATAATTTATGCATATTAGGAACATGTTACATTTTAACTTACGGCTTATTTTTCAGTTTTCCCTCCCGTGAGGTTTTGGACCAAGTCAATTACAGAAGACATAGTGTTAGTGGGATGACTGAGAATCAGTGAAAGAAAAGATGAGAAATAAGGAGAGAGGCTGACTCTTACTTGAGAACAAAATTTACCGACTGCCTGGTACAGTAATTTTCTTACTTCCAAGCCCTATAAGCACTTCTGGTGAATATGTAGGGATGATTAAGAGGGAAAAGTAAAGGAGTAAAATCTAGAAGTAGAAGTAGAAGAACTTTAAAATCTTTGGCATAACAGAGGGAAGAGAGAATGAAAGAGAAGAAATGTAAATAAAAACCTATAAGACATAGTTCCCTCTCGAGAATAGATGTTAAGCACGAACGCATGTATGCTTGCTGTGGGTGTGCTCGTGTGTGGAGATGCTGAGGGCATAGGGAGGGTCTTGAAAGGTTTAGAGCACTAAATTTTGTGTGGCTGGTCGTAGGCCCTAAATAAATGTTCCTCCCCACATCTCCTGTCCAAGTAATATGTCTGGGGCTCCGCAGGCAGAACATTAAAAGGAGCAACAGACATATTCTGATTGGAGAGACCATGAATAAGGAGTCGTTTTTGATGGGAAAAAAAAAAAAAGACAAAATAAATCCTATTTTCAGATACATAGCTTGATCACAAAGGCTAATTTCTACATGTTAGGGAAACCCGTCCCATTATCTTATAGTTCTCCTTTATGTAATGACTACATACCTACTTATGATGTGTGAAAGGGTAGGCCAAGAATGAGGAGGTGGCAAAAACTGCTTAAGAGTCAACACTTCCTAATATTCAAACTAAGACAGTATCAAATGTGTTAAAGAATAAGGAAGATAAATTTTGTTAATGAGCTACTATGGGCTTCTTTGCATATGAATGGCCTTGATGTAATTTTTAAAAGAGCTTATAAAGCAAGAATTATTCAACAATAACTAGACAAGTAGAAATCTGATGTTCTATATATAGCAACAACATATGGAAGCATTCATAAATTATTGATGTAGCCTTGGACTTTCATCTTCTAATCTCTTATTGCCCAGTTCTGACATTTATGCTGATAACATTACTTTCCTGTGTTTGTAAAGCAATACTCATTTCATATTGTACTTCAGGTCTTGACTAGTTGCTCTTGGAGAAAGAAGGAAAAGATTTATCATCCCTTTTTGTTACGTGGACTTTCTTTTTCTCATTTTTTCTGATAATCAAGTAAAACCTATGGGAATGCATTTGAATTTGCTCCATTTTTGATAAATATTAGAGTACTCAAACCATAGTGTTCATATGCCCTAAACCAAAATTAATGAAATTTATCTGCTTCGTATAGTTCTTACTCTTTAAAAAAACAATCACAGAAATAATACACAGGATAATCACACATTACTAACAATTATCATCACTGCTATTGTCATTCTACAAAGTAATCATTTGCTCTTCTGACAGGGAGAGCCATTCACAACTACTCCACCCATGCCTGCCTTAGCCCAGAAAGTAGGAAACTCTGTCCTCCTGGAAGTAGAGTTCTACCTTCTTTCCACTCCTCGCTCACTTGTCCTCCCACAAACACCGGAATGACCTGTCTAATTGGTGGAATCGTAGAAAAGAGTGATTTGTAGCCTACTCTCTTTTCACATCTGTCTGCATGTGAGGGCAACAATTATGCCACCTGCTGTCTGTCACACGCTTTTCCCAAACCCGTGCACTTTATTGTCGTGTACTCTTAAATATTCCAGCAAATTCTCCCAGCTGCCCTGTAGGACAAGATGGTTGTACATAATGTCAGCCTAGAAAAGTGGCTATTATACCATTTGCAGATATTAAGAAATATATAATGGGAAGGGAAGTATATTACCATACAATATAAGGAAAGAACATAGCTGCATATTGAAAATCTAGAAAATGAAGGTGTGTTTCTTGGATCCTGGCCTATGGTATAACCTTTGCTGGATAAACTCTTAGGAACATCCTTCACAAAGGGAATTGTTCCCAACACACCCTTTTGTTAGCTTCAAAAATTATACCCTATGTAAAAATACGCATGTATGAGAAGGGAGTTTTCTGGGGAAATAATTGCACTATGTGCATTATCATTCTACCTGGCAACAGAGAGAGCATGCTAAAGACTACTAATTGTTCCCTAGTGTCCACTCTTTTCTTCCTCCTTCTAGAAAGAGAAGCCCCTACATTTTAGAGGAACCTACAGCCACACAGAGGGAGACTATATTCCTCTGGTGTTCAGTACGACTATATGAAAATATTCATATGCCAACTAGACAAAGGCAGAAATTATCTGTTTAAGTTCAGAGTCACCTCCTTAAAAATAAATCATCTTTCTTTGCCCTTGCACAGCTGTAACAAGGGCATGGAGGTAAATCAGCGTCCGTCATAGAGATGTCTGACACAGCTGCTCAATTCTTCTCTTGGACACATTTTCTTCGTTTGGCTTCCAGAATACCATAATATTCTTATGTTTCTTCTCCTGACTTAACTGCTTCTTCTCAATCTTCTTTGTTGATTCTTTCTATTCTCCTAACACTGAAATTGCCCAGGGCTCAACCAGTCCTTGTTCCTCTTCTTTATTATAATCACTACCTTGGTGATAATTTCATGGCTTTAAATGCCTTCTATATGCAGACGATCCTCAAATATATATCTCTAGCCTTGATTTCGCCACTGAACTCCAAATTCATGTATTCAACTACCAAATCAAATTATTCCATCTAGATGTAACAGAATTTTGACATGTCTAAAACTGAATTCCTTATGTTCCTCCAAAAAAATCTGTTTTACCCACTGTTTTCCCCATCTCTATTAATTAGTCCATCCCTCCACTCTTAGGCCAAAACCTTTGGAGACAGCCTTGGCTCTTGCAAAGCACACCTAATCAACCAGCAAATGTGGCTTCTATGGTTTATAACCAAAATCCGACTTCTTACGATTTCTAATGCCACCCAGTCCAAACACCATAATCTCCGATCTGGATTATTTTAATAACCACCCTAGCCCCTAGCCCCCTCCCCCAGATTGTTAAGTATTCTAGACAGAGCCATCCTTTTGTGCCAAAAACATTCCAAAAGCGTAAAAGATTTCATGATCACTCATAAAGACCAACAAAATATGACCTCCTGTTGCTTTGCTGACTTCATCTCCTAATTAAGATCTCCCTCATTCTGTTCAAGTCACAATACTTATTTATTCCAAGAACATAATTTGCAGTTACCATCCCAGAGCACTCACAATAGCTGTTCTCTGTCTGGAATTCTCTTCTTTCAGAAATCCACATGACTCATTCCTCCCTTCATTTGCTCAAATGACACCCTCTCACCTTAACCAACCCTATTCAAAAAGGGTAATACTCCACCCCTCACACGTGTGCACACTGACATGAGCACACACCTGGAATATTCCCTGTTCTCTGTCCCTGCTGTATTTTTTTTTTCAAATAACACTTATTTTTTGCAAAATGTATTATTTATGCATATATTTAGGATACTGATTGCCCCTCCATGCTACAATATAATTTTCAAGAGGGTAAAAATTTATGTCTGTTTTATTACTGATAAGCTACTAATAATGCTAAGCACATAACAGGCTCTCAATTAATATTTCTGAATAAATAAATACATAAGTGAGCAAAGCCCTCCATCCAGTACCAGTTACCCCCTCATGCCTAGCCTATTTTGGGAGAAAGAGAAAAACTTTCACATTATTATAGCCATTTTTATTATATCCTAGTATATACTGAAACACTAGCATCTGATAAATATTTCTTTTCGTCTTCCTACCTCTGTCACAGATATCGGTTTCTAGCTACAAAATAAGGTGTTTGAACAGGATGATTTCTAACGTTCTTTCAAATTCTCAAATTGCACATTCTCGATGGTCACACAGATGCCAAGAGAAATAGTATCCATGCAAGGTAATGAAGGAAAACTGTCAAGATACTCCAGACAGACATACTAAGAGTGCTTACTTTCTTAAATTGACGGTCTTACCATATTTAATGGAGTAAATAAAAAATGAACCAAATCTGCAGCACTCGGATTCTGGATGTGAGACTTCAGTTTGGCCTGCAGCATTAAGAAAGCAGATGAACAGATGACTATGATGTAATCAAGCAAAAAACAGATGCTCATAAAGGTCCAACACAGCCTCAGAGAAAGAGTTCTTTACTACTAGTTTCACTTCGAATATATTAGTCAGCCTGGGTAAGTCAGATTAAGGGAATTAAGTTTAAAAAAAGAAGTTGTTCTTTTTTGATCATTCGCTTGGATACACAGGTTTTATATCTGTTGTCCTAATTAAAAGAAAATCGAAACATACATACCAAAAAATCTACAAGAACCATTTTATCTCTTCATTTAATCAGGAACATGCTGGCCAGAATTTGATTTCCTTCATTTATTTCTTTTAATTATATACAAATAAATTTCACTTACCAGAAGGTTAAATCCATGTTTAAACTTCTGTAAACAGTCAACAAATTCATCAGGAGGGGGAGGTTTTGCCCGCAGAGTTAAAACGCCCTCTAAAAGAAAAACACGGGAAGGAGGACAGGTGAAAGCAAAGTTGTGAGAAAATCCGTTAAATGAAAAAATAAAAAGCCACATTCGTGTCTATAAAATTTGATCATACCAGATACCATGCTTCCTGGCTACTCTACCACACCTCATAGACTCACTGTAACAAACTAAGATGATCCGACATTTGAAATGGATCCTTCTACCCTTAGGCACTACTAATTCCTCATCAGTTCCATCGATGTACGCTGTAGCCCTTTTGTGTCCCAATTATCATGCTTATCATTGCAAAGACTATAAAAATGTGTGAGTTACAAGCCCTGCTCTGAAGAGCCTTAAAATCTTTAGAAGACAGGAATCGGTAAGTAACAAAGATACACCAAGTAAGTGCTATAGGAAGAAACTGCAGCTGGTTGGGAGATGAGAAAATGGACACCAGGAAGATGTTTCAGGAGGAAAGTAGCTTTTTTAAAAAAAATTTTTCCTTAATTTTTTTTATTTTTTTAATTTTTTTTTAAATTTTAATGTTTTTTTATTATATTATGTTAGTCACCATACAGTACATCCCTGGTTTCTGATGTAAAGTTCGATGATTCATTAGTTGCGTATAACACCCAGTGCACCATGCAATACGTGCCCTCCTTACTACCCATCACCAGCCTATCCCATTCCCCCACCCCCTCCCCTCTGAAGCATGAGGAAGGTAGCTTTTAAGATGGGACCTGAAAGGTCTGTTACACGGCAATTTGGTAAGAAAATGTCATAGTTGGATATAACAGCATAAGTAAAAAAACATGGAAAAAGGAAATTGCATGTACATGAAACAACAAACCGAAGCAGAGAAACCTGAGAATGGAAAACTAGACCAAGGTTGGATGTGGGTGACCTTGACTGCCAGGGGGAGGAGCAGACTTAAATCAACAGAACATGGAATTAACATGCTATTCAGAAGAATGAAGTGACTGCGTGAGAGCCTGAAGACAACTGTCCTCCCAGAGTAAAAGACTGGAGGCTCGAAGACTACTTAGAAAGTGGGGTAAAAAACGAGGACAGCCTGAAGCAGACGCTAGCTATGAAAATGAAAAGGGAAACAACTGGATATAAAAAACATTGAAAAAAATAAAAATTGCTGTTGGCTGCCAGCTAGAGAATGAAGTCATACAAGAATCCGTGGTCTTGAATCTGGATGACCAAGAGGACAGTACACCCTTCATAGAAAATACAGCAGGAAAGAGTGGTCTGAGACGTAAGGAAGCAGTAATACTTAATTTCAGAATATAGGGAGGTGGGCTATCTCCAAATGTACACATCTGGAAGACAAGTCTACAGGGCGCATGCTTAGGATGTAGGCATGAGCTAGAGAAGGACTGGGAGGTTTTATGACGTGAAAGGAATATTTACTCACTATTCTTTCATGTACTTCATTTTGTTCCACAGTTTTAAGTTTATACATTTTGAGGCCATTTTAAATAACTAACTACAGCATACCCCAAAAACTGCATGTATGTGACCCGAATATATTGTTTGGGAGTTCTGTGATTAAAAAAAGTCAGGGGCGCCTGGGTGGCACAGCGGTTAAGCGCCTGCCTTCGGCTCAGGGCGTGATCCCGGCGTTATGGGATCGAGCCCCGCACCGGCCTCCTCCGCTATGAGCCTGCTTCTTCCTCTCCCACTCCCCCTGCTTGTGTTCCCTCTCTCGCTGGCTGTCTCTGTCAAATAAATAAATAAAAATCTTTAAAAAAAAAAAAAATAAATAAAAAATAAAAAAAGTCAAATCCATTGATATTTGTAACTATTTTAATGAGAAAAATCAATCCTTTTAACAAAATAATGAGGTTCTACATAATATAATGAAATAAATCAAAATATGGGAAGATCAGAGCTCTGACTTCTTTACCAGACATTAATTTTACAGTCACTAATTAAAACTACAAAGAGATGCTCACTAGCTGAACCTCAGAGTCTCTGATTTAGGTTAAGCATCCTAGAGTCTTCTCTTACTGCAGCCAACTTGGGACCAAAATGGACCATTCCCTGGGCTCTTCTTAGCCCCTCCTAACTCCCAGGTGCTATCCCAAAACTAGAAAAGGGACGTTGGCCCACTGTCAATGGAGTTTTGCTGAGCAGTTCACAGGGGCAGAAACTCTGCCTAGTGCCGGGGTTCTGATTGGTCTTTAGAAGTTTGAGAAAATCCAACTTACCTCCTGGTCCTTTCTTTTTACCTTTCTTACTTTTCTTCCTTTTAGAAAGCTCAGCAAATGCTTCAGCTGCTTTTTGGAGTTTTGTGATAAAAAATTCAATGTCATCCAAAATGTGGTTTAATATTTGCTGGAATTAGAAATGACGGAATAGAACATAAGACAAAATAAAACCATTTTTGCCTCGACTATGTGCTATTAGTCAGTAAAGGAAAATCAGAAAGTTAAAAAAAAAAGAAAGAAAGAAAGACCTCCCACATGCAAATTT
Organism: Ursus americanus; assembly: GCF_024610735.1. Classification (NCBI taxonomy): domain Eukaryota; kingdom Metazoa; phylum Chordata; class Mammalia; order Carnivora; family Ursidae; genus Ursus; species Ursus americanus. The sequence continues at coordinate 16,057,970 of NC_142151.1, forward strand.
CGAGTTTATCACTAATTCTAAGAAAAAGAATTAAACTAAATATACCTATACCTGAGGCTAAAGTCTGACATTTACATTTTTCTTTAGCTTAATCTTGTTCTATTCTCATACCATAAAGAAAGCATTCCCAGTATCTATTCAGATTATTAATTATTTTCAACTACTCTAATTTTCTCCTTGTGTTCTCCCACAAAAAGTTAGGGGAAAAAATTCTAAGAAACACCTTGTTAAAAGATCAATGAGCATTTTTGTTTTTCTAATAAACATGCCAATGAAGTACCAACAATATTATTTCATGGAATTAAAGGTATATAGAATGTTGTGATAACCTAATAAACACACACATAATCTAGACTAATAATCATTAATGAGAGTCTCCACATGGTAAAATAGAACTAATGACGAATTATGCTCTCAGGGATTACTGGGTCAGCTTGATTACCTCATTATTATAGTCTTAGCTGACTTCCTCTACTACGTGTGAAACCTGACATTCTTCTAATTTAAAAGACTAGAAATCGGGGTTAAATAAACTTTTAAGTATAATAAATAATGGTATAACATAAAAATTAAATTCCAAACTTCAAATTCCTACATTTGCTTCTAAATAAGGTAGGAAAGTGTATAACATAAACGGTAATTATATTGAGGTCCTATTTTATTGTTACATCACAAGGCACTGTCATTCTGTAAGTAAATTACTATGGACTAATAAAAATAAATACAGCCTTATGCTTTATCAAGAGTTAAAATTTACATATCTACTTTTTTAAAATTCCACTTAACTTTTATGTTTCAGGCATTATAAAATTTTTTAAATAACAGCCATGAAAAGATACTTAGAAGACATTTTAATCATGAATTATAAACTATGAAAAAATTAAAATCCCCCAAATTTGAAAATTCAGTTCAAATTCCTTTGTAAACTAGTTAATATGCTAGTTCTTCTATCAGAGCCCCATCCTACTAACTAAATATTGGCATAAAGGCAAAAAACAGTTAAGAAAAAAAATAATTCAAAGGGCATAACCACCAATGGAAAAAGAAAAATACAGTTTCCACAAAACATCTTTATTTAAATCAACTTCATTTTCCCAGCTGATATTTCTTTTCCTCTTTAAAAAAAAAGGCAATGACCTAAAGAAGAATGTCGGACCTACCACGTCTCTGTCAATTCGGGCTGCCGCCATCTCAGGCGGTTCTTCCTGCTCCTGATACTGCCTTGGTTTCTCAACTAAAGAAAGAAGAATCACAAGTCTTTCAACCTGTTACCGAAGCAAGATCAATCTAGGTAATGAAACGTGAAAAGTGGCTAGAAAAGAGTGCCGTTTGCAAAAGGGAACACCTACACTGGACACAAAATCAAAACTGCTCATCCTCTATGAATGACACACATCTTTGCCACCAGGAACTAAGAAGCATTTGGTCAGGGCTGCCTTGCTTGCCTTCACCCTTTAATGATGTTGATTTACCCTGGAACTCCCCGTTCTCCCTCTTCCCAATGACAACTGTCTGCAGAACCCACCTTGAGTTCTCACCCTATAATTCCTACACAAGAAAGAAATACAAACTCACATTGAAACACCCGCTCCTCCAAATGTGGTCAACGAATTTCTAAGGCAGCCCTCCAATTTTACACATTCTGCCACTGTGATCACAATAAGGCTTTGGGGGTTCTGACAGTAAAGTGCTTTTTAAAATTCTAGTTGTCATGAAGCTTTAAACCCACAATGTTGGGCTCACTGATTCATACTTTATAAATATAAATACCTACAGGATTTGCAAATTGAGTAATACATACCTTAACAGCATTCGAGATGTTAAGCTAGCTCAGCTAACGTTAACTAAAGCATGATGTTAATCATAAGGTCTCTATAATGAACGCCCTTCGGGTTAACACTACCACTAAACACAGATACTTCTACAAATATTTCGCAGTAGATTAAATAAAAGAAAAACTATACAGGGGAAACAGGAAAAATGTATCATCAGTAATGGAAAAAAACTCATAAGACATCATCATGACTCATGATGTTTAACATAGAAAACTACAAAAAGTCCTGAGAACTCTGCACTGCTTTACCTCTTCTGTACCTTTCCCCATAAATGGAATATTGTCCCCCCCAAAAGAAGAAATTATGGAGTCTTATGAAACTTAATTAGTGGCTCTTAAGTACTTTAAGGTAATTAGAATTTATATTTATGAAATCTTGCCAGTTAAATGTTGTCTTACATGGAGTTAGCGGCTTTCTTCAGTATAGTATACTACAGAAAGCAGCATACTGAACTTGAAATATAGCGAGTAAGAACTCCAGATAAGCCCCAAAATATCACCTGGAGGGTAAGGGAGATGCAGTATCTTGCAGACTTTTTCATGGCCTCTGGCACCACTAGGAAGGAACCCCACTGTCACTAATCTACAGAGAGCACTTTTGGAAGTCAGGGGTAAGGCTATGTCAAGGATTCAAAGGAGATGTTTAATCTGAGTTACCCAGGGCCTTCAGAGGGACTAAAAAGATACTCCTTTGGGGGAGATTTCCAACCAAAAACTGGCCTGGATCCAGATGGAACCTCACATGTTAAGTGTTACATTCTATTTGTCCTAGGAGAAAATTAGAAGTTCTGAAAACCCTTTCTTATTCTCATTTAAATAGATAGGACTGCACAGCCTATTTTAGACAAAATCTAATGAGAGCCCAGAAACATCTCAGAAACAAAATTTTCTCTTTGTTGTAAATTATATTAGGTTTTACAGATGTTTTCACAAATTTATTCATAATATTTATAAACTTAAGATGTCTTTTTTTCTTTTTTAAGATTTTATTTATTTATTTGACAGAGAGAGAGACAGCCAGCGAGAGAGGGAACACAGCAGGGGGAGTGGGAGAGGAAGAAGCAGGCTCATAGCGGAGGAGCCTGATGTGGGGCTCGATCCCGTAATGCCGGGATCACACCCTGAGCCGAAGGCAGACGCTTAACCGCTGTGCCACCCAGGCGCCCCAAACTTAAGATGTCTTATCCTTCTTCAACTTCAAAGAACATTTTGATCTCTCTCAAAAACATTATCTCTTGGGGCACCTGGGTAGCGCAGTCGTTAAGCGTCTGCCTTCGGCTCAGGGCGTGGTCCCGGCGTACCGGGATTGAGTCCCACATCGGGCTCCTCCGCTGGGAGCCTGCTTCTTCCTCTCCCACTCCCCCTGCTTGTGTTCCCTCTCTCGCGGGCTGTCTCTCTGTCACATAAATAAATAAAATCTTCAAAAAAAAAAAAAAAACACATTATCTCTTCTACCAATATAGTAGCAACGACAAAAGTACTATGAGAACACAAAAAGTAGAAAGCACTATAAACTCCTGTGAGTTTTTTTAAACACAAAACTTTGCAGAAAAAATGGATCAATAGAAATTTGTATGATTTTGCAAAACAAACTGTTATAAAGTTAAAGTAAATAATTCTGTTACTTCATTCTTGATAAATGGATGTTTCTTTTGTCTGTTTGGTAGCTGGGCTTACGTGTAAATTTCTGAAAACAGAATACAAAAAAACCCTAAATAAAATGGAAAGGAATTCAGAAATAAAATGAACTCAATTTGGCAAAAATGAGATGAACCACACATTATGTGTTTTACACTGCAGTAGGCACTGTTGTAGACATTATTTGCTTTCAGATTCACAGCAACCCATGAATTATTATCCCCACGTTACAAGGGAGGTTGAAACACAAAGAGATACTGTCCGAGGTCACACAGCTGATCCTGGTCTTACTCCAGAGTCCATCTTTTGACTCACCAGACTCAAAGTCCAGTGTCACTCATTTATGCCAATCAAGTTCTATTGTTTAGCTACATTGTTAGGTATCTGCAAGAATAAATACATTATTAGATAAAGGATAAATGATTTAAGAAGTCCATTGAACAATGAGGCAAAAGAGGGAGGTTCTAGTCTTGATCAAATTCAAATTCGCTGGATCATAATTTATTGACTCTTAATGAAGAGATTAGACCAAACATATTTTAAGGCATTTTCAGTCATAAAAATTTTCAGATTTGGTTAAAAAAAAAAGCATTCTGACATATAGAAAGTTACACTAAGTTCTATGCTAGGATTATTTGTCTTTAAAAAAGAACATCAAGGTAAAATGATAATGCACACAAAGGGCCCCTTTGACAAGGTTAGTGAGATGGAGATGGTTTTACTCTTGTCCTAATACTGCCCTGGCAGCCTTTTCATGTAAGCACAACAATTTTCCCAAACAGGAGAGTGATAAGATAATAATAATGGAAAGAATTTTGAAGGGTAGTCTTTGCAAAAAAATCTGATAGTCTCTTTTTTGGTATATATCGTATTACTATCTTTTTTTTAGCTGACTCAAACTTCCCATCTTTGATCACACTAAAAAAAAAAAAAAGAAGACCATAATCCTAACACTGTATTTATCTAAATGACTGGTCTGAACTCTCATATACAATAGTCTTATGGTGTCCAAGGTTTAAATTTCCTTTATCTAAGATTTTTTTTTTTATTAAAAAAAGCTAACCTCAAGCTTCAGCTCAGAAATCAGCATCAGAATTTGAAAGCAAGAATTATGTCACAACCCAAAGTCAATTTCAACAAGTAGCAATCCCTAGAGACACTCACAGTCCCCTTGGTCGGCGGCCCATGCAGACCAGGCTGCCACCCGACTTCTAACATCCACCTGGGTAACAGTCCCAGGGGGCACTGGGGCAGGAGCTCTTGGTGGAGGCGGTATACCAGGGTCTGCTTTGGAAATCATCCTAAAAAAGATGAAAAAAATAGAATTTTTACCATCTCCACGTCTATCAATTCTCTGTTGGTGGTACTAGTTCCTCAACCTTAAGAACGATGTCAAGGGGGAGGACAACAAGAATTTCCTAACCATTTCATATGTATATTTACAAATATATATGAAATACAAAAACACAGAAAAATGTTAATTCAACTGAACACTAGGTTTAACATTAGGGTTTTTTCTGGGTCTCCAGTGACTTGGAGAGGCTATGAACAAACTATATTCCTCATATCTATTTGTACTCCCCCAGGCTATCTTCCCTTAAAATGCCACTCATCTGTCCTGACTCTGAGAACACACGTGGGAGAAGCCTTCTCAGAGAAAGACCAGAAACTCGGAGAGAAAAGGTGCACACGTATACCGACAAACTCGAAGAGTGAATGAGTTGAAATCACAGGTTGTAATCTGTAAAACAGACCTTCACTGAAGATAATTTTCCTAAATCTTTACAGCAGAAACAACGACAACAACAACAAACCCAAAAAACAAAAAACAAAAGAAAAATGCAGACGAAAAAACTTAAGAACAAAACGATTCTACCCCTTAGTTTCTTTCTTTTTTTTTATTTTAATTTTTTTTATTATATTATGTTAGTCACCATACAGTACATCCCTGGTTTCTGATGTAAAGTTCGATGATTCATTAGTTGTGTATAACACCCAGTGCACCATGCAATACGTGCCCTCCTTACTACCCATCACCAGCCTATCCCATTCCCCCACCCCCATCCCCTCTGAAGCCCTCAGTTTGTTTCTCATAGTTCATAGTCTCTCATGCTTCATTCCCCCTTCTGATTATCCCTTAGTTTCTTTTAATGTTTTTACCTGAGGGCTTCGGGCCGCCTCTTCTGTTTCCCTCCTTTACTGTCACTGATGGCACTCTCAATGTCTTCACTGATGAGGTTTGCCTGCAGTGAAAGGCAAGTTACCTGGGAGGTCACAGATGATTCTTGTCTTGATGTGCAGGCTCAAACAGCAACAACATAAAGGGACTATGCTCCCCGTCTGAATCAATAAGTGTCTTGATGCAACAGAGAAGTGTTTTCTTTTTTAAAAGTGTGCTTTCAAAACATGACTCTTGCAGTTTTTTGATGGTGAATTTTATCATGACAAATTTTAAAAACTGAAGAAATTCTTAAAGATTATTTAATCCAGATTCCCTTAGTTTAGACAAAAGCTATCCTTGCATACGGGCAAAGAGGAAAGGGATTTGCGTATAAGTCTATGGTGGAAAATGTAACTGGGAGAAATACTCTGCCTGAAAAGAAAGGAAGGAATTAGAAGTGAATGCCTACAGAGCAGAGCACCTTCCCCTTTCTCAACGTCAGGCTCTGGCGGGCACCCATTAATCTGGAACAAATCACTCAGTCCCAGCAGATACTCCCAGTTTGGGACAAATATACTACAACCCTGAGATGAACCCCAGCACTAGGTTGTACCCTTACTGATAACCAATTCATTCTGTCATTTCAGGTAAAAGCAAACTTTCTCCAAACAATGACCTTCTCTAACACTTTTCCAACAAGAGTATTTGATTTGGTTTTCTTGGGAACCAATGTGAAGTTAGCAGCTTCGTAAGAAATTTATGTTTGGCATGAATTTTATTTATGGCCAGTGATTATTACTGCACATTAAATTCTGGCTGGGATGTACTCATCTTCTATTTTTTGTTCCTGCTTGTTCTTTGTCATTATGTATGTTTTTCTCAAATAGGTATGCTGTATATTCTTTTACCATAAGCACAGATGACCATAAAATTTGAGAGCTGGAAGGAAACTTAAAGATTATCCTACCTGTCCTCTTTGTTTTATAATTAATGAAACTGAAGAATACTCATATAATGGCTTGGCCGAGGTCCCATTCCTAATTAAATGTGAGGGCTAATGCACCCTAGTTCTGTAAGACTAAGTTTCAGGAAGACATTATAAACATGTCAAAGACTCTCTGTTATGTGGGATATTAAATAAAACTAAAGATGCTTAGGAACCCTGAACTTCCTATGGGGGGGCTATCATATTTCTAAGAAAAATTTTACTACAGAGGTGGGCAGGAGCGTTGTGTAAAATCCCATAATAAAGAAACTTTAAAACTCAAAAGTGATGTTGCAACATGACCCATATAAAAGAAACCACATCATATTTCATTGTGTTTATATTTTCAATGTGTCAAGGGAAAAAAGAAAAGGTCTCATGTGGAATATAGCACTAATGAGTAAAAACACAGAGCTGCATAGTGGTATTTGAGCTTTCAGACAAAACAGTAATTCAGTAAATCTGTTTCAGACCCATCAATACCAGAATCCCCTATCAGATAAACAATCCCTTCATTCTCAACACTGAAATCCAGAAACTTTACTCAGCACAGTAACTCTTAGTTAAAGGGTAAGTTTTAGAGCACTGAGGCAAACACCAGATTTAAAATGTCTTTTAGTTTAGTCCTCTGTTTTAAAAATATTTTAATTAAATTTCAGTATATTTTCAGAAAAAAATACTCACTTTAATATTTAACAATTCTAACCTTGCAAAATTCTTGATACCCTTTATGACTTTCAAAAGGTACTACATAAAATTTTGATGAACATCACAAATGCAAACTATCTAAATGCCAGTTATTTCCAAGTAAGATTTTTAGAAAGTCATCCATACATAAAGCAAGAAAAAGAAAATTATGAAATACACTGTTGACACTCAATCTTACTTTATCTATCATATTTTAATGTCAAAGAAATACAGAAAAGATCAAGTGACACTTCATGCTAATCTCCCAGCATTTCTTTATAAGATAAAAATTATCTGCATATTTTATAATATACAGTCACAGTGATAAGTCACTGCTTTGGCAAAGCACCAATCAACTCAACCCAAAATGATTTCCTTTTTGGAGAAATCAACTCATGACATAAAAATATTCAAGGCTGACAATAATTTCTAATGTCCAACAAAGCATCACAAATGATAAGCATTTGAAAATTACAGTGTACTTTGAACACCGATCTTCAGGATATAGCATGTTTTTACTGGTAACTGTGCTTACCTACTTTCACATTATCACTTGGGGATTACATATCTTGAGTAATTATTCAAGTCACATAATTAAATGGTGAGCTTTAAATCTGTATCATGGAAAATGAAGGGTTTCATTTCAATAATCACGTTATGTGATTAGTGCGGAATAAAATAGGATGGTGTGATTACTTACTGTCCATTTTGGAAGAATCAATTTTTAATTAGAAGTCCAAGTAACTCAATGAAGAATTTAATATATTATCTATGCCTGTTTTTTTTTTTTTAATAAATAGAATGCATCTTTTTTTTTTTTTTTTAAATACCACTCTATCTCCTCTTTATTTACTGGAACCCCTCAGGAAGATACTGAGGTATTTGTTTTCCTTACAAAATCCTAAGAAACTACAAATCCACTGGTCATATGACTGACGTGGATAATCCAAAGGCTGTCAGAACATCTACTTAAAGGGGGGAAAAATGCACCATTCTTTTACCTTAATCTCATCACACTGGAAAAGATGAAGATCTGGCTTGCTCTGAGTTGGCTCTTTGCACACAAGGGCAAGAACTGAATCATAGTTACAGGAATACATCACAGCTTGGCAGTGCTGGACTGTGCTCAGAGGGAAATTCTCTAGTTCATTCTGTAAACAAAGTAAAAATATAACTTGCCTTAACTTTTATTGTATGTCTAAAATTGACTGAACAAAGAGCTCTAGACACTGTACAAATACTTTGTAAAGGGTGCAGATCACACTGACAGAGAATCCTAGTGAACCCTCAGATGTGGAGAAGGAGCAGATACAAGGTGGCCACAGAGAAACAAGGCGGAGCTAGAAAGGGAGTGGGAGAAAGAGCAACAAAAAGGAAATATTTAGCAGAGGGATGAAGTTGTGTTCTTAATAAACAGAAGAAATACTGAACTTAGCATTACTGACTTTCTCAGGTTATGGAGTCGAAATGATGCCTTTAAGAGAAAATGAAGTAAAGTGAGGCCTCTTTCCAAAATTATTCACCATCTTACATGGTGTTTTTTCACTCTGGCTATACAGTGTTAGAATTTTCTTTTACGTGAACACTGAACAGTCATACTCTTAGTTTCTACCCTCAGCGATCACAAATGTTAGGCTAAAAATAATACATCATTTATACATTTTTTTATTTCAATGAATCTCTCAAGTGAAAAAATTATATATAAAAATATACAGTGAATATATATATACAGGGAATATATATACATTCATTCATTCTAGCCAAAAATGTCAAACAGCTGGGCCAGAGGGATCTCACTAAAAAATACATCCTTCAAAGTGTTTAAGACGTTTGGTAGTATAAAAGAGAATATTCTCTAACCTATAAACAGCCACCTAAATAACACACTGACAGATTCTTAAACAAATGAGCTTTCTGTTCGCACTTAGAATTCTGTATTTAATGAGACATTTAAAATGCTTGTTATTATACTAACGTCATTATACAAATAGTGAGTGGATCATAATGCATTAATGAGAGAAACAGTGACTTTATTTAAGTAAACAAAATATAATATCCCCAATAAATAAAAATAAATAAAATAAATCATAAAAGGAAAAAGCAGATACTTTGATTACAGATGGTACATACACACATCACACCATAAATTTATTCTAACTTTTGATTCTCTGAGATCCAGGCAAAGGGAAAACAAGAAGCGCTGGTTCCATCAAAATAAAATGCAATTCCTCAGAGAACCAGAGAAATAACAAATTGTCTTTCTTCGCAAAAGTAAATTAAATAATATCCCTTCTCTCTATATAATTACTTAAAACCATGCGGATGAGAGAAGCACTCAGCTGCTGTCCTCTCACAGTGCTCGATGGATGTGAGAAAAGCAAGGGCAGATCTGACTCCGAGTCCTATCGGAGTACTCCAAAATGATTATGACAGTTGTTTTCTTTATCTTAGCAACTAAAATGCTTATGGGATGATGGGGCCCAGAAAAGTCCTGTACTGAGAGCTCCAGCATCTTACCGACCAGTGGTTGTGCAAAACAAAGGTGCCTGCCATAGTTAATACACACATACACACACACACACACACACACACACACACACACACACACACAACTGGTTCATCCTAGGTTACTCATTTACTGGGATATGGTTACCCTAGTATATAATTAATATATGTCATAAAGAATAAGGGCCCCTGGGGCCTTATTTTAGTGCTATGAATTTTTTTTCTCACTTCCTCCATCTCATCATTTGTGGTTAAAAAAAATATACATGTCCCTGTATCTTTAGTTTCACAAACTGATTTTGTGGGCATAATGTGTACGCAGTAGTATATTTCTTCTTTAAAATCACTGACAGAATATTTTATTTCGTCAAACTTTCATCCCCTTTTAAACGATACGACCTGCTTATCAACATAAATAGCTGTGGAACTTTCTTGGAAGTGAAACAGTCTAAATTTTACAACCTTACCTTCGATTCTAAATCGATGAGGCTCACAGCTCTGTCGTCCACTTGAAGAATCATATCCTGCGTCCACACCTTGCCCTTGGCATCGAGCAATTTCAGCTTCCTTATTCCATCATCAACAGTTATCATAGCATCTTTCCGATCCAGAACAAAGGTGGTCAAGTGCTAACGATTGACAAGAAGGAAACATATTTATAACACACACATTCCCTTACTGCACGTTTTCCAAAAGAAAGCAATGGTGACCTGACTGCAGTCAGCGAGTGGAGTGGAGAGGAGCCAACACAAGGTGCCCCACAACTTCGTGGCTCCCTTACTGAGATAAAAAAGTCAAGCAGGGTTTTGTGAATTGAGCAAAGGGTGCCTTGAGTCGTAAAATACCTAAATCTGTTTCATACTGAGCCATGCTGAGCTACATAAACAGAACATAAATTCTGGACAGTTTAAATAACATTCTCTTAAGACCGATCCCTCCCATCTCATTCCATGTTGGTTCCTTAAGTGCTGAGCCACAGCAGGCCCTCTGCACTGCGGCTTGAAACTAAGACGCTGATAAATGAGAGTGGTAGTCTGTCACCACTGTAGCAACTGTCAAACTTTGCACGGTTCTGAACAAAACTTCACATTTCGTGAAGCACGCCTGCTATGAGTAGAAAACGGAAAATAAGAGCAACTTAGAAATTACTCCCTACTTAAATATATTCTGTTATAAGCGAAAAGTCACCTATATAGATTCCACTCAAGAGCAAACATATCTTAAAAGATAACAACACAGGAAAAACTAAACAAGAAAACCATTGTTTAAATAGGACTAGTCATGACTTCAGGTAAAACTAAAACTAAAGCACTCAGTGAAACCATCACAGGTGCAATTTCAAGAAGATTCTAGAATATAAAATAGAAGCCTCTGTCCTGTTTTTAATCAAAATAAGGCTGACAATAACAATGAGTGGTTAATTAATTCTCTATGAAACAGACCCCCGATGAGCAAGATACTTCGTTATTTTACACCTCAGTTTTATAAAAATCTAAAGGAAAAAGGTCAACATAATTCAGAGTACATCATAGGGATACAATAAAACACAATTCTGATTTTACCACCAAATTTTTATGTCCCTCAAGGTTCATTTTAAATTTTAGCAAACATCAAAACATCTTACTTCAACACGGTATTGGGATATATCGGACACACTGCTGACACTGTCCCGAGCATAATTCTTCCTTTGTTCTGAAAGAGAAATTGAAGAAGTCATTATTTACCCACTAACAGGCTGAAGTTCATGTATCGGTGTCTTGTGGCCATCTCTAAAACTAGTCTATCTCACATATAAATACAGTAGCTGACAAGTCGCCATTGTGTGGTGCATCTGAAAACACTCATTATTCACATGAAATGAAAAGGCCAACAGAAAGCTTAAATGATATGCAAGAACAATTTGACCCAATACAGATTTTCAGAATCCCAAAGGTAAAATCTAGATTATTAATGTTGTAAGAAAAAGAGTTAGTCTAAGGGTTTTATTAATCAGATACCTACTCTTTGGTAAAAAGGTAAAAACTGGCTTGTAACTCTCATCTCTTAATGTACCGAGAACAAAACAGAATTGCAAAATACTGTCATAGATACTGTATTATAAGGAGTTAGACTACATTATCAAGATAATGGCCACTGCAAGGAACATGTCCTTTCACAACATCCAAACTATGGAGAGTGTCAGAGGAGATTCAGAACATGATTTAATCATACTGATGGTCATTAAACTTTAACAGGTTCCACACAGCTATAGAATAAACAAATGTGATACTCAGAATTGTAGATACCAACTGTTAGAAAATATGAGGGAGTTAGGTATAAAGTTACTGCACCACGCTATCGGAAAAGCAAAAACAAACCTTTATTTTCTTTCGTAAAATGCTGCAAAACCAAAATATAAAATATGTGGAGACAGTATTTTGTATCTGTTGCTTTCTAATCAAGTCACTTGCTTATTTGTAAATTCAGAGTTGCCCTATTCTTTCTAAAGCAGAATGCTATGATGAAAAAAGAGCCCTAAGCAAGAACCAAAGATGACTGATTCTAGCTTTGGCTCTGTCACTAAGCAGGACACTAACTGAAGGCAAGACGCTTAGCTCTGGATCTCAGCACTCTTCTTGTAAAATAAAAGGGTTAAATAAGATCAAACCTCAAGACTCCTACAGCACTAATATTCAGACTCACCCAGATACAAACGTGTGCGCTCACAGGCACACACACACATGCCTCAGCTTTACTAATATCTACCTGCTTTTCAAATATAAATATGTTTCTTTCAGTTAATATAGAAACTTTTAGATCTTCCTACAACTTCAGAAGTTGAAAAGTTCTGCTGAGCATGAAAGCAAAGCAAGTACAAAAATATAAAATACATATACAGATTCGGAATGTTAGCAGGATTTTGAAAACTCTGATAAATTATTGTTTCACAATACATACAAAAGTAATTATCTTTTATATTTACCTTCAAACTTGGATGAAAAATATCCATATCCCCCAGATTACATCAGTCTGACATTACTCCGATATATTCTATTTTTGCTTTTGCAGCATTAAGTTACTTAACAGAAACAGACACACTACAAAATTCAGTATCTTCTACCTTTCTTTTTTTGTTTGGACGATGACCTGAAGAAGTATGATCCATCTGTTCCTAACAAAATAGCGTGATCAAAAAGAAAGATCTGGTTTCACCTTAAATTTTTCTATTCCAATATAACAAAACGTAACGTTCACTTATGTGACTGTATTCTACATATTAAAAAAAATAAACCACCATTATTTTTCTGATCATTAGCTGAGAATTAATCAACGTGAGATAGTAACAAATGGATAACTGTTCTCAGGAGAACCACTGAAATGCAATATGTAAGTGAGGAACATAGCTGACGAAAGCACTTTGAGAAATAACCACAATCCCAGAATCACTGGGTTATCACTTTCTAGCACAACTCTCTACGGCAGACTCGGCAGACTCGGGACATGAAGGTGGTTCTGTTTCCCGTGGTCTGACCGAGACAGCGAAAGAAATGGCAGTGGTTGCCATGGTACCCAGTTGTGATATGGCAACCCCAGGACATTCAAATGCTTCACCGAGTCTTTCAGATAAGTGATCGGTAAACACGATTGAAGCTCAACTGTATGTTTTGTAATCAAAGATTCTCATTATGAAGTAGTAAGAATGTGTTCTTCCACATTTTCTAATACAGTTTCTTAATCCCATAGAACCGTATTTTATAAATACAATAGAAAAACAGTGCCTATTTGATAGTATTTGTAAAAAACATGACATTAACTGATCACTCTGACTGCCTAGCAGATAGGTGTTATTCTTAATATTCCAAATGAAGACTCCATTTAGAAACTCTTAAACTGCTTTCTCTCCAGTGCGCCAATAAATAAGATGCATGTGTTACAAGAAATTACCTTTTAAAGATCCTAACAATATATAAATGCCATAAAATGAATTTATAAATAAACTAGTAGTTCTAGTGATTTAAGTCAATGAATAAATAAAGGGTAATATTAACATTTTAATAGGAAAATTTTGAAAGAAGTTTCCTAAGAGGCAATTATGGTACATTTCTTTTTTACGAGAATCATATGTACTCTCAAGTACCATTGTAAATAGTAATTATGCTCTTAAGCTGAAAATCTCACCAAAAGCCTTAAAAAAGTACGAGAAATCTAAAAGAAGCCTCAATGATACTCAAAGCCTCTAATGACATTCCCCACTTCAACAAGGGTTTTCAGCCTTGGCCACACACTAGAATGAACTTGGAAAAACACTGCTGGGGTCCCACCTGCTAGAGATTCTAATGTAACTGGCTTAGGATGCAGTTTGGGCATTGGGATTTATAAATGGCAATCCTGTTGTGCAGCCAGGACTGGAAACCACCGGCCCAAACGCTGTACAAAGGCCAACTCATCTACTACATGTTACTTCTCTAAGTTGAAAATTTTTCTTGCCAAATTAAGAGCGTAAATCACGGTCAAATAGTATATAATAGCTGAATAAATCTGGCAGCAGAGTTTTGGGTTTCTCATATTATAGGCTGCTTGACTGCTGATACAAAAGCCTCAGTTTCTCTCTCCCTACCTCTCTCAATCGGAACTGATTAGAGCCAGGAACGAACTTGACTTGATTGCAGTGCCACTGGTTGTGGTTTTACTGTTTTTCCTACTGGCTTTAATACCACAGACCAGACTACGCCAACCAAAAGAAATGGAAATAGGTGAATTCAGTAACCAATGATCAAAGTCCTTTAGAGATTATTTTCACATAATTGAATTGCTATGCTGCTGCTGCAAAACATGATCATTAGCTTCCAGATTGGGAACATTAAATTCAGCTTTCCTAAGACCTTGGGTGAACCTATATCAGTGTAGGTTCATCAATTGTGACAAGTGCACCGCTCTGCTGCGGGCTTGATAGCGGAGGGCTATACATACGCAAGGTGGTGTACGGGAAATCTCTGTAGCTTCCCCTCAATTCTGCTAGGAACCTAAAACTACAACTCTTAATTTTTAAAAAATGTAGGTTTGGGGATGCCTGGGTGGCTCAGTCGGTTAAGTGTCTGACTCTTGATTTCAGCTCAGGTCATGATCTCAGAGGGTCCTGCGATCAACCCCTGTACTGGGCTCTGCACTCAGTGTGGAGTCTGCTTGAGATTCTCTCTCTCTCCCTCCCCCCTCCCCCCCACTCTCTCTTTTTCTCTCTCAAAAATAAATAAATTAATAAAATCTTCCCAAAAAATGTAGGCTTCATTTACTTCAATTAGTGTAACGGCAATTATAACAATACGCAGGTCTCAGTATTTAAACATAATTCTCTTTTGCCTATATTGCTGTTTATGCATATACAGCAAGATTTGTAAAAGCTAATATTCAGGGGTTCCTGGGTAGCTCAGTCAGTTAAGTGGCTGACTTCTGATTTTGGCTCAGGTCACGATAGACACCCATGTGGGGCTCTGTGCTCAGTGGGGAGTCTGAGGATTCTCCCTCTCTCTCTGCCCCTCCACCCCTACGCTCTCTCTGTCTCTCTCTCTCTAAAATAAATGAAAAAATCATTTTAAAAAAGAGCTAATATTCAGATAATTTTATTTTCTCTCTCTCTGAAAATAAAGCATAGCATCGAAGTAAGGATTCGGCAATAAAAAAGAAAAAAGGTAACATAAAAGCAGCTGCTGAGTATTTATTTCTCTCTCTAAATTAAACAATGGGCAACTGCTCCTATTACTTTACACTTTCAAGCACAGTAAAGGAGAATTCCTTTCCCACTATCTTAGCGTGTAATTTCCACAGAGGTGAGGTGCTTAACGGGAATCAGTGGGGAGCACAGAGTGATAAGTACGGGCTCTCATTCTCTAGGCTGTCACAGTTTGACAAATCAGTATCAAAACCAAGATCCTGTTTGTACAAACAAACAAGGTCATTTTTACAAAACTACATTATTTAAGAATTAATTTTACTGGCCTGTTCAACAAATTGGTAAGACAGCTTATCCCATGAGGAGAAAAGGAGCTTTTAAAATTTTCAGGGAAGGTGGGAAAACTGCCCAACTGTCTTTTTGAGTCACAGAGCACCAGTACACTCTCTGAGGCTGAACTGTGACTCTTACAGTGCCTGACTTCCTGATAATATATAATCACAGGCCATTTCCTTCTCAAGAATTAAAAAAAAAATTGTTCTTACAAAAGAAGATTTAAATGTTTTCTCTGGTAAAATACACACCGTAAACGACGAGGATAGAGGAAAGAGAAATGGGTTTTAATTCCTGAATGCCACCTGCATGTGTAAGAGATTGCTTGGGCTTCGATTATGACAGTTACACAAAGGGACTAACTCCCAACCAAGATCGGAAGATAGAAAGGGACAGGAAGAGAAGAAAGATAGGTACAAAAAAAAGAAAAAATTTATATATATGTGGGGTACATAGCTATTAAGAAAAGTGCTATACTCAGGGATATTGCTATGAGGACAATAAGTCAAGCACTGTGTAAAAATACAGAAAAGTTTATAGTGAAGTCAATTATACAGAAACTGGTCATATGGTTTATAGATTACTTATACGCAATTCTTACCAGTACCTCCTTGAGAAAAAAAAAAAAGAAAAACAGGAAAAACACAAATATATTTTCCTCCTTGCTGGCTTCACAAGAAAAGTTCAGACTTAAGGCTGAGAGTTGAGAGAGTGACTGTCTATCATATATACTATTTGAACTCCCAACGAAACAAATCTCAAAGTTACTATAAATGTCAGTAATGACCAAAAAAAAAAAAAAAAAAGTACAGCTAACTGGTAATTCTGTGAAACTTAAGTTTTTCTGGATACAGGATGACTTTAAACAGCTGATTATTATGAATGGTTATATTATAAATTCAGCAATATCAAATTTAGAGAGATTACTTTTGAAAAGTTCAGCTATTCAGAACACAGCGGAGCCCATCCTTAAATAAGTCCTCTGAGTGGTAGACCGATGTCACAAGGTCTATACATTGAAACTTGCACATTTTAATATGCAGACTTTAATGGCACTCTCAATTCCCCACTCAAAACCTATTTACTCCTTAAGATTTTCTTTCTAGTTTTTCAGCCCATACGAATCAGAAGCAATACTAGAAGAAGGTATGTTAACAACAAGCAAAAATAACAGGCTTGGGACATAGCCACATGGAAAAAGTAGCCACAAATATTCAAAAGGGAAAAGATTTTGAATGATTTCGTGTAAAGGGAAAGACTATAGCCTCTGAGCACATCCCAGCACATAAGCTCGTGAGTGCTGATGACCCTCTGAGTCATCGACAAGATCTTACAGGCACCACACCCTGATGGAAGGGAATGTTTAATATATTTTACAAGTACTTCCTTAAAAATGATATTAAATTTTAGTGCTTAAAGACTCTGACAAGCAGGCTAGCTGGAGAAAAATACAAAATTTTCAACTTCTCAATAACAGCAGCCAAATGAAATGTTACGGTCATGAGGTATGTGGAGGAAAATGAAATTAATATTTATTTTCTATTTATTTATGTTGTCAGGGACTTTGGTGATGTAGAAACGCTCACATGCTGGCTTTGAAATTTCTTGTATCATAATGAAGAAATGACAAAACAGGGTTATAAAACTGCAGTATATTTTAACTGCTTTCCTTGCATAAATTAATACATATCCCAAAGAAGCAAATATATATCATCATAATTGTACAGTTCACAGTACATTTACAGGATTTACAAAAAAATATATTTCCGGTAATATCTGGAATAAAAGCTTGAAAAATATGATGAAGATTACCCTTTGATCCATCCAAGTATCACTGTGATTACACATATAACATCATTTGGAGGTCATATCAAAATATTAAATTTGAGGGCCTTGATTAATCTGAGGACGGAGGACAAAAAGTAACTCCCTATACTTCTCCTCCATGCCATGACAGATGCATTACTTCTGTTTTCTCATCTAAACCTACCACAGTATTATTATCATTTCTATTTTATAGATGAAGAAACTGGGGCCAAGACATAAAATCATTTGCTCAAAATGGCAGCCCTTTGGTGGAAGGGCCATGATTCAGCCCCAGATTGCTTGGCCCCCAAAACCCACTCTACACAATGTATAGACCCCCTCAGTTTCTCTGAGACTGAAGTTACTGAGTTACTGAAGCAATGTGGGGGGCACATTATGGTGTCAGACCTGAAAAGCGTTCTCATGAAAAAGACAAGCTGCATGAAACTCTAGATGAAGTATCTAACCTGTGGTCAGTGTGTAAAAAACAACGGTCATTACCATAAAACTCATGTTCCGGTGCACTAAATAGTATTTTCACACACCAGAGAGGTTCATGCAGCATCCAGGAAAGAAACTCATTCTTGAAAGATTTATTCAACTGGTTTAATCATTGTGAAACGAGAAATTTTAAAGAAAATGCATACATTGTGATAAACTACATTAAAAATCTCTCTTTTACCAACTCCCTAGCAAAAAAAAAAAAAAAGTTAGAACTTGAGACTGGGAGGCTAAACACACACTGAGTGTTTAACTAACTGCAGTTGGAACTTCAACTGCAACTTGCTTATTGCGAAGTTGCGTTCAAAATCTGAACATATTTCTTCCCTGTCGTTCACACCATTCATTCCATGGGCATTGACTGAGCGCCCCTTTTGGGAGGGAGCAGAGAGGATTAGATACAAAGAGGAACGAAACATTATCTGATCTGCAACTTCAAGGGACATAAAACCTGCTTGCTTCTAAGCCAAATATATTTGCTAAGACTTCTTCCTTCTTTTTAAATGTCTCTTGGATTTGCCCCTTTCTTTCCCTCTCTTTATCTCCTCTGTTTTACACCTATACACTGCTCATTTTTGTCACACTATACAAAATTGTCACATTTTCTTACAATCAAGATTTTAAAGTTCTGTGACTCGGACAAATCATCTCACCTTGGAAAGGAGCCTCGGCTTGTTCTATATGCAAAAAGGGGAAAACAGAAATTTACTGCTTATAGGCTGATGATTTTCAGCCCTCAGATCTATGATTTTATGAAGACGTTCCTAACACAAAATAAACGTTAAAATTTGCAAATGAATTCTACTTTTTATCCCTTACCCCTTTCTTAGCTCTCTGAAAATAGATTTTTGGATCTATGGTATTGTGAGATGATCAACACTGCTCCATCTTAACAAAAGACTTAGGGCTAGTATTTAGATGTCTGGCTTACCTATTTCCATTCATAGTCGTCATATCCAACCTCAATACTGCTATGAGAGTGACCCGAGACAACAGACCTCTTACTCCCTTGACTAAAAACTTCGGTGGCTAGGCATTCCCTGCAAACAATGTCCGAATTCCTCAGGATGATTCTTCGCACTGTGGCCCATGTTTATATTTCTATCTTATTTCCCAATGCACCATCTTGCAACCTCCAGTTAAGACCAAACTGTTTGCAGTTCTTTCACTCATTATATTCATTCTGCAAGTATTTACTGAGTGTAAAGTATACATTCGCGACGGTGCTATGCTTGGGGAATCCTGAAGTACACAAGGCAAAGATGGCCCAACTTACAGAGCTCACAATCTAGGTTATAAAGGGTTCATGCTGCTGTTTACAGCACCCGCCAGCCTCCCAAATGCCTGGAGCACACTACTTACATTTCAGAGTTTAACTCGATGCTCAAGTCCTCTATGAAATCCCTTCTGACTCCCACCCCACCCACACAGAAGAACCGACGACCCCCACTGCACCTTATACGCTGCCATCCAAGCTTATTTAGCTCTTTATTATAACAGTGCATTTACTAGTCTACCTCACCAAAACAGTGCATAAGCAATGACTATGTCTTACTCATCTTGGAATGACTGAATCGTCATGGAAACAGACTATGAAGACCTTGGCCTGGCACACAGAAGTACTTAATAAATATCAGCCTAGAAATGAAAGACTGAAGGAACTATTTTGTTTTTGAAAACAAAAAACAAAAAACCTTCTTTTTCAGTTTCTTCAAGTCATTCTCTAGACGGTGAGTCTCTTAAAGTCAAGAACCATATATTACTAGCTCTGTTCTGTGCACATATTAATCACAAAATAAGCATCTGTGGAATATATTCTCTAGACCTACAATTCACAACTAGCAGGACATGGTAAGGATGTCATAATATAGTAGTGGAGAAAACTGAAACCAACACTGATCAGACTGACAAGGCCATAAGAAAATATATCCACGTATGGTATAAAGTCTATTTTATGAACGCATAGTTTGAGTCCTAAGGCTTAGTCACTCAATACACAGGCAGAAAGAGATTCACAAAACCTTAGAATTGCTCATTCTTACCACAGCCAAGACAGGTAACGTTAAAAAAAAAAAAAAAAAAAAAAAGTGAGAGAGAGACAGAGAATTCCAAATTTATAAAAGGGTGTTAGTTCCTATGACAGATAATAATAAGGATACTCCCAACAATAGTAGCAAATACATACACTACTTTCTGCTCGTCAGGCACTATTAGAAGCATTTTACATGTACTAACTCATTTAACTGTCACATCAAATCTATAAGATCTCCCCATTATACAGATAAGCAAAATTGGGTACAAAAATCTTGTCCAAGATTATTCAGCTAATAAATGATAGAACTGAATTTGAACCCAGAAAGTCTGGGTCCAGAGTCTCTGCCCTTAACCACAACACTATTCTGAGTCTTTTAACCAGAATACTATTCTTATTCTTTATTGTTGTACAATAATAAAAGCCCATGCAGAACCCGTGAAAAAGTGCATTTCCAAACACATGTGGTATATTTCAGGAGTCCTCAACTTCTTTTTAGTAATGACTTCTATTTTATACTAAAGTTTAAAAATATATTATTTACACATGAATCTAGAGAGGAAAATGGAAGTTAAAGAAGAATCAGGGACAAAGCCTGCTGGTTTCACAGTATAGAAAGAAATGATACTATAACATTATCCAAAAGTTCAAGAGTTATAAGGAAAAGTTCAGTCAACTGTCAGCCCACAATCAAATGGATCATTCATGAAGATCAACAATCGTATCACAAATAATTAGCTGGGAAAATCCAGCTAAGGCATTGATGCCATATAAAAGATTCCCTAGAAAACACTGCAATATATTTCATCCATGGGTTGTAAATTTTACGACAGTAAGCAGAAGTCATATCTTAGTAGCTTTTATAAACTCTTTTTTAGGGGTGCCTGGGTGGCTCACTTGGTTAGGCGTCTGCCTTCGGCTTGAGTCCTGATCTTGGGGTCCTGGGGTTGAGCCCCACATGGGACTCCCTGCTCAGCAGGGTGCCTGCTTCTCCCTCTCCCTCTGCCCCTGCTTTTGCTCTCTCTGTCAAATAAATAAAATCTTAAAAAAAAAAAACAAACAAACAAACCTCTTTTTAAAACAATCCTTACCTCTGTCACTCCAAATAATATAAACAAGGCCTAGGTTCAAATTACGAAGTTGAATACATAATTTGTAAAATGTGGTTCGAAGCAGAATTACACCTCATCAAGTAAACGCACATACCGTAGAGGGCCTTTGCACTTGTTTTTGAACTGTGTTCTCTGTCCATTTGGGAAAAGGTAGGTGATGATCCATAGCCACTGTAATAAAAAAAAAAAAAAAGGTCATTGCGCTGGGTTAAAGTCCAAAGTAAGCAATAAAAATTCAAAACTACAAATAAAAATTCCAACGTACCACCACCACTGTGTGTTTTTAAAAAAACATACTGAGTTAATGCTAACTAGGTTTGTCAAAATGAGCCAGATCCTGCTCTGGTCAAGAAGTAGAATATAAACCACACTACCCCAGTGTGGACCGAGGTAGGTGCAAATCACAGCCTCCTCTCAAACTCCAAGTCAGAACCTTCGCCAGAAGTCAGGAAGGCTGAAACTATCTTAGAAGAGTTTAAGTTTGTCATACTAAATTGAGTTGTGAGCAGTGATCCAGTCAGAAAAAGTACTCAATGACTTAACCTATAATGGAATGGACATTATTTTCACAAAAACTTAAAATGTAAAATAACACTTTATCATTAAATTTGACCAGCTTTACCCTAGTTCTAGCCTCCCGTCAGTAATATGGGAGGTGGAGTAAACGTATCACTTGAATTTTTAAAACTTGTTCAGTAAACATTTATTAAACCCCAAAATCTATTAGAATAAGGATTATGGCACAGGACATGGTTCCGTTAATAAAACAAGTAAGTTGAATTGTTACAATAGAATGTGATATCTGGATAAAACTAATAGATATTACGAGTAAGATCAAAGAAGGATTCAATTTTTATCAGGATGTGTAAAAAGATTTCACCACCAAGTTGGCATTTCCACAGAATATAAAAGATCGGAAAGAAGCACTACACACAGGTGGAGAATTAAGTGAGGAAAAATCATGTGGACCTGGCTCAGTGACTAGCATGGTGTCCAAGGGGACAGTGCATCTAATGGCGTATGTCTAGAAGCCAGGAATGGCTTCAGACATAGGGAAGGCAAATAGACGGCTCAAGAATTAAATTTTTATTCTCTAGATTCAGCAAATATTTTTATACAGGGATGTGACATGATCAAAAACATTTTTAAAGAAAATAATCCAAGAACGAATGGCAGGTAGAGGGTACCCCAAAAATTATGGTAGAAAAAAGTCCCCAAGTAGAGCTAGAATAGAAAGAAGAGACAGAAACAAGAGTTCCTTAATAGAAGAAAATGTTATAAACTCGTGGTTAAATGGATAGTTATTGTAAGAAAAAGGAGGAAGATTGAGGGCGTAGCCAAACTTTCTGGCGTGAATAACTGATGGACAAGATAAAGATAGGACCAGACGACACTCCCTGGGTGTCTCTTACTGACCAGTACTAAAGAGATTTGCAATGATCTTTGTACAGAGAAAAGATGATGCATAACTCTTTACAATGTGAATAACCTATGAATTCTGAAAAATGTTGAGTGAACTCTATACCACAATGGTCAGTATAAAACAACTATAATACTAACCACAATGTATAAGGGAACGGCAACTTCCGTCAGGGATGTGATTTCAAGTTATACCTGGAACCACAGGGATTGTTTTGTTTGCCTGCCTGATCTTTTTATTTGTTTTACACAGTGATAAGTATCTCGACAGACTGGACGAGAAGACATTTAACTGACCTCAAATGCCAGTACTTTATAAATAAAAATGATAGAATGCTCCAGAGAACCTGAAATCTCTGAAGTAAAGTATATATTCAACTATGGAAAACAATAATACACAAAATACCAGAACAAACGTCTATTAGGTCACTGTCCTGGAGGTGGGTATTAACGAACCATCTTTTTCTTTCCAGACACAGTGAACTTTTAAATATTATCATCGCTTAGAATTAGAAAGAAATTATATATTAATGAGGAATAAACTACATAAAGAAAGGGAGTTAATCTTTTTAATAAAAATGTAAAACAAAACCATCAAATCCAAAAAGAACCCCAACAGGGGCGCGTGGGTGGCTCAGTCGGTTGGGCTTCCGACCCTTGACTTCGGCTTAGGTCATGATCTCAGGGTCGTGGGATGGAATCCCCACGTTGAGCTCTGCACTCAGAGCAGAGTCTGCTTAAGGTCCTCTCCCTCGTCCTCTGCCCCTCCCCTTGCTCATGCACTCTCTGTCTCTCTAAAATAAATAAATAAATCATTAAAAAAAAAAAAAAAAAAACAGAAAGAACCCCAACAAATTAAAAATAAACCTTCCAACTTACTTCATTTGAGCTGGATACATTCCAAAACCACTGGGATGATTAGAAATATGACCATTCATTGTAGTTTTCACTCCTGGGTTCTGAAAAAAGAAAAGTACATAGATTAAACGTAATAAAAAGGTCCAGGCATTTCAGTTTCAAGTTATTCACTCAACAAATACATGTCACTGCCAGGATGACAGAAATACAAAGATAAAGGTCTCCACCCTTAAAGAGCTGTGGCACCGGAAGTGCAGGTGGACATATAGACAAAGATTCAACTGGCCTTTAACATTAATGTACCAGAACGGTGAGCAAATTGAGGCAAGTAAAAGAAAAATCTAAAATATAGTTCTGAGTCCTCTACCTCTAGAGTAGAGGCATAACTGTATACTCTGCTCAGACTCTTAATCAAGTCTTGGTTTTATGGAATGTTACGTTGTTTACTGTTTCATTATGAAAGTAGTATAGGCTCATTAAATTTAAAAACTCGAGAAGAGGTCCATTTCTGTATTAGTTAGGAAGGACGTTAGGTTTGAGGTTGGTGTTGAGTTTTACCTATCAAGGAGAATAACTACCATGACTTCCAGTGCTTTGACGAAACCTCAGATGTAAGGCCTTCTGGCCAAGCGTTTGCAATTTCATATTGTTGGAGCGTTCACTGTATCCCTGGGGGTTGCAGCTTTCTATAAGTTTGCTGTGGCCGAACCAAGAAAGAAGGCGTATGCAGATTTCTACAGAAATCATGATTCCATGAAAGATTTTAAGGAGATGAAGAAGGCTGGTATCTTTCAGAGTGCAAAGTGATTTTGGATTATAAAGAATTTCTTTGGGATGGGGCACCTAGGTGGCTCAGTCAGTTAAGCCTTCAGCTCAGGGCGTGATCCCAGTGTCCTGGGATCAAGCCCCGCATCGGGCTCCTTGCTCTGCTGGGAGCCTGCTTCTTCCTCTCCCACTCCCCCTGTTTGTGTTCCCTCTCTCCCCTCTCTCTCTGGCTGTCTCTCTCTCTGTCAAAAAAATAAATAAAATCTTTAAAAAAAAAAAAAAAAGAATTTCTTTGGGTTGAGTTCCATTGAAGTTTGTCACTGACCTGTGTTCCTGAACTATGAAACACAAATACTGGGTTATGGAATAGTTTGTCTTGATAAATAAACAACTAACAAATACTTTGGAAAACAAACAAACAAACAACAACAACAAAAACCCTTGAGAACAGGAAAGTGCAAAATATAGAAAAGCACAAGGGAAAAATAGCACCCAGAGCCCTATCATTGAACAATCCTGTAAATTCCCTCCAGTCTTTTTCTTGCATCTACTTTTCTTCTTTCTTTCTCCCTTCGAAGCACATTTGACAACACCCTATACACACATACTTGGATACACCTTTTTTCCAAGAAGGTATCCATTTACACACTCCTTTTACTTTTCATGAGAAAGCAATTTTAAGAGTTAACACCAGATAGTTAACTTCAGAAAACATTTTTAATACGTTTCACAAATTGAAAAAATTTCTTCAAGCAAGATTAATGAGTAAAACTTCCTCCTGCTAAATCCAATGGCTTTGTCTTTCCTTGTTCTCCGAGACAATACTTACACCGATTTATTTCTTTTTTTTCTTTAAGATTTTATTTATTTATTTGACAGAGAGAAAGAGAGAGAGAGAGAGAGCATGATCTAGCACAAGCAGGGGGAGCAGCAGGCAGAGGGAGAGGGAGAAGCAGGGTCCCCACTGAGCAGGGAGACTTGATTCCAGGACCCTGAGATCATGACCTGAGCGGAAGGCAGACGCGTAACTGACTGAGCCACCCAGGCATCCCCGCACCTGATTTATTTCTCCTTACTCCTGGATACTTGCGCCTTCTTGTGTTTAGTTGTGACACTAAACAATTCTGGACCTTATCTTACTTTTCTGACTTTTGTATACATTATATTGCTATGTCTTCTCAATGACAGAGAGGTAGGGAGGGCACATCCCAGAATTATTGTAAGACAAGGGCAGAGGGAGCAGTAGAATTAACAACTACTGAGTGACTATTCTGTGTCAGGTAATATGACTGATACTTCCAAGGTGAACAAAACACAGTCCCACCTTTGGGCCAACAGTCTAGTTGGAAAAACAGTTACTTAGTGAATAAATATGAAATTAAAAATTGTTGCTTCTATTACAAAGGGTGATGGGGGTCCATTTTGAAAGGGAACTCCATCCAGATTAGGAGGCTGTAGAAAACCCACAGAAAGAAATTATATTCAAGACCAGTAACTTCAAGTTAATTTCTTTCTCATTCTTCAGGTCTCATTTCAATCACAATGTCCCCAGGGAAGCTTTAACTGACCTCCCTGAATAGGTAAAAGCCCACTACGGGCATTCTCAGACTATAAACAATTTTTCAAAGTATTATCACAGCTATAATTTTTCATTTGTTTAAATTCCTGACTCTTCACTAGACTAGAAGTTCCATAAGGGCAGAGACTTTTGTTTAATGCTGTTTCTAAAGCAGTTAAGAATAGTACCAGGCATAGAATAGGTGTTAATTACATATGTATTCAAAGAAAGAAAAAAAGGAAGGAAGCCCATGTCCCACTTTTGAAAAATTTTATTGCATTCTTAACCATACAAAATTAATTTATATGGAACACACAGTAAATAAGTCCCGGTATATGTGGCTTTATTTTAAATCTACTGGAGACTTAAAGGGAAAAGTCAGGCTGACTGCCATAATTTTTGGAAGGGGTGAGACTTGACCTAGTTCTTAAAGAATAGTTAAGGATTTATAAAGGTCTTCAAAACACTCAAGTTTAATTCAAGCTTTCCCAATAGTCCTGCCCATATTTATTCACAGCTTAGAAGCAAATTTCTAAATTAAGGAACAAAGAAATATTGACCTCTCCCCTTGATTTACAAAATTACATTTACATTACATTAATTTACAAAATTACTACATTTACAAAATTATATTACACTCATATTACATTGTCGTATTTGGTTTTTATTGTTGTTTTTGTTTGTTCTCCTTCAATTTGTACTTGGATATAATCAGTAGTATACAGGTACACCAGTTCTCTGGGGAAAAATTAAATCTTGATTTGTAGTGCTTACTGAATTCCATGGTATAAATATTTCCACTACGGCTCATCTCAAGCAATCAATACTTTTACAGCAGCTTACAAAATTCCTAAATATCTCGCAGTTGGTTCTCATATGCCTATAGGATCCAAACGGAGCACATCACTGTTAGATTCTAGAATTTGGGCCAGGACAGAGGCTAGGAATAACATTCTGGATCTAGAGCCCATGGGTAGACACAGACATTCATAGAAGCCTGTAACTCTATTTCTGGCACTAACTAGCTACACAAGTCAATTAAGCCTCTGTCCCAATTTTCTCGTCAGTAAAATAGAGATAATTCTTGGGTTTTTCTAATTCACAGGGCTAGTGAAAAATCAAATGATGGATGTGTGAGTTTCTTCTGAAGTTTTTTTTTTTTTTTTTTAAGTATTCTTTCAAAACAAGCTGGTTCGTTCAGTATATAAATTAAACCCCCAGGGTTTGTACTGATTTTAACCTGGTTTGCATTTTTAAACCACAGCAGCTGGTTTTAATGAAAAGTGATAGCCACCGCATCTCATCCTTTTCGTGTTTAATTCTTCATGACAGTCGAATAAATGTGTGGTTTGTGTTTTGTTTTAAAACTGTGATCTGTCAGAATAAGAGAATATGAGAAAAGGGAAGAGAAAATGTCAATTTGCTAAACTGAATTTTAAATATAGAAACTTTTCCTATTTGGCAATCACAGTGTCACTTGTCACAGATGCTCATGTAGCAATATGGAATTTTCAAATATTTAAATATAGCAATTAGAGTGCACACCTTGCAAAGGAAGCAATTACAAGTGCTTGGTTTTCCTTCAGGCTTTTAAAAGACACATCCAAATTGTAGCTATGTAGACCATATATATAGTTTAGAGGAACCTTTAAGTCTTACTAAAAAAAAAAAAAATAGGTGTTTTCATTTTTATTAACTGTTAAGCAAAACAACTTAAAACTAAGGAGACAAACATTTTCTTTATCACTTCACAGGGTCACAAATTAGTTAACTCTACTAAATTAACCACTTGGTCCTGCTAACGGTATACACTAAAACTGTCCTAATAGCTTCCACAGATTTGAAATTATAGCTTCACTTTCCCTATAAAAACACTTGTTGTAAGTCACAGTTATTATATTTTTCTTATTTTCCACAGAAAGTAACATTCTTCAACCAACAGAAAGAGTAAAATGGTCAATTTAAGATCTAAGTTAAGTACACCAAAAATGGTGAACACTGAAATCCTCAGTGTAAACAGAACGTATGAAAATCACTATAAGCAGAAATAAATGAGGCTATCTCTATAATAAGGCAAAACCAGAAAGCTAAGTTCATATGAGAAAGTGTTAAGATCCCAAATATAAATAAATAAATATTGAGATTCCCTTTCCTTTTCTTTACTCTCGCTGGCATATCATACCAATTTCCGAATTGATGAATGAGTAGGTAGTCATCACTCAGTGTTAGAATACCACCCACCCAATCTGGCCACCAAAAAATGAGGAGCTCCCTGCATACTGAGCTGCCCTTGAACTAACTTGTTCTCTTAGGAAATGTCAGACTTTTTTTGTTTAAGTTTTTGTTTGCTTGTTTAGGTGTGACAGCGTATCTTGAAGTATCTCGACTTTGACTGTAATTCAACTAAATTCATATCTCTTGGTCTAAATTATAACCAATGGCGGGGGGTGGGGTGGGAAATGGGTATTGTCATCATTATTTAGGGTTTTAACTAAAAAATCACTGAAATTTTATTTTTAGCAGTACTTTGTAACATCGTTTACAAGGCACTGTGCTTAAAGCATAAAAACACCAAGAATTTATTTTAACCCTTGTGAAGTATCACGTGATCTGTCTCCGCCATGTCTTCTACAGCAACCACTTTTCATACATGTTACCACTACCGTCAGGATAGTACTCTCTATTTCTCTGTCACTTGGTCTAATATTTAGTAATAAAGAATTTGTGTGTGAATGAACTTGGGAAACTAATAAGTACATTAAACTGTTACAATAATAGAAATGATGATGATGGGGGTGCCTGGGTGGCATAGCGGTTAAGCGTCTGCCTTCGGCTCAGGGCGTGATCCAGGCGTTATGGGATCGAGCCCCACATCAGGCTCCTCCGCTAGGAGCCTGCTTCTTCCTCTCCCACTCCCCCTGCTTGTGCTCCCTCTCTCTCTGGCTGTCTCTATCTCTGTCAAATAAATAAATAAAATCTTAAAAAAAAAAAAAAAAGAAATGATGATGATGATGATGACGATAGTGGCCAACATCTGGGCAGGTATCACAATAATTTCTAAGCCATCTGTAAGTATTTTCTCAGTATCGATCAAGAGTAATTCTGTACCTTTAAATCAACACACTGTAATCACTTAAAATAATTGTTTTTATCTCTCTTTTTTTAATAATGCTGAGAAAATTCTTAGGCTGTTTACAAGTTAGGACGATTTGGAAGCAAGTCTATATTCAATCCAGGATGTTGTTGGCTTAACAACTAGCTGAAGAAAAATACCTGTTGTAGAAGTTTAATAAGCAACTAAAAAGCACTTTAGTACTAATTGTATGTTCAACATCGTGATAGATTTCATAAGAAATCTAATACAGAGAAGAGCCATTTAGATCCTATTACTGCTATTTGAGTATTTCCCTCTAATTCTGGTTGCTGTGATGGCATCATCAGCTCACATATACTGCTTGATATTATACATGGGAAACGACTAATATCTCAGTTCAAAAACACTGTCAATACTTTTCTGATCTGGGAAAATACGCTATTTTTAAAAGAACTACTGTTATTTATTGACAGTTTACCCTGTACCAAGTGTTGTGCTAAATGTTTTCTATCCCTTACCCTATTTAATACTCACATTAATTTTTGATGAAGTACTATCTTCTGTTCTCATTTTATAGATGAAGAAATTGAGCTCAAGAGACTACATGCTATTTGCATGTGATTTTGAAACTTTTAAAAATCATCTAGTTTCCATGAATGACAAAAGAGTAACACACTATCTGGGCGCCTGGTGGTTTAGTTGGTTAAGCATCTGCCTTCGGCTCAGGTCATGATCCCAGGGTCCCAGGATCAATTCCCGCATCGGGCTCCGCCCTCAGCAGGGAGTCTGCTTTTCCCTCTCCCTCTGCCTCACAGCCCCCCCCCTTGTGCTCTCGCTCTCTCTCTCTCTCACACTTGCTCACTCTCTCTCCCAAATAAATAAAATCATTAAAAAAAAAGAATTACGTAATGTTTCTTTATCAGATATAATCATAAGCAATGAACAAAAAGGGGGAAAGAAAATGACATTCCATGAGCCCCCACTTCATACGACGTTTTAGAAACCTCATCTTACTACATCCTTAGAACAACTTTTTCAGGTAGTTATTAGCTTCATTTTGTAGGTGAGATGACAGTCTCAAATAAGTTAAGACATCTGCCTAAGTGGTAACACAAGAAGCCAGAATTTGAAACTCACAGTTTCACTCAGATGCAGATTTATTTCAATAACTCCAGTACAGTACTGTAAATGGATTTTCTCTTATGAGAAAAACTAAGAAAAATGTTTTCTTAATAATATTTTCTTTTTTCTAGTTCACTTGATTGTACTGAATAGAGTATATAATACATATAATACAAGTCAAAAGTTCTGTGATAATTTTCTACTGTGAGGGGGTCAGTGCCCCTAACTCCCATGTTCCTTATGGGTAAAGTGCAATAAAAGTGGGTCTTCTAGTGCTTCATTCACATATAAATAGCATGTGATACCCATAAATTCACCTGGATCATCTGTATTTCTTCCATTATAATTAAATACACATTAAGGGAAGGGAGAAATAAGTCTCCAATTTTGCTGGAATCCTCCAACAAAAATAAAAATATGGTAGGAAAGGGAACAATTTTAATTCAGAGAGAAGAAACTGTCTTAAACCTTCTTTATTACCAGGCCCCCATCCCACTGAAGCATATCCCGGGGTTGGGTTTTGGAAGAAATGGTGGTAGGACTGCATTTTGAACTATTACTCAGCAAAGTGTCCATTAAATCTCATAAGTGACATGAGGAATTTTAACTGAATCTCCACATATTTATTTATGTTTGGGTTTTCCTTTTTTACATATACCTTGCCTACACAGGCTTGAAAAAAACCTTTTATCAAAGTGTTTATCATTCTGATTGTATTATTTCTACAATTCACAATAGACTTACAGTTAGCCTTATATAATGACTGCTGCAATAAACTGACGTTTAAAGGGGGATATACTTTATCAGTGGAAGTTCCTGATTTAATCACCCTGTGACGTAATTAATCAGCAAAGGCAGGCCCAGGTACCTGGTCACCACTGCCACACCCTGAAACAGACTGCCATTTACTCCATCACATGTCGTGGAGGGCTCATTAAAACTGCAGCTAAATTTGGGATTTTAAAAACTTTTTTGTAATCAACTTTTTTATTTTTGAATCACTTTATATTTACAGAAAAATTATGAAAATAGAACACAAAGTTCTTACATAACCCGCACCCAATTTCCTTACTGTTAGCGCCTCGCATTAGCATGATGTATTTGTGACAATTAATAAACCAATAGCAATATTTTATTATTAACTAAAATCAATACTTTATTCAGACTTCTTCACTTTTTTACCTAATATTTTTTTCTGTTCCAGGATTCTATCCACAATACCACATTGCATTTAGTCCTCATGTCTCATTAGGCTCCTCTCCACTGTGACCATTTCTCACACTCCCCTTGTTTTTGATGACTATATTAGTTTTCTAGGGCTTCCATAATAAAGTATCACAAATTGGGTGGCTTAAAACAACGGAAACTTGTTCTCTCACAGTTGTGGAGGCTACAAGTCCAAAGTGAAGATGTCAGCAGAGCTAAGCTCTCTCTGAAGGCTGTAGAGCAGGAATCCTTCCTTGTCTCTTCTAACTTCCGATGGTTACTGATAATCTCTAGCTTTCCTTGGCTTATAGATGCATCACTCAAATCTCTGCTCTGTCTTCACACGGCCTTCCTGGGTGTGTAGCTATATGCAAATTTCCTTCTTCTCATAAGGACACCAGTCAGTGGACTGGGGTCCACCCCAATCCAGTATGACCGCGTTGTGATTCACTGGCAAAGACCCTATCCAAAAGAGGTCACATTCTGAAGCCTAGAGTGGTAGGACTTCAGCATACCGTTTTGGGGGACACAATTTAACCTGCAATAATGACCTGGATTGCCCTCTGAGGAGTACTGTATCTGGATATTCCATAAGATGTCTCTCAATTGGAATTTGTTTGATGTTTTTCTCATGATTAAGCTGGAGTTATAGGTTTTGGGGAGGAAGACCACAAAGATATGTGCCACTCTCACCACATCATGACAAAAGTCCATGTTATTTGCTATGACAACATTGTTTATGCTAGCCTTGCTCGCTGACTAAAGTAGCATTCGTCATGTTTCTCCATTATAAAGTGACCTCCCTCACCACCACTCTACAGGCCTGTTCAGAAGCAGTCACTATTTGCAGCCCATACTTATGGGGTGGAGAGTTATGCCCCGCCTCCTAGAGGAGGGAATATCTGCGTGAATTATTTGGAATTCGTCTGTATGGGAGATTTGTGTATTTTCCAGTATTTACCTGTTTATTCTATTTTTTAATTGACAGAAAAGATGGAAAAACATATAAGAGGGGATCTGATTCATCAAATAGAAACTCTTGATTATTCATCCCCTGTAAAACTCCTATTCTAGGTGGTTCAGATGAGATCTGAGTTAGGCTTCCATTGTGTGCTGGGTATAGCAGAGTGCTAAGTGAGAGAGAGAAAGAAATTGAGGCATGAGAGAGATCATAGCCCTTAACACAAAACCCTGGCTAACACCACTAAAAGATGATCAGAATTTTAAAAAGTAAACATTATCTAAGAAGTTCAAATCTTCCCAGAAGCAAAAAGTTGTTGAGTACAGATTCTCAGAAGAGGGAGAATATTCCCTGTGGGCATTTGCTTCCAAAATAAGAATAAAAGCACAAGTTTTTCTGTCAGTTAAGTTCTCAACTGAACACATATCAGGGAACAACATTTTGGAACAAAAAGTAAAGAGAACCATCCCACCTACCTCACCTCTTCCCTACTCCCTGGTAATTTTTTTTCTTCAAATCTCCCTGTTTTGAAAATTGCCTTAAGGGTTAGTATTCACTGACATTCTATAAACCCTTTGGAAAGGTTCCAAAGTGAAACTTTGTGTCACTGATTACTGCCAAACAAAAGCTACTGAGGAACTCAGGATCTCACATGATTATTTTTATTGTGAGATATTCTTTTTCCATAGTAATGCCACAAGCTAAATTTGTACAGTTCAACATATTTTACAAAGGCAAAGCGATAAAGAGCTATCTGGGCCAGACACAACCGAACTTGGTAGACAGAAAAACATGTTCTAAAAACCATCTTTGATGAAATCGAAACTCTTGAATTCAAATTTCATGATGATGTATTAAATGGCCTCTAAAAATAGTAAATCATAAAACCTTCCAGGTACAGTGAGAAGAGTTTTAACCCACGGATGAGATACAACATTTTAATATTTAACTACCCTGTTGCCACATGACTACCTTTCTCTGCATTACCCAGAGCAAAGGCCAGGTAGCAGTAAACAAAACACTGCTCGGGTGCTCGGGCTTCACTCTGCACTTTTAGTACCGCCAAGAGGA
Source organism: Ursus americanus (assembly GCF_024610735.1). Taxonomy (NCBI): domain Eukaryota; kingdom Metazoa; phylum Chordata; class Mammalia; order Carnivora; family Ursidae; genus Ursus; species Ursus americanus. The sequence continues at coordinate 16,091,265 of NC_142151.1, forward strand.
TCAGTGCTTTTACAAACTGTTCGACGTGGCTTCATCGTAAATGGCTACAATCTACAAAGTGGCAAATGTCACTTTAAAGCAACTATGATACTGTATTCATCCTACTTTTCTAAATCATAAATACATCCCCCCAAGGTTAGGACAAGTAAGAAATGCTTAATTTCTAAACTACACAGGACTTGAAGCGACGCCATGTATGATAACATTCGTCACCCTGAAACTGCCTCCCAGAGAGTCTATAAAAACATGCTACTTTTCATCTCAAGCTCATTTCTTTCTGTCTGACATACTACTCAACACCGATTATTTGGATAAGAGGACGGAGAGGTATCATATCAAGAATTATTCATTATTTCAATTTGTCTGTTCTATTTTTCTCAAGATACGGTGTTAGGGACCAAATGGCAGCAGGATGGTTATATGGGGGCAGGTGTATCGAGTTTAACATCTATAACTTTATAAGCCAACAGAGAGTTCATGACTGGGCTAATAAGGTAAAATTCTCCAAGCATTCTTAACTAATCCTTACTCCTATTATGCCACACTGCTTAACATTTTGTTGACAAAGATAAAAAGGCACTCCTTTCAAAACACTACTTTTCACTTATCTTCAAAAACAGAGGTAGTCCCAGTATGCTGTTAGAAAGTGATTCAACAAAAAACAGTCAAAACAAAACAAAAATCAATTCCAGTAATTATCTACATGTGGCTGAATATAAAAATAACTGTCGGTGAGTACTCCCACTAGGAAAACAAATCCTAACAAAATCTTCCTTGAAGACTTTCCCATCTTCTATGGAAATTTTAGGGGGAAAAAAAAAGAAAGAAAAAGTATATTTAGGAAAAGAGCACATTACGGGCAATGTGAGGACAGCGTAGTATCAAGTTTAAGGGGAAGTTAGATTAGGAGTGGGTCTAGAAAAGAAAATCTCCCTCAAAGAAGGGTTGAATCGAAGAGGGCAACATAAGGATCTTTAGAAATGTATAGCACAGTAGGGGAGGGAGACATCAACAGGATCATTTATAGTTCGATGTGGCAAGTAGAAAGACAGAATGCAAAGTGGGGACCTTAAGCTTGGGGCAGGAGGGGAGGGCATTCAGTTCATAAAAGCCTCCGTCCAGGCTGTAATGTGTGAGTTTTTCTGGGTTACTCAACCCAGAAAAAGAATAGCAAAGACAAGAGACAGGGTGGTACACTTAGGAAACCACCACAGTTTAGAGTCACCGAAGAATAAGACGTAGAAAGTCACAGAAAGACTGCCTATCACAGAGGGCAAGCTTACTTTTATATCAAATTTTGTTAGACCAAAATGCAGTGTTTACTAACGTGTCTGTGTAATTGCTACTCACAGTCAATATTAAGATTACATTTCTTTGTTTGTACAGTCTCCTGTTTTTAGAATAACCATCTTACCTTCAATCCTTAGTTTTCCTCCATTTCCATTAATTTCATCCCTTCCCTCTCCACCAGAAGTGCAATGGCCTTTCAAAGCATTTAAACACAATCTCTTCCGCTCTCATTTTTATCTTTCTGCCTCCGGCATCTCTCCCTGATCTCTGCGCACTGCCTCCCGCACGGTGTTCACTGTGGTATCCAAATCAATACTGTCCTATTCGTGACTTTCATCTCCTCCTGTCTTAGATCCTTGTTTCCTGGATCCCATCACTCCCTCTTCTTTACTTTTACTGTTTTTATCTTGGAAGAGCACACCCTTCAGAGTGTAAGAAAGCTAATTTCTGAAGCTTCACATGACTGAAAAACGTGTTTATTCTACCTTCACAGATGACCGGTAGTTTGTCTTGGTTTCCAGTTCTATACTGCAAATTATTTTTGCCCCAGAATTTTGAAGCCATTGGTCTGTCCTCAGTGTCCCTGCTGAGATGTTAGGTGCCATTCTGTTTCTCAGTGACCTTTTTTTTTTTTTCCTTTGGGCAGTTCTGGAGTTTGGGAATCTTCATTTTTCTTTCCCTGATGTTCTGAAATTTCAAGAATATACTGCTATAGCTGTTTTTTAAAAAAATCGATACATTAGAAGCTCAAGAGGTGTTTTCAAATTTGAAAATCACTGCCCTTAAATTCTAGGAAATTGTCTTGAGCTACTTCTTTGTTTCTTCACATTTTCTAAAATTTGCTTTTCTAAAAAATTCTACTGTTCTATTCTGAAGACTGAGTCTCTGAATTTTATTGCCTTTTCACGTTTGTTTGTCATTTCCTGGTATTTCTGTTCTACTTTCTGGGTGGCTTCCTTAACTTCATCTCCAAAAAATCGTTTAAAATTTTTCAAGTCTTCTATCAATTTTCAATTTTCAGGAGAATATTTTTATGCCCCTTTTCATATAATACTTATTTCCAGATTGCAATACATTCTTTGATCTTTCTGAAAATATTGATGATAATATTTTAAAGTTGTCTTCTTCTCCCTCTGTGTCTATTGCTGTCAATTTCCTTGTTTTCTCCAGGCTTGTTTTGGTCTCCAAATTTCTTCAAATGTCTAGGGATCATTGGTTACTACTCACATTGAAGGTGGAGCACTAAAAGGCCAATTAGAAAGCCTGTGTAGGTAAGCGGAGCTTGCCAACACGTAGGCTTCACTGCAGAACAATCTCACTGGGCTCTTCCACTGGGAGACCCCCAACCATCAGTATGCACAGGTCTTTTGCACAGATAGGTCAGATTCTTCGAAGAAGCATCTGCTAACTGAATATACAGAGAATATCTGACTGACACATTTTTGGAGATGAATGGAGGAAGTGCAATGGGGGGTATCTCACTATTCAGTGTTTCATTTAATTTTCCACCATCCTTCTGGGCCTTGGTATCCCCCACTCAAGAGTTCTCTAGCTCATATTCTCCAGAGAATTCACTTCCAGTGTTGCTAGAGTGTGGGGAGTCATCTGGGGTCTAAGTTCACTTTAAACCCACCTACCACTGTTTTCTCACCTCACTTTCTGAGATTCTGGAGTCTCTCTCCCTAGCAGCTCAGCTTCCAGCTTCTTAGTACTTGTAGGTTAGTTACCATCACCCATGGGCTTTCCAGAGTCACTTTATCTCACCGAGTTTCTACATTTTTAAAATCCCTTTGCTGTTACTGTTTTGGAAGGAGCGGAATAAATATATGTGCTTGATCTGCCTTTTCCTGTAACATATTCTCATTGACAAAACACTGACAAATATTTGCTGATGAAAAACTCAGGAGAAAAATTCAAGTCACCTCCAATATGAACTTGAGAGGTTAAGGTGGACTATGAAATATGAGCACAAGTTTATACTGAAAACAAAAAGTCCAGGACAGCCAGAGTGAAAGCAATAAAAAATGAAGAAAATTTACCTAACATAAAGTCAGCTGATATTTTGGTAGCGTACATTTAACTACCTGTTGTTATATATAACAACAAATGCTGTTTTCAAATCCCAGGAAAGAAACAACAATTACAGTCTGTAAAAGTGAGGCAATATCCCCAAATAAATCAGGCATTATTAATTTTAAAAATGCCTTAATTGTTTTTCTAGAAATTAAATCATACTTTTACATGCACAATAGATGACTAAATGAAACCTGAAATCACCCTTAGATAAATAATCAGTGACCTACTCATTTTAATTATTCAGATTTTTTTTCCAAAGAGAAGCCCTATTTATTTATTTTTCTAAAGATTTATTTATTTATGAGAAAGAGAGGGAGACTGCGTGGGAGAAGGAGCAGAAGGAGAGACCCTCAAGCAGACTCCCTACTGACTGCGAGCCAGACATGGGGCTCAATCCCATTACCCTGAGGTCATGACCTGAGACAAAATCAAGAACAAGAACTGGATGCCCAAACAACTGAGCCACCCAGGCACCCCAAGAAGCCCTATTTAAATGAATATAGGTGGGAATAAATTCTTGGTCAACTCCCAAAAGAGAAATCAGAGATATCTGTGCATTAGTTTTACAATCAAGTGGCCTATAAACGTAGTGTGAAACTCTTTCCTTGGGAGGTTAGATATTTACATAGTCATAAAAATTAAAGAAAAAAAAATTAAGTCCAATGGGAAAAAAATTTTTTTAATTGAGACTACTAAATTTCATACTTAAAGGCAGTAAATATAAGCTTTGGCTATGGATAAAACTAATCTTGAAAAATGTCTATTATATTATAACAACAGAAGCCCTCAAAAATAGGAGTAAAGTTCTTCATAAGCCTCAAATTATCCATGAACTGGGGTAAATCACAGACATATCTCTGTTTGCTACTGTGGAAAAAAAAAAAGCTCATTTATTAAGGATTTTAGTGTGTGAATCACTGTGCATGTGCTTTTTATATATTACCTTACTTAATTCTTACCCACCTTATGAGGTTGTAAGAGCTTACTGATACCAGACAGGCAAAGGTCCCTCGCCAAGACGATTTGTGTGAAGAAGAATTCAAGAGCAAGCATTTTAGAGAAAAGGGACAAAGATTTATTAAGTACAGAAGAATGGAACTATTTCACAAAGAAGCAGTCTCTCCTCCCAAATAAGAAAGCAGACTCCGGCTTTGCCTCTAATGCAGGGTTTTGTTAGGTTGCTTTTTGTTTGTTTGTTTAATTAGCTAACCCTATGGGGAGGGGCTTACTCTAACTTTGGGTTTATCACTTACATTAGGTGGTCAGTTTTCCATTGTCTTAGGGTTATGGAATTACCCACAGCAAATATTTTTAAGAATGTCCAGCTTTTGTGGCTTTTATTTCTGGAGGAAGTGGGGTCTTGTAGTTTTCCATGAGTTGAATCTTGTGACTCTGTTTATGATACTTACTTTTAGGGTAAGGGTCAGCCTAAAACTAAAATGGCTTTACTTTGGTCACTTGTCTCTTTAGTCTCCCTTCCCTCCTGCCTCATCATTATCCTATGTTAATGAGGAATCTGGGAGTTATAAAATTATAAGTAAAGGCAACTTGGCCATGACATCTACGTACCATGGCTAAGGTTTAACAGCTCATGCTTTTAACTATTGTATACTTCCCTTTAGTTATTGATAAATACAGTATTTTGAAATTGGTCAGCGATATGTCAACACTTATTAATTAAAAGCCAAAATGACCTTTGTAAATTCAAATAAGATTCATTCGGTAGTAACTGTCACCAACCAATACCAGTACTAATTTATTCATTCACTCATTCAACAAACATTTACTAAGTAACCATTATGTGCCCACCAGTGATTTAGATGAGTACTGTTAAATAAAACTTCCTGTGATGATGAAAATGTGCAATATCATCACTGTGCAATACAGTAGGTGAGCACAAGTACTGAACACCTGAAGTGTGGCTAGTACCACTGAAGACATGTAATTTTAATTTTATTAAATTTAAATTAGTTTAGGGGTGCCTGGGTGGCTCAATCGGTTAAGCACTCGACTCGTGATCTCATCTCAGGCCTTGATCTCAGGGTTGTGAGTTCTAGCCCCACACTGGCCTCCACACTGGGCATGCAGCCTACTTAAAAAAAAATTAAATGTAAATTAGTTTATATTTAAATGTAAATAGCCACATATGGCTAATGGCTATCATATTAAATAGGAGAGCTCTAGGTACTGAGTGCCCAGCTAGCAGACACGGTTCCCACTTAAATGGAGCTTACGTTCTAGTGGGAAAGCCAACATAAATGATAATAAATATAATATTACAATTTCTGTTAATGGCTTAAAAGAAAAAGAATAGAAAAAATAGTATTTATAAGGATATAAAGTCAGACTGGATCACATCTAGCTATGAATGTCTAAAAACTATAGGATTAAGAGATTCATGCTGAAAATGTTATTTCAGGGATTCCTTATTTAAAATTCAGGATAATTAGGGGCGCCTGGGTGGCACAGCGGTTAAGTGTCTGCCTTCGGCTCAGGGCGTGATCCCAGCGTTATGGGATCGAGCCCCACATCAGGCTCCTCCGCTATGAGCCTGCTTCTTCCTCTCCCACTCCCCCTGCTTGTGTTCCCTCTCTCGCTGGCTGTCTCTATCTCTGTCGAATAAATAAATAAAATCTCTAAAATAAAATAAAATAAAATAAAATAAAATAAAATAAAATAAAATAAAATAAAATTCAGGATAATTAGTGAACCATTGAAACAAAAAATTGGTGCATTTTTTGAAAGTGCCTTCAATGTTTTAAGACTGACGCACAGAAACAGTGCTCTGTGGGCAAAGAAGTCTATGTAAAAATAATTCTGAATAAGGATAATTTCTTTTTATCCTATTAACAGCCTGAATTTAAACAAAATAAAATGAAAGAGAGTAAGGAAGAGGAATCACAAAAAATAAAACAGTACAGTCTATAAAATGCCAACATTAGATACTCCAAGTTTAAGAATCTGGATTTGAGGGATCAGGAAGTGAGAGAAAAACAAGTTAAGTACTATTCCACTTGGAAAGAAATGGAACTTTTTATGGTAACAAGTCCTCTTCTGGGCCAGTGTCAATTTGTAAACAAAAAACAAAAAAAAACAAAAAAAAAAAAAAAGAAAAGAAACAAAGAAAGAAAGAAAGAAAGAAAGGAAAAGAAATTTGTCCAGAAATTACGTTGCTAGATTTGAACACCTGGAAATGTAACACAGCAAACAGAACTCAATATAGTAAATTAATAAGTTAAAAGAGGTGCTTGGATCAGCAGAGAAAGGGAGAAGCACCAAATACCTTCACGTTCCTGGATCATATTGTGTGGATTTTTGTTTGGGAAGTTAAGATAGATTTGTTTGGGTAAGTAGGCTATTTCAGGTCAAAGGAAGAAGAAATTTGAAGAGAGCATTAGCACAAGGGCCAGTAATGCCACATTTGCATTTTTTTTACTTTCCCATCTTTCCCGTCTCTAAGCCACTAGAAAACGGGTCCATAGACTGAGGTAGGTAAAACTGGGGGGAGAAACATGACCTGAATGAGTTGAAATGTGTTGTTCGTAAGAAGAACAAGTTGAATATTTCTAAATAGCCGCCCCAATTAACTCCAGCTCTATTAAATAAACTAGGTGGAATCTAGCTGGCATAACTGCTGTCTACCATTTTAAAACAACTGTTTGATAAAATCAGTTGCACTAAGAGAACCAAACTAGCACTGTAAGCGCTAACAGCAATGGAGGAGGAAGAGCAGCAGCTGCCATTTGGATAGCACTGTGTGCCAGACACAATTCCAAGTGCTTTAAATACATGTAATTGTCACAACCACCTCATGAGGTAAAGACCATTACTATCTTCACTTTACAGGTGAGTTAAGCTAGGGACTGAATTTAATCAAATTCTCAATGTCAAAGAGCTAATAGGTAGTAGATATGGAATAAAATCTTGCCATAAGAAGAAAACAATGTTGAGAGAGTTTTTTGCCCAAAATCACATGATCACATAGCATCTAAATAGAACTAAAAAGATTTTTTGTTTTGCTATAAATTTATTATAATAAGAGTACATACATTTGTATATAAAAGAGCTAACAGTGTAGATTTACTTACAAAGAAGAGAGAAAAGGAACTGGTTTCTGAATGTTTATGAAGTAAAGGCAGGAGATAATCAGGAATGTTAGAAATATTATTAAGATAAAGGCAAAGGTCTTACCAGAATAAAAACAATGCACCCTATAGTTTCAAACGATCACAAAATTCTTAAAGGTCATGGCATCACCTTGACTTCTGATCAGCAAAATCCATGCCTATTACAGAGTATTTCTCTATGGGAACACATTTCCAATTGTATAATGGCAATCAATAAAACTAGAATTTTTTATATTCAAGTTTATATTCAATATGCTATATTCAAGATAGCATATGTTTTTACAAACATGTTAACATATGAATTATTATTAAAAAATAAGGCAATAAAGTCATAAAAAATTCTCTATGAAAATGCAGAAATAATCCATTTTATCTCTATTAAGCAGAATTATACACAGTGGGTGATTTTCCTCCTACTTCTCTGGAAAATTTATTTTCTCAGTAATTTCAACAAATCAACTTAAAAACGTGTGCTGCTTTTTCTAACAATCTTACATAATTTTACTGAATTTGATGACGAAAGCAGTTAAATTTTCCTCAAGCTGCTAAACTAAGTGTCAGCATAGCTTAAACTCAGCAAACTCTTTTAATAGTTTCAATATATTACACTGTAAAGAGAGATACATGATTCTTTCTGATAAAACATACTTTTTCAAAACTTGGCACTACTTCTTAAAGTAGTTTTCAAACTCCATGTATTTGTGTCATGCAAGCAGTAAAAATCTATTAATGAGAGGATTACCAGGATTTTAAGTGATCTATTTGGGGGGGGGGGGTCAAAGGGAGAGGAAGAGAGAGTATCTTAAGCAGGCTCCACATCCAGCACAGAGCCCAATGCTGGGTTCAGCTCAATCTCACAATCTCACAACCCTGAGATCATGACCTGAGCCAAAATCAAGAGCTGGACGCTTAACTGATTGAGCCACCCAGGCAACACTTAAGTGCTCTTTTGATGATCTAAACTGGAATCATTTCAGAAGCTTCTGTAGATAAAATTTAAATTGAGCTAATACCTTCTAAAACTTAATTATTCTTATACTTAAATCCAATCAATGGTTCCCCACTGCTCTCCAGAAAACATTCAATTCAATTAAAAAGCATAGTACTCTTTTGTGATCTGGTCTTTTATACCATTAAACTTCCTTTCTCACCACTTCTGCCTTCCTGCCACCTCCTCTGTTCCATCCCAGACCCGCTCCTCTATCCTAAACCCTCCCTATACTTGCACAGACTATACATCATTTTGAAGACTCTTGCCACCAAGTAACATCTTCTATCCTGAATATTCTCTCACCCAAAAACCTCCCTGCCACCTTCACCTGGCCAGCTCCTAGTCAAACTTCAGATCTCAATCTAGGGAGACCCTCCCTGATTTCTGTAAAGTAGTATAGATAGACACCTCTTTCACGTGTTCCTATTATGTCTGAGTCTATCACTAAGATGCACTTAGCATACTACCGTAACTTCCTACTTTCTTTTTGTACATAGGATTATAAGTTTCTTGAGGGCAGGGGCTACATAATTTTACTGATCACAAAGGTGAAGCAGAGTTCCTAATACATAGTAAGTTCTTGGTAAAAACGTATTCAATGAATGAAAAACATTATACCCACAGTTACATGTTTACTTGACCAATCTTAAGAAAACACAGAATGAAAAACTGACGGGAACTATTTTAGCTAGTTGAAGAGTTGAAAACGGAAAATATTTAGCATCACTAGCTTCTAACAAGAGCCACTCAAAGAAAACAGCAAACATGGTCCACTATTACACTCAAATCCCTCTGAGTCACCCGATCCACACTGTGAAATACACATCTCCTTCCTCCTGCCTCTCCATCTTGATTTCTCTTATTTTCAGCCACCTTCCTGATTTTCCCCAAATGGAATGGAAAAAAAAAAAATCCTCATCTAACCATACCTTCTCACCTTTCCAATTCTGTCCCTCGTCTGATGGTGAGCATCAATCCTACCAGAATCCAACCACTTTCTGTGAGCGTGAGAAAATTTTGTTCCTAGACTTGCCATCGGAACATCCTAGATGCCAACTTGATTTAGGTTTGTTGTGAGTTTAGAAAACATGGAACACCAAAGTTAATACTATTCCTTGCTTTGTCAATACTATTCCTAACTCTGGGCCCGTGGACATGTTAAACTCATGGGGTCCTCATTAGTACTGAGTAAGCTGGAAATTAGGGTATTTCCAGGAGTTCTCTGCAGCTCCAAAGTCCAGTGCATTAGTTCAGTGACACCAACCACGGAGGCCAGCACACTGGCTAGTGTGCTGCTTGTCAACTAAACTTACCTCTAAAGATCATCTGACAAAAGAGCACACAGGAGAAAGTATCCTATTTTCTCATGGTGCTGGGGAGAGGTCGGGTGGAGTTAAGAGGTAACTTTGAGGACTGGCTATACGTTACCCTCACAACCTCTAAAGCCTGCCTACACTGCCTACAAAGAAAGCATGGGATATAATTTTTTAATTTTGTATTTCTTTTTTTACAATTTAGCTGGTAAGAAGCCTTGGGAGCAGCACATAGCAGCACAGAGTGGCACACTCCTCCAACTTTAGTTAGCTAGGAAGGGTAAGATGAATGTCCCTGCTCTCCCAAGAACTGAAGCTGCTCTATTTTGGGATGCTAAAAAGGAAATGTTTCTAGGAAACAAGTGTTTGAATTTTATGACCTATGATATGTTTACAAGAATAGTGCTTAATCTTAACTGCCACCGTTGTCACCTTGGGGAAGGCTAGTTTTGCCAAGAGCCATGTGGCTGCTTCCCTGCCATGCAAGAAATAGGATGAAGCAAAGTGGCCTACTCCAGAAGGGACTGTATGCGCCAAGGCAGAAAATCAAAGAACCCACCTGATCTAGGCCCAAATGCTTAAGATAGAAGAAGTGAAAACTGACCAACTAGTAATCTACTAATGTAAGTGGACAAAGGACAGATAATCCACAGCATGAATCACTGCTACCCAGAAATGTGCCTAAACATATCTGACCACCCTTGCAAACCTTACAGAGCCTCAAATGACAACAATCGACTCTTAGAAAACAAAGCCCTATTGCTGCTCCTGGAGAAGGCATGAGCAACCTTGCCCATAAGGCAATTTCCCAGCATCCAAAGACCACTTTCCTGATCCCAAAAAATAATAATAGTATTTCTGCCAAGAAGAAAAATGCTTTTGGGGTGCTATTTCAGAAACAATCAAAACGTATCCCAATGCTTGTAGTGTGGTACTGTGGGACAGTGAAAAGAGCATACTACGCAGGCAGACGGCCCTGAATGTAAATCTTGACTCTACCACGTCTCTGTGACTTTGAACAAACATTATCGGCTCTGAGCCTCTGTTTGCTCATCTGTGAAATAAGAGTGTTATGAAGACTACATGCAAAAGCACATGTGGGGCACTGAAGATTTATCTACAACTATCGGTTCTTTGTTTTCCTGAAGAATGTGTCTTGGAGAGAAGTAGAAATGGAGAGGTTTTTCTTTAAACATGGATTCTAAACATGAGATTCACTGAAGTAAAAACCAATTGCAATCAGATACAACTCAAAAGAAATACATAATAGTCAGAGCAAAGAATGCTACCAATTACATACTCACACGCACACAAAGAAATTTCCTTTGCTTACCCAGGCCTACCACAATTTTTTCCTAAATAATTTCTCTGGTCCATACTCTCTCTAGCGCTCCCACCTATAAACCTTCACCACATCACACTTTCTTCTGAGCATATCGTGCACTGATTCACCTTCAGGCCTCTGCTCTCACCTTAAATACTCTGCCTGCCACTTCGTACCTCCCTTCTAGCAATTGCTCAATTCCACTCTTCATACTCCTATTTTAGTCTTCCCGGACCAACTTGGCATTAACAGTATCTAGTCCTTCGGCAACCATTTATCTTGTTTAGTATTTTTTAATGTAGTTATGAAGAAGAACTCTGGTTTATTCCTTTGTATCTCTGACACACTTCTGGGGTATGGCAAACTAGCATAATCTTCTGCGAAATAAACGCTGTACTCAAGTCATACTATAGGAGTTTTATACACATGTGCTAAAAGAAGAGTCCTAGGATTTTCGTGATCAAAGGAGACATTATCACCAATATATATTTCCTCTAAGATTTACGCAAATGACTGCCTGATACAAATGAGTCCTGTCCGAGGCAAAACTGATGCAAAACAAACACTAGTTTAGAAGTACAGAAACTGCGTTGAATTTTTTTTTAGAACATTATTTAACAGAGTTTCTACAACCACAATTAGATAAGATATTGGTGTATATTAGGTGGAAATACCAATATAAGTACTAGTGTCGGTGTGGTCATGTATCAGTGATTTTAACATATGACCTAAAAAGCAGAACTTTTGGTAAAAGTAAGCCTATTTATATCAAGGAGGCTCAGAACTGACTCAGAGGAAAAAGTATTATCCTCTGACTCATCAAGACCACTTCCTGAAACACCCAATGTTTTTCTTGGAAGGAAGTCTATAGGAGTGCCATTTCATTCAAACACTGATTAGACAAAATAGAAGTCTAACACAAAATGGACAAAAAGACATGTATTTTCCAAAGCCAACCAAGTTTCAAAGTAGACCATTCCATAAACATATATTATCCGGTCATAAAAGGGAAGACTTTAAATACAGTCAAAAATGGATAATCCCAGGTATATTATAATGAATAAACCACTGACTACGTACACATATCTTTCCTTATACCATAATCTTTTAATGATAAAGAAACAACCTTATGATTCTAATCCACAAAATAAACTAATGTCTTTGGCTTCAAAACAGTCATTTTTTTCTCAAGGTAATTCTTTTCCCCTCTCTGAATCAACTCTGTGGCCAATATTTAATAATAATTTACAAAAAGAATAAATGACACTTATTAAATGCTTATATGTGCCGAACACTGTTATAGGTTCTTAGCATGCATTAACTCAACTGATAATCACAACCCTTCGAAGAGGTAGGTACAATTATTATCTCAATTTACAGATGAGGAAACTGAGACAAGAACAATCAAGTACTTTGCCCCGTGACACCTAGTACCTAGTAAAGCCTCAGACCCTGGCAGACCAACTCAAGAGCCCAAACTGTTTCTCTGCGGTCTGTGCGTGTGACCACACGCCTCCCATTAGAATGCTTGCTAAGCATTCTAGCACACACACAACACACACATATAGGTAAACATACACATAGCTGTATAAACATCTCATTTACATAATGTGTGCCAAAATTTAGTACATCCTCTCACATTAGTTTATAAATCCTAACGTGACTATTACACCAACAGGATTTGTGTTCAAATAATACCAAGTCTTTTACCTAGAAGAACAATTACTTAGATCAGCTTTGAAAGAGTCCACTGTCCAGATACATTTATGTCCCGCTCACTTGTTTTTTATTTCTAAAACACTGGAAACAGCTCACAGAACTATAAAAACACCAAAATGAGACTGTCCTGGACAGTCCTTGGGGAAGAAAAATACACATAACATTTCCTATTTCAAAATAAGCAATTAAACTGAATCTTGCTGTTTGTTTCCTCTTAAGTAATCCAGACTGGAAAGAGTTCAAATATTTGATTCTCACAGTATTTTGCTTTCAGTAGAAAGACCATCTTTTAATATGCCGGTTCAGCTTATAAGTGTTCACTCATATCTATACCTGGTTCATAGAAACGAATTTAAATATTAAATGGCTGCATATTTCTAGCTCTAAACATTTGAAAAAGAAATTCCTAGTTAGTTAATGAGACAGAATAAGCACTGTGAAAAAAGCCACAGCACTCTGCCCTTCAGATTATTAAGGAGCAGTATAAGAAGGGCAAATCTATCACAGAGGCTGAAGTCCTTAAAGCAGCAGCCTATGGAAATATAATACTCCCGGAGCCACGCTGGAGGTGCTGAAGATGCACAGGGGATGCGGGAAGCCTGCCTGCCCAGGGTGATCTCAGGGCCAAGATAGAGTCATCCTGCTTTTTTAAAGTGTATCATTTACCCAAGCGACACAGTGAATGAAATTCTACCACTGGAAATTAATTTGTTCTTTTGAATTAAGTGTTTTCACCCCTAAGAACCACTTTTAAATTTCAGACACTTCTGGAAGTAAAAATATATTGTATTACTGACACATAAGTATGAATTATCAGATACTTTCTGCTAGGATAGGAGGAATTTAAAGTAACATGAGAATAGCTATGAAGTCAGTGTGCCCATTAATGTAAGAAATCTGCGCAGAAATGCAGCAGTAGTAAGCTACTGAGAAAACATCCTATATAGCCAGCAAAACCATCTAAGAAACTCGTCCAGTATTTTTTGCCCACCCCTACCGGGTGGTGTGCTTCACAACAAGGGCATATAATAAACAGCACGGTTTCTCTCTTCTAGGAGCGTTCAGTTTAGCAAAGAGATCATCACAATGCAACTTAGTAAATGCTATGGTCACGGTATGAACCACCTATGGAAGCGTCTACCTAGGGTAGTTTGTTGGTAGATTTCACATAAGAGGTAACAGTAGAAGCAGGTGTTAAAAGACACAGTGTGTCAACTGGTAGGTGTAAGGGGGCAGTGAGACAGCATTCCAGGCATAGAAAGAGTAGTACATGGAAGGACATGAGTTTCCGTGCATAGTAAGATACTCAGTGTGGCTGCGATCTAGGCATATAAAAAGATAATGCGGTTGAGAAAAACTTGATGACAGATGTGAGGGGCCTTGTAGAACATGTACAGAAATTTGGATTTAATCTTTATGGAAACAGTAACCCAACAGAGGGGTTAACAGTCATATTACTGACTTTTAATAGAATAATTAGGGGGGCATTCTGGAAGCAGACTAGATAAGGAATCAAAGTTAATTAATTTAAAGAAAATTGTATTGGCTTCTTTCGTTCCTATGGGAAGTATCCCAATTTTATTCTGCTCTACATATTTTTTGGAAAAACTAAGACTCACCTATGTCATTCCCATAATTTCTGAGTTCTCCAAAGAGAAATAGGAAGATAATTTAACTAATCTAAAATGTGTCTACCAACAACTTACAAGGACACAGCCCACATTTTCTAGAGTTACTGGTTACATAAGAAATCCATTGAAGCTATATATTCATTCTATTTTAGAAAAGTTCGTTTTAAAAATCCAGAAAGTAAGAGAATTGAAGGTTGTTTTATTTGTTTGTCATTGAAAACAGCCCTTTAATGATGCAGCTGCTGTGGAAAACTACAGCAGAGCTCCTCAAAAACTTAAACACAGAATCGCCATCTATATTCTAGTAGATGCACTTCGGGGTATATACCCCAAAGAATTGAAAGCAGGGACTTAACATGATATTTACACTCCATGTTCACAGCAGCATTATTCACAATAGAAAAAGGTGGAAGCAACCCAAGTATCCAATGACAGGTAAATGGATAAGCTGAATGTATATATACACAATGGACTGTTACTCAGACTTCAAAAGGAAGGAAATTCAGATGCATGCAACAACATGGATGGAGCTTGAAGCCATTACGCTACGTAAAACAGGTCAGTCACAAAATGACAAATACTGTATGATTCCACTTATATGAGGACCTAGTGTAGTCAAACTCCTAAGGACAGAAAGTAGAACGGTGGTTGCCGGAAGCTGGGGGGGGGGGGGGGGCGGAGAATGGGCAGTTACTGTTGCATGGATACAAAGTTTCAGTTCATAAAGATGTACACTTAAAAACAATGAAAATGGTAAATTTTATGTCACATATACTTTCCCACAATAATAAAAAATAAATAACTGAAGAATGAATGGACTACTGCATGTCTGCAAGCCCATCAGGTGTGACCACCTGGTCCGGAAGGTGAAGGCTGTCAATGACGAGTATTGGACACGTAAAGAATTTCTGTGGCAAATACACACATAAAAAAATTAAAACCATCCTTACAATCTTGTGTTTGTGTGTGTGTACACATCCATATGCACAAATGCCTGAGTGTATATATTTTAATTTGAAATAAACTAGATCATGTACTCCACTTTAATAAAGATGAAGACACAAAGTCCCTAATCTATAAAAACAGTAAATTAAACAGTAAAAAAAACCCAGTAAATTAAACAGTAAAACTGATCAAGTTTTTACCAATTCTTGATTTCAGGTTCAGCTCTAACATTATTTAGCAATCTCTCTTGCAAATGCTATTTCTCACCGATCTTCCATTTTCTCACCCGTCAAATGGAGTATCTGTGTTCCATCCTACACACCGATCTCACAGTATACGGAAGGGATAAAATAAGACAATGTAAACATATAATTACTTTTAAATTTTGAAATGATTTGGAATAGATATGCTCCTTACAAAAGGATCGTTTGACTTATGAAATGGGTTAAAGAAATCTTTAAAATTTCTCTGCATTTTTCATTTTTTAATTGAGCTTTTAAACAATCTAAAGAGCATAGAAACTTTGAGGAAAACAAGCATTGAATAAAATAAAATACATCAGTATTCCTAAGGGGGTAATGTGTATGTATTTCCCCCTTAGGAATAGTGATGTATTTTATTTTATACACACACACAAACACGCACACACATATACACAGCTGACCCTTGAAAAACACATGTTTTTCACTCTACTTATACGAGGATTTTTTTTTCAGTAAATACAGTACAGTACTGTAAGTATACTTTCTCTTCCTTACGTTTTTCTTAATAACATTTTCTATTCTATAGCTTTCTTTATTGTAAGAATACAATATATAATATATATAATGTACAAAATATGTGTTAATCAACTAAAGGCTACTAGCAGTAGGAGTCAAAGTTATATGTGGACTTTCCACTATGCAAAGGGTTGGTGCCCAAACTCCCACATTGTTCAAAGGTGAACTGATGCATTGAATATACATATATTCAATAAGATGGCTTCAAAGGTCCAACTTTTAAAGTGATAAGAGAAGAAATTATTTAATTTTGCTTTTATAATGAATTAGCCCATAATTAAGTGCCATACCAAACATCAACAGGAATTATAGAATGATGCCAGCAAAAACCGTTAACGATTCATTTAAAAGGTCTAAAGAATGCGCCGGTACTTTTGCTTAAGAAAGTCATCGTGACCTTGATGTCTTATGGCAAATCAATTGTAAATGCAATAGTTAGAATATCCTCTGTTCCTGGAACTGAGACTAATCACACTTGACAATATCTAACTCACTAATTTCAATACTCAAGAAAGAATCTGTTTAAAATATACACCTAAGAGGGAGCGCCTGGGTGGCTCAGTCGGTTAAGCGGCTGCCTTCAGTTCAGGTCATGATCTGAGGGTCCTAGGACTGAGCTGTGCAGGCATCAGGCTCCCTGCTCAGTGGGGAGTCTGCTTCTCCCTCTCCCTGTGCCCCGCCCCCTGCTTGCACTCTCTCTCTCTCTCTCTTTCTCAAATAAATAAAGTCTTTAAATAGATACATACATAAATAAAATAAACACCTAAGAGTTTTTCACATGCCAGTACCACCAATCCCCCTCCCAACACACCCTTTGAAAACCATGTATTATCTGCAGGGGGGCAAGAGAAAGTCTTTTTTTTTCTCACTGACAGAAACAAAACTTAGAGCTCTTGGTACTTACCTCATCTGCTGGCCAGTATTACTTTTGTAAGGAAATAGACTTGTGACATCCAGTAAGGAATTCCTCAAACTTCATAGGAAATCCCCAACAATGTGATACCATTAAACTAAAGTTCACTGAAGTGTAAGCTTAAGTAAAGCATATGCAAGTGTCATTAAATTCTTACATAATTAGTTGTACGTGTGTTGTTTTTACCACTTAGAGGCTACTTTTTTTTTTTAACTCAAAGACTGTCATTCGGGGCGCCTCATTCGGGGTGCCTGGGTGGCTCGGTCGTTAAGCATCTGCCTTCAGCTCAGGTCGTGATCCCAGAGTCCTGGGATCGACCCCCACATCGGTCTCCATGCTCCGAGGGAAGCCTGCTTCTCCCTCTCCCACTCCCCCTGCTGGTGTTGCCTCTCTCACTGTGTCTCTCTCTATCCAATAAATAAATAAAATCTTTAAAAACAAACAAACAAACAAAAAACCCAAAGACTGTCATTCCTGAATAGCCCGGGAATGTTTTCTTTCTTTTTTGTCCAATTCTCATTTGCCTTCCCACCTAAAGTTATCCTCTCTCTTTCCTTTACTGTTGTAAGCCTCTATTTCACTTCCATCGTATGGTCAATATTTTGTAAAAATAATCACTTCCACGGCTGCTACAACTTTATTTCACAGACTTGGGAAATATGCAATCCTCTCCTCATTCTTTCTACTTTATAAATTCCTCAGTGCACTCAAACCAATAAGTGAAATTCTCTAAATTTAAAAGCCCAAAAATGACTTTGCAGAAATAGGCTCCATAAATAACAAGTATTTGAATACTTAACTTCTTAACTTAAACCTCTAAGCCTGATGCTCACGTGCTATTTGGTCACCAGTGATCACCCAGAGAACCACGGATCCTATGTTCTAGTACAGAACACCCTTCCCTTCCAGTGGTTATTTTTAGAAAAGTGGCTATATTCATTCCACCTCAGATTTATTCCTGACATCGTAATAATGCAAAATTACTTTCCTTCTCAGGCTCAGATCTAACTTGAACAGTCTACATTCACTTTTCCTGCTTTTTCTGCGCAGACTGTCTCTAGGTCAAAGCTCCATTCAGATACTTTGACAGTGGTTTACCAAGGTTTGGGACACCTGGGCTGCAAGTGACCTAGGATAATCTGGATTACCAACAATCTGAGTAGTTTAATGTAATTAGGTAGGCTTCAGAGAGAGGGTAGTAGCCTTCATCCAGGCAATCCCTGTACTCAACATTATACCAAGAATTTCCCAGTGAAATGTCCATTCATTCTTTGTCCATTCAATAAATCCTGCTAAGGGCTTTCTATGTGCCAGCAGATACTATATGTTTGAAACTGGATACACAAGGATGAACAAAACAGATACAATTCTTGTCCTCAGAGTTCTCAGGGGATACAATGACCTTCTTTGATATCCCTTTGAATATGCCAAGCTCTTACCATCCTCAAGGCCTATCATTATCTGTCTGGAATAATTATCCTCTTTGTCTTTGCCGAACTCCTGTATTTCAGCTTAAATGACCCCTCTTGGGAAGTCTTGTCCTGACCTTCTACTCTATACGATTAGAACCCTCATTACATGTTTTCACAGCACCCTGAAATCTTCTCCATAAGACTTTATAATTAACATACAGGCCAATATTTGTCTAACATGGCTTTTCAAAAATAAATTGCTGCCTGGTGCACTTTCTATTGAAACAGAACAAACTTTTCTATTTTGTACTTTCTATTGAAAACATTTTAAGTCTCCTCTTTCTTTAAGGTGAATATTATTTTGAGTTTTTAATATGAGTCTTGAATTTTTTCTTTACACTTTATCTTTGTAACTCCACAGTTTATCCCAGGATCTTTCTTCATATGAAAATTATATAATAAAATTACAATTCTCCAACCAACCTTAATTTTTGTATGTAAAATATAAATGTTTTGTTTATATTTTTAGATAGTAGCTTATGTTACTACAAATATCCACATATGATATCTGTTTAGATATAGTCAAGCCAGAAATCTGAATAAGTATATACTCAACTTTTACCATTTTCTTATCTGGGAGACCCAGACAAATATATATGAATCCCACTATTTATTAAATGTGAAATTTTTGATTATTTAAGCCTCTATGAGCCTCATTTCCTCATTTTACAGTAGCTGTAATATCTTTCAAGGGTCCAAGAAATAAATATAAAGTATACAAAGCCCCTAACAAAATATATAAAGCAAATATCAATTCCTTCCCACATGCAGAAGGAAAAAAAAGGCACAAGTTCAAAAATCAAGCCCTCTACAAAATATAATACCAGTTTCCATGACCTAATCTGATTTCCTAAGAGAACAAGTCTAACTTTTTTTGGATAGTATTTCAGGTCAGGTGTTTGTCAAAACTTTCTGTAAAGGGTCAAGTGGTAAATATTTGGGGTTTATGGGCCCCATATGGTCTCTGCTGATATTCTTAATTTTTGTTTTTGTTTTTAATAACCTACTAAAAATGTAAAAATCATTCTTGGCTTGTAGAAAGAAAACAGCCCACTGGCCAGTTTCCTAATCCCCTGCTCTAAACACAGAAATATTTACCAATTCCACCCTTATTTATCCTATTACCTGTATAATATATAGCTTTTAATCAACACTCAACTGAAGAACTACTCTACTATTTATCAGTGTTTCCATTTAACAAATAGCAATTAACACTAGTTTAGTTGTTTTATGTAAAGCCCTACGAGGTGACTGGACACCTAAAGAAAAATTGATTTAGGACATGCAATAAAAGAAGTACAAATAAAGCTTCCCCTCCGCCCCAGAATAAAGCTTTTGGAAGGCTTCCTCTTGCGTCACCTCTTTCTTTCCTCTGTTTTTTTTCTGAACGTACTACTAATCAGGATTTACAGTATGATGAATTTATACTCATGACCTCCGATTTCTCGTACTATAACCCTGTACTGAAATTGGTGCTAGTGTTAGTTCCTTTATGAGAATCTGAGTGGGCTTCCTGTACCGCAGAGAGGTCTCTGTGCCACAGTTAGAGGTCTTTGTGCCACAGAGTTAGAGGACTCCCACTGCTCATTCACCATTAGGCCCTCTCCTTTCAATTCTGACATAATGGTATAAATTCACCCCCTTTTATTCCAGTTTCCAACACGATCATTTCTCCTACTCAGCTCAGCTCACCTTATTGCTAATTGTCCAAATTTTCTCCCTTTTTATGCATAAGCCCCAGGAAAAAAAACCCTGAATTAGGTATTAGAATTCATTTCTGTTATTGTTCTGCTTCTGAAAATCTGTGTATTTCTTAGCCTGGGCACCTTTGTTTCTTCATTTATTGCAAGGGCTGAAATAGCCTGTGATGCCGATCGGACACAGTTAAGGGCCGAGGAAATAACACATGCAGAAGTTATTAATTTATCACCTATAAAGTACTCTAACAGACCACTAAAATCTAAGTCTCAGCAGTCAGACTTGCTTCTAGAACTGGCTCTGCCATTTATATTTATGAGTTATCTACCTTGGGCAAGATAATTAGCCCTTCTAAGTTTCATTTTCCTCATCTGTAAAATACAGTAATAACATACTTTATAAGGTTTTATGAGGATTACATGGCGTAATCCATGTCAAGCACTTATCATAGTGCCCAGCACATAGTAAAGGCTCAAAAAATGCTAAACATAATTATTATTATTTAAAGGTAAGATATATTTTCACTCCAGAGCCCACAGGCCTTTTATGTTTACTTCTTAGTCTCTACCTGCTTTTGAAGCTATCCATTTATTTCCACTGGTAAATTTATGCCCCCCCCCCTTTTTTTTTTAAAGTCCACTGGCATTTTGCTCTGTTGTGCTGTGTTCCTCCTTACAGGGACTGTTTAGTGTCTTTCACTGTCAAAAAAGCGGGAAGAGGAAGAGTGGAAATGAAGGAAGCAGAGAGACAGAACCATCAGTTCACACACTGCACGTTAACAATTAGTATGGCCAGTTCTGTTTTAACGCAACACATATCCCCAAAGATCGTGATGCTAGGCAAAAATCCCATCACTAAAAAATCACAGGGCTTATGGAGAAAATGGCGTGACAAGCACAACACTCAAAAACTCTTGTCAGTGACACTTCATAAAAAAGAAAAGAACCTAATAAAGATCACAACACAGTTTTACACGTTAAATGGTTAGAAATAAATAAAAACTACAATAAACCTGGTACCTGACATTGAAAAAGACCTGAAGTTTGCCTGCCGAGTGGGCTGTCCAAAGGGTTATAGCTTGTGAGTTATTGTGAAAGGGTGGGTAAAGGGTTATCTGAAATTGGAGGGAAAATTATAAAACAAGATATAGGTGTTTGTGGCTCACAGCGTGCAATGCAGTGAGGTAGCTGGAAGATGTCTGAGGTCTGTGCACATGCCTTGTGTATTCCTATGTGGCTCAGTTCAGCTAGGTGGCACTTTCTGTGTTCACCTCCTATTTCTCAGACAAAATCACATATAACAAATGTGAAATTTACGTTATCCTCAAATCGTTCCCCAGTACCAATAACGTAGGAATAAATTCCCATTTTCAAAACAAGCATTATAGCAGAACTGACTGTATTCATTCCCAAACTACAAACTCGTGACAAATGTTCTCTGACTCAGAACCGTAGTCACGATCTACAAAGCCTGTGTTACTCTTCAATTTCCTATCAGCCCAAAGTCTTTATCTAGAAAAAGTTGTTCTTTCTTTATCAGTATTGAGCCATTAAACATGATCTAAAACATTTCTTTCTTTTTTTTTTTTTTTAAAGATTTTTTCATTTATTTGACAGAGAGACAGCCAGCGAGAGAGGGAACACAAGCAGGGGGAGTGGGAGAGGAAGAAGCAGGCTCCTAGCGGAAGAGCCCAATGTGGGGCTCGATCCCACAACGCCGGGATCACGCCCTGAGCCGAAGGCAGACGCTTAACGACTGAGCCACCCAGGCTCCCCGATCTAAAACATTTCTTAACTGCATCTTTGATGTCTCTTCAGCTGTCCCTTCTGGGGACAGCCCAAATTCAGACAGTCATGCCATAACCGCTTAGCTCCCTAACTGATCCCCTGTCCTCACATGTCCATTCCAACAGAGCAATAAAATATCTGGTAGTCAATAACTCACTGTCATGTCATTCCATTTATTCAGTCACCAAAATTTATGAGCATCTACTGAATACAAGGAAAAATAGGAGAAATGTGACAAAACCAACTCCACCCATCCTAGTAAGAGAGTAAGAGACTTAACTCAGTGGATCATTTAAAGTCAGTCACTGTTATACAGGCGTTGTAAAATATTATAACATGTGTTGGGACGCCCGGGTGGCGCAGTTGGTTAAGTGTCCAACACTCGGTTTCTGCTCAGGGCACGATCTCAGGGTTGGGAGATCAAGCCCTGTATCAGGCTCCACGCTCAGCAGGGGGTCTGCTTGAGATTCTCTCTCTCCCTCCCCCTCATGCTCTCTCTCTTTCTCAAATAAATAAAATCTTTAAAGAACATATTATAACATATGTAAAAATAACTAACACATAATATGAAGCACCTTAAGAAAATGCAGAAAAAAACAGATCACTTTCCATGTTGTTAGAAGGAGCCAGGAAAAACTTAATGGGGGTGATTAGTAGACTTTAGGATGAGGTGAATTTTGATTATGAGGGAAAGACTTTCTAATTGCTGCATGAGTAAAGAAAAAGGCAAGAAATGTGAGATACATATAAAGCATGAAGGTCAAGAAGCTTAGGGCATAATATAAGTTACACAACAAACTTTGAATTTTATCTGATGCGAAATGGGAAAGCCACTGAAAATTTTTAACCAGAAGAGTACAACATCAGTTATGAATGGGCAAAAGGGTGCCCAACTGGCCTTCACAAATCCACGCTTTGAATAAGTTAAGAGACTTCATTCAGAGTCTTTGGAATGCCAAGCAAGAGCAGCAGGAGGGCTTTCCCAACAACAATCCCCAGCTTTGTGTCCAAGATTGATATTCACAGCTCTACTTAATGGATCTTAACTGTGTCATTTGGTCTGGCAAACTACATAAAATAGTGGAATAAAAAGAAATGACCTGCAAAATCAGAGGGAAATATATTTTTAGAAACAATGAAGGAAAAAAAGAATATAAGGCAACCTAATAGCAATAATAATATTATCAGATATTTAAATCTGATCATTAGGATCATAAAATTAGGAAAGTTAAATAATATGGTTCTGAATTATATCTAAATATCTGACACAATATATTTTTATCCTTAAGAAACTGTATACCAATGTTCCCCAAAGCAGAGCCTTCTTGGATAAATGTTCATATAAGGTCTAAGGCAAGCTTAAGAAACCCACACTCCATTTCAGATCAGATTTTACATTGCCAAATACAAAGAGATAGTATTTCACATATTGCTTTAAAATTTTAGAAAATATATTAAGAATTAAAACTACCACAAGTTTCTTCCAATCATATTGTTGAATCTACCTTTTTTCTTTTTTTTCTGAATCTAGTTAATATATTCTATACATAAGACAGAAGTGTCACAAATTTTAACTAAAATAAGAAATATATTTTCATATAGCTGAAAAATCCAAAAAATGTTTCATTAAAAAAATTAAAAATACATATACAAACCTCAACTCTAAATTTAAAAAAATAATAATTTTTTTTTTTTTTTTTAAGAGAGGGAGAGATTGAGAGTTGAGACAAGGTTTGGGGAAGGGACAGAAGGAGGGGGAGAGAAAAAAATCTTAAACAGGCTCCAAGCCCAGCACATTGCTCAAGGAGGGGCTCAATCTCAGGACCCTGCAATCAGGACCTGAGCCAAGATCAGGAGTAGGACGCTTAAATGACTGAGCCACCCAGGCATCCCTAAAATAAAAAAGAATTTTTAAAGAATAATTAGTTTAATTAAATTAGAACTATCCTACAGGGAAAATGATCAAAAGACTATATGAACATCTACTTCGTAAAAAAAAAAAAAAAAGAAAGAAAGAAAAAGAAAAAAAAGAATATCTACTTCGGTATATCATCTGCACAAAAAGTTTATACAATTCAAGTAAACTATTACTTAAAAATCTACAATATAATACGCTAATTTTTGTCTGCTTAAAACTCTGAGACAGTACCTTGATGAATTAAAGAAACATGATTTCTCTGAAAAATAAACTGAAAAGGAAACTTCTCTACACAACTTCTTTCAGAATTACATAGAAAATGAGTATAAACATCTTATCCTCTCCAAAGTCATTTTCTCTAATATATAATTTACTTAAACGGAAGCAAGTGTTTCCGAGCCTATCTGTAGAAAAACAGAAACCACTTTTAAAACACCCCAGGTACAGGAGATGCAGGGATATCCTCTTTAAGGTGAGAACAGGTCAAAGGACAAAATACTTCACATACCATTCCCAGAGCATATATGAAATTTATACCAAACCTGACACTGGCACTTGCTTTAGAATTTGGCCTACAAAGCCGACAAAAGCTTTGCAACAAGGTTAAGAATAACTCAAGCCATAAACCTTCCAAGGAACCTCACCTGTATATGCTACCAAACAACTATGTACGTGATGCTTGTATGGGTAAAGTTTTTGGTGAAAAGTGAAACAGACAATTAGAGGAAAATCAACATATCCAAGAATGGACTTCAAAAAGATCAATACAGGCATAACCATGGCTTCTGAACTCAAGAATGCATTACATTTCCCAGCACCAAAACAGAGATGTAACCAGTTATTTGCTTTTGTTCTCCATCTAGTTTACTGTGATACAATATTAACTCTTGTTTTTAAATAGCATAGATCTTAACCTTGCACTTAATCACTAGTAACAGAACAAGGAAAAGACTCCTCCCGAATAAAATTAAATGTAACAAATCTATAAGAGGTACAAAATTAGATCTCCATACAAGAATTATATATATTTCTCACAAGGCTCAAATTTTATATTTAAAACAACATAATTACATAATTGAATTTTTTGAAAGAGTTGTTCCTTAAAAATTTCCATTAATTGGCTCTTTAAATGTTTACAAGTTCCATTAATATACATGGGTTTAGGGGAAGGAAAAAAAAAAAACTTTAAATACACATATTCACTACATTTTAGGTCCCAAGCAAAATGTTTACACAGAAATTTGGCAGTGTTAAGTCTGTGGACTCAAAGCCAATAACAACCTAAGAAAACTGAACTTGGTAATAAGCAAATTTTCGTAGTACAACTAACATTGTATAAACAATCCAAAGCAGTTAATATTTATAGGATAATCACAATATTTTGCATATCAGAATAATTTAAAAGTCATTTGAAGAAAACTTGATAGATTATGTCTATGCTTCCCCAACTATTATTAGTCAACAGATTTCTTCTTACCTACACTCTGGGGGGATGGAGAGGAATTATTCTCTTAAACACATGACCTAAGAGAAGGAAATCCTTTAAATCCCCAAGAGGTAGGAGGCAGGAGGCAGGACTCTAGAGGAACCTGAGGTACCAATTTCAACAAGTTCAGAATCCAGTTGGAATACCAAATGGGAATTTATAATATTGTCAAAAGGCTAACTGGGGCTAAAAGTATTACTGCATGTTTCAAGGTCTACAAATATCCTCTGTAATAATTATGCCTTTGAGAGCCCTCCTTAGCAAAGTAAATATTCACAAACTCAAACTTACCTATCCACACAATCCAGGCAAGACTTCTCTAAGCGATCTTCCAGGCAA
The DNA here is from genome assembly GCF_024610735.1 of Ursus americanus. Lineage (NCBI taxonomy): Eukaryota > Metazoa > Chordata > Mammalia > Carnivora > Ursidae > Ursus > Ursus americanus. Next base: position 16,117,073 of record NC_142151.1, read on the forward strand.
CACTGAGAGGACATTCCTCTCAGTTTCCTCTTGGTGCCAAGTGACCTTCGGCATATCAACAGAAAGGGTGGGACTCTAAGATTCAGTTTCGGCATTGCACTGTAGTGAACAAAGTTTCTCCTTTGGTTTCTCTAGGGCGTTAACTAAGACTTCCTCTTCTTGTTAAGTAAGTAAACACAACCACTACTACATGTCCAACTCTTCCCTAAGGTGATAAAGCAACGCTTTAAACGGTGCAAAAAATAACGGCTAACACTAATTGAGAACTTACTATGTGCTCCAAACTAACACTATACAGACAGAGCCTATTATTATTCCCATTGTAAAGACGTCGACTCTGAGGAATAGAGGTTACTAAGTAACTTGTAGGAATTCCAGGTACAGCAATATGGTTAAATGAGCTAATGAAGAAGACCTTCCACGAGAGAGGCAGGGAAAAAATGAAAAAGAGTGTAACAAGATTTAAAAATAAATACACAGCTTTACTGACAATAAAGAAAATCCACTGGTACTAGTTGGTATGCGCAAAGGCAAATATTGCCAGTTATGGCTTCCAGGAAGGATCACAGACGTCTCTTTAGCACTTAAGTCTAACAGAAACTGGTAAGGAGGAGACGCCCCCTCAAGTAAGGAGATCAGAAGAAGGTGCTCTCTCGGGGGAAGAGTTAGGCTAGATTTCTGGCCCTCCTTTTCCTCAACATGGGATACAACCTCCCCAACTGTGCTCTGGTGGCCATGTAAGGGCAGAGGAAGAGATCTCAGGCACACAAGGTATAAATTTGGTGCTGAGGTCCTTTCATAAAACCAGAGCTATTTTCAAAAGGCTGCAATCACGTTAAAAAATGATGAGAACAGGACAAATCCACCCACTGTCTTAATAAGACTTCAAGGGAACTTGTCTCCGACAATCTGGATAAAGTGCAGAGGAAATGCTACAAGCAGAAATTAAAAGCCCTACGCCTGTGTCACAACAGTTCTGAAGTCTGAATTTGTATGAGAATCTTCAAGCTAAGAAATTAAGATAAAACTGGGGTCTGTGCTTATGATATCCCTGGAGTATCTGGAAGAAACAAACATGAAACTACTTTAGAGTAACATTCCATAAACAAGGCCACATGGGATCTCTACAAGCTAGAAAAACGAAACCAAACCAAAACCAAAAAACTATCCCCACTGAAGATGAGCCTGTTAATTTAGAAATAACAAAATATGTAAGAAAATGATTTCCTGTGATTGGGCATTAACAAGTATACCAAACAGAAAAATTAGCACATATTTTGTAATATGAAGACAGAAAAACAAAGCATTATTATTAAGAAATGGAGGAAGAAAAAAAAAGCCTATAAAGAATAGGAAACTGAAAAAAAGTAGGTTTTACAAAAACCATACAGAACTTATATACAAAGATATACACACACTCTGCATAGAACACCCAGAGTTTTCATCGAGTTTCTATAACTTAAAAAGAGAATAGTGTTAGTATAGATACACAGAATTTTAAAAACTTACTTAGAAAAACACTAATCAATGCAGGAACTCAATTATATGGTAGGATCTACTCCACACCAACTTCCCCTCTCTACTATGTCTACCCCTCTGCCCTTGCAACTTCTCATTGCTGGAATTCTGACCCATCCCCCAGGCCATTGTGAACCATCTCCAGCACCCTTGCAAAAAAGATGGAGTGGAAACTGTGATGTGCCACCCAGATCCCGTTTCAGGACTGAATGATTTATTCCCCTGTTGTACAGCTGCCAGCAGACAGCCCTCGGCTATCAGCTCTCTTGAGAACAGCCTTGGCTGAAGCTTCTCCTCACACAAGCTCTTGCTCCCTTCCCAGGGCAGCCCACATCCGAAGACTGGTTGACATGGGGAATATAAAGACTTGGCCCTCTCTCCCTGACTAGAGACAATGGTGAACAGCCCCCCAGCTTCAGAACTCCCCATTGGGTCAGATCTCCATTAAGAGGGCACAATAGGGGCGCCTGGTTGGCTCAGTCGGTTAAGTGTCTGCCTTCAGCTCAGGTCATGATCCCAGGGTCCTAGGATCCAGCCCCATATCAGGCTCCCTGCTTAACGGGAAGCCTGCTTCTCCCTCTCTCTCTCTCTGCCGCTCTCCCTGCTTGTGCTCTCTCTCTCTGTCAAACAAATAAATAAAATCTTTAAAAAAAAAAAGAAAAGAAAAGAAAAAAAAGACTGCACAATAGCCTAACTTCCCTTCTGCCCAATACTGGTTTCTCCCTTCCCTCCCACAGGGGTCGATCCAAAGAGCACTTTCTAAGAAACTTCCAGCACACTAATTTCCATCTCAGAGTTTGTATCCTGGGGACCCCAGACTGCAACAGAAGAGCATCATAAACAAAAAGGACAGGATATGGGGCAGCACTATTAAAGGAGTGAGAAGAGAAAAATAATAAAGCTTTGAAACCAATGAGGGGAACACCAGAAAGTGCTAATATCTCGTTGGTGAGATCAGTAGCACAAGGGAAAGCCTTTTTCTAAATAAATATTATAATCACAAAACTCCAATACAACATTTCAATTGTCTTGCTGAACTTGAAAGACAAAAGGGATCTTACAGGGTACGCCCATTCCAACCCATCTTTTTAAAGGTATCATCTCTTAGGTCCATGGGTGTGCTAAATGCCAAAAATATTGCTGCCTAGACATAGGCCATTTATACTCCTAAGACAGTCATTTTCCTAATAATAAGTTAACTGGTACATTTAATTCCGGGCTGGAGAGCAAGGTTACCAGTAGAGATGTATGTATGCAATTTCCAGCTTCCTTCAATAGTCATGGGAAAATGTGCAGCAACCACATCTATCACATTCCAAATACATAGTATTTCTTATGGCTACTTCTGGTAAATGCCCTCCCTTAGAAGGGTGAGGGACTCAACAAAACCCATGAGCCTTGTTTATATTTGTCCCATGGTCCAAGTACAGAATTTTGATATACCTTCTGGTTCTAAACCATCAGTTAGAGCTGTTAATAATGGCTTTATAAAAGATTAATCTAGTTCAGACTGGTATATAACTAATCATTATAAAGAATATTAATAAAAAACTGCATGGACTAAAACTACATTCACTCATATGCACACTCAGGATGCCAAAGACATGGGACTAATCTAAGCAAGGCTCACAGGTATTTGTCGATTGTCTCACCCTTCTACGATAGGGCAGTTTACCAGAGCAGCCATGAGAAATATATTTGGAACACAGCAGATTTGTTTGCTGCAGGTTTCCCTGTAACTACTGAAGGAAGCTGGAAATTGTACACCCACACCTCTCTACTGGTAACCTTGCCCTACATTCCACACTTTGTAACCGCAAATATAGAGGCAGACAAGATAAGCTGTACCAAAACGTAACAAGTAAGACCACTGGATCTGCAATGACAGGAAGTCATTAACATACGTTATTAAGGCAGGCAAGCAGAATGGATTAACAATGTCACAATATGTTCACCTTGAAAATATGGCAGAACTTCATTCTCAGTTCCTGTAAGTTCAATCACAGTTCCTCGTCTTTCATTACTTCCTCTCCTAAGATTATCACCATTTGCTTTGTGTTCTGTAAACCACCCCTTCTGCTCCTTCTGACTTTAAAAGTCTTTTTTAATGGAAGAAAGAAACTAATATGTTACTAATATGAGAATCCAAAAGAAGTTTCTAAACTCTAAATTGCATATCGTCAAATCTCAACTACATACCAGTTAAGCTAGCTCAATTCATATGGGCAGAATGATCAACCAAATGCTTTAATAACTTACCTAGAGATGAAGTAGCAGTGCAATATAATTCATATTTGGGGAGAATCATGTAAATTTATTAATATATTACAGGCATACAAAAGAGCAAATATGCGTGGCATGTGAATGAGACGAAGAACCAACTTGTTCATACGAAAAAAGACTGAATGAGTCACTATCATTTTGGAGTCGCTGCTTGGATAGAATCTGGATTAAAGGTGGAAAACAAAACAAAACAAACATACAACGGACACTTCTTGGGATGAATAAATATAAACAGCAGGATCAAGAATATTCATTCTTACGTAAGTTATTTAGAAGAATGGTAGCATAATTAAATTTTCAAGTCTACAGATGGCTTGAGTCTCTTATAAATTAGGGAAATACTGATCTGAGAAAAATGAACTGCAAAATTATGTAACAGGGTAAATAAGGGCAAATGGTAGTTTCACCTTAAACTGGCAAAGTTTAGGTATATACTCAGGGAAACACCACACAAATGCACTTGGTTATGGATTTTAAATGTCATTTTCAACCTAGTAATCACCATACAGGTCCGGTAAGTCACACTCTTATTTGGCAATTACATTCAAAAAGAAAAAGAAAAAAAAAAAAAAACTAATGGTGGAAAAAAAAGTGATTTCTCCTTTCTATTCGTGTCCTATAAGCAAAGACAAGTAGTAAAGTGTAAAGATCTCAGTACTAAGGAACTAAAGGCTTGTGTTTAATGCACCCAGTCTGCCACTTAATAGCTCTGTACCCTTGGGCAAGTAACTGAACCTCTCTCAGCCTCCATTTCCTTACCTGTAAAAATGTGAGATCAATGAGACAAATTTGTAAGCTCTCATTCAGGTCTATTCTAGAATATTTACATAGCTCAAAGTTAAAAACAGAAAATCTATTTAATTAGATTTTGGCTAAAACATAGTAAATGGTAGTTTGACGCTTTTCCACATAAAATGGTAAATTTTCAGAAAAAAATGAAATCGCCGAATAGTCAGGAAATCTAATGATACATGAGGAAAAAGTATTAGTTGCTTATGAGGACATCTGTCAATTCACCTCACAAATTATGAAACAACGCTTTTCATAGAACCTTCAATTTATGCTGAAAAATTCTGATTTAAATAAATTCTGCTAAATTTAGTACAGTAAGTATAAAGAATTTCTGGGAGGCAGGAAAAATGGAAACGTTTGGCATATAGTACCAGTATTTCCTATCACTAGTAAGATTTCACTCAGAGCTTCCTCATTTCACCTGACTCAGAAGGTGCTAGCATTCCACATAACTGGCTCAGTGAATGCATATCAAAAGAACTGACAGGAGGTTCCTTGTAAAACACCGTTTTTTAAACACATCATCCCCCAAACCTGTGCTTTCCACAAAAAGTTAAACTCAAAAAAAAAGAGAAAAAAAATAGGACTACTTTAGTTTATTAAAATCATGGGGTGCTTCTGGATTCTTAAGTGCCATTTGGAAAGAAAAAGGCATTTCATATTAGACTACTGATCCTTTCCAGAGTATTTTTACCATAACTCTGTAATACAGTCAAGAAATTACCACATTAGCTAGATAGTAAGACTTAGCGTCTCCTAAGAACTATAATCATGTGCTATAGCACTGGGAAGAACGTCGTGGAGGATGAAAGGGAGGGGGGCAGGTCGGCAAATACAGAGCACAGACTGCAAATGCTTGTAAGGAGCTACCTTTTCAAAAAATCAGGAGAAATTTCCAAATTTAATTTCAAAGCTTATACCTACTGAAATACTGCCAAGAACCGTCATATGTATACTTGAGCAAGCTAACTGAGCAAGCAGCCTTGAAAAATTAAATCAGGAGGCATTACAATAGACAGAATGAAATGCATATGTTTTCAGAGCAGCAGTTTAGAAAAAGCTGTATAAATAGCTGTTAGGATGACATAGCTTATGTCATCCTTCAAAAATAAAACCTGCAATTAAATTTGCACATCAAGTCATCCTTGAAGCTCAAATGTTACCAATAAGTAGGGGTGGCAGAGGGCACTTAAATCAGACACAGTCATAGAAAGAGAAGCCATTACAGCAAAGCTTCAACGAGATCCGAAGCTATTGTCACAGTGATACACTGATATGAAATTTCCAGAGGCTATATCCATTTTAAAAGCAATTTAACTTCTTTGAATATCACTGGACTAGAGTTTGCACAAGCAGAAGAATATGTAACTATACAGCCTTTGGCTGAAATGTTAAATACAATGAAAGTTAAGCCTGGTTGGGCAAAATATTAAGAATTACTTTCAAGTTTATTTTCAGTGAATAAAATACTGATCCTCCAAACCAATTCTTAATCTTTGTTTAGTTTGCAGTTTTAAGCCCTTTCGATGACGATTCTAACACTAGTATCTAATTCCTTTGTATTCGGGACATGGGGTATGGAAAACAGAGTCAATAAACTTATGTCACAGGTGAAATGTGATGGTCAAAAGAGCCATGGATTCGAAACCAAAAAGCTTAACTTTTCCCCCCAGCTCTACAATTTAGTGCCATGACCTTAAGCAAATCATTAATGTAGGCCATAGAATATAGCTGTAAACAACTCAGGTTCATATGTAAAACTAGCACACATACCAGTGCTGTTACTTACAGCTGTATGACTTTGGCCAACTGACTCCGCTAAGTCTGTTTGCTTGTCTACAATATGAAAATAATAGTATATTCTTCAGAGACACTGAATTTATAATAATAATTTATAATAATGCATGTAAAGAGCACAGCATAGTGTAAAAAAGTGGTTAAGTAATGAACAGTTAGCATAAAAAACACCACTGCTTCTCTGAGTTTTCTTTACCTTTTAAGTAACCTACTTTGGATATTGTCTCAGAATAATTTCCTGTACTTCATGTTGTCTTCATCAGGTCATTGATTACTTAAGAAAACTGAGTTTTCTCCATTTTAAAAGAATTTTGTTCACAAGTAGGTAATCCTCTGTATTTGCCTTTAAAATCTTTTTTTCACTTTGGTTAGATAATTAAGTATTATTTTATAGTCATCTGTGATCCTATTTAGTCAACTATCCAAACCTTTTGGTAGTTTTGACAAAATTCCCAGTCTTTTCGAGAGATGATTAAGTTTCCCAGAGGGCCCTTGGAAAATCTCAAAGGATTTGTCTCTCCTCTTATAGAAGAGAGAAGTTAATATAATTAGGTTTATTTGGTATGGTAGATTACATGAGAAAGATGTCAGGTAAGAAGTGTGATAAACACTCACCGGTTACATGCTTATGGATACATCTTATTAATAATATAGGTATTCTAGAAGTTGTACAAAGTTCACAGAAACTTGTCAATACTCTGTCCAGTTATCTTAAATTGTTGTATACCACAGAAATAACTAAATTTTCCTTTCAAACCGACTCTCACCAGAATTTTAACCATGACTATTTCTAAGTCTTCTGTCATCCACAGAGTTACTGAAAGTGTTTACAATCATCTACTATGAGAATGCTCCATGATGGAGTCACTTGAAAAACTCTGAGACTATGCCACTGGATTGGGTAAGAAATTCCAGAACTACTGAAGAAACTGATGGATCCATAAACCTGTTAACCAAAGATTAAGCAAAATAAGAATTAATTACAAGGGACTGAATGAACTGATGTGGGTGATTACAACTTTTATTTGAAGCAGCACTTTTGCTGTATTTTTCAGATTTAAGGAAACCTTTTCCTCTTTTCTCATGAGCTATCTATAACTCAAAGCAATTTGGTAACTTATATTTTTGTAAACAGAATTGAAGACACTGATCTTTTCTCCCTACCTCATCCCTTCAGAATTTGAGAACTCTTAGTGAGTAGTCTTATTTTCATGGCAATATAATTATTTGCATAAGTTCAGTAAGAGTCTGTCCTTCTTGCAACAGGACACCATTGTAAACATTGGTTATATCGGAAAGATTTTGACTGGAGTGCCATATTTGAGACTGATATGCACAGAATCCGGTATGACTGGACAGCTTTAATGAACTAAGGTTGACTTTAAGGAGCCAATGCTTATAAATCTTCCCTTCTAAAAACTGCCTAGTAGCTTGCTTATAGGATCTCTGCCTGATTGGTAAGTAAGGAAGGTCACTTCCTAGCTGATCTAGGAACCTCAGGATATTCGGGGGACCTCAAGAAGAGAGGAATTTACCCACATCTGTTAGTGTTGCAGGCAAAATCTGACAGGGAGTCATTGGCTTGGTTTCCTAGCCTCAAGAGGCTTTCCAAAGTCCGATCTGAGATTCCTCATTAGAAGTTCCAGCAAAGATTACTTTAACAAAAAAAAAGCATATATGGCCAATCATTCTTCTTGCTGCATTGATATAAATAATCAGGCCAAATTAATGAAACGAGACTTATTTTGCAAACAAATCGGTCTTACTTAAATTATCTTTGATAAAAATGGGGGGGGCGACTACAGACACAAAAATTAAGTTTCAATGTAAAACTAGAGCACACCCCCACAGGTATTAAATTCTAGTCCCCTTCACTGTCTTTAAGGTTTTGTTACCTACTTATAAAGCGCCAGATCCTGATTTCTTCTAGTCTCCTCCAACATCTAGCTACAATTCTCCAAACTAATGTTTCCAATTTTTCTCCCACCATTCTGACTTGGCATCACTAAAAATTAAAACTGCCTCTTTCCTAAAGCCCTGCAAGTTGAAGCTGGACAACTTGATGTCATCAAGAAATCACCACAACAGCTCATGGTGGACAACCTTCGTGCCTGTTGCTATGTGAGCCACTCAGAAAGTTCACCAGAGGACCGGATGATTACCACCAGAGACATTCGAACTACAAACCAGGAAAACCTGCCAGGTTACTACCATCTGCCCTCACCCCATCTAAAGATGCTTTGAGTCAAATACCTATAAATATTCTTGATGACTGACTGCCCTCTGGACTCAAAAACCATGTTTATGGTTTGTTCTAACCATTAACCATTAACCTTTTTCTTTTCTTTTGTCTCCACAGAAATGTCCAGGACGGAGAAACCGGTTCAAAAGGCTATGGGATAGTCCACTAAATCATTTTCTAGACCAAGAAAGTTCTTGAGAAGTTTCGGACAGGGGAGCGAGTGACATGGTTCAGGACATACTACCCCTGAAATATGGCACCTTGGCAAATTGAATATTTTAAGGTAAAGGGGTTTGAGAAAATGGCAAAAGTAGGACAGTCATTCTGACTTTCCCCGGCCCTTCTCTCCTGAAACAGGTCACAAAATCCTCATGTGAGAGGAAGAAAGGAATATCCTTATCTCTGAAGACAAAGGGACACTGAGAAGAATCAGAGCGAACAGGCCTCGCTAAGTTTCCCCCAGTTTACTATACTTACTCCATACTCTTTGTTCTAGCATATTGCTCCATGACTGGCCACTCTTCATTAAACCTAGATAAAAATACTCAGGACTCCTTCATTTCTTTATGAAGGCTCCTCCCTCATGAAAACTTTTATTACATAAGTCTGTATTCTTTTCTCCTATTAATCTCTGTCAATTTGCAGATCTAGCCAGAGACCCTAAGAGGATTGAGGTAAACTTTTTCCTCCCCTACCCTCCACAGATGCTATACTTCGCTCTCACCAAAACTGTATGTAGATCACTTATAAAAATCTATCCCAGTTTGACAGAGAAATTTTTTTAATATAATTCTTAGTTTAACAGTGATCCCTCATTAAAACCCTTTGCCCGTAACTTCAAATTTTTCTTGCTGATTTTTCACCTTTTTCTTTTAGATCAACGGGATTCATTCTGTTAGTTGTCAGAATGGATTTTTTATTGTGTATATAAGGCATAAACATACATAACATTTTTCCTCCAAACCAAAATAAACATGTACCTTGCATTTATGTTGTCAGTGTCAAGTTCTGACTTAGAAAACATAATGTAGACCTATTCTATATCTATATCTTCAACAACAACAACAAAAAAGGGTAGTAGGTTAGGTCTTTCAGTACTCTCAATAATGTCGGACATTATTCCTTAAAGTAACAACCACATTTGTGTTTCTTTTTATAAAACTGATACATGTGGCAATATTTTCTATATATCTGCCTAGATTATTCTAATTATATTTATTTTTTAAAGATGTATTTATTTATTTGAGAGAGAGAATTCATGGGGGGGTGGAGACCAGAGGGAGAGGGAAAGAGTGAATCTCGAGCAGACTCCAGGACGAGTGTAGAGCCCGATTCCTCGATCCCAGGACCCTGAGATCAAGACCTGGGCCAAAATCAAGAGTCACACACTTAACCAACTGCACCACCCAGGCACCCCTATTCTAGTTACATTTAATCCAAAACCAAAAGTGCCTGTTGGGTAACTCCCAAGTTAAGATCATTTTACACATTAACCTAATGCCACCTTTTCCATCTTAAAGAGGGCACACCTTAATTTTTACTGCAAACACAAACTTCCATTTTTAAGATAACCAATATGTTAAGTATGCTAGTATTAAAGCATCACTTCATTTATGTAAGGATGCCTGTTGTCATTCTTAATTTCCCATTGACCTTGAGTATTACAGTATTCATTCACATAACAGAAAAGTTCTATGGCTTCTTAATAAGAAAGCAAACTATAACCCATGAGTCAGTCAGTCCCTAAGGCTTATGAACTTTCAGAACTTGATGTCAAAATCTAATCCACATCTCAGACTCCCAGGATAAATTGTGCACTTAACATATAAGGTATATTTCAAATACCACCAAAAAGTCTCCATTAATTGATTTCAACAGTAGGGAAGACTAAGATGCAGAAAGAACAAGACAGCTTTTCTGACCGTTAGTAAATTTTGTCAAAATTTTTCTATATCTTTAAATATAGAAATTAATTCATATCGACTATAATACTATTTTAAAATTTGGCTGCTATGGTATAGTACGTACATACTAAATTGTAGCTTACATGGATTTTCAGTAGATTTTTACACAGTTCTTTTAGAAAGACACATACATATGCACAACCCCCAAATGGATTCTCCTGGCATTGCTCCATTTTGCAAAGGGGCTTGTTTACAGACAACTCAGTATCTGCGAGTAATAGATACTGTTTCATTGTTAAAAACCTATCAGTCCTCAAGGTTTCCCAGCCCCAAATTAAAATAGCATAAGATGCATTAAAACCATGAGTCTTCAATTTACATCATTTTGATTCATTTAACAATGAAATAAAATGCAGTATCAAAACAGAAGATCACCTAGGTATTCTGTCAGGGAACATTAGAAATATCTACTTTGTTTAACCTCAGGAGCAAACAGTGTTCTGCATTCAATTAGGATACCACAGCCCAGGGATCTATGCCAATAAATTAAGGTAAGTGAGCAGATCTACTTACCTGCTAGATTTCTAAACCAATTTGTATTCTTTTATGGAGGCTGTCAGTAATTATAGCAGCAACGCACTTCATCTCTACCACTAACTGCATGAACTGAAATCACTCTCAGAGTGTGTGTACGCACACATTCTATGGTTTACACAGCACTTTCACTTACACTATTCTTCTTAATTTTTGTACATTTGTTACCTTATCAAAAATTATACAATGGGGTTACACTAGTGATTCTTAGTCATACGGTGCCCCAACCACTACTCGGTACTGACCTTGGACGTCAGACCTGTAGAAATCTCATTGCAACAGCCCTGATTCACCACCAAAGGACAGAGAGATGGATGAGGGGGGAAAAAATACAAATGAGGGGAAAAATATGAATTTTAAAAATTCATAAGCTCTGTCAACAGTATCTTAAACATTGTTGGAAGCTCGTCTCATGCAGTATTGAAGGGGAAAGGAAAACTTTTCCTTTGTCCCCTCCCAGTTTCTTCGGTCTAATAATTAAATTGACATAAAACAGACAACAGGAGAATAACGAAATTAACTCGTAAGTATGGAAGCTCATAGAAATAAGAGTTTCAAAGAAGTAACTGGAGGGGTACCTGGGTGGCTCAGTCGTTAAGCGTCTGCCTTTGGCTCAGGGCGTGATCCCGGAGTTCTAGGATCGAGCCCCACATCAGGCTCCTCCGCTGGAAGCCTGCTTCTCCCTCTCCCACACCCCTGCTTGTGTTCCCTCTCTCACTGGCTGTCTCTCTCTCTGTCAAATGAATAAATAAAATCTTAAAAAAAAAAAAGAAGTAACTGGAAACAGGCAGCTTTTATTTCTTTTAGACAAAGAAAGAATATATTTGTGAGGAAATGCTAAGACAAAGTGGTTTGGGCTTGGGGTAGGAAATTAGTAAAGAAGTAGTAACAAGGATTGTTTATACAGCCTTCTCAGACTTGAATTCTCTCTCTTTGGCAATAAGGATGCTTTTTACCCTCCAGGTGCAGGGAGGGTACCCTTCAGATGGGGAATTTATTTCCTGCTTTCAGAGGGAGAGAAGAGAGTCAGTGTCCTTCTTGCATGGGCTATTTCTTAAGTGACTTTAATTCACAATAATCAATATGCCAAAGCAGTATATTTTGGGGCAGCCTGCCCTGAATCCATCAGTAGGCTGACTGGTTCATTAAAAATATAGGATTCTCCCTTTAGGTTATGCTAGAGATATAAATACACACACAAAATAGAGTTTGCCCTTTAGGTTAATCTGTATGACATATCTACATACGCATACTAAAAGCACACAAGTAACACAGGTATATGTATAAACGCTGAACACAGCATAAGTCTAATGAAATCATACTTTATGTATAAACAAAAGATCAGAAGACTTTAATATGATAGCCAGTGAGGAGTCAGTCGATCATGAAAACTGAATAAATAGAAAGGTTTCAGGAAGCAAATTGCCACTTCTTTTCCAGTAAGGATAGAAAGGCTTTGTGGGGAGTTTAATACCTGAAGATAATTCCACGACAAAAATTAAAGAGCCTGATAAAGCAAGGATTGTTTCTTTCACATGAAAGACAAGTTGAAAAAGAATACAAGCAGAAAAACAGCAAGAAACAAGAGAGATCCTTGTCAAGGATCATAGACTGATGGGTTTGGGGAGGGGACTAAGAACCTATAGGATGTAAAATTCAGTCCCTGTGGTTTGCAGGAAAAAACAGCTTAAAAACAAATCACCTGGAGAAGGCAGCAGGGCTCAGAATTCAAATATGTGCCAAAGTCCAGGAAAAGAACTAGAACAAAAGTTCTACAGTGATACGTGCCAGGTGGATTTATGAAAAACAGTCAAGAGGGAAGTGCCAGGTTTTGTCCAAAGCCTGTTTGTCTCTGGAGTGACAGCAAAGAGTGCAGAGAAATGCATATGTATGTATATACGTACATATGCACACACAGGATGCTCTCTTGCTGGACGCGTTAGTGATACAGTAGGCATTCCTCCAAACGGTGAAATGGTAATAAGAGGCAGGTTTTGAAGTGACAGTGTAAAGCTTTATCTTTCAATTTATTTAATATAAGTTGGTGATTAATTATCCTGCCTCTCCTTGCCTCCTAAAAGAACAAATAAATAAATAAAAATCTACTGAGTGCCTATTATGTAGTGTGTACATTAGGTGTAAATGAAATCACATAGTCGTCCTAGGAGCAGAAATGATTATAACTGTATTAATGATGCAGAAGTAAAAGAAAGAGAGAAAAAGCTCTTCAATTCAAAAGGAGAACCATTTGATTACTGAGAGTTACGGGTTAGAGAGGATATAACATGACCAGAACTAATTTAAACTTTGTTGCATATAGGACTCCTCAGATTTAAATTATTAAATAAATAAGAAAGACTGTAATTCAGTAAGTGATATTGTTGTCAGGGTTTGAAATTTACTAACTCTCTTAGATCATCATTCCACTCGAGAAATCTTAAGAGTTAAATCTGAATTATACACAAGTAACTAGTTTTATTGTTTTCATCTCACAAGGACTGTGGCATCTGGGGTTCTCGCAGTTTCCCTGGCTGACTGACCTTCTGACACCTAAAGCTGTACAGAGCTGGGTTTGCTATAGGAGCACGGACCCCAAGTAGGAAATTCTCATTATATTCAGTTTGGCCATTTGGAAAACGTGTGTGTGTGTGTGTGTGTGTGTGTGTGTACACAGATGTATCTCCAAATCAAATCACTACCCCCAATTCATTGTTCTGCTTGTATTCACCCCTCCTCATTCTTGTGTTATATTTTAAACCTAACTGAAACGCCTTAACATTTCTTTTAATGTCTATAGAAACCTACAGGTTTCTGACAGCTGATTCCCTGCCACAGCTTATATAAATACAGTAAAGCAAAATATATGCCACATATGCTATGGTGCCTCAGTAAAATTAAGAATGGACAAGCCTAGTTTCTTTATCATGATGTTTCTGTTGGTTTTCTTCTACCCCCCCCCCCCATAATGCTTCAAAAAGTGATAAAAAGTTTACAACTGCATTACAGGATAATAATTCCCCACCAGCTCTGATTGCAATGGAAAAGTTTAAAACTGTGAAATGGGTAAACTCCTGCTAGTTAGCACGAAAGGAAATAATCAACAGATTAAAAGCATTGATGTAGCTAATTCTTAGTAATGACAGGCTTTGCATTCTAACTACTCACTTTTTAGTGATGGAAATTTAACTGTTGCCCTAAGTGTGGGCAACTGGTAGTAAGAAAACACAGGTGACCCTAACCTGAAAGAATCATGCCAACCATAGAACTAAGCAGACTATTCATCCCCATGGTAATAACTCTTAAAACAGACACAGAAGCCAATTCATAGATTCTATTTTCAAAGCAAGGCGCGATTTGGGGGTGTATATATGTATATAATTTATATAGTGTCTTGTGCCAAACCAATAACAGTCCAAGAGATCAAGCTTAGAGAAAGGACAGCAGTGGCCCTTTTAATAATATTGACTGCTAACGCATGGAAAGGTAATCTGTTCCTCAGGCGAAGAACCATAGAGGATGTTACAAAAACACGACAACAATAATCAGGAACATTCTCCCAGGTGCTGAGTCATTAATTGAACTTGAAAGGTCAGGCATTTCTCAGAACAGCATCATATCTGAGGAAAGCATATACTTTCTGCGTGAAAATACAAGTCTGATATTTACGCTTTGTGACTTGAATACAAAAGAACATTACAAATCTAAGACTTTATACTTGTACTATTTTTTTTTTGTACCTACTTCCTTTCACTGTTTCCCGAAGCCCTGCTTTTGAGCCCTTGGCTTTGCAGGTGGCTCTTGTAAGGGAACTCGGGTTTGTCCACATTTGCAGATTTGTTAAGATTCCTCTGCCCCATATTTATTGGGCCTCTTACCAGACATAAAATGGATCCCAGGCTTATAGATTTGAGGTGGACCTGGAGATGTGCCTCCCAGATACCCCTTCAAGGAACGACTTATTGGGGCACGTGGGTGGCTCAGTGGGTTAAGCGTCTGCCTTTGGCTCAGGTCATTGTCCCACGGTCCTGAGCGTGGGGGGGGGGGGTGCTGCTTCTCCCTCTGTTCTCCCCCCCGCCCCCCGCTCATGCTCACTCTCATTCCTCACTCCTGCTCTCTTTCTCATAAATAAAATCTTAAAAAAAAAAGGAATGTTTTTTTTTGCCCCAGCTGCTGGCAGTACAGTCAGCAGACAGCCTTGAGCAATCAGCCTTTTGAGGGACGGCCTCAGGGCAGCAAGCTATCCCACTGAAGGTCACATCCTTCCCAGGGAGGCCCACAACCAATGAGTGATCAAGGTGAGGGTATGGATACTTCGCCATTTCAGTCCAATGCAGGACAACGTTCACAGGCCATTTTTGCTCCAAAACTCAGGGTGATGTCAGGAGTCTGTGTCATTGGTCCTACAATGTAACCTGACTTCTCCCCCTGCCTACTCATGCCATATCTAAGATTTTAAACAAGCTTTACTGAAAACAGTCAAAGACATGATTTCCAGAAATGAAGCACAATATATTTTGGTATCAAGCTTTGGGAACAAAATATTTAAGCCAATAAAAATATGCTAAAAAACGCAATCAAAAAAATAAAAAGACAAGCCATGGCCTGGAATATTTATAAATCATCTTTCTTTTAACATTTCTTTCTTTCAAGGTAAGTGTACTGGTGACAAATTCCCAATGCAGTATTGTCCTTGTTTTGTTTCAGAGAATCTTTATGTCTCTTTCACTTTTGAGGGATAATTTCAGGGATACAGAATTCTAGTTTGGTGGTTGGAGGTTTGGTTTTCCCATAACTTTAAATATCTCACTTTGTATTCTCCTCGTGCCTACATGGTTTTTGAAGAGAAGACCAGCGTAATTCCTCTATAAATGAGCTACTTTGTGTGCTGGTAGCCACTCTTAAGAGTAAACGCACAGCTTCCCCTCTAGCACTTGATTCCATAGTACCAGTTTAATTTAACCAAATACATACTCCAAACACTGAGCTAGGTACCTGGAGATGATCTCAAAAATACAGATTCGATAAGATAAATTGGAACTAGGCTGTTCATGTCTACAGGGAGCTTAGAAACTCAGGGGCTTTAAGACAGAACATTCTGTTTAGTCAATGAAACTATGAAGTTTTTGAGGGCAGGGACTTTATCTTTATTGTGGCCTAATACCACTCAACCTTCTTTATATTTGCTTCCTGGGCTACTAAGGAGAATTACAAACTTGACAATCAGACATTCTATAAATCTCTATCAGTCTTAGTTGGTCTTTGACTGTTGGCCATCAACACTTTCTATCTTTTTGGTTCCACAATATATTCCCCATAGTAACCATATTCTCAAGTTACAATTACAGCATGCTCCTTTTCCATCACCCTTCCTCAGAAAATAATTACACTTCCCATGTAACCAAAAAAATAGAGACAAACCACATGACCTCCTTATCCACATGTAAATAAGAATCTTTTTTTAAGAAAATCTTTAATAGCACAAAAGATCTATTAGATGTTAAGTATTGTTTTAAAAAATGGATTCACAAATGACAAGCTTGCATATGACATTTCAATATTCCATTTACTCATTTCAGAAATGCATCTCAGGCAGAAAGTTCAGTCAACAATATATCTTACAGTATCTTAAAGGCGTGTCTTTATATCATCTGGAAATAAATCATTTTTGGATAGAAAAATCAAAATGTTCTGGGCAACTGTTATCCAAGTTTTTCACTGATTTAATCAAACTCCCTAAACAGAATCTTTGTCCTCTTGAAATATTTATTCTCTTTTCAAAATATTTTAAGGGTTAAATTCAGAATATAAAACTTTACGATAAACTCTTCACCATTTTAAATGTTTCACTCACTCAGGCCTTTTTCACCTCATGCGAA
Source organism: Ursus americanus (assembly GCF_024610735.1). Classification (NCBI taxonomy): domain Eukaryota; kingdom Metazoa; phylum Chordata; class Mammalia; order Carnivora; family Ursidae; genus Ursus; species Ursus americanus. The sequence continues at coordinate 16,134,079 of NC_142151.1, forward strand.
CTTCACACTAAAGATTCAAAGAGCTAGAGTATTTTCCAAATAGAAACATCTTTTTTCTAGTATTTTTGCATAAAAACGATTTCATTGCATTCTGTGTAAGCGTCAGTGATTTCAATCATCCCTAAACGGACAGCTAGAAGTCACTTAATGTCCTGTTACCTAACCCCTTCAGCCTGTATGCTCACACTCTAAAATGAAAAACAGAAAATAAAGTATGCCAGTGTGTAGGCAAAAGGAAGCTGAATGATTAATCACTATATATTTCTGTTCTTTAAAATCTGATTTTGGGGGCACCTGGGTGGCTCAGTCGGATAAGCATCTGCCTTCGGCTCGGGTCACAATCCTAGGGTCCTGGGATCAAGTCCCACATCAGGCTCCCTGCTCAGTGAGGAGTGTGCTTCTCCTTCTCCCTCTGTGCTCTCTCTCTCTCAAATAAATAAAATCTTTAAAAAAAATAAAATAAAACCTGATTTTGTAGAATTTTTTCATCATATCCATAAAACAGAAATACACACTGAAAAGGTAAATGTTTTAAGTGCTTAATACTTTTTTGTGTGTTGTTTTTGCAAAGATAAACAGTTTAAATAACTGCCTACTTCCGAGAGCAACTAAATCCAGTTAAACAGTGCATTTCAGAAAACTCTAACACTAGTCGCAGAAACAGCTAAGTAAAGACCAATTAACTCATCTCAGTAACTTCAGTCAGACATGCTGACCTATCTCTAAGCTTGGACTTTCTCATGTTAATGAAGATGGTGAGTGTATCAGAGAATCCACAATTATACACAACTTCAACAAGAGACCTGATTTGTCAACACCACATTCCATTACAAGCTCACCTATACGTAATTCCCTTTGGGCTTTACGTCATAATCGTGACAATGATGACAACAAATTGAGGGAGGAGGATAAATCAGCAATGACAATAATTACCTAAGCACATATTTGGTCTCCATACCACACTGGCCACTTTCTTTCTTTTCTTTCTTTTTTTTTTTTTTTAAGATTTATTTATAGACAGAGAAAGAGCTTGGGGGGAGCAGTGGGAGAAGGAGAGAGAGAATTTCAATTAGACTCCCCACTGAGCACAAGGCCAGATGCAGCCTCAATCTCACAACCCTGAGATCATAACCTGAGCCAAAATCAAGAGTCAGAGGCTTCACTGACTGAGCCACCCAGGCGCCACCATACTGGGCACCTTCTAGAAGTATGCTATCTCCTTTAATCCTCACAATTCTACAATGTCAGGAACACTATACCCATTTTACAACCATGAAGTGTGAGGCTCAAGAGGATGCATGCCCCGAATTTTACAAATGGTAGATGGTGAAGACTGTGAACAGACCCTCTCCTCCAGCCTACACCCACCATCTAAAAAGAAAAGCAACTGGTAAAAGCCCTCTACAATTATGTTTCTTTAGACTGGTCAATTATTTTGGGGGGGAAACCAAAGAAATGACTTATAAACGGAATGGAATAAGCCACTTGTTTACTAAGTAAGAAACAAAAATACAAAAGAATATGCCTTGCAATTGTATTAAGAGAACACAAAAGTAGTTGCTGGATGACTCAGCCAAACAATAAATTAGAGGTGAAAGCAGCAGCAGGAGAATTAAAGCTGTTGAGCTGGCACTGGAGATTAAAAGACAGGTCCCTGATTGCTGGGAAGGGCCTTGAACACCACCCCCTCAGTCACTCCACAAAGAACTGAATAAGTCCATTGTGTGAGAAAAACACCACATTTTCTTCTGGACTAAGACACAGAGATAGCAGCAGCAGCGTCTGACCAAAGATGACCATCACCTAGCTACAGAGTCATGACCACCACACAGAATCCGTAGCGCCTGAAGACAGAGTGCAGGAAGATGGGACTCTTACTACCGTTTTACCGATTTACCACTATCTTTCTCTCCCAAGATATGAGTAAATTACTCTCAAAACATAGTTACTAGAAAGAAATGCAGTAATCACATTTGCTAAATAGTATCCTGGCACCTTTGAAAAGCCTCAAGGTACAATTTGGGAGACCCAGAACAAAAGATTATGTGTAAAAACTTAAGCCCAAAAAGAGGTAAGACATGACATGTGTGGGGTGAGTCGAAGAAAAACAAGAGAAATAAAGGACGTTAAGAAGACAAACGAAACAAACAAAAACTGATGGAGTGAGAACAAAGCCCATTCAGTTTTACTCAGGCCTCGTACACTAAGGCGTCCAGATGAATGGCTGAAACTCCAGGGAGGAGAAAAATCAGAACTAGATGTTTTTCCCACAGCAAGAAAGTAAAATACTGAATATAAAAGTATTGAAAAGATGTAACAGGTTTTCTTTTTTTTTTCTTTTTTTTTTAAGATTTTATTTATTTGTCAGAGACAGAGCGTAAGCAGGGGGACTGGCAAGCAGGAGGAGAAGCAGAGTCCCTGCTGAGCAAGGAGCCTGACACAGGACTCGATCCCAGGACCTGAGAGATCATGACCTGAGCCAAAGGCAGACACAAGCAACTGAGCCACCCAGGTGTCCCGATGTAACAGGTTTTCAATAGAAAATACATTTTTTGTAATCCACAGATTGATAATTCCTTCAAATACGTCCTCATATGTAAATAAATGTTTAGTTCTAAAAATGCCAACACTTTCAGAGCCATGTAATTGGTTTGCCTCTCTTTCCTCTGCCACTTCTTCCTCCTAGTACTTTCCCCTCTTCTTTTGTGCTCACCAGTTCTCTCAGAAACAATATATAAGATGGCGCAGTCTTCCTACCATTCCACTGGTTAGGCTACAGTTACATTCAAAAACGTCATACTTACACAGATTCTCTGCATGTTACTGTTAATTTCCATTTAATTCACTGACAGTTCACAGTATTAATACCTCCACCTTACATTTTTCTTAATATAAAGACACTTACATATCCATGATCTCAATTTAGTCTCACAACATGTAATCTGGAAGGTAAGCAGAGTCAATAGCCCCATTATTCCCATTTTAAAAATAGGCAAACTGACCCAAAGAAGTCAGGTAACCAGGACGAGGCATGAAGGTGGGGGGAGCTCCAGCCAGATTCACGCTAACAGCATTTCATGGATAATTGCAGTATTTCTCAGAATACATGCAAATGTCAAAATTTCCTAAGAAACAGCAGATGGCTTTCAATGTCTTAATTTTTCTACAAATGGACTCACCTCAAAAATGAAAATGTGCTCCAATTCTTATGCTTCTACTTTAGTCCACTGAGAGCTGTGTTAGAGATGGTCTGTGGATAAAAATACGTGAATAAAAATAAAATTTCATTTTGAAGCACAGTAGGAAAGCAGTAGCTGTTTTTGCTTAATACTTATATTTGTTCTCTTTTACTTAAATTGTTTGTTCTCTTTTTATGTAGATTAAAAATTATATGGACGGAAAAGATAAAGAGGAAAGAAGTCATACAGGATCAAATATGGTGATGAGCACACTAACATACCATCTGATTTAATCCTTGCAGTAACTCTTAGAAGTACTTCACTTCTAAACAAACTAAAATTCTAAGACTTATACTAGGATCTGAACATACCAATGCCTCAGAGGTACTTTATTTTGCATCTTTTCACATTTATCTAGCATTTCACAAACTATATATAGCATAGGCATATTCAATTTTTTCCTATATGTAGTTAGACCTGTACATTCAGCTCAGGGTCTATAAATACACATAGTTACCTAGGTATTTAAAATGCAGACCCACGCTATGAGTGCATGTTATTAAATGACATACGTGCGTACCTAACAATATCGTAATATATATTGTGAATAGGCACCTATCCATTAGATAGTTAAAGAACCCATACGTGTCACAATTTTGTAAAAGTTAAATAACAAGACAAAGAGTCTGTGCTTTAAATAAAAAACGGTCACTAAAAAAATAAATTAAATTAAAAAAACTTAAAAACGATCACTAATACCATATAATGCTTAAGAGCTACTAATTGCAGTATGGACTTCTTTGTCATATGACTAATAGCAATGAAAAGGACTCTGGAATACAGGAGCTTGAATCTGAATCCCAACTCTATAACAGCATGGAAATACTGAAGATCAGACTTCATTCTTCTGTTCAGATCCTCATATAACATAATCTCACTTGCCTAGAGGCCACACATCAATGACAACCTCAGCAATGTCCTAGAGTAAATTAAAAAGTTACATGGCTAGTTAAATAGATGCCACATAGTCTATGCGCTAAACTTCTCCATTTTATTCAGATGCCCTCAAGCTCAGCTTAGATCTTTTAAAATCTCATTTTAGAAAAAGGTCAAATGAAGTTGGTAATCAAATCAATCCACGGCAGGTTAGAAGCACTGGTCAGATGCATTAAATCTGAATTTGGGGAGCTATGGTTGCTAGAGGTAGCAGAAAGAAATGACAGCAGAAAGAAACTGGTAGATTATAATAACAAGAGAAATATGACATACAATGGGAAGAACACATTCATAAAGCATCCTGAGAATATCTGGTATAGAACCATAGGACCATGTACTATATTACACCCATATTACAATCCAAATAAAGAGTATGCACAGTGACAAATTATATTCGATGTAAGAAGACAAGAAATTGATACTTGAAAGAAAAATTACCATCTTAATAGTTTAAAAATAAATTTAAAAAATTCTAATAGTTTAAGAATTATACTTTAACTCATGAAGCAGATAGCTAGGAAATGCACTTTTTTGTGAATCTGAAAAGCGCATTACTAGGCAAACCTGATAAATGAGAGGCTAATGTAGTTAACGGAGCAAATATTGGGGAACAAGGCCACGTAATTAAAACCGAGCACTATATTAGATACAACAGTGGGAAGTCTCTCCCCTCATAAAGTTCACAGTTCAATAGAAAACGCCACCATAGGGGCGCCTGGGTGGCACAGCGGTTAAGCGTCTGCCTTCGGCTCAGGGCGTGATCTCGGCGTTCTGGGATCGAGCCCCACATCAGGCTCCTCCGCTGGGAGCCTGCTTCTTCCTCTCCCACTCCCCCTACTTGTGTTCCCTCTCTCGCTGGCTGTCTCTCTGTCAAATAAATAAATAAAATCTTAAAAAAAAAAGAAAAGAAAACGCCACCACATATATACATAAATTTTAATACTATTTAGTTGTATAATAGAGATACAAGTAAGAGACATAATATCTGGTTGTCTCTCTTTTTATGATGTTATCAACTGCTGATGTGCAATGCCTAGACTCTTTAATTCAGTAAGGGCTATAAGTGTGACTTAAAGAAGGCTGGAACATATAAAGTACAAGAGAAAAGATATATCAAAATAAAACTCTGTGACTCGAATTAAAAATGAGCATCAGAAATTCCCTCCCTCCTCCTTTTTACTGTAATAGCAAAGAAAACTACTGACAACAGTTAACACATATTGAGAACATTTATTATGTTCTAGGTTCTGCTCTCAGAGCCTAACATGTATGAACACATTCAATCCTCAACGACAACCCTATGATGAAGATTCTATTATTATCTTGGTTTAAAAAATAAGAAAATGGAGGCACGCGGATGGTAATTTGCCCCAAGCTACACTAGCTAAGAAACAAAATTTAAATACAGGAAGTCTGGCTTCAGAATCCATGCTTTTCACCACTAGATACCTAAGAGCGAACTAAATGCCTATTGAGGTACTGTCTCATAGAATGTATACTTCTCAAAGCATCACACATTTTTTAAAAGATATTATCAGGGGTGCCTCGGCAGCTCAGTTGGGTAAATTATTGTGTGATGAATCCTGTTAAGTGAGAAACAGCTGTATTCAACACAAAAAGGTAAAAAGAACAGAGGCTTTGAAATTCAATTTTTTTTAAAGATTTTATTTATTTATTTGACAGAGACAGCCAGCGAGAGAGGGAACACAAGCAGGGGGAGTGGGAGAGGAAGAAGCAGGCTCCCAGCGGAGGAGCCTGATGTGGGGCTCAATCCCAGAACGCTGGGATCATGCCCTGAGCCGAAGGCAGACACTTAACGACTGTGCCACCCAGGTGCCCTTGAAATTCAATTTTTGATCCCTCGCTTACTAGTTTTCACATCATCTCAAGCAAGTTCTAGTTCCTTCATCTGTAAAATGATAAAAATAATTTCTTCCATATAATGTTGTGATATGTGGATTTCATATTATAAAAAATTCAATATATCGTAATCTTTTATATAAACTATAGAAGTGTGTGTGTATACACACACACACACACACACACACAATTTCCTAGCAGTGTTCTATTAGTGTTTCACAGTAGCTAATATTCTAATTGTCAACATCCAATCATTACTCTGCTAGTTAATAGTATTGTTATGCTACCTGATATTAAACTCACTTCTCCCCAAATGCGAACGATATTCCCCATTGGTATAAATCATAATTTGGAAAACACATCCACTCTGATGAACTAAGAAACCCCTTTATACACTGAAGCCGAGTGTCCTTTATGTAATCAGCAGGACGAGAATTTGCCAAAAACTTTTATTTACCTAAGTTGTAAAGATTTTGGATCAATAATATTGTTACAAATATTTAAAGATAGGCTGCTTTCAGTCACATAGCCAAATTTAAGTTACATCTGAAATATACCTGGTATTTGAAGGATAAATCTATCCTAAAAAATATCAAAGTAGTTCACTGGACTAATGCTTCTATAAGAAAATTCTTACCCTTGAAGATAAAGTATCAACAAGAATGGGCTTCCTTCCAAATCCCCGATGCCCTAGGGCATATCACATATACCTTAAAGCTCTTATTTTGTTATAACGTACCATGTTTTATCAGTCATTTCATCACATACTGGTCCCACAGTTGGAATATGAGCTCCAAAAAGACAGAGGAAGACTTATTTTCTTTTTTATCATCAGCATCTGCATAGGGAGTGCCTGACAGCAGCAGGTGCTTAGTACGTGTTGGCTGAATTCACATAGGAGTATATATACCTTCCTTCTCTAAGGACTTCTGGATCAAATCATTAAGTACCCCTTGTTAAACACTCCATGATGGAACTGTGCCTACCACCCCTGGGACCAGAACCTGAAGAGACTTCCACCGTGGTCTTATCCTTACCCCTTATTCCGCAGAGGGCACATCTACTTCAGGTCGTTCAAATTCAGGACAGACTATATCCCTGGGTTCCTCTTCCCAGCCTAGCCTTCGATCTGCAATACCAGCTAACACTGACTGACAGCACTGTCTGTGTCGGGTAATACACTAAACACAGCATGTACTTTAGTTCACGTGTTCTTTACGATAACCTGGGAGTAAGTATTAGTGTTACTCCCATCTTACAGGTGAAGGCTAAGGCTTAAAGACGTTATGAAATATGTCCAGTGTCCCAAGGTCAGGGAGCGGAGGAAGGGTTGGAGCCAGGTCTGTCTGAATGTGCTGCACATTCTCAATCATGGACTCCCCGGAACAGAAGACTGCTAGTAAACAAAACTTTCCAAAAAAGACTCTGAAAGTCCCTTGAGATGATTTAAAATGTTTTTAAATAAGCTTTTAAAAGTTCGTTTTGATCTCCCGACCCTGAGATCAAGACTGGAGCCAAAATCAAGAGACAGATGCTTAACCGACTGAGCTACCCAGGCGCCCATAAAACGTATTTATTAACTTCATCTATTACTAACCAATATACTTAAGTTTGGGGGCCTCGATGTTCCTATAATATTCGTTTCCTTTGGGGAGTCCTTCATTTTTTCCTTCCATTTTCTGACACACCGGGACCCTAACCAACAGAAGCTACGCTGAGATGGCAGCAGACAGAGTTGAGCATAGAAATCATGCTAAAGAAAATAAACCCGAGCAGTCCAGAAATCCTGTGAACAAGACTAGAAAAATAATAAAAAGGAGAGATGCAGAATCTAATCGTATAAAGGACGAGATCGCTATTAATGACTAACACCTGTATAGAACCTAAAAGCTACAAAGCACATAGAAATACACACACTAATTCAGCAAACTGGTTTTTCCTAAGGTGCGAAGCTGCACCTGAACATAGGTGTTATATAGGTTTGACACTGAAACTTTCATTCGAGCCAGCAGAAATAGTAGAGGCTAATGAGTAAGACGGTTTTTCCCAAGTTTAGATCTCAGTTTGGACAATTATTGCGTGGCTTTAGGAAAGGTACTTATCGACCACACTGAGCCTTAGTTTCCAGGTACGTAAAATAGAAATAATACCTCCTGTGTAGCAAAATTATGACAAAAACCATTAATACATCATGTGGTCCAAAGCCATTAACCTAAGTACATCTGTTCCAAAGCGGCAGCAGCAAAGAAATTAAAAACAATTAGTGAGCTGTCCTCAGGCTTAGATTCCGAGGCAGAACTGGACTTGCCCACATAGGGGTCCCCACCCAGAAAGGTATATCTGAAAAAAACTGTTCTTCACCAGGGCAGGCTTCAAAAGCAAGCAACAACAATGCTTAGCACATAACCTTTTTTTTTTTTTTTTTTTAAACTAAGCTCTATACCTAACGTGGGGCCTGAACTCACGACCCCAAGATCGAGAGCCGCGTGCTGTACCGACTGAGCCAGCCAGGTGCGCCGGTGAGCATACCTTCTCAAGTGTAAAAGCCACTGGAAAACTATTAACCACTCCCAACTTAGACTAACCCAACTGCTTTCCTGACAACACATTGGGATCAGTAACCGTCATTCTTAATGACTAAGGAGAAGTTTTCACCTAGAGTGGAGGTGAGCAAGAATGGAAATAGCACTTGTAACAAAAAGAGTTGGCCTCTTCCTGTTTCACCCTGTAAGATACCTTGTGACACCACCTTCTGCCCCCTCTTCCTTAGTGAATTAATCCTTCAAAAACTGTTATTAAATGCAAACACGGCTCTAGGTCCGAGGCATACAAGGATGAACCATGAACGGCAGAGTGAGGGCAACAGATCACTAACAGCCAGGATCTCAGAGTTGCTGTGTGCCGGGCTCTTCGAGTGCTTGACATATTTAATAACTTAATTCTCACAACAAGCCCACAAGGTAGGCAGTAATACTGTCTTATAAATGAAGAAAAAAAAAAATCCAGAAACATGGAGAACTGTAATAACTTGCAAATCCATTCAGTCACTAAGCAGTGAAGTTGAACTCAAACCCAGGTGGATAACATAATGTGATAAATGCTGGAACACTGGTTATAGGAACACCGAGGCCCCCAAATTTAAGTATATTGGTTAGTAATAGATGAAGTTAATAAATACGTTTTACGGGCGCCTGGGTAGCTCAGTCGGTTAAGCATCTGTCTCTTGATTTGGGCTCCGGTCTTGATCTCAGGGTCGGGAGATCAAGCCCCACAGGGGACTCTACCCTCTCCCTCTGCTCCTCCCCCACACGCTCATGCTCTCTCTAAAATAAATTAATAAAAATCTTTAAAATAAACAAATACATAACTAAATATGTTTTAAAGTCTCAGAAATCCTTAGAAATACACCAGGAGAAGGAAAACAAAGACATGGGCTCCTCTTTAAAACCTTCATGGACTATACAGATAACAGCTCACTACCTCTTAGCAGAAACATGAACAGCTGTTACATTTGGTTTCACTCATACAAAGAAGTTTAAAAACAATAAATGGTGGGTGATTAGGGCGATGCATTGCCCAAAGAAAACCAGTTAGCATTATTAAACTGAATTACAATCATGACAAAAAAAAAATGTGGTCACACCATAAAATATCATGACGCCACTCTGGCAATGCATGGCTAAAAGGTAAGGCCGTTCTCTGTAACACGTAGGTTTCACACGGGGTTGCACATACACCTAATATTTTTATTAGAGAAGAAGCAGCATCACACAAGCAGGCCAGTAAAGGTCTTTTTGAGGCGCGCCTGCCCACACCAGTTAATTAACCGATGTTTCATTCAGTGACACATCTAATAGATAAGTTATTCTTTCTTGAACCAACAGTCTTAGGGAGATTTTCTGGAATTAAATTGCCCTCAGTTGTACTGTGTGAAGAGATGAGTCCTATAATACACGCGATCCTTCTAGTCAATCCTCATTATCTGCAAAGCATAATTTAACATTTACAACATCAGCCCCATATTCTTGTCTGCCTAATAAAACAGTTCTCCTTGATTTCCTAATTTATTCAGAATTGAACTTGATCTTCCCCACAAGACCAGTTTACTCTCCAAATTTCCTCATTTATTTTAATGCAACTTCCTTTCCCATCACTCACTTTGAAACTCTCATTGTTAGTCATTTCTCCATCTTTTCCACTCTGGATCTCCTCATGTCAGGATTATCAAAATAAGCTTAACCTGTCCTCCTATTTCAACTAACTTCTCCTTCTAATCCTTTTTCTAAGACTGTGAAAACTTACTCTTAAAAAGCAATGCTTTTACTCTGCTTTCTTCTATCCCAGAACCAACGACGGCAACATATAAGATCACATAATAAAAGCAACGTTCGCTTTAGTGGTCAAGAAGGCGGGGCTCCAGCCCCAATTTCTCCACGAACTTATTTGAATGATTCACTTTGGTTTCCCTTCCTGGAAAACATGAGTCCTAGGCTACAAGAGCTCTGCAATCCCTTACTTTGAGAGCAATAAATCTCTTGTCCCGGAATACACGGTCCAACATAACTGAGCTAATCCTATCCCCCAGCAAGTATTCTCCTACCCCTCGCTACTGTCTCTATGCCCCTGAATATGTCAGTCATGCTTGCGCTTTACTAATTCCTTGTTCTAAAATGACCTCACCTTTCTCTTACCAAAAACATTCTCAAACAGAGGGGTTACAAGGAATTATGTTCTTCTTTGTCCTTTTCTGACATATGTAAATTTTTTACACTCTGTTATGTATGTACTAAATGTTCAGGGGGAAAAAATTCCTAAACCAGAGCTATAAGGTAAAATTACCTCAACATACAAAGCCTAACCTAGTAATTATCAATAATACGTCTTTTTTCTTCCTAGAGATTTTATTCGTTGGGACACATTTGGCCCCGTTAACTCTAAAATTACCCTTTAAGCTGTGGCCCCAGTGAAAGGACTCAATAGTTATTGAACTGATTTTATTTTGGTTCTCTTGAGTGCACGGTCTAATTTACCAACGTTCAGCTGAAGCGGATATCAATGTGGTTAGTGACAGTACTTAATTTTAGTACATTAACAAATCCACTCCCTGTTTCCTAGAAACAACCAATTTTTAAACATCAAACCATACGATTTTATGAGCAGCAAGTTAGTTCCAATAATACCAATTCAGTAATTTTGCAAGTTAAATTATTTTTTGTGAGCTGATCTGAGAACCCCCAATTACCACCTTCAAAACCGCACTGGTAAGAAAGTGCCAGCTGATGAAATAGTAACTGGGAAAGAAGGCCAAACACGTCCTCCATTCCCCCAGTGATCATTCAGCTTGTAGAAAGGAGAAATCAATGATCCAGAGACACCACGCAGACCTGATTTTGACATACAACAGAACAAATACTCATTTACCAAAAAAAAAAAAAAAAAATCAGTGCCCCAAAACATACTAAAAAGAGCAAAGAATGTGCTGTCAGAAGGCCTGTGCCAAACCCCACCATTTAATAACTTATAGCCACAGGAAAGTCTCACAAATCCGCATCCTCAGATTTCTCATTAGCAAAATGGGGATCATGATAACACCAGCCTTGTCTACTACATAAGACCTCTGAAACTCAAATAACACAATTATGAAAAAGTGTTCTGATAACCGCAAAAATGCTTCACAATACAAATTATTATGTAAGCAATATTCATAAGTCAAATACTCACCAATTTTAAGTATTTATTATCAAATAAATTTACCTAGTAGGAAAACTAAAATGACTAGAGAAGAATCATCCTTAATGATACCAATTTTCTAAGTCTGGGTCTTTATACATCTTGCTTTTTAAAGTAGGACACACAAAACTTTACACAAACAATTTCAGGCAGTTAAGTGTCTGAACACCTTTTCTTAAAGATCTCTAGGGAGAGAAATTCCACAGCCCTCTTGGTATTTTTCCCTCTGGAACTAAACAGCTTAAAGTATGAAAAAGTTCTGATTTCTTTCATCTGATATAAAGAAAATAAAATACACCAAGTTGGTATAAAAGAGAGTAATTGGCTATAAAAAATTCTATTCTACAACAAGTTTTATGGCAGATAAGAGACAAAATAGCCAAGGCGTAATGGACGTAAGCCTTTTCTCCTTCATCAAATTCCCTCCTTGCAGAAGTGGAAATATACACTGCCTAAACAAAAGAAAAAAAAAATGCAGATCAGGTTTCTTAAATTTCATAATGGAATACTAACCCTGACACCTACCAACCTAGCATATAAAACGTCTTCTTTTCAATCCACACTACAGAACATCAGCACTTCCCACGCTTGTCAAATGTTAACATTAAACTCCTGACAAAAGCAAATATTAAGACAAGAAAGAAATTAAGGCCCATTTAACCAAACTTCACAAGATCCATGCCTGTGTTCTTCTGGAAGAGCTGAATGTAATGTACCCGAACTATGGTACTTTCATTGTTATCAGAATCTTTTTATTACTTGACTAAGGTTATGCCTTCGTCAACGTAAGAAATAAAGACTACGAAGGGGCAACGTAAGAAATAAAGACTTAAAAGAATGTTTTTAAAAATTTTATTTATTTGAGAGAGAGAGAGAATGAGAGAACGAGTGGGAGGAGGGGCAGAGGGAGACGCGGGACTCGATCCCAAGACCCTGGGATCATGACCTGAGCTGAAGGCAGATGCTTAACCAACTGAGCCATCCAGGCACCCAAAAGAACATTTTTATTCTGGCTTCCAAACTGTCCAATATTTTACTTCATACATCTTTAATATAGACATCTTCCTATAGCAAGCACTCTCTGTGGCACTCTGACAATTCACATGTTACAATTTACTGAAATTCTTATTTGCTTGTCTATCACTCCCCTGGACATTAAATTTAAGGGCAGAAACTATATTTTATTCAACATTATTTCTCACATACTGAGGGCAGTGCCTAGCACATAAGGGACCTTAATGACCATTTATATAATGAATAAATCATATACTTTAATTTTATTTCCTAGGACATATGTTCAGTCCTAAGCAGAAAATAATCTCCTTTAAAAAAAGAAGTCATATCTTCTACTTATTTATCTTCTCCACTCTTCCTGGAACTTTTCTTGCTTATTAGCAAGGAATTAATAAATATTGGATGATGATGAAGACAATGACAAGAACAATTATGCTAGTAGTGGTAGCAGAAAGACAAATCAGCCTCATCAAAACAACAGAGAGCAAGCATTTTGTTCATCATTAAAATCAAATACAAAATTAGTAAGCAATTGTCCTTGTATATTAAAATTATAGATCGCTATTTTCCTATTGTCTAGGTTTTCCGACACTGGTTAGGAGAATTTACTTGTGATCTACACCAGTAAGCCTAAAAATAATCAGTTCCTCGAGAATCTAGACTGGCTATAGTAACGCATCTAAGAAAAATTAATCACCTGCCATAGAACATTTACGTTTCAAAAACCTCAAGCTTCCTGCCTTTTGCCCCCTATGTCCATGATTTCAGATGATAACTTTCCCTGGTTCACTTCTGCTGAGGACGACTGCCTGGAGAATTGGACTCTTTCTGAAGCTGCCAGGTGCTTGGATGAAGATAAGGAGAAAGCAGGGAGCCAAGAGTGACCGTGATCTCCTGTCCTGTAGAGGGCATACCTGCCATTCCAGTGCTCTGTGTGAGTCTGCCACGGCCCTGCCCCAGTTCCAACTCCGGTTTTAGGTCATACCTGGCAGAAACAATTATTCTTGATTAGCAAGCCTAGCTTTACACACTATCCTATGGCAGACACACATGCACAAAAGGAAAAGAAAAAAGAGAGAAAAAAAAGACTCCTATGTATATATAAAACTAATATTTATCACAATCAGGGATGATTTGATCCCCTAAACAGTACAAGCACTCAATGAAGATAAGACATTGAGAAGAAATTCCTTTAAGTGCATCTATCAAGATAAGCTCTCCTCCTCAATAAAATCATCTGGTTTGTACACTGGATAGGTTTCACCTTTCTAGAGTAATAGTATTTGGAAAGTATACCTTCTTATGGCCTAAAATGGCCCATGCCAGAGTCCAGAGATAAAGGCCGGTGAAGAGGTGTGTTCGACACCTAGAAACACTCACTCCAACACCCAGATTCAAGGAGCCTGAAGCAGTGAATACTTGCTTAACACCACAGGATGCCAAAATAGACCAGTAAGAATGAAAACAGTGGATGCCTTTCATCAGCTCGTTGAGTCCCTGAAAGCACAGCATTATTCACACGACATTAAAAAGAAATATATTTCTGGAATTGAGGTGTATAAAAGTGTTAACTATTCATACAAGCAATTTTTAAAAGCATGTTTTGGAAACATATTTACCTATTTAGATATTAGATTTACCTCAAAAAGGAATATCTTACATAAAAATAGCCCTTCTTTCATCAGCATCAAAAGGATTCTCTTCCTGAACCCTTCAGCTCAAATAAGAGTATACTTAGAGAATAAAATTCTTATTACATTAGGCAGTAGGTGTCCATAATAAGATCCTAAACTCTGCCCTTTTTCTTGTCAAGAGAACCAGATCCTTAGCATGACATTCAAGATTTTGCATTATCAGTTTCAGCATTCTAGCCTCTACTCCAATAATCCCATCACTTATTCATTCGTTCAACAAAAATATATGGAGCTCTAGTAATAAACAAGGCTAAAATGATCCCAATCCCTAAAAGTTCACATTAAAGAGTCCTCTAGGCAAACCAGTCAATTCAGAGTATGTCCCAAACACTCATTCAGCAAGTATTTACTGGATAGGTTAAATGCTGAGCAATTTTAGACAGTTTAACAGAAATAGAGCAGTAAACAGTGTGACAAGATTTTTTTCGTTTACAAAATTCACAACCTTGTGAATGAAGAAATGTACCTGTCTTTTTGAACTTTTCTGCTTTGTTCATATCAATTTCCCCTTCTCCGTACCTCTGGATACCTTCCCTTCTCCTTAGCACCAGTCCTACCAAATTCCATTTATACCATAGTTCAGATAACAGGTTAACTGGATTGCTGGTGAAAAAACAGAGACTCGAGAAAGACTTAAATTTGTGTGTGGGTATGGGAAGGTTGGGAGGGGTAGTCAGCTAAATTTAGGAAATTAAAGATAATTAAGGGATTCTGGGCAGGTTCTTAAGGCCAAGACAAAGAGTCAATATACGAAATCTGTGACTAGACCTGGGGTAATTACCATACAAGCAAGACAGAAACCCAATTACCAGACTGAGGCACAAAGTTAACACAGAATCAACAGCAACAGTATTTGCTATCAAGTAAGAAGCTAATGAGTCAGGGTTCTTAAAATTCTCCGAAGGACAGAACTGGCCCTTCAGGACTAGGCCGAGGCTTTAAGCAGAAATCAAATACTCTCAGCAATGAAATTAAAAGGAATGTGTCTTTGCAAACCATATATCTGATAAAAGGTCAATGTCCAAATATATATGGAACACACACAACTTAACAGCAAAAAATAATCAGATTTTTTAAATGAGGAAAGGACCTGAATAAACAGTTTGCCCAATAAGACACACAAATGGCAAACAAATACATAAAAGATGCTTAACATCACTAATCATCAGGGAAATGTAAATATAAATCAAAACCACAATGTGAGATCACCTCACCTGTTAGGATAGCTATCATCAACAAGAGGTAACAAGTGTCGGCAAGTAGATAGAGAAAAGAGAGCCCTTCACTGTTGGTGGGAATATAAATTGGTAGAGCCATTATGGAAAACAGTATGGAGGTTCCTCAAAAAATTAAAAATGGAACTACCATGTGATCTAGCAATCTCATTCCATTAGCAATCTCTTCTGGGTATATATCCAAAGGAAATAAAATCAGTATCTCAAAGAGATACACTCCCATTTTCATTGTATCATTATTCGCAAGAGCCAGCATATGGAAACAACCTAAGTGTCCCTCAAGGGATGAATGGATAAAAAAAATGTGCTACATATATACACATTGGAATATTATTTATCCAATGGAAAGAAGAAAATCTTGCCATTTAAGACAACATGAATGAACTTGGAGGACATTATGCTTATTAAAATAAGCCAGGCAAAACAAGACAAATACTGTATGATCTCACTTGTATGTGAAATCTAAAAAAAGATAAACTCATAGAACCAGCAAGTAGAATGGTGGTTGTCAGGGGCTTGGGGAGTGAGGAGTAAAGGGGAGACGTTGGTCAAAAGGTATAAACTTCCAGTTAGAAGACGAATAAGTTCTGGGGATCCAATGTATAGCATGGAGAGTAAGACTTAGTAATACTGTTTTGTATACCTGGAATTTGCTAAGAGAGAGCGTAAGTGCTCTCGCCACACCAAAACAAAAAAAGGTTAACTATGTGAGGTGATGAATGTGTTAACTGATTGTGGTAATGATTCCACAATGTATATGTATATCAAACCATCACATTGTACACTCAAGTACATACGATTTTTATCAATTATACCTCAATAAAACTCAGGGGGGAAAGAAATTTAGGGGTACAGAGTCAGGATTATTATTACATTGAGGCCTCAATTCTCCAAGAAAAACCATTAATAAGTCTCCAACTAGAAATTACAGATTGCCAATTGGCATGACGTGCCTTCCCTTTCCTGGTAAATTTAGTCAGTAAACAGAGAAGATGCGTCGGCGAAATTATAATCAAATGGTGAAGATGTTAATAATGATGTTGGTTGTGATAAAATAGTAGAAAAGTTAAATTGTAACAATAATAATAATGTCTCTTTATACTTATTGATCACCTAAAATCTTACTTTTGAATCTACTGTATTATTTCATTTCATAAAATCCTGTGAGGAAGGCAAGGCAATCATTACTTTTGTAATGACGTCAACAATATTAGCTGCATCATTTCAGTGACATTACGGCAGAAAAAGCATTTGCAGGATAAGCATCATTCATTTATAGCCTGTCTAACAGAAACGTGCTTCCGGCTGTAAGTGGATCCTTAAGAAATCAGGACATTTCCTAGGGCTAAAAATCCAGTGGTGAACAAGAGACCCCAAGTGTAGGCTTAAACAAGGGTAAGTGTTTTTCCCCCAAACCAACCAAATTATTTAGCTTTGTTTAGAAACATTTATGTCTCAGAAACATCAATAAAGTTCTTGGGCTTTCTGTTACTTTCAAAAAGAAAATGTAATTGTCAGAATGCTATTAGTAATGCATCATAACTGCAGAAAGCACACCTAGAGTTAAAATGGAAGAACTATACACATGAATCTCTGTGAAATGACCAGGTCTTTGTTTCTTTTTCAGAATTCTCTCTTGATTTCTTCATGTACCTCCAACTCCATTTGAAACTTTAAAACAAATCATAACAGATACACATTCTATTACCATTATTCAAATGAGGCGCACATCATATTACACTCCAATCCAGGCACAAAAGCGTAAGTACCACCTGATTCAGCAGATATAGAGCACTTGAGGGAGACTTTGGATGCTCATTTCTGTCTTACATATTTCAGAGAGTGACAAAAAGATACAAGGTACTAAAACTAACGCAAACCTTGCTACAAGTATTTCCAGTGATCAAAATAACTATGTACAGCACGTGAACTACACTAGTGCCATAATTCAAATCATCGCACTTCCTCTCCCACGCTCACTCCAGAAGCTCTTTAAATACTTCAACAGCCTGGTGTTAAATGGATTCCATTCTTGAATTCTGGCAAGCAATTTGAAGCTTTCCTACTACTAATAAAGCCATATTGGTAGTACTATAGTTACAAATTTAAACAAAATTATGTAAATATCAAGTAACAGTGAGGGCAATTACTGTTTCCACAGGGTAAGTCCTGCAGAGGGACAGCTGGGCATTTTATCTTAGACGCGAGGGGGTTGGGGAAAGGCCAGAGCCCACCAGGTTGCCATCTGGCTTGGGACCAAGCAGAACAATCAAGCCTGGCAAAAGAAATCACTGTGTTGTGCCTCCAACTGGGCGTTAGCTTTATCCCAACGGACACTGTGAGGAGGCACCGTTTCATGCCTTCCTTCTACTGTATGACTTCTCTGCCCGTGCCAGGCGGGTGAGGAGAAGATTCTGTCACAGTGTTGGCCTGACCTCAATTAAGATACTTGTCCCATTTGGAAAAAAGGAGTTTAAATGGTTCCTGTTCTATAAACTCCCAGACAGTCCAGAACCCAAACCAAAATTGCAAATGAAGGAAAGGATGGAGTTGGCAGGGGTCAAGAGCTTGGCGGGAAAGGGAAAACAGGAATGGAAATCCTGAATCTCTTCACACTACAGCATTATAAATCTGAAATACAGGGGAAAAACAGAAGGATGAGTCACATAATAACAGATTCCTGTTTTATTTAGTAGCTCCTCTGAGGATCTAGTAGTTGGCATGGCTTGGTAGTAAGTGACGAATAAGTGAGGTCCTGGGTGAACAGAGTAACGGTCTGCACGCTAACAGAGACCAAGACATCCCCGGATAACTCTCAAACTCTTTTTCCACAACCGGAAATGATGACTCCTGTCCCTGAACACCCAACTCCATGTATTCCAAGCAAACTGTCCATAAGATTTAGCTCAAAGTGTATGTGAAATACGTGAAAGAACCACACCCCCGCCCAAATAAATCTCTATGAACAACAATTAGCTTTATTTTCTGCCCAGGTGTTAGAGGCAGCGATGAAGGCTGGCTGAGCAATGTGTAATGGGATGCTGTGATGTGAAGAGGCCTGGGCAATCCTTGGGCTCCCTGCCACTCACTCTCTTCTCCACCTCTCCACCTGAAGGGGAAGAGTGCTCCTTGTCTAAAGCCTAAGCCCTTGAGACCACAGTTCCTCATCTCACTACCCTCTCCACCAAAGTACCTCACTGGCCCAGAAAGGGTGTGCCCGAGAGCAAGCCTGCTTGACTCTACTGGTTAAAGCTGTCAGGAGAGTAAACATCTATGGATGACATCTACCAAAGGTCCAGGGAGAGGACATCGCTCACATGCAGGCACACTTTCGGAGCTTTTCGAAGGCTGTCAGCCAATGCTTTCTGTCTCAAGATTTTGGAAAACCAGCCCTTCCTCCAACACACTTAAAAGTATTCCTCTTGCCGCCGCCTGAAGCAGTGGTGTCTCATGCTTAAACGACTGTTTCCTAAGCACCCAAACCCACACCTCTACTTCAAAATTTAACAAACTTACTCTCCCCTCTCCTCCTTTCCTACCTGCCAACATTCACACCTACCCCAATGATCTCTCCCTGTGCCTCCGCTGACTCTTTACTCTGCAGTTTCGCTCCATTTCTTTTTTTTTTTTTTTTTAAGATTTATTTATTTATTTATTTGACAGAGATAGAGACAGCCAGCGAGAGAGGGAACACAGGCAGGGGGAGTGGGAGAGGAAGAAGCAGGCTCCCAGCGGAGGAGCCTGATGTGGGGCTCGATCCCATAACGCCGGGATCACGCCCTGAGCCGAAGGCAGACGTTCAACGACTGTGCCACCCAGGCACCCCCTCGCTCCATTTCTTAAATAATCCCATGTTTTTGCACATTTATCTCACTCTCCCAGAGTGAGGCCTTCCTATCACCGCATGCCTCTTAGAATTTTATACTTCCAGGAAGTAATGCTTTTGATAGCTCTTTCCCCAGCTACATACCGTTACTGGTATATTTTAGATGATTCTGAAGCAGCTCCAATCACATGTCCCCTCGATTCAAGATATACCATTTTTACTAAGCAAGAGTTGTACTCTGATATCCTTCTCTAAATTGTTGGTTGATGAGTTCACTCTCTCATGGAATTTTTCCTGTAACCAAAGTTACATGGAAGAAAATGTTGCGAAATATTCAGTCTGAGAGCAAGTAACAAGGGAACTGTGTAGTTCACAGAGGAATTAAATATTGTGAACTTAATAACATTAGCACTGTAGTCTAACCAAGAGAGTTACACCAGAAAAAGACAATAAAATACTCTAAGTGGACCTATAATGATACATTAAAATGATGAAAACAATAAGTAGCAGTAATCAATACTTACTGCAGGGCTTCGAGGAGTGTTTTTAGAGTGAGGAAATCCCAACATCTCAAAGCCACAATGAGACTGCGCTGAAAAATATTTTTAATTTTCACTTTGTTTTCACAATACATATAGGGATGAAGTCATCCTTTGAGGAAAGTTTCACACCATTTCAATAAGCACATGTATAACTGTTTGATTATACAATACATTATTTGGCACATTTTGTACTTTTTTCACATTACTTATCTATCAGAAACCCAGTTAGGATTCTAAGATTCTAAAATGTGGAATTTATTCCTTCTTATTTGTATTAACTTATATGTCCTACCAAGAACTTTAAATAGAACTCAGAACATATAAATCTGCAAATTTACCATTATCAAACCAAAACAAACAGAAAGTACTTCTAACATTCTTATGTCCCAGAACAAAATAAACAACTATAGAAAATTACAGGTTCTTATTGGCAGAACAAACTTTTAAATCCCCCACAGAGTTAATTTATATGTCTTCTATTCATAATCAAGGAACAGGGGTTGTAAAGCTTGGTTCATCTGTATAGAATTCACTCTATCCTTACAGTCTTCGATTAATAAACATTATTATTTACTAAGTATTTAATAGTAAGAAATTTTGGCCATGACGGATTTATATTTTAAAACACATACATTTCTATATTTAGAAAAAGATACATTCAAATTCCTGAAATACAGGACTCACAGAACTTCTAATAGAAAAGTGCACTTAAATCTGTTTTTAGGGATGCCTGGGTGGCTCAGTCGGTTGAGCGTCCAACTCTTGATCTTGGCTCAGTTCATCTCAGGGCCATGAGATGGAGCCTCCTGTTGGGCTCTATGCTGGGCAGGAAGCCTGCTTAAGATCTCTCTCTCTCTCCGGGCACCTGGGTGGCTCAGTCGGTTAAGTGCCTGCCCTTGGCTCAGGTCATGATCCCAGGGTCATGGGATCGAGTCTGACATCAGGCTCCCTGCTCAACAGGGACTCTGTTTCTCCCTCTCCCTCTGCTGCTCCCCGTACTTGGGCTCTTTCTCTCTCTCAAATAAAATCTAAAAAAAGAAAAAAAGATTCTCTCTCTCCCGCTGTTCCTTTCCCCACCACATGTGCTCTCTCTCAAAAAACCAAAACACAGGGGTACCTGGGTGGCTCAGTCATTAAGGGTCTGCCTTTGGCTCAGGTCATCATCCCAGGGCCCTGGGATCGAGCCCCACGTGGGCTTCCTGCTCAGCGGGAAGAGTGCTTCTCCTTCTCCCACTCCCCCTGCTTGTGTTCCCTCTCTCACCGTGTCTCTCTCTGTCAAATAAATGAAAGCTTTGGAAAAAACAAAACACAAACCAAAAAGGCCTGTTTTTAAGTTCAATTCTGTCTGACAAAAGTATAATTCAGACAGCACTACTGACTAGTCTTTTTAAGATTTATTTATTTATTTCAGAGAGAGAGACAGCGCAAGCAGTAGGAGCAGTGGGAGAGGGAGAAAGAATCTCAGGCAGACTCCACGTTGAGCCTGGAGCTGACTCGGGGGTCGATCTCACAACCTGGGGATCACGACTTGAGCCAAAATCAAGAGTCGGAAGCTTAAGAGAGTGAGCCAACCAGGCACCCCTCGTCTTAAACTACAATATACAGTTACCATGATGACATCATTTTACTCTTTCGGAAAATAAAATGTCTTAGCCGAATCATCTTGGAACACAAATGTAGTGTCACCTAGTCAAAGCCTTTTGAATTCCAGTTATATTAGTTTTCCTCCATATGCTTCAAGGCAGTAAAATCAAATCTCATATATTTCTATGTCCCTTGTTGCAAGGTAGTATCTCCCATGGAAACCTAATCATGTTTATTAAATCAGGCTGCAAAATGACAAGAGTAAAATGATTTCTAAGATCATTTCCATTTTTAGATCCACTCAACACAACGGTGTAGCGTGACATGTTAACAAGGAACTTGGTGGAAGCTTATATTATTTGCAAAGTTAAACCTTATCTCAGGCTACTTACTAAGAAAAGGAAAAAGAAGTTTATGATGGAGAGATAGAATGAACCGCCACCTTAACCAAGTGATCAAATATCACCGATAAGTCACATTGACATCACATCCCTCCTGATGTGACACAATAGGAAATTCGCACCATCACTCATGGAGTACCCTTACGAAATCGTCCAACCTGTGTAAGTTATCTACTGCTGTGTGAAAATTCCCCAACGCTTAGCAAGAAAAAATAATTTATTAGCTCTCTCTGTTTCTGTGCATTAGCTATTCAGATAGACCCCAGCTGGGACTGTATATCTCTATTACATCTAGGACCTCTGAAAGAAATAATCTGCTACGACCAGAATCTAATCACTACAAAGCAATCAAGACAAATTCATAATGTGGAATATTCAACAAGACAACCAGCCTGAATGCTTAAAAAAGTAAATTTCATGAAAGACAAATGGGGTGAGGCATGTCTTAGATCTGTCCAATACAACTTTCTATGACGATGCAAAAATTCTGTATTTGTGCTGTCCAACAGAGTGGCCACATATGGCTACATATGGCTACTTAGCACATGAAACAGGCCTAGTGTCACTCAGTGACTAAACTTTTTATTTTATTAAATTGTAATCTACTTAGTCACCTATAGCTAGTGGCTACCATACCAGAGAGCACAGGTATAGATCAGAGGAGGCCTGTCCTGAAGAGACAGGATAACCAAATATAATGCATTTGCCTTGACAGATCCTAGCTCAAACAAGGAAAATCTAAGAAAGGCAATTTTACTACGACTGGAGAAATCGGAAAATGGACTAGACAACTGAAGACCGTCCTGAATCAGTGGTAGAATTTTTTATTATGAAAGTGGTTGAGTGGTTATGTAGGCGAACATCCTTGTTCCTCCAAGATAATGTAGTCAGCGGTAAAGCACCTTGACGTCTACAGCTTACAGTGAAATGATTGGGGGGGAAAAAGAAGCATACATGTGTATGTATCTATAGACAGACAGATATGACATACATACGGAGGGCGAGGAAGGAAAGAAGGAATTCAATTATTGGTAAAATGCTGACTACTGGGGAATTTAGATGAAGCATATATGGGTGCTTACTATACTGTTCATTCAACTTTTCCTTAGTCTTAAAATTTTTTTAATAGAAAGATTTCTTCTCTAATATCTATTATACTTCTTACATAAATTGTATTATCAAAATCAGCTATGGTTTCATATTTTATGACTTGGTACTGTATAACTCCTATATTTTCAATGGATCTCAACAGTAACCAACAGAGTGCTATGATACTCCAAAAGTGTCCCAATAAATATGTTTTAAGGGGTGCCTGGGCGGCTCAGTCAGTCAAGTATCCAACCCTTGGTTTCTGCTCAAGTCATGATCTCAGGGTCCTGGGATAGAGCTGCATGTTGGGCTCCGCACTCATCGGAGAGTCTGCTTGAGATTTTCTCTCTCCCTTTCTCTCTGTCCCTCCGCAGCTCGCGCACACATGCACACTCTTTTCCTCTCTCTCTCTTAAATAAATATGTTTTCTTCAAAATACATATATTTTTTGATTGACTGATTAAATTTTAAAAAGAACACTTGTAGGGCAGCCCCTGGCTGGCTCAGTAGATACAGCAAGTAACTCTTGATCTCGGAGCTGTAAATTCGAGCCCCATATTAGGTGTAGAGATTACTTTAAAAAAAATGAAAAAGTAACATTTGTTAATTCAAATGGAAAGCAAAAATAGTTACATCATGCTTTTTAAAAATTTTTTTACTATTTCCAGATATTTTTATTGAGGTATAGTTGACATATAACATTATATTAGTCTCAGGTGTACAACATTATGATTCAGTATTTGTATATGTTGCAAAATGATCATGCTCAGTCTCGTTAACATCCTAGTTATATCATGTTTTTAATGTAGCAATTAGCTATATTTTCAGAATGTTGAACTGATTCAACAGAGAAATGATTTTACACAATAAATAAAATACTAAAAGCCTAAAGTATTTAATATGAATCCATTAAGGTATATACAAAAAAGAATTATATTGAAATGAAAAATATGTAAATATAAAGAAATATACAAGTATCAGCAAATTAAATCTCCATATATTAAAAAAGTTCTCAAGCTCTTTTAAATCTCAGGTTGTGTTTTCACTATAAAATTATTAATTAGATGTTTCTGATACAGACATATTTTAAAAGAGAGTTTTGTTGTGTGTGTGTGTGTTTTTTAGAAAGAAGTCATAATCATAGCTGGGTATAAGAAGAATAGGTTTGTATGCTAATAATATCAGATAATGACATCTGACTGGGTTCAAACACCCGACTTTCCAAGTTGGTTATAAAAACAAAAAGGCAATGACATGTGGAATATAATATTTAACAGCCCTAAAGGTTGGCACATCTGGGCCAGTTCCAAAACGCACGGAGAGACTGAGCCTACTAGAGAACACGGAAACAGCCCGACGGTTGCCTTAGTCTTCCAACAATGGATCCTTAGGGCAGGAGAATAAGAGGCAGGAACAGACTTGACATGCAAGGCAACCTACCACCTTGCACCACAGTGACTGTGCTGGATTTATAACAAGGGGCCTCTGTTCCTTAATGGAAAATACTCAAAGATTCTAAACTCCAAATGGCTTTCTAAAGGTAATTATGCTCCTCTCAGCTAGAAGCTAAAATTAAAAAAAGATAAATTCACAAGGCTACATAGGCCCATGCTACATGGCACCCTCCTTTCTCTGTCCCACTTTAGGCTGGCATAAAATTCTAGTGAGGCTCTTCCATACCATAATGCCACTATTCTAGTTTAGACTTCAAAGTCACAAATTCCAGACACACTTCACACTCAGGACATACCTATCCCATGCCTCCTCCACTTATCTACATCTCTACAATTTTTTGTTAAAGTATACAGAATTATTTATCTTCCAAGTAGTTTCCCGCTACTGTAAAACAAACCATGACTTGTTCATTTTTTATCCATAACAATATGCAGCACAGTATTTGTACAATGCTGGAGTATAAAAGATATTTTATCAGAAAAGTTAGCTGTAGCTAGATGAGAGGTCAAGAGACAATCCACTCGGGGCGCCTGGGTGGCACAGCGGTTAAGCGTCTGCCTTCGGCTCAGGGCGTGATCCCGGCGTTCCGGGATCGAGCCCCGCATCAGGCTCCTCTGCTATGAGCCTGCTTCTTCCTCTCCCACTCCCCCTGCTTGTGTTCCCTCTCTCGCTGGCTGTCTCTCTCTCTGTCGAATAAATAAATAAAATCTTTAAAAAAAAAAAAAAAAAGAGACAATCCACTCAAATCAACATGGTTCTAGGCAAAAGCAAATTAAGAAACCTGCCAGGATCAGTAGGAGAAAGGACAAATATCAAACAAAAGCGATCAGGACCAAGGACTGATTTTATGAAAATTAAAATGAACAGGCCTTTGAAGACCTATTCTCTCTTAAGTCTATGACTCACTGTAAGTCATAAAAGTTGTATTTTCTGGGCTTGGTAAAGCTTCAACGTGACAAAGTAGGATGAAAGTATGACACTGAAATTACTGGGGATGGGAGAGTGAGAAATAAACAACAGGAGGCCAACAAAAACAAAAACTGAAGAACCAATTTTCTTCAGAAAAGAAGTGTGATCTGGGGGCAGCTGGTTAAGCACCGACTCTTGATTTGGGCTCAGGTCCTGATCTCAGGGTCATGAGATCGAACCCTGTGTCAGGCTCCACGCTCAGCGCAGAGTTTGCTTGGGAATCCCTCACTCCCCCTCCTTCTCTCCCTCCCCTCCACACTCACTCTCTCTTAAAATAAATAAATAAATCTTTAAAAAAAGAAGGAGGAGAAGTGTGATCATTATTATTACAAAGAAGTGCTTTCCAAAATGTCTACAGGAAGTTAGAGGAATTACAAAAATCTCATATAAATGAGATATAAATCTCATATAGTACTTTTGTTTTAGAGACATGCCTACACGTGGAGAAACGTTTTAACAGAGAAATGAATACTCTTCAGTGATTTGTTCTGGTGTTTGAAAAAGAAGTTTAAGAAAAAAAGAATGTGATACCATGAGACCCTTGTCCTCGTTAAAAGCTAAGTGAAACTGATTTCGTCCAGGCTCAAACATAGAAAATAAGACTCCATAGGGTCATTCATATATACACCTGACTTGATTCTCTGAAACAGGCAAAATCATTCAATCATTACTACCAAAAGGAATTAGTGTTAAGTTGTAGCTGTTCTTAACACTTCCTCTAACTTTAAACACCAGGTCACATTGTAAGATTCTCCGATTTATACTTTTCAAATTCTACAGATCAAACGGCAATCTCCGGTTTTTGACGAAGGGGACAATGACGATGGTGATGATGGTGGTGGAGAAATAAAATGGCAGCAGCGAAGGTTTGGTGTGAAGTGAAGAACAAGAGACTGCATGTTTGCTTTTTGTATGCCATTCAAAAAACAACAGTGTGTATATACAGTTAAGGAACTCCTAAAGAATATTATTTAAAATATATATCCATGCTAATGAGTTTACAAAATGGAAAGAGAATGAGATATAAATAGAACCAAGAGAGTTCAGGTCACCTTTTTCACAAATTAATTTTGTAGAAATAGACTAGTTCCACTAAGGTCTGGAGAATACTGCTTACAAGTGGTACTTTACAAAAAAAAAAAAAAAAAACCCACAAAATTTGTTCCTGCTATAAAATTTACTTTGAAGCTTTCTGCTCTAAAACCACAGGTTGGACAAAGGACAAGGCCATTAAATGACAGAGAAGAGTGGTACAAACAAAACCCTCCTCGAGGAACATCCTACTGAATGGAAAACACAAAAGTTCACAATAACAGGTTGTGCTTGGTCCATAAAAAAGTACTTTATACCACCACTGTGAGTTTCTCTAGTCTTCATAAGAGCAAACTAAACGCTCTATTCTTCCAATACATTAAGGAAGTTTTGTAGTCACCCACCCCAAAACTAAATACCTGTTTCAAACTGTGATATGTCTTAGTCTCTACTAAACACAGTTGTTGTAATGATGGAATTGAAAAGATTGGTGGGTATAGAGCTCCTTCCAGGAATACCTGTCAAAATGCCCATTTGTCAGTTTCAAGCTGTCTGGAAATGTATTTTCCCCATAGGGTTTCCCAAAGTAAAAACATTTCAAGTAGACAAATATATTACAGAATTCTCTTTTCCCAGAGAATAAAAGCTAGATATTTTGGGGTTGTTATTTTACATACAAAGTTTTCCATTAGATTTAGAATAATGTAAAGAAATGATCAACATTACCCAAAAAGTGAGAATGGTACTACTCTTCCACCGTAGTTGAGAAGTGACGTAGATTAAAATCTAAGACTTGTAGGATATTAGAGCTGGGAAGGAATATTGGAGATACCCAACTTTTTAAAGACTGTTCTGGGTTATACAATTAATTATTGAATAATTCTGGGGGAATGGGGGAAGACTGGGATCTGTGACTTTTAAAAGAGATTAAAGCAGTTTCCCAGCAAAATACACAAAGTCGGGTGTGTAGTAGTTACCAAATATTAATTAAAGAATACCACTTTGAAAGTTGGATTCTTGATACCTTAAGTCGCAAAATTATCAGAAGCCAATTTTTTAATAGGGGAGAAAAAATTTTAATGTTAATATCAAGCAAATATAATCTCTTTCTATCATAGCAGTGGTTTGTCTATCCACACACACCCATACAGGAAAAACTTTTTTCCTACCCATATAGGTGGATAACTAACATTAAACAATATTGACAGTTGTCTCATGAAGTCATCTGAACAATGATACCTAGGAAAATATGATACAATAGTGAAAAAAGACAAAAAGAAAAGGTCTGGCACTCTCTGTAGGTTTTCTAGGTTTACTCACACCTTTTGATTAGGTCGAAAAGAAAAAGGAAAAAGAAACTAATGCACCAAAACCATTTCTAAGACACATACTCTTTTAATCAGACTATACTTTTAACATTTATGATGAGATTAAAATCACCTGAGCATTTAAAATAGAAAATAAAAATTAGGCACAGCTACAGTTGCTCATAATTGCAGTGGCAAACAGTTCTCTGGAAGATTCCTAAATTCTTTGTGAAGAAAGAGCCAATTTCCCTTTCCATATGCCCTCAAGTTAAACCGAACATTTACTTGATGTTCCAAAAACCAAAAAGAGAAGGACAGGAGTTATCTTTCTATAGAATAATGTTGGTAAAATAAATTGGTGTGTACTTACCAAAAAGTACACAAAATAAGAGATAATCAGGTACAAGTTATAAGTCATTCCTCCATCATTAAGACAAAATAGCAATTCTACTTCTGTAAATTTTATCCAGAGACTTTCATTAAAATACACACAAGGAAGAGATAAATGAAAAAAGCATTTTTGTGGAAACATTTAAGGGAATTAGTCAAAATTTCAGTTAAAAGGGGCACCTGAGTGGCTCAGTCAGTTAAGTGCCCAACTCTTGATTTCAGCTCAGGCCACGATCTCAGGGTCCTGAGACTGAGCCCCGCGTCCAGCTCCGTGCTAGGTGTGGAGCCTGCTCAAGATTCTTTCTCTCTCTCTCTGCCCCTCCGCCCCCCTGCTCGTGCTCTCTCTCTCTCTCTCTAAAAAAAATTTTTTTCTCAGGTAAAATAAGCAAATTAACATCATGGTTATCAATCAACTTTCAAAAGCTCAAACAAATATGGTATAAGACGTTACTGTTGGCAAAAATTAAAACATGCCCACAGAAATATCTTAAGTATCATACCTTGAAAGCAAGACACATTTTAAGACATTAACATATAAAAGGCACTTATGATTTAAAATAGCCTCTGTAAAATTATTCCATACATGTCATGAGAATATTCAAGATTCTGCTGAATTTCTCCTCAAACAATGAACATCTCTAAATAGTAACCGTATTGTCAGTCCTTTGTCTAATGCTAGCATTCTCCAGAATCTGAGTACACAGCAAAATGAACTGAATACAATACAAAAAAATTTCCTGAGCATGCTGACCAAAGCCATGTTTCCATTATTTTTCAAGTTTTTCTAATTTTATTTTTTTACTCTGAACAGCTGAATAATATCCAAAATAGTTCCACTGCCATAATTATTTGTAATTTTCATATTTTTAATTGGATTTGATTCATTATAAAAACCTGGATTAAGAATCACTTAATAATACCCTAATAGGCAACAGTGAATTTAATTCACTTCACCACAGAAAACGTGCAAAATGAATTAGAAAAAAGCAGAAGAGTGGATTGCATTATTCATACTATTAAAAATATTCATCATTACCATGGAACTTGATAAAAACAATGTGCTAAAGCATGGCTTTTGAGGCCCTTTTCATGAGTGTTTTTTTAAATGAAAATATCAGAAAGATCTCATTGTCTTACTCATAGATTGTTATTTTACACAAACCCTGAAAACGGTACTCTAATGACAGGAATGGATAGAAAGGGAAGGTGTAAAACTGAAATACTCTCACCTTTACTGGCCTTTTATGTCAGTTCAGTTTCTCCACGGAGTAAGTTATAAGCTACTTTAAGACAATGAATGGTTCAACTTATTAAATCTGTGAGATGTTTAAAGGGAATAATCATAGCCTAAATTTAAAAGACCTTATAAGAACTTGAAAAACAGGCATGTGGTGCCAGAGGTTTTATTCTAAATAACAGAGTACATTCTGATTGTCTCCATGATTAAACTTTTTTAGAGTATTTCAACTTATTAGGCTCAGTAAAAATTGTGGCCACTATTACATTTTTCCTTGTCAGACTGAGAGTTGAGGTGTTACTGGTACAAAACTCACAGTGGAATATACAAAATTCACAATGGACTATACAAGACAGGAATGCATTTAATTCATCATTTAACACATGTATATTGAGCTCCTATCACACACAAAATCACCACTCTAGGCCTGGTGACTCGTCTCAAAGTAGAAATCAGATATGGAGCCTCCCTTGGAGAAGCTTAATACCGGCTGGAAGGTAAGACATACATATACACTACATGTTGAAAAGGAATGCCAAAGGATCCTGAGAAAGCATATGGGGAGAACGTCTATCAGAGAACATAAAGATTATTCCGTGATGGCATAGAATAAATTTGCCCAATGACAGACTCGATTTGTACATGAAGACAAAGTCAAACATATTCCAGGTAGAAAGAGGGAGGAGGGATACTGAAGGCAGAGGAATTGGAAAGACTGTGGTGGACAGGGGGAAGGGTGCAGTACTTCACCTTGGCTAATCAGCAATTCATAGGAAAGAGAGTAGCAGGGCTAAACTTAAAATGAAGGGAAGTCACTAGGTGATGGAGGGCTGAAATTGAACCTGCTTCTGCTGGCATGTGTTTTAAGTAATGGACCGACATGATCTAAGCTCAGCTTTAGCAAAACTGATCTAGAAGTAGTACTTAAGAAGAAATTGAAGTACGACGGAGGCAGATGTAAAGACCACTTAGAAGGTAATAGTTGAAGAAAACAGTCAAGTGGCCCTAAAAAAGTGAAAGTAGGGCAAATAAGGCAAAAGAAAGGGTAAACTTCACTTTGAAAATAGCAGTACTTGGCAACCAATTGGATATGGCAAAGAAAGAAGTGGTCAAAGATATGTTCTTCTAATGGGCTAGAAATTCTTCCCAGAATTGAACCATTCCTGGAGCTAACTCGTTGTATTTGTGCCAGTATTGAGAGCTAATTTCAAAATACAAAAGAAAGGGGGGGCGGACTTATTTTGTACAATTTCATCATGAACTCAAATGACATAAAGACATTGTTGTCTACATTTGCTTCACTCTGCTTATTTGTATACCTTTGGAAATGAAGTAGAGAAAACATACCCATCATATACAAGTCATTCAAGTGACAAAACACAAAACTCAATGTTATCCAATCATAACTTTCTTTTCAAACTCTAGGCAATAAGCCACTTGAATAGAAGAGTAAGCTTTGCCCAAACACCAAGAGAGGGTTGGAACAAGCACAGAGTTAGCACTTTGGAGTGGAAAAGCTTTGTTCTCTAGAGAGTTGTGGGGTCCGATCCACTCCCTACCAAAACAAGGGAGCTTAACTTTTGGACATCAACCAAAGACAAGTCCTAGCCTAAGCAACCCAAAATAACACATTGTCACCAGAAGGAGCGAAACTATCCCATGAAACATGGCTGAGTAAATTGTTGTCCTTCAAGCTTTTTACTTTCATGCTTTAATTTTGGAATATTTTACCTCCAGTCTCTAATTCAGTTTAATGTCAGTCATAACACTCTAGTAGATGATCTGGGGGGAAAAAATCAATTTATCAGGATGTTAGAGACTTTGGGGAATAGTTTGGATGCTAAACAGAAGAGAGTTGACCTACTGTTGACCCAAAGCCTTATCAATACCATAAAAAGTTGATCAACACATATTTTGCATGTTATATATATATATTACATACTGTTTTCTTATAATAAAATATGCTACAGAAAATATTAAGAAAACCATAAGGAAGTGAAAATACATTTACTATACTATACTTATTGAAATAAGTCCACATATAAGTGGAGTGCAATTCAAACTCACATTGTTCAAGAGTCAACTGTCTCCACAAAACAAGAATTTAAACAGCATAAATATAATTTAGGATAAAGACAGCTGAAATGAGATAAACCAACTAAATCACTTTATCATACAGAAAACAGTATCTTCTTTTGGCAAAAGAAGCTCTTCTACCCCTGGATCAGCAAATGGAAAGGAGAGATGCAAACCTTTCTCACAGGGAGAGCCGGGGGTGGGGTGTAGGGTGGAACAGACTGGTTAAACACATGAGGAAGCCTAGAAAGAATATTATTCAAGAAGTTTTGGCAACAATAAAGGTAGGATATGTTTCTCAGGTTCCCAGATGGATTTTACGATTCTTGTTCCTATTATGAAAGCAGAAAACTTTAGTCCCTATAAATCAGCTCTACTGGGGATCAAAATAAACTTCTTCAAACTCACCTGAGAACATAACATTTTTCAGGATGTTTTGGGAAAATAATTTCAAGCATGAGATTTATTTCAGTACTCAGCCAACACACTATAATCTCTGCAATAAACCAGACCCTAACTTTGGCACTGGACAAGAAAAGTTTTTTTTAAAGTTACTACTCTTCAAAAAGTTATATGTATACCTCTAGTGAAGTATAAATATAAGTGAACAAATAACAGCCTCTCAATATGATGCATGATAAGTCACATTTCAATTATAACATACAGCTCTTCCACATACATGACTTTTCTAGATAATAGAGTACCTCTTAAAGTAATTTTGAAATTATTTTGATTACTTTTACTTTCCTTCTTATAAAAATCTAAAATATATTTTTATTATAAAAATGTATGTTTTATAGCATTTTATAAGATATTTCTTAATCATTTAAGCGATCTTTTTCATAACTCTATTTGCCAATATTTCTACAGAGAATTTTGAATATTACCACCATTTCTTTTTTTTCAGCTTCATAGAGATATAATTAACATACAACATTATGTAAGTTTAAAGTGTGCAATGTAGGGGCGCCTGGGTGGCACAGCGGTTAAGCGTCTGCCTTCGGCTCAGGGCGTGATCCCGGCGTTATGGGATTGAGCCCCACATCAGGCTCCTCTGCTATGAGCCTGCTTCTTCCTCTCCCACTCCCCCTGCTTGTGTTCCCTCCTCGCTGGCTGTCTCTATCTCTGTCGTATAAATAAATAAAATCTTTAAAAAAAAATAATAAATAAATAAATAAATAAATAAATAAATAAATAAAGTGTGCAATGTAGTAATTTGATACACATATTGTATATTGCGAAATGATTACCACATTAACTTTAGTTAATACCTCTATAACCTCAAGTAATTACCACTTTGGGGGGGGTGAGAACATTTAAGATCTACTCTCTAAGCAACATTCAAGGATATAATACTGTACTATTGACTATAGTCACAGTGTGGTATTTACATAAGATACCTACAACTTGTTAATCTTATAACTGGAAGCTTGTACTCTTTGACTAACATCTCCCCATTTGCCCTACAACCAGCCAAGGCAATCACTATTCTACTCCTGTTTCTGTACGTTCAGCTTTTTTAGATTCCACATGTAAGTGGGATCATAGAATATTTGTCTTTCTCTGACTTAGTCACTTAGCATAATGCCCTCAATCTATCCACATTGTCACAAATGCAGGATTTTCTTCTTTCCACTGGTTGAATAATATTCCTATATATAGGAATATATATATATATATATATATATATAGGAATATACACACACATACATACATATACACATACATACATAAATATGCACCACACTTGCTTTACCAATTCATCTGTGGATGGACCTTAAGGTGGTTTCCAAGTCTCACTTATTGTGAATAATGTTACAGTGAACAAGGAGGTGCAGATACCTCCTTGAGATCCTAACTTCCCAGCCTTCAATTAATCAGTATTGGGATTTCTGGATCTTATGATAGTTCTGGTTTTAATTTTTTAAGGAACCTCCATACTGTTTTCCATAATGACTGTACCAATTTACATTCTCACCAACAGCTCACAAGGGTTCCCTCTTCTCCCTTTTTCATCCTCACCAATACTTGTTCTCTCTTGTCTTTTTGATGAAAGTCATCCTAACAAGTGTGAGGTATTATCCAATACTGATTTTGATTTGCATTTCCCTGATTACTGTGATGTGTCGAGTTTGTCAATTTTGCCTGTCTTTTCAAAAACCAGTCTAGTTTTATTGATCTTTTCTACTGTTTTCTGTTCTCTGTTCCATTTATTTCTACTCTGATCTTCCTTCTGCTAATAACTCTGAGCTTTATTTGCTATCTTTCTAGTTCCTTGAGATTTAAAGGTAGGTTGTTGACTTTCCTTTTTCTCAGTGAGTTTATGGCTATAAACTTTCCCCTTAGGACTGCTTTGGCTGTGTCTCATAAGTTTTGGTATGCTGTTATAATTTTAAGATTTTTTAAATTTCCCTTCTAATTTCTTCTTTGACCAATTAGTTATTCAGGAGTATGCTGTTTAATTTCCACACTATTTGAAGATTTTCCAGCTTTCCTCACGTTACTGATTTCTAATTTCATATCACTGTGGTTAAAAGAGATATTTGGTATGATTTTAATCTTCTTAAATTTACTAAGACTGGTTTTGTGACCTGTCATATGATCTATCCTGAATATTCTATGTGTACTTGAGAAGACTATTCATTTTGCTGCTTTTGGATGGAATGTTCTACATGGGTCTGTTAGATTCATTTCATCTAAAGTATTGTTAAATCCAATGGTTCCTTACTGATTTTCAGTATGGATTATCTATCTTTTATTGAAAATAGGGTATTAAAGTCCTCTACCAATACTGTATTGTTTTCTATTTCTCCCCACAGATGTCTTAGTATTTGCTTAATAGATCTGGGTGCTCCAATGCTGGGTGCATAGGTATATTTATAATTTTATATCCTCTTGATAAATTTACTTTTTATCATTATATAATGACCTTCTTTCTTTCTTGTTATAGTTTTTGACTTTAAGTCTGTTTTGTCTGATTTAATATAGCTACCTCTTCTCTCTTTAGGTTTCCATTTATATAAATTATACTGTTCAACTCTCCAGTTTGAGCTTACGTGTGTTGTTAAAGCTGAAGTGAGTGTTTCATAGGCAGCATATAGTTAGCTCTTGCTCTCTTTTGTCTTTTTAATCCATTCATCCATCTATGTCTTTTGATTAGAGAATTTAATCCATGTACATTCAAAAGAATTACTCATCAGTAAGGACTTACTAATGTCATCTTATTGTTTTTTGGCTGTTTAGTAGTCCCCTTGTTCCTTTCCTCCTCTCTTGCTGTGAATTGATAATTTTTGGTAATAGTATACTTTGATTCCCTTCTCTATCTTTTGGGTTCCTACTGCAGGTTTATGCTTATGGTTACCACTAGGCTTACAAAAACATCTTATAGATATAATAGTATATTTTAAGGCGAAAACCTAACTTTGATCATAGACAAAAACTACACTTTTACTCCCCAACACACACACACTTTAGGTTTCTGATATCACAATTTACCTGTTTTTGTAATTTATATCCATCAACAATGTATTATGACTATAGTTATTTTGAATACTTTTGTCCTTTAATCTTTGTACTAGAGTTAATAAGTTAATGTATCACTACATTATAGTATTACAGCATTCTGAATATGGCTAAATACTTGCTTTATCAGTAGGTTTTATATTCTCATATGTTTTCCTATTACTAATTAGCATCCTTTCATTTCAGTTTGAAGAACTACTTTCAGCATTTCTTATAAAGCAAGTACACAGATGATGAATTCCTTCAACTTTTGTTTGTCTGGAAAGTCTTTATCTCTCTATTTCTTAAGAACAACTTTGCTGGATAAAATCTTGGCTGGCAATTTTTGGTTTTTTTTGTTTTGTTTTGTTTTGTTTTCAGCATTTTATATCATCCCACTTTCTCCTGGCCTGCAAGCTTTCTGCTGAGAATTCCACTAATAGCTTATAGCTTTATGGGGGATCCCTTGTATGTCAGGAACTTTTTTCTCTTGTTTTTGTCTTTTTTTTTTTTTTTTTTGAGAGAGCACACATGAGCAGGGCCGGGGTGGGGGGGAGTATCTTTAGCAGGCTCCATGCCCAGTGCAGAGCCTGACACAGGGCTCAATCTTACAACCTGAGATCGTGACCTAACACAAAATCAAGAGTCAGATGCTTAATTGACTGAGCCACCCAAGCATCTCTTTGGCTTTCTGTCTTTGATTTTAGACCATTTTATTAGATGTCTTGGGATAGATCATTTTTGGTTGAAATCTTGGAGAGACTGAGCTTCATGAACTTAGATGACTAATTCTCTCCCAATATCTGACAAATTCTCAGCTCCATTTTTTTTTTTTTAATAAGCTTCATGCCCCCTTTCTCCCTCTCTGTTCCTTCTGGGACTTCAAAAATGTGTTGATTGCTCCTTTTAATGGTATTCTATGGTTCAAGTAGGCTTTCTTCATTCTTTTTCATTCTTTTTGTTGTGGGTCTCCTCTAAACCAGAAAATGTGAAATAATCTGTCATCTACTTCACAAATTCTTTCTTCTACTTGATACAGTCTGATGTTGATGCCTTCTATTACATTTTTTGTTTCATTCATTATATTCCTCAGCTTCAAAATTTTTTTGGTTCTTTTTTATAATTGCTATCTCTGTTAAACTTCTCATTTTGTTTGTGTATTGTTTTCCTGATTTCATTGAATTGTCCTTTCTGTGTTCTGTTGGTTGTTTGTAGTTCTCTGAGCTTCCTTAAAATAACTATTTTGGGGTTTTTTGAAGTTGTTTTTATTTATTTATTTATTTGAGAGAGAGAGAATGAGAGAAAGACAGCACAAGAGTGGGGGAGGGTCAGAGGGAGAAGCAGACTCCCCACTGAGCAGGGAGCCCGGTGCAGGACTCAATCCCAGGACTCCAGGATCGTGACCCAAGCCGAAGTCAGTTGCTTAACCAACTGAGCCACCCAGGTGCCCTAAAATAACTATTTTGAATTCTTTTATCAGAAAAATTGAAAACATCCATGGGAGAGGGTAAGGTGTCAATTACTGGAAAACCGTCTTCCTTTGGTGGAAGGAAGGAATCCTTTCTTTCATTTGTTTAGGTTCCTCAAAGTTCTGTGTTGCTGTCTTTGCATTTGAAGAAATAGTCATCTTCTCCAGTCTTTACTGACTTGTTTTAGGAAAGAAAACCTTCCTTCAGCCCTGTTAAGGATTCTGAGGCTTTCTCAGATCTTTTCTATGGATATCTCCGCTGCATGCTTCTTATTCCCTTTTCTGGAGGAATTCGTAAGATTGTATACCTTCTGTGGATCCTCCAAGTCAGGTCAAATGCTGATAACCTCCCTCTGCTTTCCCTAGGGCAGTACTGAAAGCTCAAGCTTGTGTAGTTTCTTCCGATTCTGCAGAGTCAGGCCAGCTCTCTGCAAGTGCTCACTTACTGTCTGCAAAAGTTCATTCTCACTGCTTCAGGACTATACACAGGAGCTGGCCCAATATGGGGCCACCATGGGGAGGTGCAGGGGTAAGGTACATGGAGTGTTGGGGGAGGTGCCTGTGGGCCAGTTGTAGAGATCCACAGGTGAGGCATCCCCAGCAGCTCAGGGATGGGCTTCCTGATACAGTCTGCAAAGCTGTTAGTAGGATCTCCAGCCCTTTGATACATTCCACCCTGAGCCCTAACTGCCCTAACTGCTGTTTTCCCAGTCACACAATTCACTACTTGGTATTTTGGATGGAGCAGAAAAGAAGTAGGTCTCTTTGGTGGCATTCCATTTACTGGGGAAGGTGGACACTCACTCACATACTTTCACCTTCCCCCACAGGAGAAATCCCAGGCCAAGAAGGTCTCTTTTGGCACTGAGCTATGCCTTGGGGGAGGGGAACCCAGATTAAGTGAAACTGTCCCTGTTACCCGCTTCACTGTGTTCAATCTCAGATTTATTTATTTATTTATTTATATTTATTTATTTATTTATTTATTTATTTATTTATTTATTTATTAGCTCCAATGATGTGTTGGAACTAGCCTCTCCCAGGCTTCCACAAGGGCACTACTGTCCATGACTGATTATCAAAACTGGTGTTTCTTTGCAGGAGGGAGAGGGAAGAATGGAAAAAAATTAAAAAACAAAAAACCTCTTATTTCACCATAATGATAACATCACTCTTCAGTAGCACAAGGGGTGTTCATCCACCAACATTCTGCCCTGGTTGTGGCCTATAATCATTTCCTAATGGTCACTTTGTGGTTGAATATTTTTAATATCAAGTAGCATAATGCGTTACAACATTCTTACAGTGTACTGAGGTGTGAAACATAATTTTTCCCCTCAATTAAATGTACTTAGTCTATAATGATTTCGGTTCTTTTGCTTAATATATATATACGGTGTATAAAATAGATAGCATCCAATATGTGCAAGCATTTTTTTCCTCTCTCTCTCACCAGCCTCTCAGCTGTCCCTTCCCACTGCTGTTTATCTACCCCTCTAGGGCATCATCATCGCCTTCTATTTCTTTATTCTTCTGGGATTGGAAATAAACTGAACAAATTCGTTCTAACATTTTAATAAAGAGATTTTGAATAAAAGCCTAAGTACTGTACCTGTGATTTGAGTAGATGAACTATCATTCATATCATTTTAATAACTTATGCCTCCCTCACTCCATGATGTAGTCCCAGCTATGGAGGGCTACCTTATCACCATCCCTAGCGTCCAGCACTATACGTACTACAGCGAGGTAGATAAACAGACAGAGTTGATAAACATTTTGAATAAATGAATTTTCAAATTCTTGACCAAATTCATGAGAGCATCAGTACAGTCACACAAAGGCTTAGGATGCTCAGATTTTAAGACTAACAATGCAATGAACTAGTTGAATGACATCGGACACATCATGTGACCTGTCTTGGTTTTACTTTCTTCATTAGTAAAATAAGATAGCTAGAACACACAGTCTTTACATATCTCATATGTCTTACATTTTAAAATGATTTATCATCTATTCTGATTACTAATAAGCTCTTTTTTCTTAAATAATTAAGATTATAAAATTAGTCACCTCCAGAGAGGCGTTTTGATTGAACACTGATCTACTGGCAAATACTGTAGGTCTACTTTTAGTGGAAAGGAGGGTCATAAAGGGTGGTGGCAAGAAGCAAAAGGTTCAATTTTAAAGTTTCCCATACTGGCCCAATCCCAGCATTTTACCTATAAATCATAGGCTCTCCAGCCAGATATAACTTGAATGTCAAACTTCATAAAGGTCGAAGGATGGGAACAGTGGTATGTCTTGGGCAGCTGGAGAACAACCTTGTGACATCTAGGTCCAAAATATGGAAAAATGAAGAGGGAGAAAGAAACAGAATGATATTGCAGATAAACTGTGTCTACCTTACAAGTTCACCTCCAGAACACTCTGGGAGAGAGAACAGGTGAAACAGTCAAACAGTGAACAAATGAACCCTGCTCAGTTTTTCTATCATCCTTTGTTTACATGCAGAAGAGCTATTGGAATCTCACTAACATCAAAAAGCATTTTAAACATTCATTCCTTGAAAAGGTATTAAAACAAAAACTGAGTACATACTGTATACTTAACATGGCTAAGGCACAAGAAAGACAAAGATTTTAGACACATTTTCTACCTGCAAGTGTTCAGACTAGTTAAAGGGAAAAAGAAGTAAATAAATCATAAAATGCAACGTAATTACTACTCTAAAGTAAGTATAAGATACCACTTGGACACAAAGAAGAGACTAATTTTCTCCGGGAAAGTAACCTTTAAGCCAAATGTAAAATAATATAGACAAAATGATGAGGTTGACAGAGAGCAAACTCCAAGCCGAGGAAATAGCTTATATGAAGTCCTGGAAGCATGAAGCTAAGTGTATTCAATTACTACAATTATTAGAGCATTTGTGGAGTACAAGAGTCAAAGAATGAGACCTGGAAGTAAAGTAGGGAGACTGTGTCACAGAGAGCCTTCGTTGTGTGCCACTATAAAGAGGAAGTGGACTTTATAACGAGCATATGGGGAACACTGAAGAGTTTTAAGCAAGGTAATAATATGATTAGCAGTGAGGACAGAGAAGAAGAGAGTGCTCTGTCAGCCATTCTGTAATAGGAATCAAAGGATTTGGTGACTGATCACTTAAAGGTGGGACAGAGTGGTGGATAAGGCAAAGAAAAGAGTCCAGAAAGATTCACAGATCATTAATGTTGCCATTTCAGTAATAGTGGCTCCATTTTGAGGAATGCGGGGGGAAAAAAAAGAGAGAGAGAGAGGGGAGCAGGATTAGGAAAAATGCAACAAATATATTTTGGTAAATGTGAAGTCTAAGAGGCCTGTGCAACCTTCAGGGATAGTCAGAAACAAAGGATTAGAGTTTAGGGCATTGCTACCAGCAAGAGAGAAAAAATTCAAAGTCACTGTTCTAATGAGAACAATGTGAAGTGCTGAAGTCATCTTGGAAAGCCATGAAACATGAAATGAGATGACAGCTGAGGAAAGAATTCTGGAAAA
Organism: Ursus americanus; assembly: GCF_024610735.1. Taxonomy (NCBI): domain Eukaryota; kingdom Metazoa; phylum Chordata; class Mammalia; order Carnivora; family Ursidae; genus Ursus; species Ursus americanus. Next base: position 16,174,201 of record NC_142151.1, read on the forward strand.
CTCAGAAACTTCTCAACTTGTGAGTGTTCAGATTATGAACAAAACCATAAACAGAGCCAAAAAAAAAAAAAAAAAAAAGCACGGCTTTCTTTGTTACCAACAGATGGAGCTACAATTCACTTGAGGAAATTACCTACCACTTCGGAACAACTTTTGGATACATATTAAAGTCCTAGGAGCAGAGCTTCTGAAAGAACATCTAAGTGCAAATAAGTAACGAAAGAGAGGCAGGATGTAAACCAGGAAAGAATAGCAAGCACCATGGGAGCCAAAGGAAGAGAACATTCTTTAAAAAAAAAAAAAAAAAAAAAAAGTGATCATTACAAGCATACATTCGTTCAGCAAATGGACTACAAAGTGCTACAAATTCTAAGCAATAAAAAGTTCAATAGTGAACAAAACACAGTCCGTGTCCTCTAAGGGCTTGCAGCAAATGCTACAGAAAAACCAAGTAAGATAAAAACTAAACATCTGCCCTCTGGCTTGGCGTTTACAAGACTTCAAATGACCTAGAGGCGTGATGAGCTCAGGCACTGGACTGCAGTGGGCGGACTACTGTAGGAAGAGCGAGGAAGAGGAAACAACAGGTAATAAGGTTCTCCTCAGGAATCTCTGCTGGGAACACAACAGAAATAAGGCAGCAGAAAGAGGACATTAAGAAAATAACTTCCAGATACACATAACATCGCATCAAGAGAATTCAGAGACACATGGACTCTAGGAGCTTAGAATATAAACAATCTGACATAGACACATACATGTAAGACAGAGAAGAATAACATTTTAAATTGATTCCATAATACATCCTACAAGAGACAGAGGCCTAAATTATTAAAATTACATTCCAATGTTATTAATTTTGATTAATAATGATTCTCTTACTACAATTTGGTTTAAGTCAAGTTGAAAATTAGAAGGCAATCCTGAGGCCAAAGAAATTCAATCACCCCCCCAGAGAAAGAAGGAAAATGAATGAGATACCTCGATGCTGTTGGGTATTAAAGATATGCGTGGGACCAATTACCTGCTAAAGACAGATGCATGAAATATTTTAGTACTGGGTTTACTGGCCCCTTCGAGAGATGCTAGAGAGAAGTCAGAAATTGTTGGGGGTGGGGAGAGAGACAATGATGTGGTAGAGGCAAATAAGTATTCTAAGTACTTACTAGAAAAAATAGTGAGACTTATTTAAGTCCAGATGACATGAGTCTGTGTCAGTTTTATCATCCCAGCTGGTTCAACATATTTCAAAACAGCATATGACATGAACTATATACATACCAGGAGAAAAATAAAGGTCTTATCCATGTCTGGCTAACATTACAGAGGCAAGATGGCGAGTAGAAGATAGCGTATAACCTAACAAAACTGCCTCATACTGGTATTTAAAATTCTCATTTTTGCAGTAGCGATTTGTAAAACATGTAACAAAGGCTGGAAATCATGTAACTTTACTAAACAATCGACTACATGTATTCATAAATATTTGCTTAATGAGAAGAAAACGGTCTCATCATCTTGGGATCATCAAGGAACTGCTACCCGAAATGCACAAACTAATTTACTGCATAAGAAAAGCATGGAAACAATTCCATCTTTAACCAACACACTCTCATTCTACCTTTTTCTTTAAAAAAAAAAAAAAAGTCTTCAAAACAAACTTCAAAAATAACTGAGTATGCCATCGATCTTTAAAAAATAAATAAGGTCCTCTATTAATTATTTGTTTGAGACCCATACAAGAAACCAAAATGAGGAAATAATGAATTAAGTTTTCTTTTTTAACAAAAGTACTTCTATGTTATGGATCTGGCAACACTAGAGAGAGAGATTTATATATCTATTCCCCCTTCTTTCCCCAGCCCCCAAACTTGTATACAAGGCCAGTGTTATTCAAGCTAACAGCATATAGCTATAACTCTACAGTTGGGTAGACAAGCTTGGAAAATTAGGTCACAAGCTTGCCACAGGGACTCCAATCATCTGTCTGGCAAGTTTGTATGACTTCCTCCTCCCTGTGATTCTGTTATACACTGCCCAAAAGGCAAGATAAAGGAAAGGTTATCAGGACTTTCTATAATAGCTACAAAAATATTTGGTCCACATCACTAACAATGTGGGAAAACCCAGGCACTTTTATCCTCCTACAGTCAACATAGTAATCAGTGCTTCGATAAATATTTATTGAGAACCTTCTTTGCACAGAAATTTTGTTTTTTAAAGTTCAATGCTAATCATGGCCCAACCCATACATGCCAACTTACAACTTGAAAGCAATTCTTGATCCTGTTTCCAAACAATTAAGCTCTTTGCAATGCAAATAAAGATGTTTTTTGAAATAGATCGTTATGAATCTTTCATTCTTAGTAGCTAACTAGAAACACGTGAGCCAAACACATTGTGGGGCTCATTTCAATGGTGTGTAATTTGAGAGATGTGTCAGAAAGTGCTTTGCTCCACTAAAGGGAGTCCACATTTTTCTCTCTTGTAAGTAAAATGCAAAGGCAATGTTGCTTCATACAGCAGTCTTAAAGTTACCCACATTCCAAATTCAAGATAAGAAATATTTCCCCATCTCTAAAGATTAACACTTTACAACCAGCACTCAGTCTTCAGCATGACTTCATTTTATGAATAATGGCTTCTTCATTCCTTAAAGTTTCCAAGAAAAAAATAACTGAATTGTGTTTATAGAAAAAACACAAACCATGCTTGTCTGATCTGATCTTAAATTAACCTTAACTGCTGAAAATCTTTCAAAGGGAATACTGCTGTATTATAATTTTCCCCAAAGCTCTTCATAAATAAATCTTCCTGTAGTGAAATTATTGTAAAATCACACATAATTTCAAAGTACTTATAAATCTACAATATCAGTACATGTAAAAATTATAATACAAAATGTGAATATCTTCGCTTTCTTAGAAGTTAGAGAGAAGGAAGGAAGGAGAGAAGGCCAGAATGGTTATTCTTTTTTTTCCACATTTTTGACCATTTACCTAGAATCTGATCTTTAAGCTGTTATGCTTCTTTTAATTTAGGCTTCTGACGTGTAAATTCAGGAAGGATATAAATTTTATCTGTCTCGATTGCAGCATCTTCTTTATTTAGTAATACATCCAGCACTTAGTAGGCACTTAGTATTTTTTTCATGTTTCTTTACTGACATATAAATTCCACTAACTGAAACAAAACTATTTTCTATTAAATAAAGCTGTATATGTCCAAGACTATTATAATCAAGAAATTAAATTGGGTTGAATTAAGCCAATGACTCTGCTAATAGTTTAGCCAAATCCCTAATCTTGCATAACTATCTCACATATGCATATCACAAGAAGAATTACTGCAGAAAGCTGAAAGGGATCAAACAAGCTCTATCACTACTACAACAAACAAAACTCACCCTTACACACGAAGAACAGTTCCATATGCATTTTATTTATTCAGTATGCATTCGTGTGCATGTTCCTCTTGTGCAATTTTCTTTTAAAAGCAATTTCGGTCCAGTAGTATCCTTCCCAGTGACCACTAGGGTTGACAGCAGTCACAAAACTTGCTAAGAATAATTAGAGAGGGAGGAATAGGAAGCTGAAAGATCACGGCTAGAAGTTTTCAGAAGTTCTTTCAGGAAAACAAAACAAAACAACACTCTGAGCTGAATTAGTTTCTTTGGCCTTAAAAATTATGTTCTCCAATCAATCCCTTGCAAAAATCCACAGGCTCTTGTCCTTTGGAAGAGAGAAAAACTCAGCAGGCTTGGATCAGCTACCTAATCTAAAAAGCTTTCCCCCAAATTCCTGTCTGCTCTCTCAAGAATATGAAACTAGGGGGGCGCCTGGGTGGCACAGCAGTTGGGCGTCTGCCTTCGGCTCAGGGCGTGATCCTGGCGTTCTGGGATCGAGCCCCACATCAGGCTCCTCCACTAGGAGCCTGCTTCTTCCTCTCCCACTCCCCCTGCTTGTGTTCTCTCTCTCGCTGGCTGTCTCTGTCAAATAAATATATACAATCTTTAAAAAAAAAAAAAGAGAATATGTAACTAGATCAGCCTCCATATATAGTAAGTGTTTGTTACCCCTAATGTCTAAAATCCAATTAATGTCTACATTAGCTTAATAGAATCGATGTTGGCTAGAAAGATCAGGCTGTTAAATCTTGCAATATTAAGAATGTCCATGTTCTGAACCCAAAGTCTTTTATTTTGCGTTTATTTGAATAAACATTTTTATCACATAATACATTGTTACAATATGTATAATCAAAGTTGTGTATATATACGTATGTATAATATGTATAATCAAAGTTCCCCAGATGTAGCTTATGAAGAGCTCCGTGATGGTAAAAATGATTTATACATCCCTGTGAAATTTTACGGTTCTACTCTTGTCATACCAAACTATTTCTACGATCAGATACTACCGCTGCTAGTTTTCCCAATCATTTTACTACTTTATCCATTAGTCTGGAATCTTTTAGTTTGATCATATAAGTACCCTTGAAAACCACATATATAAAACAAAATATAACTGGTAGCCATTAGGCTAACTTATTCCCTATTCTCAGGTCTTCTAGTCCACAATAAAGTAACAGCTCACAAATTCATACTTCAAATATTCCATTAACTACCTGGCAGAGCAAGAAAATGGAAATTACTGGTAACAGATATAGGTGGAGGGCAGGAAGTCTTAGAGGTAAGATAAAGAGACTTTTATTCTTGTTTGAAGACCCTTTAGAAGGCTATGTAGTATTGCATGTAAAATTATTTTTTATATTATATGACTTCACTTGGGATATATTTGAATTCAAATTCTAAAATTTCCTACAGTGTTAAGGGGCTCCTACAAAACAAAATGTGAGAAAGATAAAGAAAGAAAGAAAGAAAGAAAGAAAGAAAGAAAGAAAGAAAGAAAGAAGAGAAAAGAAAAGAAAGAGAAAGGAAGGAAGGGGGAGGGAGGGAGGGAGGGAGGGAGGGAGGGAGGGAGGGAGGGAGGGAGGGAGGGAGGGAGCCAGTAGCATATATTCTAATATACAAACAAAACCATAGTGGATCTGTCCTAATTAGTACAAAAACTGGTGTTAAAATGTATTCCAGCTCAAGCTAATCACTGTTAATATATTCAGTCTGGACAGGATTTCATTTATCTTCCTACTGAGACTTACTACTTCCAAAATAATTTACTTACTACCCAAATAAGACCAAGGTGATGAGGGCTTCAATCAGTCCTTTGTTTCAAACCCTCTAGCAGCCTAAACTTAACCTTCACTGTCATAAGCACCATGAATGCCCCTTTTATTCAGACTTCACTCTCCATGACTGGGATCTCACCAGGCAGTGAGAAGAAGTTAGAACAGTAACTGGAAAGATAGCAAAGTAACGCAAGATGCGTGTTTCAACTGAGTCATCTGAGGATTGAGAAAGACTGCCAGACACCAGGGCTAGAGGATGGGGTAAAACAAGGACGAAGGAAGCAAGGTGGGGAAGGCGTGTCAAGGGAAAACCCACACAGTCATTTACCTGCCTCAGAATTTTTATGACTATTTTCTTCACGAGACCACAGAAGGCAACAAGTCTTAAGACAGTTCTGAAAAATGTGAAATATGGCCAAGTGCATAGATCTTATAGTACATGGTGCTAAAACTTTTTGTTTCAATTATTTGGATAAGAAACATAAAAAAATTATGGGGCGCCTGGGTGGCACAGCGGTTAAGCGTCTGCCTTCGGCTCAGGGCGTGATCCTGGCGTTATGGGATCGAGCCCCACATCAGGCTCCTCCGCTATGAGCCTGCTTCTTCCTCTCCCACTCCCCCTGCTTGTGTTCCCTCTCTCGCTGGCTGTCTCTATCTCTATCAAATAAATAAATAAAATCTTAAAAAAAAAGAGAAACATAAAAAAAGTAAAATAATATGAAAAGTTGAAGCTTTAAACATTTTATTCTGTAATTCTACAAAGATAACAAATATACTAATATACAAACAATATAGACCTGATCATTCCTAAATTTAAATGAGGCTATAATTTTTTATATTATTTTGTTTTATTATTCTTTACACATTATTATTCAAGCTTGGCTATCATGAATCAGTCATTTAAAAATAGAAGAGAGGAGGGGTTCCTGGGTGGCTCAGTCAGTTAAGTATCCACCTCTTGATTTCCACTCAGCTCATGATCTCAGGGTCATGAGATCAAGTCCTGAGTGGGGCTCAGCAGAATCCACTAGTCCCTCTCTGCCCCCCCACCCACTTGTGCTCTCTCTCTCTGTAAAATAAACTCTTTAAAAATAAAATAAAAAATAAAGAAGAGATGAGACATTAAACAAATCTGTAAATTAATGTAAATCCAGTTAAAATCTTTAGAGGGCTACTTTCGTCAATAAGTAAAAACATCCTCTTTAATATAAATTCTTTAGACACACATATTAATTCCACACCTTTACATGCATGAGTCTCATGTGAAAAATGGAATAAGATTTGTCCCAATGACTAGATTTTTATCACAGAAAGAATTCCATTGCTGAAAAATAAACAGATTATACATCACAAGTTTTAATAATGAAGATAAACATGCTAAAATAAGACAATTCAACCTAAAGACAGGGTTTCTAATGAATATTTTTTTCTATATTAAAAAGTAATATTTTAAAATCTCACTATATGGTTGGTCGTAAAACAGTTAAAAGTTTGAAAACACACTGGAAAAGAAACTGGAAATTACTTACACACAGACATACAAACACAAACAAGCCGAGCATGCTATTGGGGTGCGGAGGGGGAATCTATACAGAGATACAGTAATGTTCTATTTTCTTACATCTATCAAAGTTAAATATATCTTTAAATTTAAAGAGATATAGTAATGTTCTATTTTCTTACATCTATCAAAGTTAAATGTATCTTTAAATTTAAAAGTCAACATATTTAAAATCACCTTACTGTATGTTCATGTCTAAAAATACCGTTAACTTCAAATGTCAAAATTTTTATAGAAGATGAAACAAATTGTATTTGATGTCTTCAATGACAAATTTCACACATACTTTTCTTTATGGATTTGTTTCCCTACTTGTACTCTTTAAAATATTTTATTTTCTATTGAAAAATAGAAACAATTACAATATTACAAAACATTACAAAAACTAGAATCAGCAAAAAAAAATAACAGTGTTTAATGATCACAAACTTCATATTTCAGACACTGGCAACATTCTATTGTTGCACTAAGCAAATAAATAATATACCAATAATACACATGTATTTCTAGAATAAGGAATAATATTTTAATGGTGATACTCTAAAAGAAATATAACATTTTAATGGTGCTAATAAGACTTTCTAAATAAAATGAAATTCATATCAATAGCCTTTAATAGGACTTTAAAAATGTTTTTCCCTTTTTTTTTAGTTTTTTGGTTATTGTTGTTGAAGAAGAGTTGACACACCATATTATATTAGTTTCAGATATACAATATAGTGACTCAACATTTACATACATTATGAAATAATTACCACAGTAAGCCTAGTTACCAGACACAATTATTACAATATTACTGACTATATTTCCTATGCTGTACCTTATATCCTCATGACTTATTTATTTTATAACTGGAGGGGAGCCTGGGTGGTGCAGTCGTTAAATGTCTGCCTTCGGCTCAGGGCGTGATCCCGGCGTTATGGGATCGAGCCCCACATCAGGCTCCTCCACTAGGAGCCTGCTTCTTCCTCTCCCACTCCCCTGGCTTGTGTTCCCTCTCTCACTGCCTGTCTCTCTCTGTCAAATAAATAAATAAAAATCTAAAAAAAAAAAAAAAAACACCTGGAAATGTATACCTCTTAATCCCCTTCATCTTTTTGCCCATCCTCCCATTCCCCCCTCCCCTCTGGCAACCACCAGTTTGTTCTCTGTATTTATATGAGTCTGTTTCTGTTTTGTTTGTTCCTTTGTTTTTTAGATTCCATATTTAAGGGAAATCATACGGTATTTGTCTTTCTCTGTCTGGTTTATATCACTTACATAATACCCTTTAGGTCTATCCACAATGTCACAAATGGCTGATTAATATTCTTTTTATGGCTGATTAATATTCCATTGTGTATACATATATACATATATATATACACAAGTATATATATATATATATACATATATATATACACAAGTATATATATATGTATATATACATATATATATACACAAGTATATATATATATATATATATACACATATATATATTATATCATCTTTAGTCATTCATCTACTGATGGACACTTAAGTTGCTTCCATATCCTGGCTACCATAAGCAATGCTGCAATGAACATACAAGTACATATTCGTGTTTTCATTTTCTTCAAATAAATACTCAAAAGTAGAATTGCTGGATCATATGGTATTTCTATTTTTAATTATTTTAGGAAGCTCCATACTGTTTTCCATAGTTGGCTGAACCAATTTAAATTCCTTCCAACAGAGCCTGAAGATTCCCTTTTCTCCACATCCTTGTCAACATTTATTATTTCCTGTCTTTTTGTTAACAGCCATTCTGACAAGTGTAAGGTGATATCTCATTGTGGTTTTGATTTGCATTTCCCTGATGATTAGTAGTGATGTAGAGCATTGTTTCATGTGTCTGTTGGCCATCTCTATGTCTTCTTTGGAAAAGTGTCTAGCCAGGTCCTCTGCCCTTTGTTTGGATTGTTTGAGGTTTTCTGCTGTTGAACTGTATTTTTTTTTAAAGATTTTATTTATTTACTTGAGAGAGAAAGAGGGAGAGAGAGATATGAGCAGGGTGAGGGGAGCAGAGGGAGAGGGAGAAGCAGACTCCCCGCTCAGCAAGGAGCCTGATTTGGGGCCCAATCACAGGACCCCGGGATCATGACCTAAGCTGAAGGCAGATTTTTAACCAAGTGAGCCACCCAGGCACCCAGTGTTGAGCTGTACTAAGTTCTTTATATTTCTGCATATTAACCCCTTATCAAACATATCATTTGCAAATATCCTTTCCCATTCAGTAGGTTGCCTTTTCATTTTGTTGGTTTCCTTTGCTATGCAAAAGCTTTTTGTTTTGATGTAGTCCCATTTGTTTATTTTTAATTTTGTTGCCCTTCCCTGAGGAGACAAATCCAAAACAATGTTGCTAAGACTGATGTCCAAGAGCTTACCGCCTAGTTCTCTTTTAGGAGTTTTAGGGTTTCAGGTCTTACATTTAGCTCTTTAGTCCATTTTGAGTTTATTTTTGGATATGGTATAAAAAGGTGGCCAGTTTCATTCTTTTGCTGGTAGCTGTCCAGTTTTTCCAACATCACTTCCTAAAGAGACTATCTTTTCCCCACTGTATATTCTTGCCTCCCTTGTTATAGATTAATTGGCCATATGAGTGTGGGTTGATTTCTGGGCTTTCTATTCTGTTCCATTGGTCTATTTTTGTGCTAATACCATACTGTTTTGAGTACTACAGCTCTGCAGTACAGTTTGAAATCTGGGAGTGCGATACCTTCAGCTTTGTTCTTTCTCAAGGTTGCTTTGGCCATCTGGGGTCTTTTGTGGTCCCATACAAATCTTAAGATTTGTTCTAGTTCTGTGAAAAATGCTATTCGTGTTTTGATAAGGACTGCAGTGAATCTTAAGATTGCTTCGAGTGGTGTGGGCATTTTAATAATACTAATCTTCCAATCCATGAATATGGGATGTCTTTCCATTTGTTTGTGTTTTCTTTAACGTCTTTCATCAGTGCTTTGTAGTTTTCAGTATACAAGTCTTTCACCTCCTTAGATTATTATTAAGTACTTTGTTCTTTTTGTTGCTATTGTAAATGGAATTGCTTTACTAATTTCCTTTTCAGATAACTTGCTGTCAGCATAAGGAAATGATGTTTGCTTGTTGATTTTGTATCCTGCAAACTTACTGAATTTATTAGTTCTAACAGTTTTTTTATGGAGCCTTTGGGGTTTTCCATATAGAGTATAGTAGCATGTTATCTGCAAATAGTGAATTTTACTTCTTCCTTTCCAATTTTGTCTGAATATTGTGCCTAGACTTCCAGTACTACGTTGAATAAAAGTGGTGAAAGTAGGCAACCTTGTCTTAGAAGAAGTGTTTTCAGTTTTTCTCAGCTGGGTATGATGTTAGCTGTGGGTTTGTCATATATGGCCTTTATTAGGTTGGGGTATGTTCCCTCCTAATAAAGTGTTTATCATAAATGAATGTTGAACTTTGTCAAATGCTTTTACTGCATCTACTGAGTTGATCATATTAATTCTTACTCTTCATTTTGTTAATGTGGTATATCACACTAATTTGCAGATATTGAAATATCTTTGTATCCTCAGATACAAAGTGGATATCTTTGTATCCACTTTATCCTGGTATAGGATCCTTTCAATGTATTACTGAAATCAGTTTGTTAAGATTTTGTTGAAGATTTCTGCATTTATATTCATCAGGGATATATATTGGTCTGTAATTTTCTTTTTTTTTGTCGTGCCTTTATCAGGTTTTCATATCAGACTAATGCTGAACTTAGAGATTGTATTTGGAAACACTTCTTCCTCTTAAATTTTTTGGAGCAGTTTAAGAAGGGTAGGTATTAACTCTTCTTTAAATATTTGGTAAAATGTAACGGTGAAGTAGTCTGGTTCTGGACTTTTGCCACTCTCTTTAAATATAAACTTCTCTTCCCTCTATTGATATTCATTTATTTTCTATTTTGTCTTTCCTTTTTTTTCCCTCTTCCCTTATATTAAAAACATTTTTCAGCTGTAGAATTCTAACCCCCAACAAGCACATACAATTAACAAATTATTTTAGCACATTGCTAAGTATTCTTTCAGGTTCTATTCAGAAACCATTCGTGGCTCTTATAATTCTGGATTGGCTCAACAGGACTAGATGGTGCCTTTACAGGATGCTACATTCTAATGTTGCCATGCTACTAAATATAAGCATGGTTTGAGACAGAACCTCTGATTTCATCCCAAAACACACAAGTCATCTTTCTTAGTAAAATCACTTGAGTATCACAGGACTGGGAGAAAAAAAAAGTATCTACTACATAAAGGACTATATTTAGAAAGTCATAGGATTAGAAGAGGAGATTCATGCAATTAAAACAGGTTTGGGATCTTTATCCTCTTCTACTACAATGCAGTGAAAACTGTATTGTATTGTTACTACAAAAATGAAAAATAACTGATTATTCAGTTCTTTCTAATATCCCTTTAGGCTTTGTGAGAATGTGCAGAATTTCCCACTTCTCCTGTCATATCCACCCATTCCGCACGTCAAACATATTCATCTTTCTGCCTGGAATGCCCTAGAGTCCCACCTTAGATTCTTATTCTTGGCCACAAAAATTCATCCTATAAAACTCAAATGTCACACTCTTCAATAAAGATTTTTCTGATTCCTCAGCCACAGTGAGCCTTTCCCTTTTTCTATGTAATGAGATAGAAACATAATTTTTGTTCATTTAACCTACCCCCAATAACTGTGTCAAATAGGTACTATTATTGTTTCCACTTCCAAGATAAGAAAACTAAGGCAGGTAAAGACTTTCTGATTTCGAAGTTCATTGCTCGCTTGCTTGTTTATTTAATATATACTCTCATTAGTTCTGTACTCTTCTAAAATGGTTGCCCCATTCTCTGGGTTCCCCGAAGACAGAAGGCAGAGATCCTGTCTCATTCATCTTTGTATTCCCAATGCCTGGCAGAGAACAGATACTCCACAAATGCTCAATAAATGATGAATGAATGAATAAATGAAATGTAACGATGTTCAGCTTCTTCTGGGAGGAAAATTCCTCCCCTTCTAAACATTCTTCTGTAAAGAGTATGCTAGTAAGCGCTTACTTCATTCAGCAAACATATTATGAGTGTATATCATATACGATATGCTGTGCTTAAAGATAACTGAGTTTAGTTCCCTGCCCTCAAGAAACTTACAATTCAGTGAGGAAAAGATATTAGCTACTTCTACTATTATGTGTTTTTTTTTTTTTAATTTTTCCTAAATCTCACAAGTTCCTCTCTTTAAAGGAGCTTCATTCTTTATAACCATTGTCCAATAATTCACACCTCTGGGCCAATAAGATGCAGATCAGTCAACAGGAAAAAAGATAAAGGTTAAAAGAATTTCCATGTAACTCAAAAATACAATTTTTGAGCCATTCTCATTTAACTCAGTAGTCATTTAAGTAATGTACAACCTTAAAGAAAAGAATAAAATCAAGGACACCTGATACTAACTATTCTTGCACTATTTCTCTTATGAGAGACCATACTGTCAACTGGAAAGTTTTGGACAAAAAAGATCAAAGTTCCCATCCAAACTCTGTCCCTTTCTTCCCATATGGATCACAGACAAGTCACTTTATCTTTCTGAACATATTTCTTACCTGTAATATGGAAATAAGGAGAACTGCCTTAAAGAGCTCTTGTAAGAGTTTTAAAAGATAATGTGTATAACACCTGCCATACCAAAGGTGCTATTTTCACTATGTCAGACCTCACTAGATACTTTCTGGAACCTAGTGGTTCTATCTGTAGCATAACAATATAAAAATTCTGGTCCCAATGTCAATAACACAAAGTGTTTACCAAAAGAAACGTACTTTAAAAAAAGTTACTTCTTTCTGGCAAGAAGAGTGGCATGGGATAAGTTAAGTCTCAAGTTTCTAGATGGTACATATCATCTGCCTCTTCTCAGCATATCCTTGCAAATCCCTTATTTCGGATCATCTTTGTGAAAAAGAAAACCTTATTAATTATTTCTTATTGTTAGATCTGAAAGAACTGATAGATATCACTCTGTATTAACAATTCCATCTTCCAGGCGCCTGGGTGGCTCAATTGGCTAAGTGTCTGCCTTTGGCTTAGGTCATGATCCCAGGGTCCTGGGATCAAGTCCTGCATCAGGCTCCCTGCTCAGTGGGGAGCCTGCTTCTCCCTCTTACTCCTGCTTGTGCTCTATCAAATAAAATAAATTAAATCTTAAAAAAAAAATAATAAAGGGGCGCCTGGGTGGCACAGCGGTTAAGCATCTGCCTTTGGCTCAGGGTGTGATCCCGGCGTTACGGGATCGAGCCCCACATCAGGCTCCTCCGCTATGAGCCTGCTTCTTCCTCTCCCACTCCCCCTGCTTGTGCTCCCTCTCTCGCTGGCTGTCTCTATCTCTGTCAAACAAATAAAATCTTTTTAAAAATAAATAAATAAATAAAATAAAACAATTTCATCTTCCACAAATGTCCAGGAACCAATCTCAACACACAGTCTATATGTATTACTACATTTTAGTTTCCAAGTCATTTCAAAACTGTTTCCTTTAAGCAGTTTTGCAGAAGGTTTTTAAAAATCAAATAAAAACACTTTCTTTTCAATCCTAAGCCCAATTTATAATCTACTTGACTTAAAAAATCTCATTTACTTGGTACTGGTAAAGTGAAAAAAGTGAATCTAGACACAGACTTTACATCTTTCATAAAAATGGACTCAAAATGGATCAAAGACCTAAAAGTAAAATTATAAAACTCCTAAAAAAAAAAAAAAAAGGATAAAATCTAGGTGGCCTTAAGTTTGGCAATGAGATTTTAAAATACAACACCAAAAGTCTATCCATGAAATTGACAAGTTGGGTTTTATTTAAATTAAAAACATTTGCTCATTTTCTAATAGATATTAGAATGCATAAAACCCAAAAAGCTGACAGTATCAAAAATTGACAAGGATGAAAAGCAACGGGAGCTTGCATTAATTGCTGATAGGAATGCAAAATGTCACAACCGCTCTGGAAAACAGTTTGGCAATATCTTATAAAGCTAACAATAATCTTGTCATATGATCCAGCAATCATGTTCCTAGGTATTTACCCAAATGATATGAAATCTTGTGTCTACACAAAACTTGCCCATGAATATTTGTAGCAGCTTTGTTCACAGTGGCCAAAAACTGGAAGCAACAAAGATGTCCATTGATAAATGAACAGATACACAAACTGTGTTACACCCACCCAATGCAAAATTATCAAGTGATAAAAAGAAGTGAGCTATCAAATCACAATAAGACATGAAAGAACCTTAAATGCGTATTCACAGGTGAAAGAAACCAGTCTAACAAGGCTGTATGATCCTGATTATATGATGTCTGGAAAACTCAAAACTATAGGGATTAAAAAAAAAAAGTCAGTGGTTGTGGGAGAGGGTAGAAAGGAGGAGGGGGGATAAGGGAGTGATAAATGAAGCACAGGTTTTTTTTTTAATGTAGGATACTTTGATACTTAAAATAATGGATACATGAAATGATGCATTTGTCAAACCCCAGAGAACTTCACAGGACAAAGAGAGAACTTTAATGTATGCAAATTTTTAAAAAATCATTTAGAAGGTCAGAAGGATCCCAGGATGGAATGAAAATTGTGACAAAAGGATCTGATACAATTAGTAATGTGTGCAACTACCCCACTAAGTGGGATAGGAGAAAAAGGAATGGAATCTATAAACTAAAACCAAAGGAACTGTACATAAGCACTGCATTCTAGTTGATAAAGTTGTTTCCTACTCTCTGTAAAAAGAATATAATTGAACAATTTCAATACTGCTATAAGTATATAAAGGATTGACAATTAAGTAAATGAATGACAGATGGTGGGAGCCAGGTTTCTTTTCATAGTTGGAATGAGTTTACAGATAAGCGAGAAGAGAAGACCAGAATGATACAGGTGGTAACGGAGTAGGTAAAGTTGTAGGCATCCATATGAACTCATATTTTGCCTAACATAGATACATACGATTACATAGAGAAATATGTATAGATAGGTGTATATATAGGGTTTGTATACATACATCTGTTTCCTGCTCTGTAGATCAGAGGGTCTAGAGGCAATGACGCCCCAGTAGCAACAAGAACCCAGCATTCAAATCTTGGCTTCTAACACTATTTCCCAAGAAGAAGAAACAGATTGTTTTCCGGCTGATTCTAGGACTGGGACAGGAAATGGAAATATAAAAGATAAGCCTGGAGCATCTTTTAACGCCAGAAAGTAAGGAAATGATTAAAAAAAAAAAAACTCACACTGATGGAGACATGTCAAAGGGACAAAGGAACCAACTGAAAGAGCTCTCAATAGCCGAAGCTGAAACAGCTTGAGCAACGAAATAAAGTAGTACTGGATTATAACCCAAAGTATATAATGTATATCCATGAGTACAGACCAATTTAAGTACAAGATTGAATAAACACATATATGGGGAGAAAAGAAAAATCTGCCATGCAGAAGAATTCTAAATAATTTATATAGATATCCCACCCTCAGGGAGAAGTAAAACTATCCACTCCTTAAATGTGGTGCTGTGCACAATGACTTCCTTCTAAAAGTACAGCATGGAAGGAAGAGTGACTTTTCAGGGCAGAAACGTACCAAACACAATAGCCAGGTGATCAAGATCATTATCAACAGTGATAAGTCAGGTTGATAGCACATACCCTTTATATGATGTAATACAATCCGTATTTTACTTCTGTGATCCTCCTTTCAAAAAACTAAAAGCCCAGTCTGATCATGAGAACAAAGTCACACTAATTCCCACAGAAGGTCATCCTACACAACACCTGACCAATACTCCTCACAACTGTGAAGGTCATCAAAAATGAGGTCTAACAAGTTGTCACAGCCAAGAGGACCGTAAGGAGACATGACAACTAAGTGTAATGTAGTATCTAAGATGGTAGGGTCCTGAAACAGAATAAAAACATCAGATAAAAACTGAGGAAAGCTGGGGCGCCTGGGTGGCACAGCGGTTAAGCATCTGCCTTCGGCTCAGGGTGTGATCCCGGCGTTATGGGTTCGAGCCCCACATCGGGCTCTTCCGCTATGAGCCTGCTTCTTCCTCTCCCACTCCCCTGCTTGTGTTCCCTCTCTCGCTGGCTGTCTCTCTGTTGAATAAATAAATAAAATCTTTAAAAAAAAAAAACTGAGGAAAGCTAAATACAATATGAATTTCAGTTAGTAATAATGTACCAATGCCATTTCATTAATTATCACAAATATTAATGTAAGATGTAATAAGAGAGGAAATTGGGTAAAAGTGTATGTAAGAAGTCACTGCACTTTCTTTACACTTTTTCCATAAATCTAAAACTGATCTAAAAAATAATATATATTTTTTTAAAATACCATCTAAGAATGTATCTAGAAAACACCGCAGAGGCTGTAGTGAAACACTGAACACCTTCCCTGCATACATCAAAGTTAAAATGTTGACAACTATGTTGTTACAGAATTTTCCTTAAGAAAATATTTTCAATCACTAACAGCTGCAAACAATTTCATGCAGTAATTCCCAGCAGGGATGTCCTATAGCTAAAGTACTTTAACTAAAATTCCACTTTTCCCCTTACATACCACTGCAGATGTCTGAAAGTTGGTAACCTATCATTAACTTGTGTTGTTTTGTGGTGATCCAAATCTGTTTAATACAACTCACCAAAGTTAACTTAAATTTTATATAAAAGAAATCAGTGTTAAAAAACTCACCCAACAAAACTTCAAGCATCTAAAGAGAGACCTTGAAAAAAAACTATCATCTTTTATTGTGGATACTATATTCTCTTATACAAACCATGGTTTAAGTGAGCTGTTGTGGAATTAAAATAGGTAAATGAAGAAAACAGGAGACTCATCAGAAAAATAAAAGGCAGTGAGTGAACATGTATGTAGTATAGCACAAGAAAAGGAAGGGTCCAGGATTTGGGGTCTATCAGAGACTGAAAGCAAAGAGTACGAAGCCTATGTTATAGCATAGAAAAGGCCTGATAAATGAAAATTATTAGCATAGATAAAAAATTGAAAACAGGAAAAATACGAAATGAAAACAAAATGAACTATTTTCATTTGATCAGAAACAAGCAAAGTGTTCGAAATTAGACATTAGACTCCTGAGAACAAACCAGAACAAACCATGCTGAAGAATCACCCTAAATACAACTTCAAGTATTCTCCCATCATTAATAAAAGGCTGAAAATTACAATTTATTGATATTCAAGGACACTGGAAAGTGAGAAGAAAAAAAGATTTCAAAAAGAATGTACCAAATATTGTGAACAGTGGTTATTTCAGAATAGTGGAATAAAAAGTTTTCTTCTTTTCTTTTTTTTTCCCTGCTGTGGAGTGAATGACTTGTGGAATTTTAAAAAGTCTTAATCTATGAATTCTGCACTAAACATGTCTATAAAATGTTATTACACTTGTGATACCCTTTAGTGGCAATTCTATAAAGTGCATTATTTTTCTGATTGTAAGTCAAAGTGTGAACTCATGACCAAAATTTTCTCACACTAGCAACTTAAGAACTATAACAATCTGTCTGAAAAACTCCAAATCCAAACTGAAAATCCATACTAGGTGAGAGAGGATGACATTGACTTTAATTTCAATGACCACACGATCTACATTTAGTGCACACTTTGCAAAACCCAAGTCCCTTTAGAATGGTATCCTCTCAGTAGAAATAAATTAGAAGCAACTCACAACACAGCTACTTTGCTGCTCCTGTGTATATCCATATATGTGTGTGTCTGGATACATATGGATACATACACATATATATGTATCTACACGTATATGGATATATCCATACACATATGGAGAGAGAGGTGTGTGTGTGTATTTATATTCTTCTAGGAATCTTAATTCTCCTATCTCCCAAAAGAATAACAAAGCCAAAATGAGGCTGTTCATATGCATCTGAAACCAAGTTTTATCTGAACTTAAGGTATTACCTATTCCTCTTACTATGAGACAAAAACTGAAACCTTCGAAAGAAAAGCAGTAATACATTTCATTGAAATACATTTTGTAAAGGAGAATTCCAATTCTTAACGCTCTACTGCCCTAGACGTCTATGGTTTTCAAATCCTAATACCACAGGCGTCCTACCCCCAAAGAGATTCCAGCAGTACTATGGGTACTAGAGGAAAAGAAGGATTTGAGAAACAATGCAAAGGAAGAGAACAATCCGTGCAGATTTTTGCATACAGATAGTCCTTGAAAGTAGGAAGTGTGACCAGAAGAGAAGCGAGCCGGGTCTTCAAACGTGGGGAAATCTCCAAAGGCATTAATTGACAAAGAAACCAGAAAGGCCATCTTCCAAAAGTAAAATGGTGAGTAAAGTGGAACAAACTAAGAACGGAAAGTCAACAGGAATCAGGAGTGACAACTATTCAAAAACAATGAGCTATCTTAATTTGAGAGGGTCTGCGATGGTGGGACCTTGCCCCAAACTCTCAATTCGAAAAGACCCCCTCCATTTGAGGGTGGGGAGGGTAGCTCTCGAAACCCCAAGCCTAAAATAAGCCGTGAGGATACCGGTTCCGTAGTCGCCCCACCGACCAGATAAGCGCAGGTGTATGTGCGGAAGCTCAGGTTACCAGGAAATATTACAAGGACACTGAGAATCTTCTCTGCCCACCCCTCCCGGAGCCCCGGGTTCGGCGCGCGGCGCGGGGCGGCTGGGCTGCCGAAGGTCAGCACCCGCTCCGCGGCGCACCACAACCCGGCGCACGGACGCGCTCCGGTAGCAGCGCCCTGGCACACCTGGCTCCCAACACCAGTTGAAAGCAGGCAAAGTGAATGAAAGCGGACGCGGCGCCTGGCACCGCTCCATCCAGGCACAACAAAGGCGGATTTTTAAAACCGAAGCTGAGTTCAAACAGCTGGACCCCCGGCCGGCGCCTTTCGCCCCGAGGGGCTCTTACCTCGGATCCGCCCTCGGGGCCGTGGCTTTCCCCGGAGACGCCTCGAGGCGGGACGAGGCTAGAGGTGGCCAGGAGAAAGCCCCCGACCTGGACCACGCCCTTCCAATCCTCCGCGAGCCGCCAAGCCGCCGTCTGCGCCCGGCTGAAGTGCAGTGATCTCCCGGGCGAGCAGAGCGCCGGCCTCGCGCTGGGCAAGACCGCCGCGCCCGCCGCCGCCTGCGAAGTCTGGAGCTGCCCGCCCGCTCACCCGCTCGCCGCCAAAGCCAGCAGCGCGCCGCGCATGCCCACTACCCCTGCTAGGAGCGAGCGAGAACGCGCGCGCGCGCCCAGCGCGGGCCGAGCTGCTTCCACTCTCCGGGTCTTGCCGGCAGCCGAGCCGCAGAGTATCTGGTCGACCCCAGTGCTGGAGGCAAACTGGGCGGTAGGGCCGGGTGGGCGCGAGAGGGGCGGGAGGAAAGAGGTCAGGGTGCCCCGCTAAGTTATCGAGGCCATCAAAGTCGGGCCAGGGTTCCTAGCTGCGGACAGGTTTCGAGAAGTGCCCTAGCAGGACCGACTAGCAGCTGCGAGACGCGGGACGGGGAACAAGAGCGGCTGGAGAGGTTCGCCCCGGGCCAAGGGTTGATGCCTCTGGCCGTGGGAGTGCCCAGTTACAGCGCCCCGGGTCCTGGCGCACAACTCGTGTGCAGAAAGCTCGCCGCGCTCAACGACCCGCCAACCTTCGTCTTCCTTCTGGCGGCCCTGCCACCTATTTCCCCCTTTTGTCCCTCTCCTCTTGTTTCAATTCATGCCATCAACTGGTGGCACCCAAGGGCCTCCATTCGGTCCTTAGCTCCGGCCAGCAAGCCCAGACCCGCTTCGCAAGCCTGCCTTAGATCCCATCCTTCACGTAGTTCTTGCCAAGAGCCTGACGTGGTTTGAAGTAGTGGAGACTTCTTTCGCTTAATCCCTCTCGTAACTTAACCAACCCGCATAATCGTTGCCTCCTCCGTGAGTAGCTCACTGAGCCACTAAATGAGAAGCCCCGTGGTCTTCGAGCGCTGTATTTTCTTACTCTTAAAACACTCATTTGTCATAGCTACGCCCCCTTCCTGTTCTAACTTCTTTAAAGGCAATTGACTCTGAGAAATCAACGAAGGTAAACTTGGTTAAAACAGAGTGGACCCGCTTGCTTTGTGAGACAAGGAAAAGGACAGCGCAGTCAGGGGAAAGCAAAGTTTCACACCATGGGGGAAATTAAAACCATTATGCTAAAAGTTCAGATAGATATTAAGTTCAGTCCCCTATCTGAAGTAGAAATCCTCTCTGCAATATTTCCATCAGACCATCATCCACTAAAACTTTTACAATGTTGGAAGTCTTTATATTTATTGGTATTATGCATAATCACAATTATTTATTCACTTTTTACCTATGCCAGGAACTAAGCAATTTTCATATATTATTTCTAATCCTTAAAATAAGATAAGCCTTATTTTCCCTATTCAACAGGGAAGTAAGCTCAGAAGTATCATCTTTTTGCCACAGCCGGTACTGATGCTAGAATTAAAACCCAGGTCTGCTTAAAAGGTCTATGACCATTTGCTTTGTGAACATCAGTTCAACTTCCCTTAACACCACTCGTTCTGAGTCTGACCCCTAAGAATTAATTGATCTCACTCTTTATAGACATTGCAAGCCTTGAAATACTTGAAGCAAACTATTAAGTAACCAACAGAATATCTAATGTTTTTCTATTTTTCAAAATTTTTATATCCTTTTATTTTTCAAATGGAATGGTGAGCCCTCATAACCACACTCTTTACCCTGCTTTGCATGTCCTTCGACTTTTCCTTTTCCTTCTTAAATTGTGCACTCAAAGGAGAGCCCAACATTCAAATACAGTGGGCCAAGAACTTTGTCACGTAATGATCAGTACCCCTTGATCCAAGCATACCCTGTCAGTAAGGCATCCAAACTTGTGTTATGTTTTTCTTTTAGCAAATGTATTACTTAGAGTTGAATAAAGCATCCAAGTCTATTTTACATGGACTACAATCAACCATAGCTTCCACTTTTCATAGTCTATGTTCCTATAATTCTACATGTTTAAACCCAATTTTTGCCTTTAATCCATATTAAATTTCATCTTGTTTGTTTTAAGACATAATTTCAGATTTTAAATCTTATTAGTGATCACTTTTAACTTATAGTATCTGTAAAGTTAATGAACATGGCTTTTTTGTTTCCACTTAAGTCTAATAAAGTTATATAAAACAGGGTTATAGAAGAGTCTTGTAGCCCACCACCAAAAATAATCTCCAAGATAATAATAATTTATGAACCAACACTTTTCGAGATCAAGCACTTTAGTTCATGCAGTCATACTATAACCAACAAGGATTTCATGAATGGTTTTCCTAAATGCTTTACTGAAATGAAAATTCACTGTATCTAGGATCCCTAAATACACCAGTCCAAGTACCTATTAAAGAAAGGGGAAAAAAAGAAAAAAAGGCAAATTTAGCTAAGCAGGACCCATTTTCAAATTAGCCCATTCTGGCATCAATGATCCCCATTACCTTTTCTAAGTGCTTAGAACCAATGTTAATAATCTCTTTTATAATTTTGCTGAGAATTGGTCAACCTTTCCTGTTTGTAGCGCCACCATACCCAAGTTTCCCCTTTCTAAAAACCTCATTTGTTAATGTTGGTGTGGGGGATGAAAATAATGCCGAACAGAATGAAGGGAGATATACGGAGTGAATAAGGTCTTTCAGAGGTGGAGTGAAGTTGCAAAACTTGGGGAACAGATTTAGTCTACAGCCGGGTGTAAAAACTAGACACAGAAAATGTGAAGAAATTGTAGTGGCTGAATGTATGTAATCTGAAGACTAAGACTGTATCTAAACTACTGAGGAGTCAAATATATTCTTCAAATACCCCTCCCCATTCCAATCCCCCAATGTAATGCCTGAATATCATTTAGGGACTGCCGTGTGTGGTTTTATAGGCAGTCTTAAAAGCAAATAATGCAAAACATATCTGTAATAAATTAGAAAAGGTACACAGACCTCATTTGTTCTATTACACTCACTTGATTGCACTTCAAAGATGGTGCAAAGGTGGGTTTGGTTTTTTTTACAAATTGAAGGTTCGTGGCAACCTTGCATCTAGCAAGTCTATCGACACCTTTTTTCCAAAAGCATTTGCTCATTTCATATCTCTCTGTGTCATTTGGGTAATCCTTGCAGTATTTAAAACTTTTGCATCATTATTATTACATTTGGCATGATGATTCTGTAATCAGTGATCTTTGATGTTTCTATTGTTATTGTTTTGAGGTTCCAGGAACTAAAAACATATGCTATATCAGGTATAAAACAATGAAAAGAAGATTGGTGTAGCTATATTGATATCACACACAGTGGACTTAAGATAAAAAAAAAAAAGTATCATTGATGATAAAGCTAAAAGGAGAAATTGACAAATCCACCCTTATGGGGGAACATTTCAACACCCTCTCACTTACTGATAAATTATCATAATTCCATGTATATAGATAGATACAGATATATAGATGTAGAGCTGTAGATACACAACATTTAGAGAATGTATATTCTCATCAAACCCATAAGAAATATTTCCAAAAATTGGGGCACCTGGGTGGCTCAGTTGGTCAAGCCTCCAAATCTTGGGGTGGCCTCAGGTCAAGCCTCCAAATCTTGGGGTGGCCTCAGGCGGGTTGTAATATCCAACCCCTTGTCGGGCTCTGTGCTCAACAGGGAGTCTGCTTGGGATTCTCTTCCTCTCCCTCTGCCCCTCCCCCGCTTACCCACATGCAGATGCACACTCCCTCAAATAAATAAATCTTTTAAAAAAGAGAGAAATAGTTATGTAAATTAACCAGCATATTAATACATTTCAAAGAATTTGTATTATCTACACCAGGGGTAGAAAAACTTTTCCTGTAAAGAACCAGATAGTAAGCTCATTGGCTTTGCAGGTCTCTGTTGCCACTACTCAACTCTGCTACTGTAGCATGAAAGCTGCCATAGAAAATATGCCTATGCAATTCAACTATCTTTTCCTGCAGGAGCAAGGGTAGTAATTAAGTTAATAGCCATGACTGTTTTCCAGTAAACCTTTATTGAGGCATGCTACATTTGAATTTTTTAAAAGATTTTTATTTATTTATTTGAGAGAAAGAGCGCGTGCAAGAGCGGGCAGGGGGAGGGCTGGGGGGAGCAGAGGAAGAGGGACAGACAGACGGCGCTGAGCGAGGAGCCAGACTTGGGACTCAGTCCCACCACCCTGAGATCATGACCTGAGCCAAAATCAAATCAGCAGCTTAACCAACTGAGCCACTGAGGGGCCCACTGAATTTGAATTTTATGTCATTTTCGTCTGCCTCAAAGTATTATCCTTCTTTTGCGTTTTTCAACCAATTAAAATGTGCCAACCATTCTTCGTTCGCTAGTGTAGAAAAGCAGATGGCAGTCTGGGTTTGTTGATCACTGACTTAGACTCTGTAATCTCTACTAAAATCTCCCAATAGATTTAGAAATTCATAGACTAATTTTTTAAAGATATAAGCTTAACTTAAAATTTAAGTAACAGTACATTTTAATTTCTAAAGATTAACTTAAATGAATGGAATTTTAAAATAGACTTCTAAATAACTCATGGATCAAAGAAGAAATCAAGAATGAAAATTTAAAAGTGCTCTCCATTGAATGAAAGAGAAATAAATTTTGATATATCCAGATCATGAAATACTCTATAGTGGGGAACATGAGGAAACAACAGGTATGTCCAGCAGCATAGACAACTCTCTTAGAAACATAACAATGACTGGAGTCCCCAGATTTTGTTCTAGTTGCCCTTTGACAAAGCTTACAAACAAGCAAAACTAAATGATATGTTATCTAGGAACACATATACATTTGTTTAAAATTAGTGTGTAAACAAAGGAACGTTAAGCATAAAATTCAAGACAGTAGTTACCTCCGAGGAACAAGAAGGGAGCTAGACCAGCAAGGCTAACATAGATAAATTGCAATAGTGAGCATAGGTGTTCACCTTACTTGCTGTCCTTGCTCCTGCAAGAGGAAAAGACTGTTGGATTGCATACAGCAGGGAGGACATTAATGCAGGGAGACAGCTATAGCTACGGAGAGCCTGAAAGAGATGAGGCAGAATGACAGGAGAAGGGCAAGGCAAATTGTCTAATTTGTGATGCAAGTGATCCAGTTCTTTTATTTACCTGGACACAGGTCATCAGAATGCCTCATTCCTCATTATCCCTGACCTTTCAATGACTGATGAGCTCTGTAGATATAACACTGCTTTCTGAGCAGGACCACAGATATTCTGTTCCTCATTTTTAATGTGAAAGTTTATTGTTACAGTACAATTTATTTCCCCTAGAACTTCTTCTGCTTCTACAATTGAAGGAAATTTAATTTTTTTTTTAAAAGATTCCACCTATTTATTCGACAGAGACAGAGACAGCCAGCGAGAGAGGGAACACAAGCAGGGGGAGTGGGAGAGGAAGAAGCAGGCTCATAACGGAGGAGCCTGATGTGGGACTCGATCCCAGAACGCCAGGACCACGCCCTGAGCTGAAGGCAGACGCTCAACGGCTGTGCCACCCAGGCGCCCCGAAGGAAATTTGATTTTTGAGTCTGAGAGATATTGATCCATTTACTAGTAACACCTGAATATTTTTCTTTTTTTTAATTTTTTTCTGAATTTTCTTTAAAATGCAAAACAGACATCATTTGTTTTATCTTTTTGAAATCATTTTGTGCTTATTCCACAGAACTGGAAATTTGCCATTCAAAGGTAGCCCTTGTTTCACTATTTGCAACTATTTCTAGTCCAACTAGGCTTTTTATTTTTCAGTGTGTGTCTAAGCAGAAGAGATTCAAAAGGGAAAAGTAAAATAACCACAGGGAAGAGTAAATAATCATCAATTTTAAATTACAGTAGAGCCATTAAACAGAATTCTACCTTATGATTGAAAAGAATGAGGTGGTAATTAACTACTAACTTGGATGGACATCAAGAGATATAGTTGTTGGGGTGTCTGGGTGGCTCAGTCCACTGAGTATCCAACTCTTGATTTCAGTTCAGGTCATGATCGCAGGATCCTGAGATCAAGCCCCGAGTATGGCTCTATGCTCAGCACAGAGTCCGCTTGAGATTCTCTCTCCCTCTCCTTCTGTCCCTCGCCCTGCTTGTGCGTGCTCTCTCTCTCTTTCTCAAATAAATAAATTTTTTTTTTTTAAAAAAGGTATATAGTTGTTAAGTGGAGTGGGGGGAGGCATGTTACAATGCACTATACAGTAGGAGTTAATTCATATAAAAGAGAATGTAAGAGAAATACAAGCCAACATTTTAACAGCACTTTTATGGGGAGACAGGTGACAGGGTAGCGAGGAGTTATTTCCACTCTTTCGGTTAACATATTTCTATAATATTTGAATTTTTAACTATGGACCTATATTATTTGGAGGCAAAGAAGATAACATAGTAATACTTTATCATCTATTGTGATTTTTGGGTGTTTCTGAATTCTTTACTCCTCTGTAACTCAGCTAGATTTTAAAAATGTTCAGCCCTAACGTCTAAAATTGTGTTTTTATGTCTTTAGGTTTCTGAGCTATAATAACCCTCAAGCTATTTGACAATTCCCTTTGGGTACGCTCATTGGCATTGCAAACACAGACTCCGCTTCCTTAAGTTGGCACCCAAAATTTGTTCTTCATTGGCAGTAGAATCCTGGGGGATGGAGGGGATCAAACAAAACAAAAGAGAACTCTTATTACAAATTTGTAAGGTTTTAAAAAGCAACATCAGATCTCTGAATAGCTTTCTCACTCAGATATCCTCGAGAAAACACCAACAACCTTGAAGATAATTTCTCTGATAAGTGTATAAATCCAAGTTTCAGCAGGGCAAGAGCAAATACATCCCCCAGATTCCATGTCTAATTTCATCTTAAAAGACTTGGAAGCACACACACACACACACACACACACACACACACACAGAGGAAAACCTCTAAAATGTACTATAAAGACTTGTTGACTTTCCAAATACACTGCAACTTTCCTTTCCTCTAATGAACACTCGCAAATACAAAGCTTTCAAAGCATTTCCCGCACTTTCTTACCACATTAAGCAGAGCATTTCCGATCTTATTAACCACAGGTATCATTGCGTGTATTCACGACTTTGCTACACAGGTGCACAACCCCCTTATGCAAAGCTCCTGCAACTAAGACGTTTACATCGTGTGAAGGCACTCTGAAGATACAGATAACCTTCGCAGGATCTTGCATGGTGCTTATTTCATATATTCCTAACACCCCCAGCAGGGTCTGTAATTAACACATTGCTTCTGCAGAGAACATATTCACACGAATTAGAATAAAGTTTGTAAATCAACTTCTACCAGTTCAGACCAGATCTGGGGCCACACAAGTGCAATTCAAGGAGGCTCTGTCAGCATATGAGATTTGAAACGCAAATAAATAATTATTTTTAAAAATTGGAATCTTTCAACTCAGGGTTGCAGATTAAGTCTTATGCAGTTGTGTGGCGATGCCACAGAGGGTAACTGCATTATTCCCTCAATAGGCATCATTTTGAGTCCTTGACGTCTGCTTCTTTAAGTCGTCCTGCCTCTTCTGGGCAGTTGGGCATCCCTCCATCCACTTTGTGGCTGTGACTTCCTCTACCATCTTCTGCCCTGGTAATTTATTACTTTTAGTCTGCTGTGACTTAAAACAATGGGCAACCAAATTATTATAATTGTGTATGAAATTTGACTAAGGAGGTTTTACATAGGGAACTCGAAAGTTACTTTATGATAAGATGTATAGATTTTGCTCACATTCTTGATGACACCTATTTTGACAATTGAGAGGCTTTTTTGTTTGTTAATGGTTATTACTTGTATTCACAATCTTTGAGATTGTTATCCTTTAAAAATTAACTCCAACTTCTTGCTATAAAAAAAAGAGTTTAATTTATAGATGTCACCTGTTTACAGGGACTGATATCTTACGAAACTATGTTATTCTAATATATGCAAACATGTCTTTTTGGTCATCTCAAGTAAGCTAAAGTCTAGAGCTGATTCATTCTTGCACAAAAAAATGGGTTATGACAGTAAATATCAAAGTATGTATAAAATCTTAGAGTACGATTGCAGGATAACATTTCTAAATAATCACAGTCAGTTTCCTGTCTTCGCTCAACTTGCAAGTTCTTCCATTTCCTGACCCCTCCCCCAATATATTTATCTTCATTTATCAGTGCACTGGTGAGCCTTCCCACAGCTCCAATAATCAGAGCTCTCTGGCCCCACAGGCCACGCTTATCACTGCAAATACATTGGAAACCTGAGCATTGGTTGGAGGAGTAGAGGGTCATGACTAGAAATCAATACAGGAATGTCCGTGATGCAAGGTGCCAGGAGGGAAGTAGCCAAAGCCAGTAGAAGATTACTACCAGATGCTAAGAGAATGAGGTGATGAAAAGAAGAGTGTTGAAAACAATGGGAATCCAGAAACCCATTCAGGTGACTCAGACATGAGAAAACATCTTAAGGGCCTCTGATTCATCTTTTCAGCAAAGGTTCAAACACCTACCAAGCACAGGGATAGGCCCTGGGGATACAACAAGGAGTACGAAATGGTCCGCACACTTGAGGGCTTGCAGTATTAGCAGTTAAACAGACATAAACCAATAGTGACCACCATACGCCATGTCATAGCAGCGCAATGTCATACCAAGCCCTGTCTGAGCACAGAGAAATGGATGCCCAACAAAAATTGCAAACTCAGGCTGGCATCCTAGAGACTTGCTGTATGGCCTTTCACTGATCTCCTTCCAACTTCCTTGCTCAAGCACTCTGGCACACTTCCACCACAGTGCCTTAGCACTTGCTGTTCCCATGCCCTGGAATGCTCTCCTTCCGGATAACTGCATGGCTCACTCTTTCACCTCATTCAGGGCTCAGCTCAAATGTTACCTCATCAGAAAAGATTTCTCTGACCAATTACCCTATTTAAAACCTTCTAACTTATCTCCACTTCCTATCTTCTATTCCACCAATCAATGCTCACATATTCTCTAAGATGAAAACCTATCATTAATTCAATCGTGCATTCACTCACTTGTTTATTCACTCGCTCACTTTTACTTAATAGCATGTAATGAAAACCCACTGTGTGCCAAGTACAGATCATTTTATTTCCCTCTAAATTCCTCAAAGTGTCTTGACTCCTTTCTATTACACTTGTGCCTCTGTACATTCTGTGTCCACTCCCCCAGCCCCTCACTCCAGGTTCCCTTGACTAACTGCTGGATGTTCTTCATAACTCGGTTCAAAATTTTCCTCATTAATTCATTCAATTCTGCTCAGGCACTGGGGATTCAGTAACAAATATAACTTACAAATCCCTGCTTTCACAGAATTTACATAAGGGAAAGACAATAAAGAATTGAACAAGATGATTTCAGACTGTGTTAAGTGCTATGACAAAAAGGCAATGTGAGGCAATTGTGGGGGGGTTTAAGAGAGAAACATTGCGCATGTGTACGTGTGTGTGTGTTTGCACTTATGCACAAGCATGCGTGTGTTGCGGGGTACGATGACCTGTACTTGACCTACAGTGGGTTTTCATTAAATGTGATTAGGTACATAAGTAAGTGAGTATATGAGTGAGTGAGCGAATACATGATTGAATTAATGATCTAGTTTTTATCTTAGAAAATATGTGAGCATTGGTTGGTGGAATAGAAGGTAGGAAGTGGAGACAAGTTAGAAGGCTGGTCTTCTGTAGAGAGAAAAATAATGAAGGCCTGAACTAAGAAAGTGGGAATAGAGAAGAGAGACCACACTTGGGACACAAGTAGAACTGTCACGTGATTGAATGTGGGAGAAGTCAATGAAGAAAGAGGGTTCTGTTGTGGGTGTCCAGATGGGTGGTGGTGCCATTGAGTACAAGGTACAACCAGGTCAGGTGAAAGGAGGCTGCACTAGCGAGATTAATCCATTCTGCGTTGGACATCTTGGGATTGAAGTATCTTTGTAAGAGGTGGAGACAAGCATAGAGCTATGAGTGAAGTCAAGGCGGAAGACGGTTTGGAATAGCATGGATGCCTTTATCTTTAGGAAAATGTATTAATGTAAGAAGACAAGTTTTAAGGATAATTTAAGAGGTCAAGAGGCAGAGAGAGGCAAAGGAGTCTCCACCGAAAACAGAGAAGCAGGTAATAGAGTGAAAGAGGACAATTAGGAGGTGAGCCCATGGGAAGTAAAGGAAGAGGGAGGGACGGAAGGAAGCTTGGAAAGAGAGCCTTGGTTATCAATAATACTCCAAAAATATCAAGAAAGACAGTGATCCCTAAGATCCCGGATTTGTTTTATTAAGAGATTCTGACATGCCAGGGATCACTGTTAACAGTTTGCGTAGCCTGACACCATCCGTGCTCACAACACCCTTGTGCAGCACAGACCATTATTATTATTCCCACTTTCTAGATGAGAAAATGAAGCACAGAGAGAGGTGAACTTGCTGCCCAGGGTCACACAGGAAGCAAGTGACAGAGGCAAGATTTCAAGTTCAGCCGTCCTGCTCCAAAGCCCACGTTTGTGCAGATGGATGCTTCACGAGGGCCCTCGGGGAGGCCAGTTTCCATACGGTGGCAGCTCAGTGGCCTGGGGAGGTGAAAGGAAGGTGAGCAAGTGGGGAGAGCAAATGCAGACTGACTGCTGGTTGCACGAAGCTTAGTTAGGAAGAGGGCTGCAGTAAGAGCTGGAAAGGAACACAGGCGTGGCGGAAGCTGTGTGGTGCTTAATGAGCAAGTCTGGAACATGTGCACTTGATGGATTCTGTTTACATCGCACTCCAGAATTGCTAGAAGAAAAATGAGGGGGTTGGAGGAAAAGACATGCAGGTTACTTCCAACTCTGATTCCACTCTTGCACAACTCGGAAATTCTCTCCCAGTGCGGCCAGATGGAAGATTTCACTCAATAAAATTAGTTGGAAAAATAATCTCATCCACTTCTAAAGATGGATTTAAATAGAAACCTAAGTGCCTATTTATTCTTGTTTCCTTCTAAGTCATGAGCTTTTAATTTTTTCCCATCCTGGTCTGTGACACTGCTTGTCCTGATGCGAGAGACCTGATGTTTTTGCTGTCTTCGGATTTGGCCTGATGACATATTTTTTGCTTTCTTTCCTAAGCTTAGGAAAAAAGGAGTTGAGGTCATCTGGGTTCATGTTCTTTTCCTCCACTGCCTTTCATTTTTGTGATCTTCCCTTCCTTCCACGGGAAAAAATTAAAGGGCAGGAAGTTATAGAAAAGCAATATTGTCTCTTTCACAATATGTCCTAATGTCATCATGAGTGTGGTCTCCTGCCATTCCCTCTCTACTAAATCCCTTGAAACACCTCAGCTCTTTTCCCAACTCTTACGCTAAACTTCCCCCTCCCTTCTCCTCCCGTACCTGACTTCAGTGGACACATGCCAATTCCAGAAATTATACTAGCACTTCATTTTGCCTCTACTCTCATCTGCACAAAGCCCTTTCTTGGCACACGTCCTTCAGTTACACATATTCCTATTCGTTTCATACCTCTGTACAACCTTTCTCTCTCCAGTTGCTTCTTGTCCTATCCACACAATGTCAGTTTTCCATCATCCACTAGTAGGGCTGTAAGATGGGGGAGAGATTGGCTGTAAAAAAAAGTATAGAACTCATTTCTTTTCTGGCTCTCCAATGTGTTTTCACACTTACCAAAATTGGTATATCCCTACTTTTGGAAAAATCACAACACTTCAAACGAAGTAAAGCTATCCTTGGAAGACATGTCTCAAAACGAATTAGAAAGCTGTCCACTTAGCAAATCTTTGCTTCTTCCTCATTTCTATTCTGGGCACCCCTCCATACAATGGATGAATAACGTTATCTCCTAGACAAATGCAAATAATCTTCCTAGAGAGATCTTTATTTTCCCCTCTAAAACAGGATATCTTTCTGGCTCACAATTCCCTGGAGCAAGGTGATAATTAAAGTGTTTCAGGTTCAAAGGCGTTCTCTCTAAAATTCCTGATGAGCTAGCTTCAGACAGGACTGAGGGTAAATAGAAACGGCAATGACATCATAAGTGAATCAGGTTATAATGTTAATAAGAAGTTGAAAATAAGAAGTGTCTGTCTAGTATCAGTGATTAAGTCTATTCACATTTTCCCTGACACATGTGAATCCAAATCCCATCGTTTGCAACAATAGTTATTCTGGCAGACTTATGCACCGGGCAAAGATGAACGGAACTCAGATAGAGAATCTCTGTCGGTACTCTAGCCTGTCCCATGACAGCACCTCATTATAAAGAGACCTAAAACATCTTGTGACAGCAGGCAACAATACTTTCCTAGATACAGCAGAAACCTTCGTAGCTCTGAATCCAAATAATGATTTGCACTCTTTATCTGTATAGGCTATGTTTTGTAACTACAAAAGATTTTAGAATAGTCAGCAGTAACCTGGGGCAGCCCAAGTACTTTTTTATACACTAAGAACATTTTCAAATATTGACAACGCTGATGATTCTAAACCAATATAATCAGCTTGATCGGGCAAGTGTTCCTTCATTTTACTCTCGGTAAAAAAATTTTTTTTTACATTATTTGATATAATAAAAATAATTCCTTCATTCTGTTTTTCCTTATTTCTGATTTTTCTTGATTGGAAAAAGAAAAAAAAAAGCAGAAACCGAGTGTTAAACCAGGAAAATGTTACATTGGCTAGGAATATGGAACTTCTTAGGCGAAAACAATTAAGTGGCAAATAACCAATGCGAATGCTTCCTGTTGATTAAAATATTATGTCTATTTTTAAAAGGCTAAAAAAACACCCTAGAATAGGTGCTTTATGCCCTCCAATAATGAGGATTCATCTGTATGTGAGATTCATCTGTGAAAGGAACAGTTTCCCCTAAATGTGCTTCTGCAATCGATCCATTTTCTGTATTCCTGGGACACAACAGTTTCTGACTTTTTGACAAGACCCATCTCCTAGAGCTTCTGAAACTCTGTCCTAATGGTTGGTGGGAAGAAGCTCCTCTTTACTTTCTCTAGGGGAAAAGGCCAGCACAACTCCCTTCTGTTCTTCTCTAGTGACCTACTGTCCTTTCCCCACTCTTAGCTCCCAGGGGTCCTGCCAATTGGTTTTAATCCAGTTCCAACTTTTTAACTGCGGCCCTGGAAAGGCAACTTAGATTTTTATAACTTGTTTCTCTAGTTTCATAAAACATTACATTAAAAGATTATCATAAAATACTGACTTTCCAACATCTAAATGGTCTTAGCCATGCTTTTATCGGCAGAGTCTAGGAGAGTACTGTGGTACCAAGACCCTTTAAGAGATAGAATCTTATTTCCGAAATGGATTTGGACCATATGCAATACACATAAGAGAGTTGTGTTTTCCCGCCGCAGTGGAAAACATCTGTTTTGCTCATGGATTTGACCCTACTTGCCAGAATAACTTTCCAGATGTTTCAAAAGCTCTAAACAACTGCAGGCTTTCTGATCTGCTCTGGTCCAAAAATTGATTTACTAAGAAAACGTGTGGGTCTGTGACATAAATGAAAACAAAAATATTTCTCTTAACCACCCCATAAAACCCAAATATTTTAGAAATGGCCTCAGATTAATGGCATTATATAGATTTTTTTCCTAAGACATGTACACAGGCATTTATCCACATAATCTCTTTGAAGGGATTATAGTGTGAATAGAAAATTATTCCATTTTTTCCATGCAACTAATTGTTACTGTTGGATTATGCACCTTTGTCATTTCCCCAGCTTTTTTTTTTTTTTTTGACTTTGTATTAATGATATCCTGGTAAGATATGTGTATGTCCAGCACATATTTCATACGCATTTCTTTAAGGGCTCCTAATGCATGAAAAGTATTTTATATGCTATTCATTCTTCTTCAGCTTCTCCCCTGGTCATTCTTTGTAGTTAGCCTCCAGCTGGGTTTTGTTAGTGTGATTTGTTTGTTTAATATCTGCATAATTTAAATAGACTATCCTTATGCTATTCTTCTATGATCGACTGTCAACAATACTTCTTTTTTCTGCCTCATTATACCTACTGATTTCACTCTGGGCTATTTTTCCTAACCTTGTTTGGATCTAAATCCTCTATGTTTTAGTTTCATTTATGAGTTCTACTCAACTTTTCCCCTTCCTTCTTTACAAAATCCTCCAGGAGATGATACTGTCATGTCCACTACAATCCAGAAATAAAACTGTTTTAAAAGGAAATTCTAAATACTATACAACAAATCCATTGTGCATTAAAATTCAGTATGCATTTCCCTTTACGAAGATTTGCCGATCTTCTATATGTTTATTTCACGTTATACGTAAGTTTCCAAACATCAAGAATCTCTTTTGGGTATCTTTTATTTTTTTTAAAGATTTTATTTATTTATTTATTTATTTATTTATTTATTTATTTGGAGTGGACATTCAAAAAGTCTTTATTAGCACAGGGACCACCCATAGCACACAGCCCTGTGTTTGTGAAATATTTATTAATTTTTGAGAGAGAGAGAGAGAGCGCGCACGCATGAATGCATGAGTAGGGGAGAAGCAGACTCCCCACTGAGGAGGGAGCCCCTGATATGGGGCTTGATCCGAGGACCCTGAATTCATGACCTGAGCCAAAGACAGATGCTTAACTGACTGAGCCACCCAGGTGCCCTGTTTTGGGTGTCTTTTAAACACTAAAGTTAGTCATTTCTACTTAACACTTTTTATACTCATCCCCTACGTGTAGGCTTCATCTTGTTCACCTTTATATGACCAGTGCCTAAAGCAGAACAGCTGGTAGACATGAAATTAGCATGGGTTAAATAAGCCTAACGTTTCTGGAGGGGAGATGAGGGCGGTATTATGTCCAGGGCACTATGCTAAGTAATTTTACATACATACATATATATATATATATATAAAATACACACATACACGCACACCCTGTATATATTTCATGTAATCTCAAAACCCTGTGAAGGATGTATTATTATCCCCATTTTACAATCAAGGAAACAGAAACTCAG
The DNA here is from genome assembly GCF_024610735.1 of Ursus americanus. Lineage (NCBI taxonomy): Eukaryota > Metazoa > Chordata > Mammalia > Carnivora > Ursidae > Ursus > Ursus americanus. Next base: position 16,208,077 of record NC_142151.1, read on the forward strand.
GAAGGGAGGGGAATAATGTATCCAAATTTACACAGGTAGCAAGTTAAAATTTATTAAACCCCGAAGATAGTCTCTTTGAATAACGTAAAAGATAAACATGACCTAGACAAATTCCTTTCTTTCCCATTTTTCTCTATTGTGGCTGGTCCTAAGGAAAACTTTAAAAATAGAATCAATCTTCAATTCTTTTCTTTCCCCTCAAGACCTAAGTTTTGGTGCCCAAACTCTTTGATTTATCCATTCCAACCAACTCCAAAAAGCTTCGGCTGTGGACACTCCTCCCTCACTGGGAGCCTACGTGCCTTGATCTGTTTCCCCAGCTCTCCTCAGCCATACTAACGACCGATTACCCTTCATCAAATCTTGTATCTCATTGCTTCATAATACTTGCAATTTTGAGATTGAAAACTTGCTTATTAGGTAGTAACTATTCCTTTCCAACATTTAAAGTTAGAAGTGTCTAGAATTATCTGGTCATGATTTTATGGCCAAAATGTCACTGCGGTTGTTGTAATCAAAAGAAATGAACTTGGTGGGTGGCACCTGGGTGGCTCAGTTGGTTAAGCGTCTGCCTTTGGCTCAGGTCATGATCTCAGGGTCCTGGGATCAAGCCCCGCATTGGGCTCCCTGCTCAGTGGGGAGTCTGTTTTCCCTCTCCCTGCTGCTCCTGCTGTCTCTACCTCACACTCTCAAATAAATAAATAAAATCTTAAAAAAAAAAAAAGGAAAGAAGGACGTAGGAAGGAAGGAAGGAAATGAACTTGGGGCACCTGGGTGGCTCAGTTGGTTAAGCATCTGCCTTCAGGTCATGGTTCCAGGGTCTTGGGATCAAGCCCAGCATTGCATGGGGGGGGGGGTCCCTGCTCAGCGGGGAGTCTGCTTCTCCCCCTTTCTCTGCCCCTCCCTTCGCTTGTGCTCAGGAGCTCATGACACTTTCTCTCAGATAAATAAAAAAATAAAAATATTGGGGCGCCTGGGTGGCTCAGTCGTTAAGCGTCTGCCTTTGGCTCAGGGCGTGATCCCAGGGTCCTGGGATCAAGCTCCGCAGAGCTCGAAACTGGGCTCCCTGCTCCGCTGGGAGCCTGCTTCTTCCTCTCCCACTCCCCCTGCTGTGTTCCCTCTCCCGCTGGCTGTCTCTCTCTCTGTCAAATAAATAAATAAAATCTTTTTTAAAAATAAAAAAATAATAACAATAAAAAATTTTTAAAAAAAGAAATGAACTTAAGTTTAGGGCAACACATTGGCAGGAACCTGGTTTCCATCTCCAGTAAAACTTCAGGAAACTAGGCTGACCTATCCTCTATTTCCTGAGAGGAACCCTAGTTGAGACACACAAATGGCTTTACATTTTCTTATGTAACTTCCATCTTGAAGTCAGGATTAAAATTATATTTAACAATAAGCTCCAAAAGTGAAAAGAGAAATAAACCACCAGGAAGTTTAGTAATTATTGTGTGATTTTGTTAAATTACATACACACACACCTCAAGGGTACAGTTCTCCTTGGAAATTAAGATGCCTGCTTTTCTTCATACTTACATAATTTAAATACATTGACTTAATTATTAATTCATTCAACACAAATAGCTTTTGAGTATTTACTGAATATAAGGCTATCAATGGTATGAAAGAGATTATCATCCAGTGGACAATGTAATCCATGCACACAAATGATTCAAATTTAAAGTATATGTGATTTTTTTTATGAAAAAAAAAGGACAAAATAATTTGACATTTCAGAACGAGGAAAGATTATGAGTACCTAGTGGGAATCAACAGTGATTTTGACATATTCACCTTTATGTTGTACCTAATATTTTACTTACAGGAGTAATAACCAAAGTTTTTAAACACATGCTGTTTTTCAGGTACTATGCAGACAGTTCACAGCATTATTGAATTAGGATTGCTTTTGGCTCTATGTTGTAAAATATCCCATTATAATTCGCTTAAACAATAGTAAGTCATTTTGTTATTTCACTCAAAAAGTCTGGAGGTAGGCAATTTGAAAATAGGGCAAGAGTCTCAGTAGCATGAAAAACACAGGGTCTTCCCATCTTTCCCCTCTGCCAATTATGTGATTGCACAATGGTTGGAGGATCTGCTCCAGCATTGTGCAGTCCCCCCAAAGTTGCAAAAGCAATAAGAAAGAAGGTATTCCCCTTAAGGGACTTTCTCTGTTACAGGGGAAGACATGTTTTCCAAGCAGCCCCAGCTAATCTCCCCCATTTCTCTTTGGCCTGACTTGGTTCACATGCTCACCGCTAGAGCAATCAATGATGAAGGACAACAGGATTGCCATGATGTAGTAACACCCCCCCGTCCCCCATGAACTGCCTCCTCAGTACCTCCCAAGACCGCAGTCTAAATAAGCAGTATGTTTGCGCTGATAATAGAATTTATAATTACTGCTCTTAATAGAATTATTACACTAGTTTTCTACTTGTCAGCCATGGCCACAGTCTAGTTCCCCAAACGTACATTAGTTTCACTTTAGTAGCAAGAAACAGTAAGTATTGTATAGATGGAAATAGTGATTAAGGTAAAGTTTTATATATTTCCTTTGTCATTTGGTCCAATTTGTGCCCTGAAAATTTTGCTGAGGGCGCTCCTCCTAGCAACTAGGTAATAAAAACTGGTCCTTGTGAAGACTTTACAGGAATGTCAGAGAAATGTGCGTCACTAGCATATTTGAAACATTGTATCTGTCAGTGTAGTACTCTGTCTGAATTTATGTGCTAGTTTCTTATACTTCCTGTATTTACCTGGAGTTCCAACTTCCCACTTTGCTCAGTCCAAACATGGAAGTGGTAACTCTACTATCATCTGTGTGCAGAATGACAGAACATTTCAGCCATTCCAAAAAAACCCAAAAAACAAAAACCAAAAATTTTGTTTTAACATCATGTAACTTTGAAGCTTCAATATAAGTATTTTACTTAAGGATTCTTCTTCACCCATACTGTGATATTTTTAAGACTATATTCCAGTCATTTATTACTGCATTACAAACCACCCAAAACTTAGTAACTTAAAATAAAATAATCATTGGTTTTGCTCATGAGTTTGCAACTTGGGCAGGTCTTTGTCAGAATGGCATGTTTTGTTCAGCCCAGCATCGGTTGAGGCAGCTTGACCCGGGCAGACTGTACTTCCGTGATGGTTCACTTACACAGCTACCTGGTTGCCCTTGCTTAGCTCAAACTCAGCTGCGCCTATTGGCTCAGTGCATTGGGTCCTCTACACATGAGCTTCTCTGTGTGAGCCCCTCCACAGGACTGCTTGGGCTTCCTCATGGCATGGCAAACGGATTCCAGAAGCTAATATTTCAAAAGGAAGTTGAACTGTCAGTATCTTAAGGCTCAGGTTCACAAACTGTCACATTACCACTTCTGCTGTATTCTATTAGTCACACAAACCGGACCCAGAGTGAAAGCAAGCAAACATAAATTCCTCCTTTTAATGAGGGGAGTATCCCTCCCCCCCACCCACAAAAAGAAGAAGAAGAAGAAGAAGAAGAAGAAGAAGAAGAAGAAGAAGAAGAAGAAGAAGAAGAAGAAGAAGAAGAGGGAGAAAAGTGGCCATCTTTAATCGCCATAGACTAGAAGGAGAATCTGGTTCTATTTTCAAGGTTCATTCCTATGGAAATTCTCTATTCTTTATAATATAGTACAGACAAACCTTGAAGATTACCAGTTTTGTAAATAAAAACCACAATGAAAATATAGTAGAGTTTAAGCATAGAAACTACCATAATTTTTGGCATTAAAAATATCCTCTATTAAAGTTTTAACTGGAAACAGCAATATTTTCTGATATCTAAAATTAAATCATGTACTTTATAATTTATAAATTATGCTAACGCTATGTATTCTTTTAGATAAGTACTTTGGGTTTTGAGTATTACACAGTCATAGCTTGATTATTTTCTTTTTGTGTTATTTGGATATATTTGCTCGTTCAGAACTGAGATTAATTAAATTACAGAATCCCAATTTTTTTTCTAAGTCTTTTTTTGTGATACCTTTATCCTTACAACATATACTGGGAACATTTTGTTTATCACACTTTTTAGACAACAAAACCAAAGCCTACCTATGTGAGTTAATTTTTTTCAAGATTATTAAAAATATGAGCAACAGAATCAGGACTCAACTTTAGTATCCAACCGATGCTCTTCTACTCTACTCAGAAAATTGGCGAAATTTTCACCATGAAGCAATATTTAATACAGTAAGCATGACTAAGAAAATGTTCCTTGCTTATACTTCTTTGTTTTAATTAAATAATTCTTAACTGGGTAAGATTTTTTTTCTTTTAAAAAGCAATATTCTAATTATGGAATTTGTTAAATATTCTGAAATCGTATTTGATATGTAGTTATAAAAGAGTGAACTAGAATGGGAAGCTTATCTATACGGAGTTATGCGGAACATAGCAGAATCTTCTGATGATAAATAAATGAAAAAAAATTTTTTATAGTGAGAGAATAGTATTAATTCAGTAGAAGACACCATGAGGTAGTTCTCAATTAACTTTTTATTTTTAGAGGATGATATAGTTGGATTTTATAGAAATTGAAAGATTTCATGATACAGTAAATGACAAATCTTACAGGTTTTTCTTCTATTTATTATTTTGCTGCTGAAGAGAATGGCTTTTTTTTTTTTTGATTTGTGAGAAAACTCTATGTTCTCTAGTTTTACAGGCATCATTAATATTGCTTGTCAGTTATTTTTCAACAGCAATGGGCAAGGTTAGGCATGAGCAGTCAAAGCAATAAAATGAGAGACTAAAAAATAAAAGAGTATGTATTTGCACTGGTAGTGTCTTTCCTTCCAAGGATAAGCTATTCAGAGTTTCTAGTACTGTCAGTCAGAGGACCATTTCCTCCTTGAACATCTAGATGACAGTGCTCCCATCCCCCCACCTCGCACCCTCCCCCACCCCCCCGGCTCCATTGCTTCTTCTCAGTCTCTGGCAGTCTTGTGTCCTCTTTCTACCTGAAGAGTGTTGGTATCTGCAGGGTGTTGCTCCTGGTCCTCTTCTGTTATAATTCTACATTTTCTGACCACAGCTCCCAATACTTATATCTCTAGCCCAAAGTTCTCTACTGAATTCCACACCGATAAGCCAACATTTCTATCTATACGTTTTACAGGAATCTCAACTCATCAGTCCCAAATTAGAATCGTCATCCTTCTCCCTAAATGACTGAGTTTCTCCCCTTCTCCCACATCCATTAGCTCAGTAGTTCTTAGGTCAATTTCTTCTTAAAACACACTTACCTTTGCCAGATCCTTTCCATCATCATTACTACTAACATATTTCAGGCCCTCATTTCTTTCCTAGTCATTCCAAAGATCTCCTTATAGGTCAAAGTACCTCCAGTTTCACTCCAAGGCAGCCTACCAACTGCTGCCAGACTGTCCCCCAAATACATATAAGAACATGTGACTTAAAATACCAACCTTCATTGCTTACAGAGTACTGTCCAGTCTCTGTCCTCAAATACAATATGATATGGCCCTTATCTTCTTCTCTATTATCTTCTTCCTGCACTGATTTCCCAAACTGTTCAGTTTCCTGAAAGAGCCATCATGTTTCGTGCCTCCATGCCTTTGTGCGCGCACGCGCAATGCACGCTCCTAAGCGGAATGCCTTCCCCCTCTTGGTAAGTATAGGGAGCGTCTCTGTTTGCCAAGATCTAGTGTAAACATGGCCTTCTCTTTGAAGCTTTCCCTCACCCCTCCTTCTCTGCTGCAGGTGGCTTATTATTAAATGCATTATGTTACCAATTTTGCCTAAACCACACCTAACTCCTATTATTACATTTACAATATTGTGTTTCCATTATCTTTTGCATGTCCATCTTCTGTAGAAGAGCATGAGTTCTTTAAGAGCAGGAACCATGGCTTCTTACCAGCAGCAGCTAGTTGTAGGACCCTCCACCAAACCTATCCAGTAAACCGTGTAGTATCAATGAAAGAAACATGTAAAGATGAACTGCACTAGATGTGAATGTTTACGAATTCCTGAAATTATGCTGAGGGAGTAAGAACCACATTCTACTGTAGGAGAGAAAAGCCATAAAAATCAAATATCCAGAAGTAGTAACACTTTGAAATCCAGTCACAACAAAAAAATTCTGTCAGATTTTAATAAGTAGTATCAGATACTTTTCTATGTAACAAAGTCAGAATTTAGAAGTGGACATGATTAGAAAAAAAGCAAATAAAATAATTGATATTCCAAACAATTGTAGAGACAGAAAGGACGGAAAACTGTTTACTACAGAATAAACACCCTGATACTAGGAAAATAATAAGAAGGGCAATAAAACATAATCAGTAGGAAAGGAAGAATTATAAAGAAGAATTATAAATCAAAATAATAATCTCTAATATTTATTGCTTATTACATGCCAGGCACTTCTAGAACTTTGTATATCTTATCTCATTTTATCCTAACAACCATCTTCCATATAGATATTACCATTTATGCCATTTTACAGATGAAGAACCTCTGTCTTATGGGGGTTATGAGACTTAAATTATCACCTAGCATAATGACAGAGTCAGGCCTTAAAATCTGACTTGAAAGGCAAGTTCTCATCTACTGAACTAAAACAGAGAGAATTCCTTACCCATGTTTGACCATGTTTCTCTAGTCCCTTCATGGGGAGAAATGAGGAATCACATCAGTACCAAACTTCCTTTTAATTGTAGTAGTCGGATTAGACTACATTTTGTGATCACGGTCTTGGGATCATAAGAGCAACAGTTGAGAACCGTGTTTTCTCTAAAGGGGACATATGTTTGCCGTATCAATCATCCGTCCACTAAGTAAATCCCATGAATCAGACAGCAGGTGATGGCTCGAGAGGGGAAGAAGTTTCCTATTTCTTGAACTAGAAAGCAGATAATTTTGGTCTCGCAATAAAGGAAATATGTGAAATGGTTTTGGTGGACATTGAGGAGCTGCCCCTGGCACATAGATTTAGTCGAGGTGTCTGCCTGATCAGAGGAGGGGGACAAGAAGAGGGATTTGTACAGAGTTGTACTGAATTCCTGAGAGTTGCAAAAGCAGCAAACAGAAGGCAGCTATGCCCAGCAAGGTGGATATTTCATGAGGGTCACGGGCAACAGGAGCAGCCCTGTGGATACAAAATAGAGCAAGCTGGGTTTAACAAATAAATAAACCGCAATGACCACGAATAGCCGCTGCTACATGGACAACCCTATATAAACGTTTGTCATTATGAGCAACATAATTTGATCACTGACAGTAAGTACGATCTTATTTTTAGCCATAAGCTGTTAAGGCCGAGACCTCTAAATCACATTAATCACATTAATGCCCTGCTTTAAGACCTTTAGTACCTCCCCGCTCTCTTCAAAGGAAGCTCAAGGTCCTTAGCATGGCACAAACAAGGCCTGAAGAGTCGTATTGCTAACAACCTGTCCTACTAGCCTTCTGTCTCCATACGACAGGCCCTCAAACTCAAATATATTGAATTATGAGTATTTCTCCAAATGTGCTTCTCTCTCTTTCACCTCTGGACACGTGATACTGTCTATGTTTGTGATTCACTTTCCCAAACTGTTCACCTGGTGGTGTCTCTGAAAGTCATCCTTTGGGGCAGAGCTCAAGAGTTGCCTTTTCTGGGGCACCTGTGTGGCTTAGTCGTTAAGCGTCTGTCTTCGGTTCAGGGTGTGATCCTGGCGTTCTGGGATCGAGCCCCACATCAGGCTCCTCTGCTATGAGCCTGCTTCTTCCTCTCCCACTCCCCCTGCTTGTGTTCTCTCTATCACTGGCTGTCTCTATCTCTGTCGAATAAATAAAATCTTTAAAAAAAAAAAAAAAGGTTGCCTTTTCTAAGAAGGCTTTCCTGACTAGAATTTAGTCTCGGTACCTAGCTTCCTCTATTCCTTCCTAGAACGCTTCAGAGCCTTACACTTCATCACCCTGCATTGTTAGGATGTTTACTTATCTGCTTGCTTTTTACACTGTGTGCTTCTGGAGTGCCTGGCCTATTCAGGTAGGCTGCAGTCATATTTGTTGAGTGAACGAATGGCCAGTAATCCTCTTGGTCCTGTATAGTCACTGCTCTAGTCCTAGGAGATTTGCATGTGCCCTTTCTTCTTTGAAAGTCATGTGAGCTGGAAGCTGGTTCTTCCTTTAATGTGCAAATAAGTTTGACCAAGATTGAAATTAGTGAGGAGAGCAGAAAAGGACTTAAGAGGAAAACAATGACAAAATTTTCTTTTCCTTCCTTAGTTATAGTCACTGAAGCTATTACTGATTTTTTCACGTATTATATGAATTAAATTGATGATAATTAGAACGTGTCCAAATATTTAAAATATAGATATATTACTTCTTGCTTCCAACATGGCTGCCAAAGGAGGTTTATCTTTCTTTTTATGTGCTCACTAAGTAAATTTTCTCACAATGAACACTTTCTAATGCTCCTTTCTCACTATGAAGAGAGAAGAGGAAGAAGAAGAAGAAGAAGAAGAAGAAGAAGAAGAAGAAGAAGAAGAAGAAAGAGAGGAGGAAGAAGAAGAAGGGGAGTGAGGGGGTGGGAGAGGGAGGAGAAAGATGTACTTTCCCCTTAAACAAGGCACAGTATTTGAAAGAATGCTAGTACTTCAGGAAACAAAGATTTGATTAATTCTCCCAATCCATTCTCACTATGATTTCACAGCTCTTTGTAAATAAGTTTTGCACCATCCTGTCGTTTTTCTGGCAGTGTCATCTTATTCATGGAATAGAAGAATGTATTGCTCTGATCCTTGACCTCATAATCAAATTTCATCAAACTTGTAAATGAATCTGAATTACAACAGTCTGTAACAGAGATCAACATTTGCTTTTCAACTTAATGTATTTTTACTGAACAGACTGTTTTCACTAGAAGTTTCTGTCCCAGATTTTATGATCTCTCTATTTTAAATTATCAAGGGAGAGCACCCACTAGACTCTCTGTCTCACTGTGTCCCGATTTATTTTGTTAGTATTTTATTGCATAAAAATGGATACAGATAATGACTCATCAATCATGTTGACACCCTTTTACACCCTTTTCTTCTAATTGTGAAATGGGGGCTTTATATTTTTTATATAATTACATTAACACTCAACTAACAGTGCTTCTCTCTACCACTGGTTGAATATTGCTCTTGCTTTATGTTCTGCGCAGCTTTGTCCCAAATATGTAACCAAAAAAATACTTAAAGCATTATTCTTTTTCCAACACTCAGCCAAATCAATGTTAACAGGCTTCATAGGCCATCAGCTCCCTATCAAGATTTAATTCGCAAGGATTGTCGTTTATAAAATATTTCATACATTCAAAAAGGCGGAGAAATGATAAACACGTGAAAAGATGCTCAATGTCATTAACCATTAGAGAAATGCAACTTGGAACCACAGTGAGGTTCCACCTCACTCTCCATAGAAGGGCTATATTCAAACTGAAGATGATAGTAAATGCTGGTGAGGATGTGAAGAACTCAGAATCCTCACCCATTACTCGTGAGAACATACAATGACGTAGCTGCTCTGGAAAACAGTTTGGCAGGTCCTCAAAATGCGTCATACAGAATTAACAGATGACCCAGCCATTCCATTCCTAGGTAATGGGAACGTATGTCCACAGAAGAACTTGTACACAAACGTTCATAGCAGCGTTACTCACGGTGGTCAAGCAGTGGAAGCATTACAAATGTCCACAACTGATGAATGAATAAACAAAATATGATACACCCAAACAATAGAATACTATTTGGCCATAAAAATAATAAAAATACTGATACATGGTACAACACAGATGAACCTTGAAAACTTTATGCTAAGTGAAAGAAACTAACCACAAAAGAACACATATTGTATAATTCCACTTATGTGAAATGTACGGAACAGGCAAATTATCTGCAGAGACAGGATGGAGATTAGTGCTTGCCTTGGACAATGGGGGGTTTGGAGGAAGTGAGGGATGACTGCTAATGGATACACGGTTTCATTTTGGAGTGATGAAAATATTCTAGAGTTGATTATATAGTTGCGCAACTCTGTGAAAATACTAAAAAAATCATTGAATTGTATAATTTCAATTGGTGAATATATATGGTATGCAAATTATATTTCAGAAAAACTGTTAGAAAATATATAGAATGAAAAAAAACCCCTGTATATTATACATATAATACATGGTAGACCCATAAACATACCTTCAAGATTTCAAAATATGTTGTTTGGCCATTTTTGCACCAAATTTTTTTTTTTTTAAGATTTTATTTATTTATTTTTCAGAGAGAGAAAGAGCATAGGCTGGGGGAGTGGCAGGCAGAGGGAGAAGCAGGCTCCCTGCTGAGCAAGGAGCCCAATGCAGGACTCAATCCCAGGATCCTGGGATCATGACTTGAGCAGAAGGCAGAGTCTGAGCCACCCAGGAGTCCTTGCGCCAAATTTTTTTTAGGAAAAACAAAAAGCTACAAAATAAGTTGGAATCCTGGCCTTCACATTTGCCACCTTGCTGAGAAATAACCACTGTCATAAAGTTGGTGTGCATCATTCCCATGCATATTTGATTCTTTTCTACTTATGTGTATATCCATAAATTAAATATGTATCTGTTTTGAATGTTTTGGACATTTTACATGCATGATATAATAAAAATAGCTTTCAAAGCCTCCTCTTTTACACTTAGCATGGTGTTTAAAATGTAAAACTCTATCCATGTATACATATGTAGATAGTACATCCGTTTACATTCCATATAATCTTCCACTGTGTTAAAATAGCACAATTAATTTATCGTTCCAGCGATAAAAATTTGTTTCCAAACTTTTGCTACTAGAAAAAAATAAAAAATACTGGAACAAACATTCCTTGAATGTGTTTACAAATGTTTATCAAGGAGTATACATTTAAAGTTGCAAGTCTATGGGTTAGAGGTTATTATCACTTTAAATAAAGTCTAGGCTAATTTCCAAAGCCTTTGTACCAAATTTCATCCTTGTGGACAGAATTTGGGAGCACGAATTCCTCCCACCCTGGCTATCACTTGTTATTATCAATCATTTCAAGGTTTTGCCAGTGTGATGGTGGTAAAATAATATATCATTGTATTTTGGGGCACCTGGGGGGCTCAGTTGGTTGAGCGTCCTACTCTTGGTTTCAGCTCAGGTCACGATCATGGGGTTGTGAGATCGAGCGCTGCGTCAGGCATCGAGCTCAATGGGGAGTCTGCAGGAGATTCTCTCCTTCTGCCCCTTATATCTCATTGTATTTTTTTTTTCTTCTTGAATTTGGGCGTAATTGAACATCTCTGTCTTTACTGCCTTTTGGATATTGTTTCTATATTTTTTCCCGATCCATTGCTTATTTTCTTCTTGGGTTATTTGTCTTATGCTTACTGACTTGCAGGGACTCTTCATGTATTCTGGATTGTAATTCTTTGTTAGTTAGATCTATTTTAAACATCTTTTTCAATTTTGGTTTGCATTTTAAAATTTTAAATAACGTCTTTGTCAAATGCAGTTTTTAAATTTTTATGTCATTAAACTTAACAATCCATTTCCTTATGTGGCTGGTGCTTTCAGTGACATGAATGTACTGTGCTATATTTTCTTCTAAATATTCTAAGATTTCACTTGTCATATATGAATCTTAATATGATTCATATTTACTTTTTGTATTGTGTGAAGTAGGAAGATGCTTTTCTTCTTTTCTCTAAAGGCCTCTTACCCTAGAATCCTCTTCTTACTGATTAATAAAACTGTTACACACCCAGTTCCCTTTTTTTGTCTATTTGTGGATTATTGATTCTTTCCCCTTGGTCTATTTGTCTTTTCTTGTGTTAATACAATGCCGTTTTAATTACTATACCATACAAGTCTTGCTGTCTTGCTATTTTTTCTTGTACCCAATCAGCATGGCTTAGACCGATCACATAATAAACTTATAAACATGTAGAGCAAAGTATTTGGGGAAATAAATTTCTCAAAATGATAAGATGTTGGCATTGATTCTGGAATGTTGTTTGGAATAATTCACAGTGGTACCTGTTAGTGATATGTGCAACTATCTGAACATGTTTTGAATCATGGCCAACTGCCTCTGGACTTTGAATATTGTATCTACTATAGAAAATACGATGTATTTTCATCTGAAGATGCCTAGAACTACTAGAACACTGGATCTATGAGAGAACCTTGTTTTCAGTTTTTTGTATATAATATAAAACCATGCATGGGAAAATGATTTTAAAAGCAAAATAACTAAATTCCAGAAGAGTAAGACATATTAATCATAATATGAGTTTTTATGATGCATAACAAATCTCTATATATGCTTTATATTGAAGTATTACTGCAAAAATTATTGAATATACTGAAACATACAAATAGAAAAATTAAGAACATGGAGAAGTTCTTACCATAGTAGTAATTAGCAGTAGTCAAACAGCAACTTTTCTTTTTTTTTTTTTTTAAGATTTTATTTATTTATTTGACAGAGAGAGACAGCCAGCAAGAGAGGGAACACAAGCAGGGGGAGTGGGAGAGGAAGAAGCAGGCTCCCAGCAGAGGAGCCCGATGCGGGGCTCGATCCAGGACCCCGGGATCATGCCCTGAGCCGAAGGCAGACGCTTAACGACTGCGCCACCCAGGCGCCCCAAACAGCAACTTTTCTAATACTGATAAGGCCTGCTAGGAAATTTCATCTGAATATAGCATTATTTGAAACTCAACATTTCTCAAGATGATTTGCCAAAATGTCCGTTTCCCCTCTCAACTGCCTTATTTCTGACATTGTTATCATTTTCTTTACATTTTTCCAGGTTCAAAACCTTGGAGTTATCCTTGATTTATTTTACCTCCCATATAATCTACACAGAGTAGGCAAAATAAGGACATGCCCCTCCTCCAAAAAGACGTCCATGTCCCAATCCCTGGAACTTGTGAATATATTATGTTACATAGCACGGAGAAATTAAGGTTGCAGATGGAATTAAGGTTGCTAATCAGTGGCATTCAAATAAGGAAATCATCCTGTTTGGTGGGTGAGCCCAAAGGTAGTCACAAGGATCCTTTAGAGTCAGTGTTAGAGTGACTTGGCCTCATAAAGACTCAACAGGCCATTTTTGGCTTTGAAGATGAGAGTTGAGCCACAAGTCAAGAGAGGCGGGCAACCTCTAGAAGCTGGAAAAGACAAGGAAACACCCTCTCCCAGAGCCTCCAGAAGGAATGCAGCCCTGCCAACACCTTGATTTTTAGCTTGGTGGAACCCATTTTGGACCTCTGATCTTTCAGAATGGTAAGATAATAAATTTGTGTTGTTCTAGACCAACCATCAAGTTTGTGGCAATTTGTTAGTGCAGCTGTAAGAAAGGAATATGCTATCCAATCACCAATCACGCCTCCATTGTTTCTTACTTTACACTTCCTCTCAAATGTCTGTTTCATCTCAATTTCAATGGCAGTATCTAGTTCAGGCCTTCATTTGTTAAGCTCCAATGTTGCAGTAGATTCCTAATCATGATAAAGGGGAAATAGTCCTAAATTCTGAGTGAGGATACGTAAGTCCCAGTCTGTCTCTGCTATTGATTAGCTTGTGACCTGAGAAAACCTTTGCTTCAAACATTCTCATCCTTCATCCTAATACACACACACACACACACACACACACACACACACACACACACACTCTCACCTTATCAGAAAAGGAGGAAGTTGAATAAGACTATTATTTAATTCATTCTAGCTTTTGTTACAGTAGTCTGTCCAACTCTTAGCTTCTCAAATCTTTATTCCACTTAAATATCAATGCAGAATTGTTAAACTTGCTTTGAATATATTACACACTTGGAATATATGTCAACTTATATTGTTATGTATGTCAACTTATATTGACTTTTCATTGCTTACAGGTTAATAAGTCTCTATTAAAGATTTTTCACAGGGGTGCCTGGGTGGCTCAGGCCATTAAGTGTCTGCCTTCGGCTCAAGTCATGATCTCAGAGTCCTGGGATTGAGCCCCACATCAGGCTCCCTGCTCAGTGAGGAGTCTGCTTCTCCCTCTCCTTTTGCCCCCTTCCCCTGCTTATGCTCTCTCTCTTTCTCATATAAATAAATAAATAATTTTTTTAAAAAAGGATCTTTCACAATTTGCCTACTGCCCCATATCTCTTCAACATTCTTTTTTTTCTCCCAGAGTACCTTATCCTACCTATTTCAGCAAAACATGTCTACTCGTTTATTCCTCAAACATGGGCTGCTTGGGCTCTTCCCCCTTCCTGCAATATCCATTCCACATCTATCTAGTTATCCGAGCCCTGCTCCTTCTGTAAGAGGCCCGACAACTACCACCCCCCACACACATTTACTCCCCTTCCTCAATTACTGCCTACACTGTGTTTCTCAAATTAAGTTATGACAAGAACTTATAAATGATCTAAATTTTCCAGCTCCTCAGGATTGAGGATGATGGTGAAAGGATGATTGAAGAGGAATAAAGGGAAAGAGAAACTAGTTCAAAGGAGTAAAGCTTTGCCTCTGAAGTTTCTGGAGAGAGAGGAAACAAATATGTTCAGAACTAAGCTGGTGCAATCTTGGGTTATTATCTCTCCTTTTATGGATATGTCTTGTCTCCCAAGGTATAAGCCCTTAATAACAGGGTCACTTCTGGTATTTCTTTTTATTCCCACCACCTAGAACAAGTTTTATGTTTTACCAACACAAGTTACTTACTTGTTTGCTCAGTGTTGGAATACATATATGATAATGACATCAACACACCAAATCTGGTTTTAGCCTCCACAATTCATGAGGGATAGGAAATACTTAGAGAAGATTTAATCAATGAGTTCATCAATCAAGTATCTATCAAAAGCTCACTTGAGCTCAGTGTATGTTATTCAAATAACCCCCAGTGCTGGACGATATAGACTCTCACTTAATCTCCTTCATTTCTTGGCTTCCAGAGCCCACCTTTTTAGCAGTACTTTTCAGTATGTGCCAAACATGACTCATAGTTCTCAGATCCCTCTCGAATTTCTCTGGTTTCTGGGAGGGAGTTCTTCCTACCAGTGGTCCAAAGCCTACTTCATGGCAAGATATAGTCACAGCTATATCCCAGAGCACTCAGCTGCAGCCAGCAGGCAAGGCACTGGCTTGCATGAATCCAAAAGGTGTCTCATTTTCCAAAAAGAAGGGCAATTTCTTAAGAAACTAGGCATCTGTAGAGGGTAATATTTAAAAATGTATTCCCCTCCTGCAACTTATGAAACATTAGTAGATTTCTTTACTTTAGTTAACTCATAATGTCACTTAGGTTCTTTGCTTGCAACGCCATGTTGAAACTATCGTAAGCCAGAATTTGCAATTTTGAACACAGCATCATCTTCACGGGGGCACCATGACTTTGTCATTTTATTCTGAAACCAGAAGGACTTCTGCCTGATCAACTTAGACTCCTATGCTCCAGTATACGAACAGCTGAGCTGCCACGACAGAGGGAAGCCCTTGGCTCAAGTCTAGAGTAATGATTTTAATCCCAGGTGAACAGAGTACTTGGTTGGAAATTCTAGACGCCATGTCAGCACAGATCCATCACTGAGAATCTAACGTGATGATATTTAAAATCATTACATATGGCTAAACATTTTATTTTTTGTATTGGTGTTCCCTCTCTGTAGTTTGTTCTCTTTCAATTTTCTCTTTCCTTTTTTCACCCCACACTTAAATTCATTTCCTCATACGTATTTTATCGACTGTCAGTAGCATCCAAATGCCTCTTTCTTTGGCTAGCCGATGACATAAATTTTCTCTAATATATCCTGCCAACTGCATTGTATTCGAAACGTCATTTCCTTCTCTCATTTAGTCACAGACTTTAAGTTTCTTTCAAACACTCTGTATCTTTTTCATACAAATTTCCTCACCTATACAACATTTTTTTTCTTTCCTATGCAGAACATGTATTTCTATAAGACATAACGAAACTGGTAAGGAGATGACTACTTCAGCCTTCTAAAACCATGATATCTTGGACCTAACATACTATGAGCTAGTTAGTTCGGTCATACATGTGTGTGTGTGTAAATATAGATACAGTACACAACCCCCTTTAAACAGTGTATTATATACAGACTCATTCACGTACCTAGTCATACATACACATTAACTGTTGTGATCTAGACATACGACACAGGCCTATCCATACAGCCATAATCTCCTACTCTTCTATTTTCTCCTTAACCACATTTGTCATCACCGGGATCGTGGTGTACTGATGGGTAACCCAACTACTGTGCCTAAAACTGTTTGGAAGAGCATTCAGATGAAGTGTTTTCCAGAATAAACACAACCGGACTTTACAGAATAGTTCAAAATATTTCTTTTCTTTTATACCACATCATCTCATCTGAGGTTACATAATAAGCCTTCTATGGGCATCATCAAGTTACCCTCTCTTCTAAGAAACCACCTTTCTTTTCTATTTCTCAGCATTGTTGCTGTCACCCCATAACACTGGTTCTATCTTGGGAGAGCAAAGATGAATTTGTGGTTCTTTATAGTCCTTTATGAACGTAGACTTAGTGGCTCAGTTGGTCAAGCGTCCAACTCTTGGCTTCGGCTCAGGCCATGTGAGATCGAGCCCCGTGTCAGGCTCTGCGCTCAGCAAGGAGTCTGCTTGAGATTCTCTCTCTCTCTCTCCCCCCCTCTGCCCCTCCCCTCACTCACACACACTCTCTCTCTCTCTCTAAATAAATAATTAAATAAAATCTTGAAAAGAAAGAAAGAAAGTAGACTTAGGTGTTTCAGATTCTCTAGATTGTTCAGAGCAGAGCAACTGTAACATAAACAAACCTTTCTCTTTCTAACACTGGTCGTTATTCAAAACAAAATTTCAGTGCACAATCATGTTATGAAGAACCAGAGCTGAGGATAGGAAGAAGGGGCAAAGGACCATAGATGTGTAACAGCCAGCTGGACAGACCAGATACAGAGACCCACAGTCTCGAAGTCCAGCTCAGGACTGTTAAACAATGTCCTGGGCAAAACTGTGACTGACCCGGACTTCAGACCTAAATGGGACAATTGCTTTAGGCAAAAGAGATACTTTGAATGGGTAGTGAGGCTTTGAAGAAATTGCCTGGGAAATGTCTCTGAGGAACTCAGTCCAGTCTTGAGGACAGCAAGGTGGCTCCTGGGATATAGGATTGGGCAAAATCTGACAAATACATGAGACTTAAGATGTAAATAACCACAGACAATAGAGCAACAGGGAGCGTAAAAACTGAAAATGAGGAAGAGACCAGTGCTAGCTTCAGGGTAATGTTGACAGTAGTTCTTGAATAAAACAGCCTACTATGAAATCCCTTAAACCAGTAAGAATCTTAACCTCAGAATGTAAGCTCAAGGGCAAGGATTTAGGGCTTTTGTGGGGAGAGGCAATCTGCTCATGGGTCCTGAGAATCTCTGCATTGTCTTGTTAGATCTGATAAGAATACAAGACCCTCAGTGGTCTTTGCCTGGGCCATTTTTCAGGGATATGTTAGTATCAAGCAACTTTGGAGGGAAGAAGTAACAACTCCCAGACAAAGGACAGGCTTGTTACCGTTCATTCTGAAATTGATAGATTCACCAAGCACAATGTTCCCCTGTCATGCAATCCAATGAGTGTGTGGCACCCACATATGTCCCCCCTGTCGTTCAGTGGCATTTGGGGAGAGTGACAAATTGACACGAGTGAACATGAAGCTTATTCTGCCTGCTGTGCCATGAGCAATGAAGTCCTGTGTCTCTGACTCAAGAGTCTCTGTCTTTTGCCAGCATCATGACACAGTAACAGACTAGCTTACTAGCTTGACAGTAGAGTAAAATTCCAGACCCTTCACAGTTCCTCATAGCTCTAGTGCCAGCGCCCAGAGTAATATCCAGCAAAAAGGGGCCATTCCATTTGTTAAATGAGTCCCTTACTTAATAAAGATTTGAATTTGATTTATCTCACTATTAGCTTCATTTATGAGCATTAAATTTGTCAATATATTCTTATGAAATCACATGGTGAATAATTTATTCCTGGTTAAAAGATCATGCTAGGTGTTTGCTGCTTAAATTCAAATAAAATGGAGTTAGTGGAGTTTCCATTAAGAAATGCTGCTAATAATTTCTATACGCTAATAATGAAGCAGCAGAAAGAGATATTAAGAAAACAATTCCATTTACAATTACACCAAAAATAATAAAATACCTAGGAATAAACAAAATCAAGAAGGTGAAAGACCTGTGCTCTGAAAGCTATAAAATTTTGATAAAAGAAATGGAAAGACATTCCATGCTCATGGACTGTAAGAACAAATATTGTTAAAATGTCTATACTACACAAGGAAATCTACAGATTTAATACAATTCCTATCAAAATACCAACAACATGTTTCATAGAACTAGAACAAACAATACTAAAATTTGTGTGGAACTACAAAGAACCCCAAACACCCAAAGTAATCTTGAAAAAGGAAACCAAAACGAGGCATCACAATTCCAGACTTCAAGTTGTATTACAAAGCTGTAGTAATCAAAACAGTATGGTACTGGCACACACACACACACACACACACACACACACACACACACACAACAACATAGATCAATGGAACAGAATAGAGAGCCTAGAAATAAACCCACAATTATAGAGTCAGTTAATCTTCAATAAAGGAAGCAAGAATAGGCACAGTCTCTTTGACAAATGGTGCTGGGAACACTGGACAGCTATAAGCAAAAGAATGAAACTGGACCACTTTCTTACACCATACACAAAAATAAACTCAAAATGGATTAAGAACCTAAATGTGAGACCTGAAACCATAAAAATCCTAGAAGAAAGGACAGGTGGTAATCTCTCAGACATTGGCCGTAGCAACACCTTTTTAGATATGTCTCCTGAGGCAATTGAAATAAAAGCAAAAATAAATTATTGGGACTACATCAAAATAAAAAGCTTCTGTAAAGCAAAGGAAACAACCAACAAAACTAAAAGACAACCTACTGAATGAGAGAAGACATTTGCAAATGACATATCCAATAAACAGTACCCAAAACTTAAAAAAGAAATAATCCAATTTAAAAATGGGCAGAAGACAGGAGCAGACATTTCTCCAAAGAAGACATCCAGATGGCCACCAGACACATGAAAAGATGCTCGACATCACTCATCATCAAGAAAATACAAATCAGGGGTGCCTGGGTGGCTCATTTGGTTAAACATCTGCCTTCAGCTCAGGTCCTGATCCCAGGGTGCTGGGATTGAGCCCCATGTCGGGCTCCCTGTTCAGCAGGAAGCCTGCTTTTTCCTCTCCCACTGCCCTTCCCCCTGTTTGTATTCTCTCACTCTCTGTCTCTCAAATAAATAAATAAAATCTTAAAAAAAAAAAAGAAAATACAAATCAAAACCACAATGAGCTATCACCTCACACCTGTCAGAATGGCTAAAATCAATAACACAAGAAACAAGTGTTGGCAAGGATGTGGAGAAACAGGAAGCCTCGTGCGCTGTTGGGAAGAATGCAAATTGCTGCAGCCACTGTGGAAGACTGTATGGAGGTTTCTCAGAAAGTTAAAAATAGAGCTACCCTAAGATCCAGTTCACGCACTACTGGGTATTTACCCAAAGAATACAAAAACACTAATTCGAAGGTATATATGCACCCCTTGTTTATGGTAGCCCTACTTACAACAGCCAAACTTTGGAAGCAGACCAAGTGCTGACAGATGAATGGATAAAGAAGAGTGGTATAAACATGCAACAGAATATTATTCAGCCATAAAAAGAATGAAATCTTGCCATTTGCAACAATATAGATGGATCTAGAGAGTATAATGCTAAGTGAAATAAGTCAGTCAGAGAAAGACAAATACCATATGCTTTCACTCATATGTGGAATTTAAGAAACAAAACAGTGAGCAAAAGGGTGTGGGTGGGGGGAAGAAACAAACCAAAAAAACCAGACTCTGAACTATACAGAATAAACATGGTTACCAGAAGGAGGGAGGTAGGGGGATGGGTGAAATTGGTGACAGGGATTAAGAGTACACTTAGCTTAATAAGCACTGAGTAATGTATGGAACTGTTGAATCACTATATTGTACACCTGAAACTAATATAACCCATTGGAAGAAAGAGAAAGAAAGAAAGAAAGAAAGAAAGAAAGAAAGAAAGAAAGAAAGAGAAAAGAAATGCTGCCAATAATTTCTGAATATTTCTCAAATCATGTGCTATCAGTTACCGTAGATATTTGAGAAACGGCATCAAAATCTTAATTAAATTACATATCATATTTTAAATTCATGTGTTTAATATAAAAATGATTTTATGAAGATAGTAACAATTAATAAAGGAATGAAAAAAAAGACCTATCACCATTAGTTTTTCATTGTATCCAGACCAGAATCCAGAATAGGATGCTTTAGAAAAATAAACAACTTCATTTTCCCCTTCACCCAAGGAAGGCTTTGTTCTCAGATTCTCTAAAGCCATTTTCCATTAAGACCTCAGGGATAATCCTCTCACTTGTGTCTATAATTGATTTGTCAATAAAATGAATAACCATTGATTAATGATACCTTTCAACTGAATCTTTATCCCCTTATACACTAGAGAAGTAAACAGCTTAGACTTGAACTAACATTTGCAGGGCACGTGCTGTGTACTGGTCTCTGTGTGATGTACTTTCATATCCACAGTGATGCATAATCTCTTTGCAACACACGGCCAGTGTTAAGTCTCCATAACGGGTTCATTGTATTTTCCTCAATATGTTGCAATCCTTTTGCATGTGGGCTCCACACCTTTCTAAATACTTGGTAATTTATGGGAAAGGCAACGTTTTTTTTTCCTGGTGAGATGTTGTAGAATTTGTTTTAGCTGAAAAGAACTTCCTTTTCGTTTCGAATGATGTGAAACTGTAAGCTACCAGCGGAGGCACAAATAACACTGAACAAAACTTGAGTGAGCAAAATGGACCGCCAATATTTAATTCAAATCTTTAAATATGGTGATTGCCTTGAAATGATCTTCCTGCATAATCTTCTCTAGATGTCTAAAATTATATTGAAGATGCAAAGTACTTTATCATAAAGAGAGAACAAAATTGGACTTTGTAGATAACCTCATTACGCTATTTGCCACCACTGTTTTTCTAAACAATTCATTTATATAGGATTCTGGAACCCTAAGATTTGAACTAACATGACCATTAAAATCCCATCTTTATGAATGAACGTCAGAGAAAACATTTAGATTATTCAGAGCATCACATTTGGCTGAAAAAGAAGAAATTGGAAGAAAAAGAAACATGGAGATAGGTGAATTTTCCTAGCAGGTGTTGTACCAAATAATAATGCAAGACTTTATAAAATGTATATGTATTTTCTATGTCATCACATAACCAGTATGACAAACATTAAGCAGATTTGCCACAGATCTGCCTAGGAAACAGAATTTTCAAAGATGGTCAGTGATCTCATTATGGGCAAATAAAATTGTTTTCCTTTTGTCTTCATTTTTTAAAAAGATTCTATTTATATATTTGAGAGAGAGAGAGTGAGTGTGCACACATGTGTGGGCAGAGGGGCAGAGGGAGAAGCTCCCTGAGCAGGGAGCCTGATGCGGGGCTCGATCCCAGGACTCTGGGATCATGACCTGAGCCAAAGGGAGACACTTAACTGACTGAGCCACCCAGGTGCTCCTTTTTGTCTTCATTTTTTGAAGACATTGCTAGTCACACCTACCTTTTTGAATATTCTTTCTCCACTTCATATATATGACAACCATCTCCTTATCAGTATGTCACACCACTGGAGGACTGAAAATCTTTGATTGGAGAGACTATTTCTTATTCCTTTAAGTTTATTTGTATAGTTATGCATAGCTAAGTGTTTGGAACTTTCTAAATAATTAATAAATATTGATTGAATAAATGAATTTTTATCCCCCTCTAATTAGCCCTCAACTTAGAGGTTTTTTATCTCTGCACATACGTCTTTGGCTTTCACCTTTATATGGAAATCATCCCAATATATCTGTTCATCCATCCGATCCCTCTGAACATGGAGTCTTTCACCTCCAACTGATTGTGGAATATTTCCCACTGGATGTCTGTAATCTCAACATGTACTAAATTCTTAATAGTTTCCATTAATTCAACTCATCTTCAAAGCTACAATTCAAAAGTTATTTGTTGACATCCCTGGGTAAAGGGCGCTGCATTAGATGATGCAGGTGAGATGAGTAAGAGTAAACCAGTGTCTAACTTAAGAAGCTTATAAGATAGTAAGAGGGATGAGCATTTCAAAGCATAGCATGATAAGTATTATAAGAAAAGTACAAACTAAGGACTGAAAATTCTGGAACTACCTCACAAGTACTAACTCTTTGGAAAGGAAGAAAGATTCATCTAGAGGGGTGCCTGAATGGCTCAGTTGGTTAAGTGGCCCACTCTGGATTTTAGTTCAGGTCTCAGTTCAGGTCATGAGATCGGGGTTATGAGATCAAGCCCTGGGACGGGCTGGCACTCAGCATGGAGTCTGCTTGAGAATCTCTTCCTCTCCCTCTGCCCCTCCCCTGCTTGCACTAAACAAACAAACAAACAAATAAATAAAATCTTAAAAAAAAAAAGATTATCTAGAGCTAGATGTGAACTTCAAAATGTTATCCAACATGCTTTGCTCCACGTTTACCCCCATGAATCATCCACTGATTCTTCACATTGGCGTCAATACTCTAATTATATCCAAAATTTTGGCTACAGTTTTTGGATCCAGACCAGCTTTCCCACTTGCTCCACATTCTTAGTGTTAACATGCTAGAGGTGATTTACGTTCTCTCT
This sequence comes from Ursus americanus, assembly GCF_024610735.1. Classification (NCBI taxonomy): domain Eukaryota; kingdom Metazoa; phylum Chordata; class Mammalia; order Carnivora; family Ursidae; genus Ursus; species Ursus americanus. The sequence continues at coordinate 16,230,974 of NC_142151.1, forward strand.
CCAATCACTACACCCTTACTTACTATCCAGGACCATTGGCATCCTGACTCATCCATTTGGCCTTCCATGCTCTCATCCCGCCTCAGGGTGCTTCTAAATCTGTAAGGTACATGCCAAGAGGAAGTAAAAAAAAACAAAAACAAAAAAACAAAAAAAACATGTATTTCAGGAAATACTTTAAGAAGTAGTGTTTGATTTAAATATTAAAGGATGGGTTTGATTTTAATAGGTTGAGAAAGTGAGAAAATTAATTAAGGTAGAGAAACTTGTATGAGCAAAGACACCAGGGCACATTTCAGAAAGAGTGGACAGGTTAATTTGGTGTGTTTCTGTCTATTAGGTTCCCAGCTACTTACTTACTGCTCTACTCGCAAGGACTATTTGACCACATTATCCTCACGCTCAAAGACTAATCCTGATATTAGGGCAAAGAACTAATGTGCTAGAAAAAGGCAGTATGGAGATGGAGAAGGAAGTAAATACACAGTAAAATAAAGCAGGGAATAGCTCAAGAGGGTAGCTGAGTTGCACAGAGGCAATTTGGGCATGCCAGTGGTTGTGCATACTAGGATTCCCCATTCATTGGCCTAAGGTAAGACAGTCGAGGGGTTTTGAGCAGAATTATAAAATAGTAGATACTCTACAGAGTCTCTGGGTGAGTACTTACGAGGTGAAACCTGTCCTAGTTACCCAGATTTCCTTTCTTTTCCCAGGCAGTATCAGAGGGATCAAGAGCTCTCTATGTGGGCCCATGAGCATGCTAATGACAGTAGTCTCTGCTGGGGGCCTAAAGATTGAAGTGGTGCTGTTTCTTTTTGGTGAATGCCTCCTCTCATCAACTCCATGGCATTGCCCAATGCCATTACTGCCACCAACTTCACCTTTTATCTAAATCTGTCTTCCTACGGAGGCTGCTGCTCCACCCCCACTAAACCCAAGCCACTCTGCTTAAGACTGATGAGGTCTTTTCCTACAGTCTGGGCTGTGTCAACCCAATTGTATGTTATGGAGATGAACAGACAGAATAGAGGAATATTCTAGCATAGAAGAGAGAAAAATGAAATGGTTCTTGGAAAAGGTAGACCTTGTCCTAAGCTTTGAAACATGGAGGAAGGGGAATTTTGAAGGGCAGAAAAAATAAAGGAGAGCTTTCTGAGTTTGAGGTAAAACGTCAACTATAAAATTACAACGTGTGTTTGGGAGTCACACCGTAGAACTGTTTAGCGGGGGTAAGAATTCATGTAAGGGACTGGTGACATTATATTTTATTTCAGAGCTAAATATTTTCTTTGAAATGTCATGACAGAAAGGTAGAATTAACAAACAATAGCCTTTTATGAAGCTGGAGTATTTTTCTCTTCTTCTCTATTAAAGAGAGTTGAAAGTTGTCTTTATGAGTTGAAAATTTTCTTCTTCACACAGTCTTCACAGAGGAAGGAGGCACTCACTTTTAACTAGAATAAGCAGAGTGAAGACATTTATCACAGTGGTTCAAGTTCTCCGGGTACGGTTAATACATTTGCTTGGTTACAAATAGGGTGGCTTTCAGTAGGGCCATCTACTAGAAGGATGCCAACTTCATCCAAGCAGATATATTCCCATGTAGGCACATAGATTGGCAAAAGCTAAGTAAGAACGGAATTTAACCCCACTTGCCCCCTTAGCCAGGTGCCCTTCAGTGGCACATACCCTGCAGTAAAACAAACAAAAAACAGGCAACCTTCAGGTTAAAGTAAATGTAGGAGGTCCCGTCCCTCTCTCCTGTCTGACTTGAAAATAGACAGAGGTTTCAAAAGACGATTAATCTAGTTTCTAGTGCAGTAAGACGTAAGACTGGATACCCCACCCCCACGCCTATTTTTCCTCATCTGTTGCCTTGAGATTGCATTACTTGTAGCCTTGAGTGTTTAAAAGGGAAGATCCAACCCATTTATTCAATGTCACTATCAATATTGATCCCAGGGCTATCTACTGGAATGGATTCTCTGTAGGCAGTGCTCACTGTGACTTTCAGGAGTTCAGGGAGAATTTATGAGTACAATTCTTTTCTCAGTTAAAAAGGAAACACATTCAAGATGTACTAAAATAGCTGAAAAGAAGTGTAGTGCTCTGCTTTCCAAGCACGGGATGAACTTGTATTTACTAGACAAAGAATTTATGGCTGGGAGAAGTAGACTTCAGCTTATAAGAATTTCTGACTATCTTTCTACTTACTCCAATAGCTCACTGTAGAAAATTGGTTTCTGAGAGACTCTGAAAAATGATAAGGTCATAAACAATTGGATAATAACATTCAATTACTAGCTTTCTCAACGAATAATGTTGCCTGTATGATTTAATGCGATTTATAAATAGCCATTTAAAATACATTCTCCCATTACATATCGTGAAATATAACTTTGTAGATAGGTTATCACATAGAATGTAGCTAGCTATAAAGCGTGCTCTCTAGTCAAAGACTTGTCGTGGCAATCTAAAGAAAGTGTGGACCCGAAAGTACTTTTTCGACTTACATAACTGTAAGACAAGAGGGAGCATTTTATACTTTGTGACATCTTTTAATTAGATGAGAAATTAATATCCTGTTTTGTTGTCTCTGATACTCATATGCAATTACATGTAAGGCTACTCACATTTTCTCAAGTTGTGAGATACTGAAAAAATTAATGGTAGGGTTTTCTGTTTAAAACAAACAAAAAAACTAGACAACACGATCCTATGTTAACACTTGGCAGGATGATATGGATCGTGTCACTTCATATTTTGGCATTTTGTTTCCCATGTTTCAAATGGGTATTTTAATCCCTGTTACCCTAACGTCTGCTGTGACAAGATGAGAACAATGATAAACTCACGTTTCAATAATCCAGCTTCTATTTGTAATCCAAACCGGTCTCAAGCTTGTGTAGGAAACCCTCCCTGATCCATCCTCCTTCCTTTGAGATCCTATGTCACTCATACCCATATACTCATTTATCTCATTTTAATGCAATCCCATGCAATCTTATATTATGTCTGTCTAATATGTATGAGCTTTGTTTCCTTAGCAACACTATAAGCCCCAGAATAGGAAATGAGGCTTATCTCATTTTCGTTCCTGTAGAGAGTTTGGTGTAGAGCTGAGCACAGAATTGGTGCTACTCAGTTTAATTCAGTAAATCTGAGTCAGCTTTCCCCCGACACACAGACTGTGTAAATTCCCAGGATGTTTGGCCATGTGTATGAGCATTCCTACACACAGCTCTTTAATCAGCACTACAAACTGTATATATATTTTTAAGTACCAACACTCACCGGATTTTATCAGCTCTTACGTGTAATCTACCACTCAACCTCAACTGAAGAACACAACACATATAATTCAAACATGTTAAATGAACTTTAAGGATGAGCCCTTAAAATTGAGGAGCCTGGACAAGGTACACCAAAATCCTCATATCACACAAAATACACGGGATTAAAAATTTAGATAAATTCATGAATGACAGATGCACTGTAGATCACCAAGAGGGAAATAAGGAATTTAAAATAATGTCTAATATTTACTGAGCACTTACTGTATGTCAGGCTTTTTAAATGGTATCTTCTTCATCCTCATACTGACCTTTAATTGGGGGTACTACCATATTCATTTTTCAGAGGAGAAAACTGAGGCACAGAAGTAAAGTTGCATAGTTAATCCATGACAGAACTGGGATTCATACCCACACAATTGGCTATAGGTCTGGGGTCTGAAGATAGGACATCCTTTTATCCATTTGGATTGACATTCTAATGGCAACTACTGTACACTCAACACACCTAAAGTTGCACCCCCCAAGGACCTGTTCATGGAACTCAGACAAACTGAAATCCACTTTGATTTGAACTTCTTCCACAGTCACTCTGAGTGTACTTTTTCTGGCAGACACAGCATAAGGTGACTCTCAGTGAGTCACACCTTTGCATAATTTCCTTCCCTTGAGTGTTGGATAAAAGCTGTAACTTGCTCTGAACCAAAAGAATATGGGAAAGGTAATGTCACTCTCATGATTAGATTACATCATAGAAGACTCTGTTTTAGCAGACTGGAGAAAGGTATTCTCCTACTGGCCTTCAAGAAGCAAACAGCCATGTTGTGAATTGCCTATAGAGAAGGTTACATGGCAGGGAGCGATGGGTAGCCTCTAACACTGATGAGTGGTGCCTAGCCAATGGCCAATAAAAATCCAAGGTCCTCAGTCATATAGCCAGCCACAAGGAAATGAATCCTAAGAACCTGAATCAGCCCGAAGCACAGTCTTCCCCAGTCAAACCTTCAGATGAGAAGACAGCCTAGTGGACACTTGGATTACATTCTTGTAAGAGTGATAAGCAGGATCTAAGATTGTCCCCAAGACTCCCCACCCACTGGTGTACACATCTTTTCTCCCAGTTATTCAATTAAACATTAACCTAAGTGCTGCTGTGAAGGGATGTTGCAGATGTAATTAAGATCTCAGATCAGTTTAAAACAGGGAGATCATCCTAGATAATCAGATATCCTAACCTAATCAGGTGAGTCTATAAAAGGGACTAGGACCTTCCTTGAGAGATCTGAAGTGTGGGGAGAGTTCAACCCAAGGTAGATTCTCCACTGCTGGCTTTGAAGATGGAGGGGGCCATATGGCAAAGAATGCAGGAGGTCTCCATGAACTGAGAGTAGCTCCCTGCTGACAGCCAGCAAGAAAATGCAGGTCTCATTTCTATAGTCACAGGAACTGAATTCTGTTTGGAAGAGGACCCTGTGGTCCAGATGAGCATGCAGCCTGACCAACACCTTCATTTTAGCTACTTAAGACCAGTCACACCATGACCACACTTCTGACCTTCAGAACAGTGACCTAATAAATGTCAGGTGTTTAAAGCTGCTAATTTGTGGTAATTTGTTACATACCAGCTAATACACTGCGCCTATTTGGAGTTGACATAAATTGAGGCATTTCGAGTAAATAGAAGTGAAAACACCCAGTACAGTGCCTGAAATACAGAAGATGCTAAATACATGTGCAACTTTTTTCCCCAGTGAGCTTCTGAAATACAGAATTTCTTCCCTCATTGTCAGAGTTATCTCCAATAACATTTTCAAGAAAAAATATTCACTAAGAAGAACAAGTGAAAAATAGACTACCGAAAACAGTCTATTGAAATGGCATAGCCAAACTATCCTGTGGACATCTATAATTATTCAGGAACCAAAACAAAGAAAATGGAAGTCTATAAACAGTACCTGCACATCTCAGAATTGGAGTACAATGAATTCAAGTTACTGTCCTGGTTCTTAGAAGTAGGCTTTGAAGTATTTCATATTTTAGTTATTGCACTACTTACAATTTCTCTGACTTCACTCTCTGAAGCCTGAAGATGTTGAGATCATGGAAAAAAATTTCAACAAATCGTCTTCTGACCGAATCATAAAACTTGGCAGCTGTAAATTTGTTTGTCGTCTATGTAAGAAGATCTCTGTGTTGAGAATTCAAATGCTTCAATTCTGGTCTATGTGTCATAGATAATTTGAGTATCAGTTCCAGGGTTTGGGGTTAAATTCCAGTGTAAATATGTGTTGTCTGAAATTTAGCAATTCTCCTACAGTTTAAAGCTTTTCACTTTCTGCTTTAAGAGATGTTAAGCATCAAGTTGGTACAATTTGAGATGATTTGTATGTCCCCAGAGGTGGTTTCATATCACTGGTAAAAATAAATGATTTTCACGTATAGGTCTGTTAGCCATTTTAGCCCTTGGGTTTTGAAATTTGTAAGTGATCCTGACCATTTCAAGATTCCAAGTATTATGATTGAAATGAGTGGATTTAAAAATTACTCTTTGACAGTGAAGAAAGAGTCAGCACGGAACATGCTGATTTCAGCAAGGTTAAAATTGACGTTTGAGCACTACAAGAAGGAACCGTATAAAGAAAAGAGTTCTTTCTTGTTAGAAACACATTTGAACAATGCACAAAGTTACTTTTTCAAGGTTGTGCTGGTACGGGGAAGTATGGGGTGAGATGTCCCAAAATTTTTACTTATGTGAAAAATTTACTTATTTCCCCCATGGATATAAATGTATCCTTAATAAGATAAAGTAAATTATTTGAGACAGTGAGCTGTTTTATGTTGGTTCTGAGTTTATCATATTTATTTCATTTTTTAAAGCAGGCATTTTTGCTTTTCAATGGAGAAACAGTTCGATATTCAGTTAAACAAGAATGTTTTTTCCTCTCTCCTTTTTAAATTTTAAACATCAACTACCTTTGCTATCTTTGTAGTCCTGCCCTTAGAAATAATTGTTTTGTTTTGTTTTAAGATTTTATTTATTTATTTGAGAGAGAGAGAGCATGGGCAGAGGGGGCTGGTGGGGGGGGGAGGATAGAGGAGGAAAGAGAAGCAGACTCCCCCACTGAGCAGGGAGCCTGACTCAGGGCTCCATTCCAGGACCCCAGGATCATGACCTAAGGCAGCCATTAACCAACCCAGCCACCCAGGCTCCCCACTCTGCTTGTTTTGAAGGACAATGTACTGCTGTAGAAAAGTAGAGACTGATTTTTTTTTAAAGGAGCATGACATCTTTTGCCTATGAAAATATTATCTTCAAGGATTCTACTAGTATTTAAGAATTTGCAGCTTCAATTTTATAGTTTTATACTGTTGCTCACCAAAAAGTCTCATTCGCAATTTGATACAAAAAAATATAAGGGAAGTGTTATTCTTTGAGGGTTCTAAAATGTCCAAGATGTTCTTATTATATGTTGAAAAGTAATTTCCTGTTAGAATGACCTAGTGGCCTACTAGGTCTCTTCCTAAATTTTACCCTTGGAATAGTGAGGATGGGGAGGGGCTCTGTAGGATCAGTAAAACATAGGGAACATACATACACTAGATCAAGGGGTCCTTATGTATAAAGGAAAATAGAGGATTCTGTTAGGGCTCTTCCACAGACAGTATGAATATTAAAAGGTTCTGAAAGCCTGAACAAATGATTAGAAGGAAAGAATGATGGCCCCAGCTATGAAAAGTTAAAGCACAGTGAAAGTACAGTATTAAAAACAACTCTCTCTTGGTTCTCCAGCTGTCCCTTGAATCGAATTTCTTCTGTTTGCTTTACGAGCCCCATTATTTTCCCACCTCTCAGGTCCCCAAACAGAACTCAGTATCTGTCCTAAAGCACTGCTATCACGGATAGCACCACCACGCAAATATCCAAGATCTGTCCTAGACGCTCTCTCTCTTTCACTGCCTGTGTACAATCACCAGCTCCTGTTGCTTAGAACTTCCGGATATTTTTCAGATCCCTCCCCTTTGCTTCCTTCCCATCACTTTGGCTTTAAGACTAACAACCCCAGTCATGTCTTGTCTGAAACCCTAGAACAGCCTCCATCTAATTGGTCTCCCTGCCCCCACTGTCACATGTCTATCCCTCCCTCACATCCCCAGCTAACTTCTATGGTGCCAGAATGATCTTTCTAAAATACAAGTCTTGTCTTTCCACTTCCTTGAATGATTTCCCGTTGCCTAAAGAATAAAGTCCAAACTCTTTAGCATGACATGTGGGTTTTTCACGATTTGGCTTTGACCAGTTCAGCTTCTTTTCTCACAGTTTCTCCACAGACAGAAAGTGCTTCTCACACACTCTTCTCTCAGCCTACCACCAATTCCCTTTCCTTCTTGGTCCATATGATCAGCCTTTATGTTTCCTTCTATTTGTCCTGACTGTCTTTTCTGTGGATCTCATTCCCTTCACTCGTGCATGTGCAAATAATTATGAAGATACAAAGCTGAGTCAACGTAGAGCTTACTCTCAAGAATCTTGTAGTGCAGTGGAGTTCAGTGGAGCCACGACGGGGTGAAGCGGGTACAAGCAGCAAGATGCTTGGGACCGAGAGTGCTCAGAGAATGGAAATAAAATTGCAGTTTTTGCATTTGCATCGTTTTGGCATCTTTCTTAGCAAAACTATAAAAACCACAGACCATAGGCTGATCCAAAGTAGTGTTTCATTTATTCCCCAAATGTTTCGTGTTTAAATTTATTGCCAACATAAACCATAACTAAAGGCAGCAAAGGCATTACTATAACATCGCGTACAAGCTAATGTATTTACCTAATTCTCTTTCCTGTGTTTTGCCAGGTGCTAATATTCAACAAATACTTGCTTCATTTATTTATTTGTTTTTCAAAGATTTTATTTATTTGTGTATTTGTTTATTTATTTATTTATTTGAGTGAGAGAGAGAGAGTGTAAGCTAGGGGAAAAGCAGAGGGAGAGGGACAAGCAGACTCCCCACTGAGCTCAGAGTCCGACTCCAGGCAATCTCACAACCCCAAGATCATGGACCTGAGCCAAAATCAAGGGTCCGACACTCAACTGACTGAGCCACCCAGGCGCCCTGACAAATACTTGCTTCATTCATACACACGATACCAAAATTTGTTCAAGTTTGTCATTGTGCCTTATATTTTGTTCTGGTCCTTAAAGAAATAGTTTTTCCTACATATACTTGAGCTATCTCTACAGTACTTCAGCCACTTATGTTCATTGTGGCTCCACGTTTCGTTCACTCACTGAAATACCGTAGTAAGCATTGCTTTACTGTATCGCGTGATTTCCAATCGTCAGGAAATTTACTGTGTACCTGCCTGCTACGCGCCAGTCGTCCATGACACCAAAACATTTCTTTTGAAATGAGTGATTTCCGTGTTTCAGGGCTAAGGGCTAAAAGTTCTGCCTACCCAGAATTTATGCCTTCCTGCTGGATTATAGTATTTTGTATTTACATAAACCAAATAATACATGTTTCCTCACAAAACCATTTCAAAGCATGTTTGCTAATGTTCACTCATCACCGCCTCCCATAACACGAATTTTATTATAAACTGGTAGTATATTTTACCTACCAACAAAGGTCAGCAAATAGAGTATTTCCAGTTAAGGGATTTGGGGAAAGATCCACAGATGAAATAACATTTGAGCACGGCTGTGATGGATGGTTTGGAAGCAACAGAGACAAGACTGACAGGAATGAAAGCACGGCTGTGAGGAAATTCCATGAAGGTAGGAAAGTTCAGAGCATAATTGTGGTATTGCTGTAACTCAAGAAGACTGCAATCAGTGTGTGTAAAAGGAATTTTAGGAGGTAAAATCGAAAAGCCTGATTGGAGCCTGATCGTGGAGGCCCCTGAATGACAGGTTATGGATATAGATGTTCATGTTGTAAGAAACTGGAAGCCATTGAAGGTGTTTGTTTGTTTAAGGATTTTATTTTATTTATTTGTCAGAGAGAGAGAGCGCGCGCACAAGCAGGGCAAGTGGCATGCAGAGGGAGAAGCAGGCTCCCGGCTGAACAAGGATCCTGATGCAGGACTCGATCCCAGGACCCCAGGATCAGAAGGAATGGAAGGCAGACGCTTAAGCAAATGAGCCACCCAGACGTCGCGTTTGTTTTTTTAAGTACGTTAATAATACAGTGAAAACTGTCCTTCCGAAAAGAGTAACCTGGCAACAGCATTTTCAGAGTATTACAAAGGAGAGCTGGGAGACGGGAGACACCTGCAGAGGGGCCAACAATACAGATAACGTAGCATGAAGGTAACGAGTCTAAACTATAGCAGTAACACAGGGAGCCTACAGAAGGGACAGAAGGGAAAAATGGGGTAGAGATTTGATCCACAAAATCCATTATTTGGATCTGGAAGGCAAAGGGGAGAAGAGACAGGTTGCCCTTGGTACTTGCGGAACAGTGATGTGAGTTAGATAGAACTGATGTATTCATTTTGGAAAGCACTGGATCACTAAATCTGAGATGTCAGCAGATCATTCGGATGGAGCTTTCCAGTGTGCGGTTCACAACTTCGAAGCAGAAATCATGAAGAAGGCCAGGTTTGGAGGTGCTGAATTAGGGGTTGTGGCAGCCATGCGAATGTGCCTGACAAGCTTCCTACTATAGGGAAAGCCTTTAACTGAGGGCTCCAGCTGTTAGACTTTAAACTGCCCTCAGGGTTTGAGCTGAGGACAGGCCTCTGACCGGTGGCTTCCAGCCAATGAGCAGGTGCCGTAGAATACTAAGGCAGATCAGCCTAAGAAGACAAAGGATTTCTTTGTCCTCCAACTTGAGCTCAAGGACTCACCAACCGCTTTGCTGAGGCTTCTATCCACTGTGGTCCAGGGTACCGGGGTCCCACCCAAACTTCCTTCTTCCCAATCTTCTCTTTCTCTCTCCTTCATTTGGGATCGGACCTGTCTCTCGACCTCTCTGGACTCTTCCATTTCACGCCAACACAAACTCTTCCCCATTTACTGCTGTCTCAGCATCTGCTTCTCAGAGCACCTAGATTAACACAACAGTTATTTAAAAAGAAATGATAAAAAGTCCATATGTCACTTTGCATAATTAGAATTAATGTTCAAAATACTGATGCTAAAATTTTCTAAACTCTTGAATCATTCAAGCAATATTAAATTATTAAATTTAACTCATAAACCATAAAATTATGTTTAGTAGGTTATAACTTTAGGTGAGGATGTTCTGCCTTTATATTGTAAAAAAATTATTCTAAATGGAAAGGTGGAATCATTATAAAAAATGCTAGCTGGTGGATATCTTAACCTTCAAGAAATAACCCCGAGTTATGAATCATTGAGTTGAAATCATAGGTAAGAGTGACTTTTGAGCAATGCAAAACTTAAGGTAAGTAAGGTTTTTTTTTTTTTTTGGTTTCCAGATACTCAGTAAGGTATAGATCTGTTCATGTTGCTCTTCAGTACCCTCCTGCTACTTTTTAAAACTTTTGAGCAACATTACTGCTTCTAATATTAAAAAACAAATTCTGATAATTTATGTATTTCATAAATGAGATGAATAAATACATTAAAAAATTATCTGGCTGACCATCCACTATAACATATTACAGTAAATTTCGCAGACACTGAAGGCATTTTTGATTGTAGGGAGCAAATAATCTTAAGGTTTCTCTTGCACTATTGTTTCCAAAGAAAATCCATGCTCTCTAAAAAGGTATGGTTTAGAATCACTCAAAACCAAATGGCTTAATCAATATAATAATTAGGCTAGCACCTGAATCATTTAAGCTATTATGATTCTCAGGACTATTGGTGTGAGAATTCCAAAGGCCAATGTAAATTGAAAATTGTTGCTTTGGTTGGTACAAATACAGTAGTGTATCTCTTTAGATGTTAAAATTTAACTTTAAGAAAAATATTGTACGGATAAGCCTTTACTCAAAGGACTTGTGTTTCTTTACCTTCTTAGGAATCGTTTTCTTTCTCTTTTGCGTTAGGCTGTGGTTTAGAAATCTAGTATGCTGTTAATTCTGTCTCTGTTGGGTGCCTTTTGACTCAGGAGACGAACAAACAATCTTAGCAGGAACATCTGTTGATCTTTTGAAAAGTAGCCAATGAATTTGGAGTTTTCCTGGCCAGACAAATCGTGGGATCATAGCCCAGTCGTGAGCTAAACTTAAGGACGGTAAGATTAGTTCTGACATCTAGAAGAAGAATGGAACACATGCGGAAATGCTAGACTTAGAAAAATTAATATTCTTTGACTTTTTCCACAGTTAAAATGAATGGAAAGTTAAGATTAGCACTAGCTAGAAAGGTTGTAAAAATTTATACGTACACAATTAAAGGGTTGAATGATTACACGGAAAATTTGTATCGTACAAAACTGCCATGAAAAAAAACAAATCTTTGGTCTTGTACTGTTCAGACTTGATGGTTCATTAGCAATAGAATTTATTAATAAATATATTTGATATGGAAATGCTTAAAATAACTGTTTCTAGAAATAAAGCATCTCTCACTAGTGCAGACTAGCTTTGGATAGTGTGGATAACCGCTTTGTAAAATTTCACATTTCAATTCTTTCTAGTTTTTTTTTTTTTTTTTTAATCCTTCAGCTACTCAATAGACTACTCTGCGGTAGACTACCTTGTCTTCAAGTCTTCCCTTAGGTGCTCTCCTACAGGTTCTTCAATTCCCTGCAGATCTTTTTTCCCTGTAGTATTATATTTGTCCTTGGTGATAATATTAACTCCCTAGGCTCCAACTGCCATTTGTCTACATGCATTTCATTCCTACATCCATTCTTCTATCCCTATCTTGCTCTCTGCCATTCTAACTACTACGGCTCAAGCCCCACCTCCAACCAAACTGACTAAGATAATTCTTAATCATCTTTGAACTATCCTATATCCCCAAATCTAATTATATTCTCCTCTTACTTCTATGCCATTATATATATAGTTCATTTCTCAACTATGTTGTAAACTTTTAAAAGATATATATGCTTGTATGCTACTTTTTTATATCTCTCATAGGTAACATTTGATTGTACCTCGATCTTGGTAATATATAACATTTTCTTCAAAACCTCTTTATTTTTAATTCTCACTTCTAACAAAAATAAAACATGATCAACATGGACAGTTGCTTCACCTTAAAACACTCTCCCTTTGGCTTCTTCTTTACCCCAGACTCTGCTCATCTTGCTACTCCCACGCAGCTTCTTTTCTGCCAACTCTGCCAACTCCTTCTCCTCTACCCAGCCCTCAAATACCAAAGCTGCTTGTGACTTTTTCTAGGTCTTCTTTTCTTACAAATTCCTGTCACTTTAGGTGATTTCTCTTCTTTGGTAGCTTCCACTGTCTTCCCCGTGGATGTGAAGATTTTAAAACACGGATGCAAATTCTTGAACACTTTATCATTGTCAAAATATTAAGATCCAAACAATATTATCTACACAGGAAATACTTAATTCTTTGATATTCATTGGCTACCATTTTCAGGGACTAAAAGCAGAGCTCCTTTCCAGATTTATCTTCTCGTGCAACTTTTAGGTTACTATATTAGTTATCTATTGCCTCATGACAAACCACACCCAAACACGGTGGCTTAAAACAAGGCAATTTCTTTGCTTACAGATCCACAGGGCTCAGCTGGGTGGCTCATCTCCGCTCTGCAAAGTGACTGTCAGCTGGAATGGCTTGACTGGGGTCTGGAGGATCCAATTTCAGTATGGCTGAGTCACATGCCTAGTAAGTTGGTGTGGGCTGTCAGCTCAGAGCTCAGCTGTGGCTGTGGCCAGGGGCCTTAGTTTCTCTTTAGATGTGTCCTTCCATGGCTTTCTTGTGTTTCTTTATAGTATAGTTACTGTTTCGATAGTGAGTGTCTCAAGAAAACAAGTGGATATGGCCTTGCTTTACTTGAAGCAGTCACAACGGCCTTCCCGGGCTCAAAGAGAAAGGACCTAGACTCCAATTTTTGAGTAGTGGCAAGGGTCTTGAAGGGAACATGGGTAGGAGACATCATTGCAACTGTTTTTTTGAAATCACAGTCTGAGGCAATGGACATTAAGGAGGGCACATGATGTAATGAGCCCTGGGTGTTATATGCAACTGATGAATCACTGAATGCTACCTCTGAAACTAATAATGAACTATAAGTTAATTACCTGAATTTATATAAAATAAAATTTAAAAGTAAATATATTTCTAAAATTTAAAAAATAAAATAAAATCACAGTCTGCTACAGTGACTGAAGTGCCAATTCACTTTCTGTAGGTTACTTCTGGATTATACACATAATTCAAATGCTAACCCATATGCCTCTCCAATTCTAATTAGTGCAACTTTTTGGCTAGCTCTCCCCAAGTGTTTAAAGTAGTAGGAAATTGCTTTCATACATTATGTTGCCAAATCGTTATACATTATAGTATCATATAATATTAATAACCTATTCTATATATATAATATATAATATACATTATATGTGTATTGTATATAATATACATTATATGTGTATTGTATATAATATACATTATATATGTATTGTATATAATATATATGGATTATATAATGATTGCATAATGTAGTAACGCATATCATGTAAATAATTTCATGCATTACAGTATCAAATTAGATACCACAGTGGCATCTAAGTTAAATGCTGATTGATAATCAAATCTATACCCCTGTCATGTGTCTATCCTTCTTTTTCCCAGCTTTTGAAGAGGCAAGAAAGTAAAACAAGCAAACAAAAACTCCCCCTTCAACCATGTTGTTAAAGAATTAAGTCTTACAAAAGTGAGGTAGTCAAATAGACAATGTCATTCAGTTTATATACTTTCTGCTGAGATGGGCAATTTTTTAAAAAAGCATTAATATCCTAGAATATTAACTGTGCTCCTCAATTTATTTCTCCTGGAACATAATTTTTAAAAGATTGAAAAAAATTATAGTCAGCACCTAAGTAAACTTAAACCAGAGACCTTCCAAATTAATAATAAATGTTTCATTTTTAAAATTTGATGTAGTCTGATATTCAACTCAGCTTTACTACCTGAAATACAGTAGAATGTAACTTTTAGAATCATCTATCATCTATCACAGGCAGAAAATAACAAATCAACATGTGACATTCCTACATCTCCAGGGTCACCAAAATGTTCCTCATAAAAGACAAAAGAGAGAGAAAGAGAATATGTTTTATTTTGTTGTTTCCTTCCAAATACAAATTCTACAAGCTAATATCTTGTTTTCCAAAGAAAACACCTGCCTGAGCCTAAAGCTCACATATTAGGTTTCCAGCAAAAGTCTTGATTCTGTTTGTTAACACTCTATGCAGATTATGGATCTTTTGTTGGCTTTAGGGTTTACAGACTTGCCATTCTTAGCTTGATGGTTTAGGGAATTACTTTATGTTATTAATTTCATATGAAATAAATAAAGTTCTGTTTAGAAACAGCAAACCAAGACACCTGGGATGCACTTTATCTTAATAACTTCTGTGTTCTTCAACAAGGATGCCCTCTCTTCGCCATTATTATTCAACATAGTACTAGAAGTACTTGCAAGAGCAATCAGACAACAAAAAGGGATAAAAGGTATTGAAATCGGCAAAGAAGAAGTCAAACTGTCTCTCTTTGCAGGTGACATGATACTCTATATGGAAAACCCAAAAGACTCCACCCCCAAATTACTAGAATTTATAGAGCAATTCAGTAATGTGGCAGGATACGAAATCAATGCTCAGAAATCAGTTGCATTTCTATACATGAACAATGAGACTGAAGAAAGCGAAATTAGTGAATCCATTCCATTTACAATAGCACCAAAAATCATACAATATCTCGGAATTAACTTAACCAGAGAGGTAAAGAATCTATATTCTAGAAACTACAAATCACTCTTGAAAGACATTGAAGAAGACACAAAAAGATGGAAAAATATTCCAAGCTCATGGATCGGAAGAATAAACATACTTAAAATGTCTATGCTACCCAGAGCAATCTACACTTTCAATGCTATCCCAATCAAAATACCAATGACATTTTTCAAAGAACTGGAACAAACAGCCCTTAAATTTGTGTGGAACCAGAAAAGGCTCCAAATCTCCAAGGAATTGTTGAAAAGGAAAAACAAAGCTAGGGCATCATGTTGCCTGATTTCAAGCTATACTACAAAGCTGTGATCACAAAGACAGCATGGTACCGGCACAAAAACAAACACATAGACCAATGGAACAGAATAGAGAACCCAGAAATGGACCCTCAGCTCTATGGGCAACTAATCTTTGACAAAGCAGGAAAAAACATCCAGTGGAAAAAAAGACAGTCTCTCCAATAAATGGTGCTGGGAAAATTGGACAGGTATATGCAAAAGAATGAAACTTGACCACTCTCTCACACCATACACAAAGATAAACTCCAAATGGATGAAAGACCTCGATGTGAGACAGGAATCCACACCAAAATTGTGGAAGAGAACATAGGTTGTAACCTCTTTGACATCGGCCACAGCAACTTTTTTCATGACACATCTCCAAAGGCAAGAGAAACAAAAGAAAAAATGAACTTGTGGGACTTCATCAAGATAAAAAGTTTCTGCACAGCCAAGGAAACAGTCAAAAAAACTAAGAGGCAGCCCACAGAATGGGAGAAGATATTTGCAAATGACACTACAGATAAAAGACTGGTATCCAAGATCTACAAAGAACTTCTCAAACTCAATACACAAGAAACAAATAAACAAATCATAAAATGGGCAGAAGATATGAACAGACACTTTTCCAATGAAGACATACAAATGGCAAACAGACACATGAAAAAATGTTCAAAATCATTAGCCATCAGGGAAATTCAAATCAAAACCACACTGAGATACCACCTTATGCCAATTAGATTTGCAAAAATTGACAAGACAAGAAACAACAAATGTTGGAGAGGATGTGGAGAAAGGTGATACCTCTTACACTGTTGGTGGGAATACAAGTTGGTACAGCCACTTTGGAAAACAGTGTGGAGGTCCCTTAAAAAGTTAAAAATAGAGCTTTCTTATGATCCAGCAATTGCACTACTGGGTATTTACCCCAAAGATACAGACTTAGTGAAGAGAAGGGCCATAAGCACCCGAATGTTCATAGCAGCAATGTCCACAATAGCTAAATTGTGGAAGGAGCCGAGATGCCCTTCAACAGATGACTGGATTAAGAAGATGTGGTCCATATATACAATGGAATATTACTCAGCCATCAGAAAGAATGATTACACAACATTTGCAGCAACATGGACGGGACTGGAGGAGCTAATGCTAAGTGAAATAAGTCAAGCAGAGAAAGACAATTATATGGTTTCACTCATTTATGGAACATAAGAAATAGCAGGAAGATCAGTAGGAGAAGGAAGGGAAGAATGAAGGGGGGTAAACAGAAGGGGGAATGAACCACAAGAGACTGTGGACTCTGGGAAACAAACTGAGGGCTTCAGAGGGGCGGGGGGTGGGGGATTGGGATAGGCCAGTGATGGGTACTAAGGAGGGCACGTATTGCATGGTTCACTGGGTGTTATATGCAAATAATGAATCATGGAACTTTACATCAAAAGGTAAGAATGTACTGTATGGTGACTAACATAATAAAAAATTATTATTAAAAAATGATACATGAAATATAAAAAAATAACTTCTGTGTTCTTAAGTACGGGAGCTATAACATCTTTCTCATAGTTTTAAATGTTTATATTACGTACATAGATTTTGGGAATGATACTATGAATCAGAATTATGTGGTAAGAGTTGTTTAGATAATACACAATACAAAAGAATAAGCTAAAAAGAGAAAAACATATGAACAAATTGATTCTTACTTAGTTGCATAGTATCTGTATAAGAATGAGTTCTATATTTAGATTGAGTTCAAAGCCAGGTCCATATATTTATTGTGAAATGAGAATGATTAATAGTCTCTGCCTTTTAGGGTTAGCAGGATTAAATGAGAAATTTCCTGTAAATCGCATTAGCATAGTGGCTGACACAGAGATGGGACTTGATGACTCCGAGCCATTATGATCATTGCCAAGCTCAGCTGTCACCTCATCTGTGAAGCTCATCTCTTGAATATTCCCAAATACTTTAATGAGAACTGTCCCTCTCCTTCTGTACTCCTTTGGCATTTTGCTTACATCTCTCTTATACTTCTCCCTACTGCATATATTAACATATATGTTTGTCTTTCTCATTATATATCAGGTTCCAAAGGGCAAGGACCATATTGTCTTCATCTTTATATTTTTCTCTCAGTACACCTTTTCCAATACCTGATACGAGGCTTATATATATTAGACTTTTAAAAAAATATTTATTTATTTGAGAGAGAGAAAGAGGGTGTGCACATGCGTGAGCAGGGGCCGGGGAGGGGGGTCGGTGCAGATGGAGAGGGAGAGAGAGAATCTCACACAGACTCCCACTGAGTGCAGAGCCTGATGCAGGGCTCGATCCCACAACCCTGAGATCATGACCTGAGCCAAAATCAAGAGTTGGAGGCTTAACCGACAGAGTCATCCAGGAGCCCCTATATCTTAGGCTTTAAATGAATGTTTATTAAGTTAAGATGACAGGTTCCTTTTCACCCTTCAGGTCTCGTGTCAAACGTCACCTTCCTGTTAACTCATTTTAAAGAAGCCTCATGGTCCCACCCACCCCCTACCAAAGTAACTTTATTACATTTCCCTGTTTATTTTTTTTATCATTTGGGGAAATTATTTAATTAACATATGTACTTACTTATCTCTCCTGATAAAATGCAAACACTATGACAGTGGAGCCCTTATTCATCACTGAATCCTTAGCACCAGGACGTTTAAGTATGGATTTAAGTACTCAGGAAGTATTCCTTAAAAGAATCATTACACCTCCTAGGGCCCAGGTATGACAGTGGTGGCAGAAGTGATATGTCCCAATGACCCTTATTTAAATAGCTAGTAAAGTTGGTGATGACTTTTGAATATTAAAAAGGTGCTACTTAGGAACAACTGTGAATAAGGTGTCAGTCTCTGCCTCACTTCCTTTGCCTTTGTCATTGCCAGCTTCTTCTGCTCACAGACAGCCCCACCTGCAAGCTTAAACCCAAATGAATTCTCAAACCAATCTTCGCGTGAAGAAGGAGCGCCATAAGCAGCTGCTGGAACCAGGATTGAAACAGAGTTCATAAGGTCTTGGTTATATCCGAATGGCTTAGACGAAGTTGGCTTATATGGAAGGATCAGCCAAATAACACTCCCCAGGCAAGCACTGCCTCTTACCATAGATAATGAAAGACTTTGGTTCACTAGAAAAGAGCAGGGACTTCACACCATTTGAATGATGCAAACAAAGTTTCAAGTCACTGTTATTAAAGGTAGTGAATGGAGATGGTCTTTCACTTGGCTCATTCCTGGGATCTGGTCCATAACCTGGTGCCTTGAAAACTGAAAAAGATCTGGCAGGATCTTTGGTAGAAATACTGTTGAAGCCTCATAGTCATTACAGAATAAGAGTTTCTTATTCTTTTTCTGATTGAAGATTACAGGACGCCTAACCAATTATACGGAGTATGGTGCATATTAGGGCATGGAAAAGAAATAAATCTTTTTTGGCAGAAATCTATGACCTTAGCGTTAAAGAAATTACAAGGGCTCTGTCATAGTGTAAAATTATCAATGTTGATTCTCATTAACTAAAAATGTTATTGCTTGGACCACAAATCTTGACTCGAGTTTCCAGGTTGGTGAAGATATGCAGGGGCTGGGAGAGGGGCACACCCCGGGAGGGTGTGGAAGCTCCACCATCCTTTCTCACATACCTTGCCCTAAGCATCTCTTCCATCTGGCTGTTCCTGCTTTTGTAATAAACCGGTGATTTAAAACACAGGGAGGACACCACACAGAGACAGAGGCAGAGATTGAAGCGAGGCGTTTACAGCCAAGGAACGACAAGGATTGCTGGCAGCGGCAGAAGCAAAGATAAAGGCACGAGACGGATTCTTCCCTAGAAACTTCAGCGAGAGCACAGCCCTGCCAACACCTTGATCTTTGTATTTCTAGCATCCAGAACTGTGTGGGAATAGATCTCAGTTGCTTTCAGCCACCTAGTTGGTGGTACTTTGTTACCACAGCCCAAAGAAATGAATACTGGTTCCTTGACATGCTGCCACCCCCACTTACCACATCATAACACAATTCTCCTCGGAGCACAGACTCAGTTCATAGGAAAAGCAGCCCAACAATGGTTTGGTGCTTGGAGAATTTATTGCAGTGGCTGCATTGTCTCTAATTGAAGGATTCAACGCATTTGCAGTTGTGATGGGTTACTGTGATAAGATTAAAGAAAGGTGCACTGGGGCTTGTTCTTTTCTGCGAACATTATAGAAATAAGCATGAAATCTTGCCATTTGCAACGACGTGGATGGAGCTAGAATATATTATGCTAAGCGAA